>NC_063174.1:59326161-60021724 GCF_023159225.1 Perognathus longimembris pacificus | reverse complement strand
TCCGGGCACAGCCTGCCGTCGCGTGCATGCGCCATGGGCGTGTTTCTGCGTGTGTGTGTGGGGGGGGGGACGCGCACCCTGCACACCCGTGTGCCTTGCACTCACGTGCAGACAGCCTGTCCCACGGAGTCCCGCGCTGCCGGAAACAAGGCAGCAGGCCCGAGGCTCAGGGGAGCCTTGGTTTGAAAGGCTTCTTCCTCTCGTTCCCCCAGCCGCGCCCCTCAGGCCGGGTGGGCCAAGCATCCGTCCGTCCGTCCGTCCGTCCGTCCGTGCACAGTCTCCACCCCGGCTCCCCGACAGGAAGCCACGGCCCTGGGCCGGAGTGATACACCAGCGGGTGCTTTTCTGGAGTCTTCCACCAGGAGGCAGTGGCCCTGCTCGGGAGTGGAACGTGGCCGGTGCAGTTGGACGCAGGGAGGCCGCCCTGGAGCTGGGGGGACAGCTCGCTGCCCGCCTTCCCACTGCCGGGGTCGAAGCGGGGACCAGGACGCAGCCGGGCCCGGGGCCCCCAGGCCCAGCCTCGGCTCGCCTCCCAGGGGCTTGAACTCACCTCCGCTTGCACGGACGCGCGCCGTGAGCTCTTCTTCCACGGAGCCATTCCAGGGTGATGACAGACATGTCTGTGCACGTCCACTCAGACGCCGCGCTTTTACAAACTGCTTTTGCCAGGCACCGGTGGCTCACGCCTGTCACCCCAGCGACTCTGGAGTCTGACTGAGGGTCCTGGTTCAAAGCCAGCCTGGGCAGGAAAGTCTGTGAGACGCTTACCTCTGATTCATCACCAGAAAAACGGAAGCGGAGCTGTGGGTCAAGATGGTAGAGCGCTCGCTTTGGGGCAAAAGAGCTCAGGAATGGCACCCGGGCCCTGAGTTCGAGCCCCACAGCCGAGAAAACAAAAACAAGACCCTCTGCGTTTTCCTCTGCAGTTGGTCATGGGGCCTGCTTGGGAGGGGAGGGAGAGCGGCCCTCAGTGGTCACTTGGCTACGGGTCTCTGGGCCAGGGAGTTCTATGGAAAAGATCAGAGGCCAGACAAACAAATGGGGGAAGAATGTTCTGGAAGGATGGGGGGGGGTGTGAGCTGCAGAGGGGCCTGAGGCTCAGGGTGGCCTGTGTTTGGGGCAGAAGGAAAGAGGCTGCAGGGGCTGCTGGGCGCTGGAGATGGGTCTGGGGGTGTCATGGGGCCTCTCCCTGGGCTGCCCCCCTTCCCTGCACCCCCTCCCCTCCCCCCCCCCGGGTGTCCTCGGAGGGCCCAGGATTCTGGGGAACAAACAGTCCTGGAGATAGCGCGCAGGTGACTCACCAGCCACTTGGAACAGGAGTGGTAATTTTATTTACCAGAAATGCTCCGCGAGCTTTCATTTTTTTCTCTCTCTCCCTTTATTTTTTTGAGAGAGTAAACAAGGAGAGCGGAAGGCAGCAGCCCTGTGCTTTCTGTGGGTGCAGAGGAGCCCAGGGCCAGGGGCCTGCTACAGAAGGGGGGGTCATCTGCGGGGGCCGGGGGGGGGTCAGGTGGAGGGGGGCGCTGAGATGATCTGTGGGGGGGTGAGGGGTTAGGTGGGAGGAGAAGGGGGCACTGAGATGATCTGTGGGGGGCCGGGGGTCAGGTGGGGAGGAGAAGGGGGGCCCTGAGATGATCTGTGGGGGGCCGGGTCAGGTGAGGAGAAGGGGGGCCCTGAGATGATCTGTGGGGGGGGTGAGGGGTTAGGTGGGGGGGGTGAGTCCGGGTCCCCAGGGAGGGGCCGGCATGGATGGTGGGGGGGTGCCAGGACCGGCGGAAGGCACGCTGTCGGGGCGCCGCGGTCTCAGAGCCGGCCGGGAGCCTCCCCCACGGGGGCGGCGCAACCCGAGGGGCTGCGGGGCTGGAGCGCCGGCGCCCGGGGCCCTGGGCTCCTCCCGCTCCACGCGGCCGGTGACGCCGCGGCCACCGGTGTGCATGCGCAGTACACACACACACAGACACACACACGTGTGTGCGCATGCGCAGGCGGCTGTGTGCAGCCCATGTACCTGCGCAGTACACACACACACGTGCGCACCGCATGCACAGGGGGCTGTGTGCAGCCTGTGCACATGCGCAGTACACACACGTGTGTGCGCATGCGCAGGGGGCTGTGTGCAGCCTGCCTGCGCAGTACACACACACGTATGTGCGCACAGGGGGCTGTGTGCACCCGTGCACACACACACACACACACACACACTGTGTGCAGCCTGCGTGCACAGGTGGTACGTCGTGTGCGCGTGCGCAGGGGGAGGCGTGCTGTCCGCACAGCCCACCTCTCCCGCACGAGTCTGCACGCGCGCGCCTCCCTCCCCGTGGGGTTCCCGCTGTGCGGCCCGGGGGCCTGGCCGGGAGGCGTCCTGGAGCGGCCTCCCGGGCCTCGTCCCGGCACCGCCCGCCATCCTTCCCAGGATTACTAGAAAGCCGGGCCTCGCGCGGAGGGGAAGTCCCTCCTGCAGTCTGGCCCGTGGTTCTGTCTGCGGCTGGCCGCGCCAAGGCCGCCACACACGCTGTGCGCTCGGTGGCCGCGGCGGGTCCCCGGGGCGGGGGGAGGGTGGGGCCGGCTCCGGGCCGGGACCCTGGCTCCCCGGGGCGTGGGTGGCGCCCCCCCCCATGGCCCCGAGGGTGGTGGCCCGGAGGCCTGGCCGGGCGTGGTCTCCTATCTGCGGTGACCTCAGGGCTCCTCAGCGTTGCCCTCCATCCGGCCCAGCTACCCCAGCCCGGGGCCCCGCCACGTCCTCACCCAGCCCCCCTCCCCTCCCAGCCCCCCCCCCCCCCCCCCGCCTCCCCTTCGCGACTTGGTGTCACCGCGCGCACCTGTCGGCTCGGTGACTCAGCCACGGAGTCCCGGGCTGTGACACCTGGGCTCCAGATCGGGGCCAGGCGGGGCGCCCCCCCCCCCCCGGGCGCCCGGAGGAGGCGCTGGGGCAGCCGCTCACCCTGGCTGCGGGACGGGGGCGGGGTGGGGGGGGCGGCGGCGTGGATGGCACGGGGTGGACGGGACGGTAGGGGGGTGGCGGGCACACGGGGGGCCCAGGACAGCCCAGGGCGACTCGCGGCAGCCCGGCCCACCTGGAGGAGCCGGAGCCCCCGCCGCCGCCGCCCGCCCGCTCCCCGCTCCTGCTCCCCGCGCGGTTCTTGGAAGGCGGGTTCCAGGAACCGGCAGAGCCCGGGCCTGTCCCCGCCTGTGAATGCTGTTTCCTGGAAGACGGGGCCTTGGCCCCAGGGGGCCTCCCCCCCCCCCCCCCCGCGGCTGCCGGCAGCCCGAGAGCAGGGTCTGAAGGACACAGAGGACACGGGCGGGGGTGGGGGGGGACAGATGAAGATGGGGCCCAGGCGCTTAACCCTCGAAAGCCCCACAAGCCCGGGCCAAGGGTGGCCTGCCCGGGCCACGGGCCTGGAGGGACAGGAGGGGGCGGCAGGTCCCGGGGGCCAGGTGGGGTCTGGCCCTGGGAGGCCCGTGTGGGGTGCCCAGGGCAAAGGTGAGGCGGGGAGGAGGCGGGGAGCCCCGCCGGCGGGCCTGGCCGCCTTCCCGAGGTGCCCACTTGTACCTGGCAGAGGGGGGGAGCGGGGGGTAGGACGAGGGCTGAGCAGGCCCGGATCTGCCCTCCTCGCCTCGCGTTCCCGGCACCGAGGGCCCCATGGGGGCTGTTCTAATTGGTTTATTTCTGACTGTAGCAAAGAACAAATTGATTTTCCTCCAGCTGTTTCTGCAACCTCCGCGCGCGCGCTCGCTCAGCCTCGGAAAGAAGCCCGCGGTGCCATTTCTCCTGCCTCTCCGGGGACAGGGGACAAGAAGTGGGAAAGGGGACACACATACGGGTCCACACACAGACACGGATGGGTCTTGGCGTCCCAGGCTTGGGGTTCAGGGACTCGAGGGGTCGGGGACACCTGCGCCTTTGTGGTTCCCACGACCGATGAGAGCAGGAGCCCCCCCCCCCCCGCCCTCCTGGACCCAAGTTCTCCTCTCTCTCTGCAGTACTTGGAACTCAAGGCTGCAGCCATGTTGAATTTACGCATGTGACCATGCATTTTCTGGCCCCTGGGCCTTTGCACGTGCCACCCCTGGGGTATACTTGTGTAAATCCTTCCCCACCCCATTTCTTTGCCAACGGACGATAGATTCTTACCCTCTGGACCCCACGGGCAGGTTCCCCCTTTCTGACAGTTATTGTGAAGAGTGACATTTGCTCTCCCTGCACTCAGGCCCCCCCCCCCCCCCCCACTGGGCCTGACATGTAACACGGCCTGTCCCTCACTCCATGAAACTGTGGTTTCCTGGGCCCATCTGGCTCCCGTCCCTCATCATAAAGACACCAGCTTGTCCCCTCTGCAGCTGCGTAGTGAGCATGCCCAGCCTCGAGGCCCGAGGATCGAACGCGAGGCCTGACACTGGGCCAGGAAGGCAGAGGTTAGCGGCAGGACAGCCACCAGAGAAGACATGCCGCTGTCACTCAGGGGCCGCTCCCCCCCCCCCCACCCCCGGCTCCCCTGAAACCCTCCCACCTCCCACCACTTGTAAAAGATCCTCCTCTTGTCTCTCCTGGTCCCTCTCCCCCCTCCTCCTCCCCCTGCCACCAGCCTTCCCTCCCCTCGCCCCTCCACCCCGACTCTTTGTGATGGGGCTGGAAGCTGGATTTGGCCTCCCTGCCTCCTTCTTTTGTCTCCTTTCTGCTTTGCCCATTCTCCCTATTTCTCAGCAACGACACAAAAAAGGGTCCCTGAAATTCACCCAGCCAGGAGGAATCCTCCCCCCTCTGGCCCTCTGGGAACCCCTCTCTCCATGCTCTGTGTCCCCATCTGCATCATAAAACCTGGGGGCCCAGCTGGCCAATGGAGATCTTTCCTGGGGGGTGGCGGGGTGGGGAGAAGGGCTGAGCGGAGCCGTCTCCTTTCTTCCCTGGCCCTGGGGCCATTCACATGTTAATAAATCATATTCCTTTCAGGAATCAAGGCAACCTCTTAACAAACTGCATTTTAACCCCACACAATTGCTCCGAATAAGAGGGGGGGAGGGGGCCCCCCGGGGGAGGATGGAGGGACTCAGCCCCCAACACCCCAGAGGAGGTTGGAAGCCAGATGTCCACACAGCCTGCCATTTAGAAGTGCCACCCCCAAGTCAAGCACTCTCCATCCTGGACTCCCTCCTTCCGCCCAGCCTGAAGGCCGGTCCGATCTGTGGCCCAAAGAGATCCAGCCTTCACCGGTTCGTGCAGATGGGCAGGACGGCACTCCGGGTGTAAGGTAGGAATTCTAGGGTTTGTTCCCTTAGCCCCCCGCATATACAATATTGTGGCTACAGCTGGTGCGTCGAGCTGTCGTTAGCGAAGCTCATTGAAGGGGGTGCGCACGGCGTCAGAAAGGTTCTGGCTCCCCACACATAGGCACGCCTCCAGTCCTCAGGCAGAGGGAGCCCGGGGGGGGGGGCAGAGGGGGGCCCTCCTTTGTGCATTCAGAGAGGGCCAGGGCACTGGCTAGCTCCACAGACAGCCCTGGGCACGAGGTGCCGCCCAGTTATGCCAAGAAGGCAAGACCTTCTCCCGGGGACTTGGCCCACAAGCCCCCTCCACTGCCGGACTCTCAACAAGGACTTCTTTTTGTGTGTGTGTGTGTGTGTGTGTGTGTGTGTGTGTGTGTGTGTGCACTTACTTGTTGGGACCCCCCCTCCGTCCTTCAGCATTTATGCCCTGAGGGAAATGAGAAGGCCAAAGGGTTGATTTGTTTGTTTTCCTGTTTTGTTTTGGGGGTGTGTGATTTCTTTTGTTTGTTTGCTTTTGTTTTGGAAAAGTTTTTGCAAACGTTTTTAGGAAATCATTCTTGTGCAATGAAAAGCTGAAAGATTTGGAAGCGATCCCCGAGCAGGGGTCAAAATCTCCCCGTGGAGAACCTCTTGCTTCCTTGCCTGCCGGTGGAGCTCCATGGAGGGCCGCACACCCTCTCGGAGGCACCGGGTGTGTGATGGGAGGGCGAGGGGAAGGGCCAGGAAGAGACCGGGCAGCCCTGGGCTCGGCCAGCTCTGAAGGCTGCTCTCTGCTGGGCCCCGCAGCCCCGGGGGCTCAGCGGCAAGTCCAAACTCCCAGGCTCTCCCGGGTCCTTCTCGGCCCTGTAGGGTGGCAGCCCAGGAAGAAAGAGCAGGGCAGGGCAGAAGGTTCTAGCCCAGCGCAGGTGCAGCAGGTGCAGCAGGTGTAGCAGGCAGGGCGTGGTTGAAGGGAGGGAGGATGGGCGTGGCTGAAATGATGGACCCGGCCACGGGGCTGATGAGTGACTGGAAGATGAGCAGGGTTAGGGGGTGGGGAGGATGGGCGTGGCCGGGAGGGTGGGCGTGGCTAAAGGCAGGTGGGCGTGGCCGGGCTGGTTGATGGAGGATGGGCCGGGCTGAAGGGCGCGTGGGTCCTGGTGGGGTCCTGCGCCGCCCCTGGGGGCCCCCCTTCTCCTCCGGACCCCTTGTCCCTGTGGGCCCCCACCCCACCCCTGCTCCCCAAGAGGAAACTTCGTCCCTGCAGGATCCCGGGTCACGGGGGACCTCATCGAACAGCGCCTCCGTCACTCCCGGGGCCGGGGCTGCCAGCCGAGCCGGGGGTGCTGCCCGTCCCTGCGCCCCCCCCCCCCCCCCGGGCCCAAGGTCCACACGGGGCGCAGCACCTCGGGACCCCGGCTGGAGGGAGGCCCCCGCCCCCCACCCCACGGAAGGGCTGCCCTCCCTGGTTCTTCTTTCCCCTCACTAGGGTTTGGAGGGGGTGTGCTGTATGAAAGGAAAATGCCCCCTTCCAGGTAAGTCCGGCCCTGCACACCTGTGCACACCCGCTTCGAAACCGCGCCCCCCCGTGCCCCCCATCGCCTTCCCGCAAACCGTAGGATGTACTGAGGTTTCATGCTTACCCTTGGCTTCCTCGTGCAGACCAGGCCCTCCCTCCTGACATCCACCCCAGGGGGGAAGAGACCAGGGTGTGTGCGTGTGGAGGTTTTGCCCAGAACTTTCCAAGGCAGTATATCTACCTGACACCTAGTCGCCACCGAGGCGGCCGTGAAACTTGACTCCCAGCACATATTGGACGGCCTTTTACCTCTGGCCAGGAAAGAGTCACAGAACCAAGATTTATCCTCCGTCCTGAAACATCCGAAAATCTGGACGGAGTGTGTGAAACCAACAGTTTCAGACATCCGACGTCAGACAGTTCAAACCAGTTCAAGACAGCAGTCCAGAAGCACGGGAATACACAGTGTGCGTTCTGTGATCTCATTTCTGGCTGCCCAGTCCGGCGGGGCAGGGGGGTGGGGGTGGGGGTGGGGGGGGTGGGACGGGATGCAGGGAGAGGGGAGGGGGGTGCAGGCAGCGTGGAGGGAGGAGGGGGTCTTTCTGAGCACAGGGGATGGAGCCAGAGTGTGAGGAGGCAGAGACAGCTGGGCTCCGTGGGGCAGGAGAAGGAAAGGAGAAAGGAGAGAACGGTGCAGATGGAGACAGGCAGAGGGGCTGTGCCCACGTGAGGGCCGAGAGCCCGCCGGGAGGACAAGGGATACGCCACCCCCCCCCAAAGGGCTGGAAGGAGAGAGGTGACATGCCTGTCCCCCTCCCACCAGAGGTGACATTCCCCCCTTCCTCCCCTCCCCTCCCCCCCCAGGGTTGGAACAGTGCTGGTTTCCATCACCCAACCTGGACCACCTCACAGCTCACGGTGCTGGAGGGTGCCCAGCAGAGCGCCGCCCCGGTGGTGGAGTGAAAAGCCCCCCTCGACGACATGGCACTTCCATCCTATCTAAGGCAGCTCAAAACCAGCGCCTGAAATAAATGAAACGGGTCCCGAGTGGCTTCTTTGTGTCTCAGCACAAAGGCCAGCAACCTTTACAGAAATACCCACGTCAGGCACCTCACAGGTTCAAATGTGTACTCGCCAGGAATGCGACTTTTTTTTTAAAGCATGTATGCAAAGAAGAAAAAAAAAAAGATGCCGTGTAAATAGGAGAAAACTCTATTAATGAAGACTGACTCAGAAATCCCAGACATGATTAAGTTAGAAGACAGACTCCCAAAATAGTTTTCTAACTCCATTCTCCACGTTCAAGAAGCGAAAGGAAAGAAAGGCTGAGCCTGGTAAGTAGACGCATGTGGTCAAAGACCATGAAACAGAGACGGCAAGGTTGAAAATAAAACATCTGAGATTAAGAATGCACTGCGTGGAGTTTCCAGGGGATCGGACGTGGTGGGGGAGAAGGTGACCCCCCTGCACAGGTATAACAGAAACCATCTAAAATGAGATGTGGGGACAGGGGAAGGCAACAGAACGCAACACAGGCAACTGGGAAGGACGCCCTAAGGCCCAAAGTCCATGAACCTACGTAGAGTCCTAGAACAGACGAGACAGAAAAAAATATTTGACAAAATAAAAGCAGAAGGTTTTACAAATCTGGGGGAAACGATGAGCACCAAGGCCTAAGGGTAATGAGCCTCAAGTGTATAAAACATGAAGAAAAGCAAGAGTTACCCTAACGGGATTGTTTACAGCAAGGACAAAGAGAAAAATCGTACAAGTAGCACTCAGTACGTACAGAGGAACAAAAGGAGGATGGAAATAGATTTCTTGTCAAAAAACAATGTAGGATCTTTAAGTACTGAGAGGAAAATAAAGCCAAAAAACAAAAGAACTCTATTCTACTTCTAGGAAGAAAAAAAAAGTTTTTCAAAAACAAGGCAGCCAGTAGGGGCTGAGATCTGAGGATCAGGGTTTGAAAGCCAACCTGGACAGGAAAAGCCAATGAGACTCTTTTCTCCAACAAACTACTAAAAGAGCTGGAAGTGGAGCTGTGGCTCAAGTGGTAGAGTGCCAGCCTTGAGCAAAAGGAAGTGTCCAGGCCCTGAGTTCAAGTCCTAGAAGTGGCACGCACTCCAAAAGACAAATGGTAAAGAAAAATGCAAATCAAAATCACTGTGAGATTTCATCTCACCCTGGTCAAAATGGCATCCTTCAAAAAAAAAAAAAAAAGGAACAAAAATGCTGGTGAGGATATGAAAAAAAGGAACCCCTTTACGTTGTTGGTGGGAATGTGATCTCACGCACCCACTGTGGAAGTCAGTATGGGGGCTCCTCAAAAGTGAAAAGAGATGGAGTTTATTCTATTCTTGGGCTTCTATCCAAAGCAGAGTAAACGTGCCTGCTTATTAGAGCTCTGCTCACAATAGCCAAATGGTGGTGGCATCAGCTGAGATACCACAACCATTGAACACCCACACATGAACACACGCGCACATATGAATGTGTGTGTGTATATATATATCATGTAATATGTATACATAGAATATCTGTGTGTATGTGCATACCTGTAAGCATGGATGGATATATGAGGGTGGGCGTATATGTAAACACAAATGCACACACACACACACACACCATGGAATATTATTTCATCATAAAGAAGATAAAATGATTTTGTTTGAAGAGAGCATCATGTGGGGTGATGCCGGGCTAGATTCACCTCCCCTGGTGCGGGGATGCTCAGCTTACTCCCTTATCAGTGCTCCCCTTTTCACCCTCTCCCCTGGGCCCCCGACCCGCGGGCGGCCAAGGTGGAGCGAAGGGACACACGGCCGAATGAGATCCCCTTTTCCTCCCTCCTTACCCACCAAGGAAGCCAGGCGCACACGGATCTCGGAGACGCTTCGGAGAGCAATCCGGTTTATTCGGGAGGGGCTCACAGTAATATAGTGATGATGACGAGGATTGAGCAGGAGCTGGCGATAGGCTGGCGAGCTTGTCCGTCCAAGAGCAGCTCCCAAGGACCTCCCTCATGGGCTAACGTCACTTCCCATAGTACCGCCCTGTGTGCTCGCTGGTGCAAGGTGAGGGATGGTCTCAAAGCTACCCCTTCTGGTTGCGGACCCAGAAGGAGATAGGTGTGGCTCACTTCCACACTGCCCCAGGGCTGGGGGAAGGGCGGCGTCTCGGGAGTGCTCTGCTCACCCTTCCCCCCTAAGGCAAGCTGAATCCCCAACAGGGTGAGATAAGCTAAATTCAGAAGGCTAGAGAGTAAATTGTCGGGGTCTCTAGCCCCCCGTGCTCCCCCAACCAGCGGGAGAGATGGGGAAGGCACGCCCCAACCAGACGAGCCAAGAAAGGAGAAGGGTCGGCAGACCGCCCGCACCCAGCCCTCCCTCACTGGAGGACAATCAGACGGCCTGGGAGTCAAGTCGGTGCAAGATCTCGTTTACTGGGGAAGTACGTGCCACTAATATAAGGCACAGGAGCCAATCAGGTCTAAGATCGGCAGGAAGGGGAGGGGTGAGCTGTCCATCAAGGGCGGAAGAGCCGGGGCGTCACAGCCCACAGAACCGCCTCTGGGTTATCACCAAAGACACTTGGAGCAGCTGCGCGTTGTTGTGAGGTGCCGCCATCTTAGCCACACGTGGCCCGAGACTGAGAAACAGGCGGGGCCAGCTAGTGGACTTCCAGGTGTGCCCCACAGTAAATATTCTTGCTCATTTGGGATTTGTGGACTGAAAAGGATGGTGGCTGACTTAAAGTAGTGATGTTAATGAGACATAAATGCCAGATGGGGAATGTCTGTGGGGGAATGAGGGAGAGTACTGAGAGATGAAGAGGATGGAGGGACATTGAACACAGTCACACACACACACACACACACACACACACACACACACACACACGAGTGAGGAACAATAAAGCCCACCCAGTGAGGTTTGGAAAGGGGGTGAGGCAGGAGATGAGAAGACAGTGGTGGTGAGGAGGGAGAGGACAAATGAGAATAGAGAGCAGGGGAGAAACTTGCTCAAGTGCCTTGAATGCATGGAGACATCACGTGCAAAACCTTCCTATTACAAACATATGTTAACTCGAAAATAAAAAGAAGTGGAGGCAGATGAAAGATTGGTTTAGACAAGCAAACTCTAAATGGTTTTGTAATCAGCAGACTACACTAGGAGAAATGCTGAAGGGATTCTTTCCAACAGAAGGAAATGGAATTGGGAGGGGTGTAGGGATCTATGCAATGGCTCTGAGATCAGTGGAAACATCCCCTACTTTAAAAAAAGCCAAACCCTGCTGAAAGATCATTTGAGACTCCATATGGGCAGGGCAGGGCAGGCTGTGAGCACAATGAAGCTCCAGGGCCGTGGAGTCTGTGAGGTGCTGTTGAACTGGTAGGACTCTGGGCCAAGTCCTTCTGAGGACAACGTAGCACGTGAAAGCCTTTGGTGGAGGCTGGCCGTCTCTGCAGAGGGAAGACGGTTGCCTCAATTGCCCGCATCCTCTCCCCGATGGTCTCAAAGCCCTGTGACTTATGAGGGGCGACAGGACAAAGATGGTGCAGAAGTCCACTCAGAGGTCACCACGCATGGTCACCGCTGCTGTCTGGGAATTCAGCTACCACTGCCCACAAGTACTTGTTCTCATCAAGATAGAAGGGGGAGCATGCAATTTGCTCTTGAGAAAAACCTCATAAGGTTTACATGCATGAGGGGACACAGGAAGTGACCACAAAACCTGGATGGGTGGGTAGATGGACAGACAGATGGGCAGATGGACGGATCGATGGGTGGACAGATGGACGGACGGACGGAGGGACAGGATGGACGGATGGGTAGATGAATATCAGCAAGTGCCTGGCAATGCTGAGGAGAGGAGAAAGACCCTTTTCTTGTCTTTCTTGTCATGGGCAGATGGGTGGATGGGTGTGTGGATGGGTATGTGTGTCAGGGGTTTTTAGCCTCCCGGGCTCTCCTGTCCTGCAGGAGAGACGGGAAAACACGCCCCACCCGGACGAGCCAGGAAGAGGATAAGAGGGCTGACAGACTGCCACCCAGCCCCCCTCTCGATGGAGGACACACAGACAGTCTGGGAGCCAGTCAGCGCTAAGACTCGTTTAATGGCGGCAATGAGCTGTTCTTTTAAGGGGGCCGGAGGGTGGCGGAAGGGGAGGGGTACGTGCACCTACGTAGGAGCTGGGATTTGATGCCTGAGCTGTCCATCAGGGTGGAGCTCCAAGGGACCTCCCTAAGGGGCGGCCTACATCTACGTCACGGCCCACAGAACCGCCTATGGGTTCACCACCAGGCGCCATCTTGGCTACACGTGGTCCCAAGGCTGGGAGGCGGGGCCAGCTAGAACCGCCTCTTAATGATGAAAGGCATCTGGGCGGGCATGCCTCACATATGTGGATGGGTGGGATGGATGGATAGACAGATGATGGATGGATGGGTGAAGAGATGGATGTATGGAGGGATGGAGGGATGGATAGATGGATGGACAGATGTGTTGGGATCCTTAGACTTGATGGAGGGGCTTGACGCCCCTCCCCCAAGCCCTGGGGGCATGCGGAAGCAGGTTACCCTCTCTGGGTCCGCCCTTGCACCCAGCCCCCAACTCTCCAGCCAGCCCAGGTGTCTCCCAGCCTAGCCAGCCCGGCGCCTACCAGCCCCGCCCTGGCGCGGCGCTCTCGAGTGACGTTAGCTCAGGGAGATCATGTGACAGCTTTCAGCCTATCGGCATCCTGGCCAATCCCCTTCTCTCGGAATCATCCCCCGGTAACTTTGTCTTAATAAAGCAGTTGGTTCTCGAAACTGACCCCGAGACTTGCATATGCCGACTTTGTCTATTGATAAGGAGGTGGGCACGCTTTCTCGGATTGGCCACGCGCGCGGCAGGACAGTGCTGGCTCCCCCACCCCACTCTAGCTTCATCTGCGGGCCGGGTGACTAGGGGAGAGGGCATGAAAGGGAGTGTGAAAAGGAATAGCTGAGTCTCGTTCCCTACGCTGGGAGAGGCTACCGAGCCCAACACAGATGGATGGATGGGTGGATGGGTGGATGGGTAGGATGGATGGACAGATGGATGGACGGGTGGATAGGTGGATAGGTAGATGGATGGGTGGGTGGATGGGTGGGATGGATGGATAGATGGGTGGATGGATGGATGGATGAAGAGATGGATGGATGGAGGGATAGAGGGATGATAGATAGATGGACAGATGGATGGACGGGTGGATGGGTAGATGGATGGGTGTGTGGATAGGTATGTGGATGGGTGGGATGGATGGGTAGATAGATGATGGATGGATGGGTAGATAGATGATGGATGGATGGGTGAAGAGATGGATGTATGGAGGGATGGAGGGATGGATAGATGGATGGACAGATGGATGGATGGGTGGATGGGTGGATGGGTAGGATGGATGGATGGATGGGTGGATAGGTGGATAGGTAGATGGATGGGTGGGTGGATGGGTGGGATGGATGGATAGATGGACGGATGGATGGGTGGATGGGTGGATGGGTAGGATGGATGGGTGATAGGTGGGTAGGTAGATGAATGGGTGGGTGGATGGGTGGGATGGATGGATAGATGGACAGATGGATGGATGGGTGGATGGGTGGATGGGTAGATGGGTAGATGGATGGGTGGGTGGATGGGTGGGATGGATGGATAGATGGACAGATGGATGGATGGGTGGATGGGTGGATGGGTAGATGGATGGGTGGGTGGATGGGTGGGATGGATGGATAGATGGACAGATGGGTGGATGGGTGGATGGGTAGATGGATGGGTGGGTGGATGTGTGGGGTGGATGGATAGATGGGTAGATGGATGGATGGATGAAGAGATGGATGTATGGAGGGAAGGATGGATAGATGGATGGACGGATGGGTAGATGAATATCAACAAGTGCCTGGCAATGCTGAGGAGAGGAGAAAGACCCTTTTCTTGTCTCTTGGAGACAAGAGGAATCACTCATATGCCTGCCAGTCTCTGAGGTGCCCTGCAAATGTGCTAAGGGACAGAAGGCCTAAGGCCTTGTGCAGTAGAAGCCACAGGAGATGCCAAGGTTTCTCCTCAAGGAGCTGCCTCAGGGAGGACAGGACCGGACACAGCTGCCTCTCTTTTCTCTATTAGCAACAACAGATGACTGCATCTTCCTGTCTATCCATCCATTCAACCAAGCCTCCATTTCATCCATAAATGCAACTAAGACTCTCTTTTCTTATTTGCAAAATGAAGTCACCCTTTTCCCAGAGTAGTGCCCAGCTCACGAGCTTCTCTCCGGGTGTCTGGAGAGAGCTGGGGGCCTGAGCCCCTGCCCTTTGCCGATGTCTGTGCCTCATCTGCATCTGGTCTCTGTCTCACCGGCACGAGTCGATCCTCTGCCTTTTAATTAGAAGGACTATGTACTAAGTAAACACATTGTCTGCTTTCCAAACGTCTGGGGTGAGCCTGGGCTGCTAGGACGTGGGCGCGAGCCAGCTGCCATGGCCGAGAGGTCCCCGATTGAGTTTTTTTTTTTCTCTTGGAAAGCTAAGCTCCCATTGAGATCATGGAGACTTCTACCGAGGCCTGCTGTTGTCAATTAAAAAACAATAAATTTTTTAAAAAAAAAGAGGGATGACATCATTTCCAAGTGTCAAGAAGCTGAACTAACTACCGGGGTGTTTTTGCAATAACTTACTTTACTTGGGCTGTGCTTCTGACCCACAGGGTGGGAGACCAGGGCTGGAGGTCCGTCCTCGCCGCGTGACGCCCAGGACGGCGCTGCGGCCGTGGCGGGCCCCTCCCGGCCTTGCTTAGGGAGGGACGGACGAGGTCTTCTACAGAAGCCCCTGCCCCACCCTGCCTCAAAGGTGTCCTGGCGGCTGTCGCCCCCGCTAGAGGCTGCACAAGGGCCGTCCGAAGCGGGCTGGAGCCGTTCCCAGGTGCACAGCCCTGGAACAGAGGCCGCCGCCTCCTTCCGGTGTCGCCCGGAGCTCACCCACGGCCGTGGCCCTGCTGATTGGCTCAAGAGGAGTGTTCCCACCCACCAGGCCGTGGCCCTGCTGATTGGCTCAAGAGGAGTGTTCCCACCCACCAGGCCGTGGCCCTGCTGATTGGCTCAAGAGGAGTGTTCCCACCCACCAGGCCGTGGCCCTGCTGATTGGCTCAAGAGGAGTGTTCCCACCCACCCAGGCCGGGGCCTGTGAGTGTCCGGGACCTTAAGGTTGGGTGGGTGTATCCGCCCGCTTGGGAGGGGGTGGCGCAGACCATGGACGTTTCTTCCTCAGGGTTATGGAGCCAAGGCGCTCCGAGACTAGTGGTTTGGTTCCCTGTAAGGCTTTGCTTTTGCTCCCTTGGCTTGTGGGTGGCCGTCACTTCACATGGTAAGGGGGCACACACACACACACACACACACACACACACACACACGTTTTTTTCTCTATTCCATCATGAGGGTTTCCCCCTAACCTCACTGAAGACATTGGAGTTAGGGCTTCACATGTATGAACTTAACAAGGAGGCACAGTTCTGGGGCGAAAGAGGGTATGGTCAGCGGCTCCATGTCTGCAGACCTACAGGCCAGAGCCCCTTCCTCTCCTTCCAGAGCCAGTGGCCAGCGCTCCAGGGGCCTCTACTCACCTTATTCTCAATTCCCCAACATTCTTCTCGCTTTGGATGCGAAACACCACGTTGTACTGAGAGAAGAGTTCTGGTCCCCTGGGCCTGTCTCCTCCCTGCCCGGAACAGCACTGGTCCTCCAGCACCTGTTCCTTCCGGGCTGGGAGTTCCCCTTCCTCCCTTCCTTCCTTCCTTCCTTCCTTCCTTCCTTCCTTCCTTCCTTCCTTCCTTCCTTCCTTCCTTCCTTCCTTCCTTCCTTCTTTCCCTTTCCCACTTGTGAGACTTGAACCCAGGAACTGTCCCTACGCTCTTTGCCTAGAGCTAGCACTCTACCATTTTGAGCCACAGCGCCACTTCCGGTTTTCTGGTGGTTCACTGGAGATAAGAGTCTCATGGACTTTCCAGCCTGGGCTGGCTTTGAACTACGATCCTCAGATGTCAGCCTCCTGAGCAGCTAGGATGACAGGTGCGAGCCACAGCGCCTGGCCAAGCCGGGCTTTTCACGATCGTTGACGGTGCCTGGGTGGACCCAGGCAACCACAGTAGTGGTCCATGCGCAATGTTTTCTTTTAAGGAAGGGTAGGAAGGCCAGGCTGTGTCCCCAGGGCGGCCTTGGTGGCCGGGTGGAATCCTGTCAGGGGTGTAGCTTGTGACGCTGGCTGCCTGGGTCCTGACGTGAGTCTGGGTTGTGAACAGGAAGTTTGAAAGTCACTGCTTCGGGGATGCTGGGCATCAAAAAGGTTTGCCCTGTCTTCACGACGCCTCTAGTGAGGCACAGAGGCGGGATATTTGAAGCAGGGAGCCCTCCCAGGTTGTCTTTGCAGAACATCTCTTTTTAAAGCTACAGAAAAAGAAGCTGAGAGAAATCCAGCAGTTGCCGGAGGCCACCTGGGGGGCTTTGCCTCGGGCCCCCGGAGGTGAGAAGAGGAGCCCCCCACCACAGGAGCCCCCCATCAGGGAAGCAGGCTAAAGTCGGCAAAGATGGCAGAGTGTGGACCTCCAGAAATTGTCTTCATGAAAACCATGAGAAAACATACACATGAGCAGCACTAGAAAGTGTAGAATTCCAGAAGGGCACCAAAGACGGGAGTAACTCCAGAACATTCTCAAGGAAAAAGATGACTGATTCTTGATAAGAAGAAAAAGGTTTATGTATGTGACGCTACCAGGCTTGAACTGGGGGCCTTGACTTGCTTGCTCATAGATGGCGCTCTACCCACTCTAGCCACATCTCCAGTGAATCCCTTTGCTGGATAGTGGGAAATAGAGTCCCACCGAGGGGCCTCGAACCTTGATCCTCTCCATGTCTCAGCCTCCTGCATAGCTAGAATTACAGTCACGAGCCATAGGCACTGGGAAGAACAACTTTTATAGCACTGTAACTATTCTCCTGTTTAGTCTTGAAAACCAACCCTTGGCTTACCTGAAGACCAGCTGGTCGGCAGGAAGCCTTCTCAGCAGCCGCCTAGAGCCTCACCACCCCCCCACCCCCACTGTCTGATGGTTGGCTGTAAAACTGTTCTAGATTATGTTGCTGGCATCCCTGGGGGTTGAACTTGGGGCCTCATATTTGCTAGGAAGGTGCTGTCCTGCTGAGCCAGGGTCTCACTTTCTGCCCATGCCTGGTTGGGCTTGCGGTCATAGCTGGGGCGATCACGACTGGTCCGGAATCCTCCTCCCGCTCTCAGCCTTCTAGACAGCCTGGGACGACAGGCTCCAGCCGGGGGCTCCATCAAGACCGTCCGCATTTGACCTGACTTGCACCTCTCTCAATAAAAAAAAAAAAAAAAATGCACGTTGAGACTATTTCTAGAGGAATGTTTAGCTTCCTTGCATACCTGGGAAGTCGATAACAAGGTGACAAAATAATGAGATAACAGAAAAAGCTTAAAAGAAAAGCCAGGCGATTAGCTGTCCACCGGTCTTCTGGAAAGCCCTAACCTGTGTGGAAATCTAGATGGCCGTGTGTGCTTCAGTCAGTGTCAGTGGCTCTCACGATGGCTGCTGGGAGACCCAAGGGGACTAGAAAGGAAAGCGGACGGCAGCGTGCTAAGGGGCCTGGTAGAACACTTACTGTAGTACTCGCTTTCCTCTTTGCTGAGGCTGTGTGTGTGTGTGTGTGTGTGTGTGTGTGTGTGTGTGTGTTGGGACACTCCAAAATCTATATGCTGCATTTAAAGACCACTGTGAGGAATTTTTTTGAGCTGTAGTGCCAAGAAGAATGCTCTCAAGGCAATAACCTCTGCTTTAATCTTGAGAAGCTAGGAATAGAAGAGTAAATGAGACCCAAAGCCGGCATAAGGATCGCACAACAAAAATTAGACATAAAATAGAGAGTAGAAAAAACATAGAGAAAGTCAGTGCCACTAAATCTTATTCCTTTTTTTTCCTTAAAGATAAAAAATGTAACCAACTTGTAGCATTATTTCCCCAAGAACAAAAAGAAGAGACTCGGGTACTAAACAGGGATAAAAGGCAGGGCATTAGTACCAAACCTAAATAAAATAAAAAATAATGGAAAGAGAATATCTATGAATAATCATATGTCAAAAGCTTTGCTAACCATTGTGAAATGTGCGAATTGGTAGAAACACATATACTAATGCAGACTAAAGAAGAAATAGAAAATCTGAAGAGCTACAAAAAATAGAGATTATGTTATTCATCATGATAGCATTATACGTCCCACAAAGAGCCCAAGACAAGATACTTCACTGCTGAATTCTACAGGAAGCTTACAGAAGAATTAACGTCATCTGGTCACGAACCTTCCAAAACACAGAAGAAGAACCAATACCTCCAACTTATTTTATGTATTAGCATGGAAAACAGAGCCCCCAGAAGACAGTGTGGCAAAATAAATCTGTAGATCAATATCTTTTCCACATATAAACAATAACCTTCTACAAGGGCCCGGCACTAGCATGCTGTAATCATGTAAATGCTATAATTTCAGCAACTCAGTAGGTGGGGCAGGAGGAGGCGAGTTTGATGCCAGCTCACACAATGTTATTGCGAACCTCAAAAACAAAATTACAAATGAAATTATGAACATAATTCCATTTGCAATTCTACCCAAAGGGATAAACCATTTAAGAATCACATCAGAGAAGTATAAAGGTTGTTCTCTGGAAAGTACAAAAGATAACTGAAAGAAATTAACAGAGTCCAAATTAAATGTCAAGGCATTCTATGTCCCTGAGTAAAGAGTTAATAGTATTAAGATGACAATGTTCCCCCAAATTGAGGTAGATCAATGCAACTTTACAAAAATCCCACATAGCTGATTCCAGACACTAATTACCTGATCCTAAAGTTGTGTGTTTGTTTTTTGAAATGCAAAAGCCCAGGGTAGCCAAAACAATCTTGAAAAAGAAAATAAAGTTGGAGGAGTCCTACCTCCTCATTTAAAACCTGCCACGAAGCCACAATAATCAGGAATATGGTAGCGTGGGTGGGGGCCTGTGTTCAACCAGTGACCACTTAGATACCTAGAACATGATCCCTCAGCCGTACAGAATTACCCCTGGAGCAGCTGAGCTGCGGGCAGCTGACCAGAAGCCTGGGAAAGGGTGTGAGCCAGGCCTTCCCCACCTGCGTTAGTGGACTAGAGCTGAGAGCCCACAAAGACAGGCCTCACACTTGCGGCTTTTAGGAATAAAATGCCAAGAAAACCAGTGGGGCAACAAATATTCTTCTCAACAAACGGTGCCAAGTGAACAGATGAGCTTTTATAAGTGCTCTCGGAGAGAGGCTTCCGTATTCCGAAGGGATCTGCACGAGATTACACAACAGCCACAGCAAAACCCGTGTTGAGAAGCAAGGGCTGCTCTATACGGGGACAGCTTTGGGGGTCAAGCACACACACCCACGGCCTTCTTTTCCCAGACGGGAGCCGTCACGGGGCAGAGGGATCTCAGCAGAGCTGGGGACCCCAGGAGAGCCCACATGGGGCATATCGATCGCAAAGGCCGTTAGAGAAGAGTGGCTCTTCCCCTGCAACGGATGATGCATAAAAGCTCCTGCAGGTCTCCTTGGCAAAAACCTGGCAGCACAGGCATGACGATACATCCAACATGCTGAAGAAAAACAACCCTGCCACTTACGAAGGCTGCAGCCCAACCTCCATTTCAAAAGAAAGGAGAGTAACACCTTTCCCAGACTAACACAAACGGAGGGAGTTTGTCACCACGTAAGAAGAGCTAAGTGGTACCTCAGGTGAAATGGAGAGATGATTGAGAGCACATGAAAAGTGTATGGGAGGCAGGCACCAGTGGCTCACACCTGCCATCTTAGCGACTCAGGAGGCTGAGATCTGAGGAAGGACTGAGGTTTAAAGAAGGCGAAGGCAGGAAGATCGGTGAGACTCTTATCTTTAATTACCTAGCAGAGATCAAGAAGTGGAGCTGTGGGTCAAGCGGTAGAGCCCGAACCTTGAGCAAAAAGCTCAGGGACAGTGCCCAGGCCCTGAGTTCAAGCCTCAGGATTGCCTTGTACACACAAAGTAAAGTATACGAACGTTGACATATTACAATTGTAAATGCTTACAAGATTCAATAGCAAGGTGTTTATGTATGAGCGGTCAGTGGGGGTTAAGTAAAAGTGGGGAGATTTTGTTTTGTTCTCTGGTAATACTGAGTGTGGAACCAAGGACCTCCTACATGCTAAGTAAGCACTGTACCACTGAGCTGCATCCTTAGCCCTGGAAGTCTACTATATATACATATATATAATTCTATATAACATATAATTGTATATTATGTAACATTACATACAATTATATGTGATAGGCGATATATATACATAGAATCATATGTAATATATAATTGCAAGTATATTATATGTTTTTTTTTTTTTTTTTTTACAGAGGAAAGAAGGGCTGAACGATGGAACAGAAAACACCGGTTCTGGCTCCGATCTTACAGGTTCTCTCACAGCTGCAGCTCTCCACGCTTGCTTGCCAGCCCGTGGCTCCATTGGGGGGGGGTGGGACCTTTACGGCACTAGGCTTACCCGGCGGCAGGTAGGTTGTGAGGGTGCCCCCCCGAAAGGGACTGTCAATCTCTCTGCTTCCAGTCCTCTCTTCCCACACACTGCCACCATATTGCACCCCTTTACCACAGGTCCTGGAATGGTAGGCCAACCATGAACTTTAACCTCACAAACCTTGAATAAACCTTTTCTCCTTCTAAGGGAAAGGTGAAAACTGACTGACCTAACAGTGAACAAAATAGCAACAGTCATTCCTTGCCTAACATTAAACACTCTAAAATACAAATACCGGACCAGCCACCCACCAAAGGCTATAAAGTATCTTATCATTACAAAGCACACATTGTATTTGAGTCACAAAAACAAGGTCAGCTAATGGGGTCTACAGAGGGTTCATCTTAGATTTAATAACACATAAGCCAAAAATGAAAGGATAGTCACCTTCTCAGGAACCTGAAGAGAGGCCACACGTTGGTATTATACTAGACAAAGTCAACTCTAACTCAAAAACAGCCACGAGAACGACCAACGAGCACGAGGAAGCATCCTTGAAGATGACGGCCGGCGTGGGAGGAAACCACACCTCACATCTGACCTCCTAAACCTATCAAGCCAGCGTGACCGTCCAAAGGGGGCGGAGACAGCAGGCGGTAACAGCCGATGCTTCAATACCCCACTGTCCACCACGTGGAGGTTGTCCATACAGAAAATCAGCAGAGAATAGGGAGAGCGGAACATTCTAGGCAGGGCAGACCCCCCACAGCCACGCCGCACCTCTGCAGGGGGCCACTCGGCGGACATGCTGCAAATGAGACCACATTCCAGGTCAGAAAAGGAGTCTCAACTAATTTAAGGAGATGGATACTGTCCCAAGTTTCTTTTCCAACCACAGTGGCATGAAGCTAGGATCAGAAACAAAAGGAAAATGAAAACAAAATGACAAATAAATTGAAATTAAACAGCACACTCGAACAAATTGGGCCAGACTAAAATAAAAGAAAAAAAAAGAAAGAAAAGAGAAAGGGAAATTGGAAAATATCTTGAAACAAATGAAAAGGAAAACACAATGTAATATAAAACCTGTGGCATGCAACAGAAAGTCACGCAGAGAGGGAAGCTTATACTGATGGATGCTTATATTTAAAAAGAAGGAAGATCTCAACTAACGTAACGCTGCACCTTGAGGAATGTGGCAAAGAAGAAAAGACCAAATCCAATGCAGAAGGATGGAAATAGCAAAGTTAGAGCAGAAATAAATTGAATAAAAATGGAGAGTCCGTAGAAAAATCAAACACATGGAAGCGCTGAATTTTGTTTTAAAACGAAGTTGACAAAATCTTAGACTAGGGGGAAGTAGAAGAAAAGACACAAATAAATGAATAAGAAACGAGAGAGGAGACGTTATAGCTGATGCTACAGGCATAAAAGCTAAGACCATCAAGGATTCTTAGGAGCAATCAGCTGCTAAGACATTCCTATAAGTAGACAACTTACTAGGATGGAATCAATAGGAAATACAAAACCTGAGCAGCTAATAAAAAAAAGATGAAATTAATAAGTAAAAAATCTCCCAACAAGGAAAACCCCCAGAGAAGATGTCTTCCATGCAAGTATTTGAGCATTGAAAAGAGAATTAAGACCAGTCCTTCTTCAACGCTTCCCCCAAACGCAAGAGACAGCCTTCCAAACTTGTCTTATGGATCCATTGTCACCCTCGCCTCCAAGGCCAGCAAAGGCACAAGGACAGAAAACCGCAAGCCACTCCCTCTGAGGAACGCACACTCAGAATCCCTCCGTGATACACGCGCCAACCCAGTGCAAGAACACAGTCAGGGTATCGTCAACCGTGACTGGTTCCGTGAGCCTCGCTCTTGGGGGCTTGGGCGATTCCAAATGCTGATCAACGTGATGGGGCCATGTGGGTATCTCGGCAGATGAAATCTGATGGCGTTTCACGACCTTTCACTATAAAAAATTCTCAACAAATGAGGTGCGGAGGAACTTGTCAGCACTGCAAAGCTGAATACAGCAATTCCTCCGCGAACTCCATACCCAGTGGGGGAAAAGTGGAGAAGAAACAAGGACTCCTTCTCTCACTAATTCTGCTCACAGCAGTGCTAGAAAGTCTTTGCTAGAGGGAGTGGGCAGGACGAAGAAACAAAGGGCCTGAAAGCTGAAGGCACTCATAAAAGTTGGTCTGTGTACATGTGACGTGATCTTAATAAAGAAAAGCCTGGTTAGAACTAATCAAATCAGTCAAGCCGAGGGGTGGGAAATCAGCCCACAAAACTCAATTGCACTTCTGCACACTAACAGTGAACTATCCCAGAGGACATTACAAAAACAATCCTGTTTGTAATAGCATAAACTACCTAGGAATAAGTTTAACCACGGAAGTAGAGGGAGGAGAGGGAAGATATCAAGCACCTGACAGTTTGTGAGGAAAAGGACTAGAGTGCTTGGAGACTCACAGCCTGGCTACTCTGGGGGCTGAGATGTGAAGGACCATGGCTCCAAGCCAGCAGGGCAGACAACTCTGTAAACTCCACCTACAAAATAGCCAGCAAAAGGCTGAGCTGGAGGCCTGGCTCAAGCGGCAGAGCACTAGAGAGGAGCAGGCAAGCCAAGCAATAACGAGGCCATGAGTTCAAACCCTGGTACAATCTGAAGAATGCAGAGAACCAAGAATCTTTTAACACAGTTGGTGGGTATGTAAGTTAGTATAGTCATCTAGAAAACAATATGGAGGTCCTCAAAAATTAACAGAACTACTGTACCCTCCTCAAATCTCACTTTTGGAGATCTATCATCTATCTATCTATCTATCTATCTATCTATCTATCTATCTATCTATCTAATATCTATCTAGAGGGCTGGGGATATAGCCTAGTGGCAAGAGTGCCTGCCTTGGATACACGAGGCCCTAGGTTCGATTCCCCAGCACCACATATACAGAAAACAGCCAGAAGCGGCGCTGTGGCTCAAGTGGCAGAGTGCTAGCCTTGAGTGGGAAGAAGCCAGGGACAGTGCTCAGGCCCTGAGTCCAAGGCCCAGGACTGGCCAAAAAAAATATATCTATCTATCTATCTAGAGATCTACCAACCTATTGAGAGATCAGTAGATCTAGATCTGTCTATATTTATATCTATATCAATCTAGATCTGTCTAATCTGTTTACTGAAATATCTATACAGAGTAGCTATCTATCTATAGATATATTTATCATATATCTATCTAAATATCTATGTATATATTAATCAAGATATCTTATCTAGATATAGATATATAGAGCATACATCTGTATCAATATAGGTAATAGATATAGCTAGCTAGCTAGATGGTATATGCAAAAGTGAGATTGCTGGCTCATCCTGCATTTTCACTTTTAATGTTTTGAAGACCTCTATATTGTTTCCGAATGATCGCATGAATTTAAATACCCACCAGCTATAGTCAAAGCTATATACATGTCTAGTCTCAAGACAGAGCTTCATGCCTGCTTATTACAGCACTATTCACAACAGCTGCCATTCAGAAGCCGCCTAAAGATCCATTAGTGGAGGGATGGGTTAAAAAATATGGGCCTCAAGGTCATGCCCTGCCCCAGGTGACCTGTGGGTGGGCCTCAAGGTCATGCCCTGCCCCAGGTGACCTGTGGATGGGCCCCAAGGTCATGCCCTGCCCTGGGGCCACCATGCGGACGGGCCAAGGGACCTGTGCTGAGTGAAATGAGGCAGGTGCCTTGTGCAGAGTGAGAAATAGCACAGGACACCACTTGTTTCAGTCAGGCTCTCCTGAGGGGCGGACCTAGCCCAGAGTGCGGTAGACGCACGAGAAGGCTGATGAGAGGCATTGGCTCACTCAGCTGTGGGGGCTGAGAAGGCCTGAGACAGGCGTCTGGCAGCTGGGCTCCAGGGGGGCCCTGGGCGTCAATGTGCAGCAGCCCGAGGCTTGCTGAGGGAAGTGCCCAGGCCAGATCCTGGAGAACCGGAAGCTCTGGTGTCCAGGAGCAGGAGGAGGGCGCCCCAGCGCTCCCAGAGAGAGAGAGAGAGAAAGAGAGAGAGAGAGAGGGAGGGAGAGGTCCTCCCAGTCGAGGCTGGGGCGCCACAGGGAGGGGGGGCTCAGCAGCAGCCCCCTCGGATGCACGATCGACAGCCTGGTCCTTCTCTTGGTGCCGAGGCCCCTGGGCTGCCCCTCGGGAGAAGGGGCGCGCGCTGGGTGAGCACAAAGCGACGGGGATGGTCGCTGCCGCGCCGCACCCCCGGGCACCTGTCCTCCAGTGGAGACGATGCGCAGACCCCAGTTGCACTACGAGTCTCACAGGGTCTGGTTCACAAGGTGCCAGCTCAACTGGAAACCGCGCCGGCGGCGTGCGTGGCGGGCGTGGCGGGCGTGGCGGGCGTGGCGGGCGTGGTGGTTGTCATCACAGAGGCGGGAGGCAGCTTCGGGGGGGACCGTGGCATTGACTCGGGGCGGGGGGGGGGGTTCTCGGGGCTGTACGTTCTTTCAGATTCATCAGGTTGTATACAGTAGGCGTGTACGCAGCCCTGCGGTTTCATATGTCCATCACGTCTCAGGATGATTTTTAAAAGGTGACAACTCAAAACTATGCCAATGGTTTGCGTAGACATTCTTTTTAAAGATTGCTTAAGTGCACAATCAACACCCAAGCTATTGGACTACGTTAATCATTAGGTGAATAAATGCACAGTGAAATCACGATGACGTCACTTCACCAGGACAGCTGATTAAAAAGAAGAAGAAGACGTCACACAGCCGGCGCTGGCGAGGAGGGGGGGGGAGCGGAATTCTCGGGGTGCCGGTGGGAAGGCAGGGTGGCCGTTTGTCAAAGCTTGAAGCAGAGCTACCGAGAACCCAGACGTTTGGTCCTCACGGGCGTCCTCAGGAGGCAAACCAGCATTCTTCAGAGCAGCCGGAGTAGCATGCCTTCGGGAGTCCCCCCGCGGGGGGCGGGGAGCGGGGGGGGGGGGGGTGGGGCGGCTCCTCACGCTAAGCCCATGCGCAGCCCGAAAAAGAACCACGGTGGCCAGGACACGAATGGAGCTTCCCAAAGGAAAGAAGTCGCCATTTCCAGAGCTGTGAGAGGAGAGGGAGGGGCAGGGAGGAGGGGGCAGGGAGGAGGGGGCAGGGAGGAGGGGGCAGGGAGGAGGGGAAGGAGGAGGGGGGAGGGGGTAGGGGCAGGAGAGGGAGGGGCAGGGAGGAGGGGGCAGGGAGGAGGGGGCAGGGAGGAGGGGGCAGGGAGGAGGGGGCAGGGAGGAGGGGAAGGAGGAGGGGGGAGGGGGGAGGGGCAGGAGAGGGAGGGGCAGGGAGGAGGGGGCAGGGAGGAGGGGGCAGGGAGGAGGGGGCAGGGAGGAGGGGGCAGGGAGGAGGGGAAGGAGGAGGGGGGAGGGGCAGGGAGGAGAGGCAGGGAGGAGAGGGGAGGGAGGAGGGGAGAGAGGAGGAGGGGCAGGGAGGAGGGGGGAGGAAGGAGGGAAGGGAGGAGGGGTAGGGAGGAGGGGAGGGAGGAGGAGGGGACAGGGAGAAGGGACAGGGAGGAGGGAGTACGAGGAGGGGGTAAGGAGGAGGGGAGGGAGGAGGGCAGGAGTTGGGAGAAGAGGGAGGGAGGAGGGGAGGAGGGAGGAAGGGAGAGGAGGGGAAGGAGGGAGGAGGGGGGAGGGAGGGAGGAGGGGGAGGGAGGAGGCCTCTGCCCCTTTGCCCAGCGCAGACAGCTGAGGGCCCAGCAGACTTGGGTGCTGATGGTCCTGGCGGCTGAGAAGCCACAGCCGAGGGGCCCACGGCCCAGGCTGGAGGGGAGAAGGGCACGGAAGCCAGGGTGGGGGGAGAGGACCAAGCTTGACAGCCCACCCTCCCCGGAGTCACCTTGTCCATAGACGCACAACGCCTGGCGTCGGGGACAGAGCCCCGCGGCCCCTGCCCCCCTGCGGCCCCTGCCCCCCTGCGCCTCACCCCTGCGGCCCTGCCCCCCCTGCGCCTCAGCCCTGCGGCCCTGCCCCCCTGCGCCTCACCCCTGCGGCCCTGCCCCCCTGCGCCTCAGCCCTGCGGCCCTGCCCCCCTGCGCCTCAGCCCTGCGGCCCTGCCCCCCTGCGCCTCAGCCCTGCGGCCCTGCCCCCCTGCGCCTCAGCCCTGCAGCTCTGCCCCCCTGCGCCTCAGCCCTGCAGCTCTGCCCCCCTGTGCCTCACCCCCTGCAGCCCTGCCCCCCTGCGCCTCAGCCCTGCGGCCCTGCCCCCCTGCGCCTCAGCCCTGCGCCTCAGCCCTGCGGCTCTGCCCCCCTGCGCCTCAGCCCTGCGCCTCAGCCCTGCGGCCCTGCCCCCCTGCGCCTCACCCCTGCGGCCCTGCCCCCCTGCGCCTCACCCCTGCGGCCCTGCCCCCCTGCGCCTCACCCCTGCAGCCCTGCCCCCCTGCGCCTCAGCCCTGCGCCTCAGCCCTGCGGCCCTGCCCCCCTGCGCCTCACCCCTGCGGCCCTGCCCCCCCTGCGCCTCACCCCTGCGGCCCTGCCCCCCTGCGCCTCACCCCTGCGGGCCCTGCCTCCCTGCGCCTCAGCCCTGCGGCCCTGCCCCCCTGCGCCTCACAGCCCTGCGCCTCAGCCCTGCAGCTCTGCCCCCCTGCGCCTCAGCCCTGCGGCTCTGCCCCCAAGCGCCTCAGCCCTGCAGCTCTGCCCCCCTGCGCCTCACCCCTGCAGCCCTGCCCCCCCTGCGCCTCAGCGCTGCGGCCCTGCCCCCCTGCGCCTCAGCCCTGCGCCTCACCCCTGTGGCCCTGCCCCCCTGCGCCTCAGCCCTGCGCCTCAGCCTGCGGCCCTGCCCCCCTGCGCCTCACCCCTGCGGCCCTGTCCCCCTGCGCCTCAGCCCTGCGCCTCAGCCCTGCGGCCCTGCCCCCCTGCGCCTCAGCCCTGCGGCCCTGCCCCCCTGCGCCTCACCCCTGCGGCCCTGCCCCCCTGCGCCTCACCCCTGCGGCCCTGCCTCCCTGCGCCTCAGCCCTGCGGCCCTGCCCCCCTGCGCCTCAGCCCTGTGGCCCCTGCCCCCCTGCGCCTCAGCCCTGCGCCTCAGCCCTGCAGCTCTGCCCCCCTGCGCCTCAGCCCTGCGGCTCTGCCCCCCTGCGCCTCAGCCCTGCGGCCCTGCCCCCTGCACCTCAGCCCTGCAGCTCTGCCCCCCTGCGCCTCAGCCCTGCAGCTCTGCCCCCTGCGCCTCAGCCCTGCGGCTCTGCCCCCCCTGCGCCTCAGCCCTGCGCCTCAGCCCTGCAGCTCTGCCCCCTGCGCCTCAGCCCTGCGGCTCTGCCCCCCTGCGCCTCAGCCCTGCGGCCCTGCCCCCCTGCGCCTCAGCCCTGCGCCTCAGCCCTGCAGCTCTGCCCCCCTGCGCCTCAGCCCTGTGGCCCTGCCCCCCTGCACCTCAGCCCTGCAGCTCTGCCCCCCTACGCCTCAGCCTTGCGGCTCTGCCCCCCTGCGCCTCAGCCCTGTGCCCTGCCCCCCTGCACCTCAGCCCTGCAGCTCTGCCCCCCTGCGCCTCAGCCTTGCGGCTCTGCCCCCCTGCGCCTCAGCCCTGTGGCTCTGCCCCCCTGCACCTCAGCCCTGCGGCTCTGGGGCGGCTGCAGAACAGCCGGGTGGCCGCGCTGCTGCAGGGGGGCAGAGTCGACACCGGGTTCTGGTTGGGGTGAGGAAGGTGGGCGCGGGCAGGCTCCCGATGGCGCGGGCTGAGCCTCCCCGGGGGCCGCCCTCCGCCGCGGGTCCCAGCCCGCCGCTCAGCCCACGCCAGCCCTGGGCTGCAGGGGACCCAGGCCAACAGCCCTGCACATCCAGAGACAGCTGCGGGGGGGGGGGGGAGCCCCGGTCACGCAGGAGGGGCCTGTGGTGCCCCTGCAATGGCCCACAGGGAGCTGGCACAGCCTCCCCTGCCCTCCCCTGTCCTGCCCTCCCCTCCCCTCCCCTGCCCTCCCTCCTCCCAGCTCTCCTCATCCTGGTGTGGTGTGGGCCTGGGCTCCCGTGGGTGGGTGGGGCGGGCACTGGAGACAGCGGGTGTGTCATGGCGAGGACGACACGGGCAGCTGGGGGGAGGGGGCGAGGCCGGGCGCTCCGCGGGCCCAGGGCCGAAGGGCTGCGACCTGGAGCTGGGTCATCAAGGGGTGCATACAGGGGTGCCAGGCTGAGCTTGGATCCCAAGCCCTCCGCCAGCAAGGCTTTGGGCCTGCAGACCCGGCCCGTCCCGTCCCGTCCGGCCCTCCTCCTCCCCGCGCGGCCCTCGGGGGGCACGGCCGCCGTCTCTCCTAGGAACCGCTGCCAGCCGTTGCGGGTGACCAGGGCCCCGGCAGGTCGGAGCCCCGGGCCTGGCACACTCCAGGGCGTCTGGGGAGAAGGCTGAGCCCCCCAGGTCCAGCCCCACCGTCCAGCCAGCCCCTGCCGGGAGCGGGGACCGTGTGGGCCGGGCCCGGGGCTCCCCGGTGGGCTGAGGCGGGGCCGGGCCGGCTAATCGCAAGCTCGTTGGCCGGGTCTCTGAGTGGGTTTCCCGGCGGCTTCCATAATGAAGTGTTTTATGGCCCCCGATGGCGCTCTTAGGAGCAGGGAAGGCCAGGGCGCTGCGCTGGGCCCTTTCGGTTTTCCCAGGCCCTTGGGCCCGGCCTTGCGCTCTGAAGGAGGCCTGCCGTTGTCTCCAGTGACTGGTCCCTCTGGGATGCCCCCGCCTCAGTTTCCCCCATCTCTGCCAAGCGTGGCACTGGGCTCTGTGAGCAGGGGCCGGTAGAGGCGCTGCAGCTTACCTTAGTCGCCTGTCCCCAAGGACGTGGGTTCCCCAGAAACACCACCCCCTCTGAAGTGCCCAGGGGGGATGACGGGGGGGAGGGGGGAGGGGTGTCTACTGGAGCCACGAGCGGGGCAGGCAGCAGCCTGGGCCTTCGAGGAGGCACCCCCTCCCCGGGCCCCACTCCTGGCCTATGGGTGCTGTTCCCGCGCCCATTATGCAGACGGGACCACAGGGGCCAGGTGCCCCGAGATCTTGCGAGCTGTGTCCCTCCCTCCCCAAGGGGAAGTCTGACTCCCCCAAAGTCTGGCCTGCAGGGGAGGCCGCCGGAGAACCGGGCTTCGGGTGGGCGGACAAGGTGGACCCACGGTGCGGTGGACGTGCCGCCCGCCTGCGGGGGGCGCTGGCTCTGGGAACAGCCTGGGGGCGGGGGGGGCCTGGGCTGCCCGTGATGAATGGGGTGAGTCCTGAGAAACGAGGAGCAGGGCGCTTCTGGACTCAGAAGGCACCCCTGTTTGCACTTAGGAACACCAGCCCCCCCCCGCCCCGCCCGCTGGGGCTCGTGAGGACGGAGCTCCCGAACCCCCGTGCCAGCCCCCCGGCCCCCCGCCACGTGGGAGAGTGAGCGCACGAGTGGTGGCCCAGGCGCTCTGCCGCCGCACCCCCTCCACAGAAGGGCACAGGGCCAGCCCTCCCCCACGCCGGCGGCGGGAAGCGTCCTAGGAACCCGGGGCCTCCCCTGGGCTGGCCTGGCCCGCCCTCTGGATGCACCCCATCAGCCCAGTTGGCCGGGACCCCCCACACGGGTGGGGTCCGCAGGCCACCCATGCCGTCTGTGGGCCAGAGGTGGGGCTAGGCGGGCCCCCCCACCCCGCACCCCACCTCCGGAGTATTGAAAGGAGACTTGTGGCCGGCCAGCCCTTCCCCCTGGCATCTGCCACGGAAGGGGACACCACGGTTCTCGGAGGGACATGGCCGGGGCATCCAGTGCGCACGCCTGCAGCCCCCCGGGGGGGAGCGGTCCTCACGTCTGCTCTGCCTTGGAGCCACAACCACGGTGCGGCGGTGTGAGGCTGATCCCGACGGGATGGGAGGCGGGCCCGGCCCGCTGGCATCAGACGCTCCCACCCCGGCATGGCTTTCTGGTTGTCAGCGTCAGATGGACCCTTCCCGGCAGACGGGGCGAATCTGCCCACCTCCCAGGACCAGCCCACCCCACCCTGGCGCACGGAGCTTTGTAGCAGCAGGAAGCTGAGTGGCTTAGCAATCGCAGATGGCAAACTGATATGGGCTGCTTTTTAAAATTATCAATTTTTTTTATTGTCCTAGCGGTGGTACACAGAGGGGTTACCTTTACACACATCAGGCAGGAGGTGCGTCTCCTTGTGCATCGTGTCATCCGCTCCCTCCCTCCCTCCCGTCCCTCCCTTCCCTCCCGTCCCTCCCTCCCATCTCCCTCTCTCCCATCCCTCCCTCCCATCTCCACCCACGACGTGTGTAACTCGCTTCCATCAGTGCCCAGTGCTGCCTTTTCACCCCTTTTTCCTCCAGTTCTGTGCCCTCCTCCAGAGATGCACGTGAATACGCTGCACGCGCGGTAAAGAAGGCGGAATCACCAGCAAAAGAGTCGGCATGAAGAAAAGCGTCCTTTGTTTCCGTATCCTTGGAGGTCGTGTCGGTGTGTGTATTATTTTAGTCATACGAAGAGGCTCGCGGGGCTTGCGCTCTGTGATCCTCTCCGACGGCTATCCTTTTTCGGTCTCACCGTATGTGAATATGAGAAGACTGTATGATTGGTCATACCCCAGTGAGGTTTAGATCTAACTTGCGCATATCAGAGAGAACGCGAGTCATTTGACTCTCTGGTCTTGGTTTCCTCGCTCCACAGGGTTTGTTCGAATTCCATCCATTTCCCTGCAAACGGCATTATTTATGCCTTCTCCTGGCTGCGTAGAATTCGATGGCTACGGTGGCACCACCTGTGTCGATCCGCTCATCTCCTGGGGCCATCTGGGTCGTTTCCATAGCTTTGCTATGGTGACGCGGGCCATTTTGAATGACATTCTAGTAAACTTGACATTCTAGTAAACCCAGATCCTGGGGGGAACCTTGCCTGACAGACGGCTTGGAAACCTTCCATGGCGGGGAGAAGGCATCAGGAACGCTGGGGCTCGCTGGGAATTCTCTTCTTTGGACTGGGGCGTGTGGGCTGTGGACTCCGTGGCGCGGCGCCTCCCAGCGTGGCCGGACGTGGCCCGTGCTCCCTGGCCGCCCTGCGGTGCCGCACACCAGCCAGGCGCACTTGCTTGACAGGCGAGCCAGAACCGCAGCGACCCTGTCTGTGCTCCAAGACCCAGATCAAACACTGCCTCCTCCAAGAAGGGTGCCCCAACTCTCCTGGCTCCCCTTCCCCCCCCGCTGGAAACGCCCTGTCCCTTCTCCGCGCGGCGGAGCCCTGCCTCGCGGCGTAGGAGTGGGACGGGTCCCGCTCAGTCTATCACCGTCAAGCACCAGGGGTGGATGCCTTGGGACGGCCTGGGTACCCCAACACCACAGCAAGCCTAGAAGAGACGAGGTAGCTCACCAGCTAGCAGCCTGGCAGCACTGTGGTCAGAGATGCCCGTCCTGTGACTTGGCACGCGCTCCCCAGCGGACAGCCTTGCTCTCTGGTGAGCTGGTAGCCGAGGCTGCGCCGATCTACCGGACTCAGTGACGTTGCAAACCCACCCCGTCCCTGGGGCAGCCCTCAGAATGAGATTGACAATACGTCCCTCCCCCTCTTCTTCCTCTTCTAAGCAATAATCCACAGAGGAGTTGTGGATCCATGTGAGTGCCAAGGACACAGCCTAGACTTGGGGAAAATGCCCAGCTGTCAGGTCTACCTGATTCTGCCGCAGGCTGTCCTCCGTTCACTGGGGCACGGCCCTGCCCACAGCTGGAAGGAATCTCATCAGCGCACTGTGCGGGAGTGTGTGACACGGGACTGTGGGCTTAGCTGATGTCCCCTCGGTACCGATTCATTCAATTGGCATCTGACGCCTCCTGAGTTCACATCATGACCTTGAGCCGCTGTGGGAGATGTTAGGGAAGGTCACGGCCACAGGGCAAGGCCCTGCTCCTCGGTGTCCCAGACCCATGGCCTGGTGACCTGCTGTGACCCAGCGACCTGGCCACCGTCGCCACCCCCCAGCAGGCCACCCTGCTCTTGGAGCCTGAGTCACATCCCACTTAGTAGCTGGTGGATGGTTTTACTTTGCAGTGAAGTCATCTCTAATAAGGTCGTTAAGAGGAGGAGAAAGCGGATGAGGTCAGCCCGCGGTGTGCTGCCAGGGGCGACAGCATCGCGGAGGGGCTGGCGGTGGCCCCGCTGGGCCCGCGGAGGCTTCCGGAGGGTCTCGCGGGCGCCGCTCCAGGCTCTCCTGACTTGGACAACTTGCCCACGTTGGCGCTTGTCCGCTTCCTGCCTCTAAGGCTGCCAAGGGCCTGAGAGTCGGCGTGGGGAATCTGGGTCGTGGGAGGATTTGGGAGGAGACGGTGGCTTTGAGGCTGGAGGACAGTGTGGGTGCGCAAAGGTGGACTCGGGCGCGCGGAGAGGGCTCTGGGCCCTCTGATGCCTGGTGGTGACTCGTCAGACCCAGCTCACAATGGTCTCTGGCTGGGGCAGCCGGGCCGCACTTCCATGAACAGGAGACCAGGTGAATCTCCAGGAGCCCAGTCTAAAGAAGGGTGGGGTACGAGCAGGTCCACCGCGTCTGCTGCTTCTCCTACATCCTGGACCGTCACTGTAGCTGTGCTCAGAAAGGGACCCTAAGCTGACCCTTTCCGCCTCAGGGAGCAGGTGCCCGCCCCCTCCCGCATACCCACATCAGGCCCCAGTTCCCAGGTCACCCCCGAACCTCAGCGGGCTCTCGTGCAAGGTTCCGGGGCTTCTCTCCCCTGGCAATTTCCAACGAGTCTCGCGAAGCCTGGCTTGCCCGTGCTCCTTGTGATCTAGGCATCACAATCCGTATAACCAAGGCCAGGGGAGCTGAGTTCTAGCACTTTTTCTTATGATGGGACCAAGAACATTCAGCCTTCCATCCATTCTATCTACACATCCTTTCATTTATCCATCACCCATCTGTTCATCTAGCTGTCCATCCATCAGTCCAATCATTCATCTATGGACTGGTTATCCATACATTCATCTACCATCTATATCTCCATCCACCCATCCACCCATCCACCCATTCATCCTTCCATCAATAATTGCCCCTAAATGGCATCACAGTTGTGAATTTCTGTAGTCTGAACCCAGTGCTTTTTGTTTTGTAACCACCCTTTCTCCTCCACATATGAGACATTTTCCTGTGGAATCCTCTTTGTGATCCCTTAGCAAAGGAATCTCCATGGAGAATGTAATGCTAAGAAGCCCTCTGCCTTCCTCCTGCCTGTCCTACCTCCCACCGTCCATCCCCACCTTCCAGAGCAGATGGATAGCATGAAGGGGCTCTGGTCCCCAAGAGAGGACTGGACAGGAAGGCCCATGGCCACAGGTGTCGCCGCTGGGGGCCTGAGGGCCGGGGTTCAGATACTGCTCCCTGGGCCCCCACGCTGACCGAAGAGGACATGGTTAAGTGACAGGACATGCAAAACAACACCACGAACGCTTCCTCTTCTAATTCTGCTTCTGTTTTTCACCAGTGCCCGGGACCGAAGTTCTTTTCAATATGTCAAGCTTTAAAAAAAAAAAAAAGATTAAAATGCAGTAGATTATTAATAGAGCTGCTTCAGACTTAATTAGCAAACTGTAACATTTTTATCATTTTTATAAAGCCCTTTTTAATGAAAACCGTCTGCAAGGAGACCAATATCAAGGCTGAAATCGTGTTTTCTCAATATTTGTTATCCTGAAGATGTTATTTCCAGATTTTACAGAAATAATAAATTTCATTTAGAAGTTGGGTCCTCGGAGGCACCGCCACACATCTCTGAATTTTCCAATTTGCAGCGCAAGAAGCTTAATCCGCTGTAATTTTTCACCACTTGCCAGCTCCTGACCACAGCTTCATACCTTCCTTGCCTCTTGGTAAACGCAGTTCTTGCAGCAACATTCGACCCGATATGTTTATTTTACACGAGCCTGAAAAATGTTGTTCTAATAAGCATAAACATATTTTCTCAGTGACACAATGTTTTCATCCTGTTGCTCCTTGATTTCACAGGTCAGTGCTTGTGGCTGTTTCCCACGAACCGTGTCCCCGATCCACCGGGCGCCAGGGTGGGGGGGGCCCAGCTCGGCACGCAGCCCGTGATCCGTCCAGGAGCCCCGTGGGCCCCTCGGGCACTGGGACCTGCCCCGCGAGCCCCTCCGATGACCCCTCATTAACAGAGGTGGGTGACACTTCTGGCCCCGGGAATGATGGCTACTGTAAAAACTACCTCGAAAGTGAATTCCCGTGTCCCGGGCCCGTGGTCTGTCCCCACCTGTGAGGGAGGGGGTAGCTGGAACTCGGGGTCCCCGTGAGAGGGGCCCCGGGGCTTCCGCTGGCGAGGACATGACGGGCACGGATCCAGTCACAGTGAAGCCTGGCAGGCAGAGGGAGCCACGGAGGGCCGCCTCCGAGGGTCAGGTCGGGGCACGGAGCTCCCGGGCCCTCTCTGCCTCCTCATGAAGGGCATCTCATGTGCTCAGAGATCTCCGGGGACTGGAAGGGTTTCCGTGGGAGTGACAGAGCCCCAGAGGCTGACCCGCCCAAGAAGCGCCCATCCCAAGACTCGGGATGTAGGGTACCCATCTGTTCAGCCATGCAAAGGGGGAGGGGAACTTTTAGAGTTCCTCCTCCTCCTCCTCCTCCTCTTCCTTCTTTTGGCTGGTCATGAGTCTTAAACTCAGAGCCCGAGTGCTGTCCCTGAGCTTAGTGTGTGTGTGTGTGTGTGTGTGTGTGTGTGTGTGTGTGTGTGTGCGCTCCAGGCTAGCGCTCTACCGCTTTGAGCCACAGCACCACTTCCGGTTTCCTGGTGGTCCTTTGGAGAGAAGAGTCCCACAGACTTTCCTGCCCCAGCTGGCTTTGAACCGCAATCCTCAGCTCTCGGCCTCCTGAGTACTGAGTAGCTAGGATGACCGGTGTGAGCTCCGGGTGCCTGGCTCGGGGTTGCTCCTGGGAAGGCCAGCTGTGGCCAGAGCCGTGGAGAAGCCCGGGTGTCCCAGCACCCTGGGGCCGCAGCCCGCTCTGCACTGGGCTCTTGGGGCGCCCTCGGGCAGGCTGCAGCGGGTGCACCGGTGGCGATAGAGCCAGGGAGGCCCCAGGCAAGCAGAGGCCGGCAGAAGCGCCCTCCCCTTCTGCTGGAAGCCGAGGAGGGCGTGACCCCCTTCTGCCACGCCGTGGGCGCCAGGCACTCCCTGTGGGGTGTCAGCAGCCTGCCCCAGGCGCTCCCCAGTGTCAGGAAAGAGCCGCTCTCCCCCCCCCCCCCGCGCCCCCAGGAAGGGAGGCAGCCTGGCGTGCGGCTGGACCCTGGGAGCAGCGCCCGCCCGGAGCGCAGGGCCCAGGCGCGGAAGAGGCGCGGGAGGCTGAGTCGAGCCCCCCAGACCCCCCGGCCCTCGGCCCAGGCTTTTTCCACTGGGCTCCGCGCCCAGGCTGGGCCCCGGCAAACCTCCCCCAAATCTTCTGCGGAGAACTTGTACCCGTGGCAGTTCAGCTGAGGTCACCAAGGACCCTGGGCGGCTTGTGTGGCGTCCAGTCCTCGGCTCCCTCCTCTGGAAATGCCCCGCGCCCGCCCCGCCGCCCAGCTAGCAATGTTCTGAACCCGTGCTGCGAGGAACAAAGGTCTGATTCAGCCTCCGGGGGCGCAAAGGCCTCTCATTAAGGCCCTGGCAGCCGATGTGGGGGCCGAGGTATTGTTTTTAATGGAAAAACAAGAATTTGCGGTTACGTGTTAGATTAAAGGCTCCATCCAGGGGAATTCGTCGGGTGGCTACCGGCCCTTCAGCGGTGTCGCCTTTGACGCGCCATCTTCAGAGGAGGCCGGGACGGAGCCCGTGGCGTGGGCTGCTTTCTCTTTCTGATGTTTAATGAAGGCCCGGGCAGCCCTCCTCGGGAGCGGGGAGAATCGCCTCGCACCTGCGCCGGTGGATCGGAGTCCGTTGGGCAGGTGGGAGAGGCCGAGGCCGCGCCGGTGTGTCGCCTCCTGCTCACGGGCAGCGGACGCCAGAGGAAGCCGCGGAGCCCGGCCAGCCCCAGGCCCCGCCGCGCCTCCCCCGCCGTCGGAAGATCCGCTTCATTGGTTGTATACGCGCTTGAAAGCCCATCTGGGCTTCTTGCCCTGCTGAGGGGGCCTGAGAGTCGATACTGCCCACCCGTGCGCCCAGGTTGGGTGAGCTACTCGGGGTAGGGACTGCGGGTATCTGGGCGAGGCCCTGCCGAGCTGGGGGGGGGGGGGTGTTAGGCGGGGAGCCCGGTACTGGGACTTTTGCTCAGGACCTATCGTTTGCTAGGCTGGGACTTTCCCGCTGAGCCATGCCTCCAGCCTGTTTTTCGCTGGTTACTTTTAGGACCAGGTCCTTCCTGCTGCCCCTTTTGGGGGGGGGCCGCCGGGGCTGTGATCGCCCCACTTGGGGCCTCCTGTGATGACCGGGATCACGAGCAAGCGCCACCACGTCCTGCCTCCCTCTGTGGAGATGGCGTCCCCTGCCTGCCTCGGCCCGCCACGTAGCCTGCGGTGACACGCGCCTGTCAAGGCTGCGGCCCTGGTGACCGAGCCAATGGCGGGGAAGTGGGGTGGGCACGGGCTGGCGGGGCGGGGAAGCAGGCACGTCGGGGGCGGGGGGGGGGGGGGACGCCATTTCCACCGCGGAGGCAGCGCGGGCCTGGCCAGGGAGGGCCGGGAAGGGGGGGGGTGGCTTGAGGGGCCCCGGGGCCGAGGCGGAGGACACCGGCCGCATTCCCGGTGGAGCGCGGGCCCCTCCGGCAGCGAGACCCGCAGCGATTCATTGGAAGCGCTCTCCATAGAAGAACGGCCCGGCTCCCAAGGCGCAATCCACACAAGAGGAGCAAAAATAGCAGCAAACATCTGAAGAGCTGCCCCGCCGGGGCGTGTGGGGGCGCCCCCCCCCCCGCCTGGGCCTCGTCCCCACGGCGCCCCTTGGACACGAGCCCGGGCTGTGAGGGTCGGGGCACGCCTGCGGCCTTGAGCACGGGAGCGTGTGCGCGGGCCTGAGCGTGCGTGTGTGTGTCCATGTGGGCACCGGCGAGCTCAGGGAATGTGCTTCTGCAGAACGTTCCGGAACATAGAGTGCACACACACACACACACACACACACACACACACACACCCCACCCACGAGGCCAGGAGGCACAGAAATCCTACTTGTGGGGGCCCGGCGTGCGTGCAGGGGGGTGGGAGGGAGAGGGGGAGAGAGGAAGGGGGGAGCCAGGGCCCCGCGGATGGAAGTGAAGGGGTGGAATGAAGGGAAGGAAGAGGGGAGGAGGGGAGGGAGGGCAAGAGCGGATGAGAACAGGAGGGAGCAGAAGGGAAGGGAGAGGAGGGGCGGGGGGTGTGGGAGGCGAGTGGAAGGCCCCCCCACGCGCCTCTGTAGCAGGGGCGTCCCTGGGCGGCCGTGGGCTGGGGGGGCTGGGGAGGCTTGGGGGGCTGGGGAGGGCTGGGGGGGCTGGGGGGGCTGGGGAGGGCTGGGGGGAGCTGGGGAGGGCTGGGGAGGGCTGGGGGGCTGGGGGGCTGGGGGGGCTGGGGTGGGCTGGGGGGGCTGGGGAGGGCTGGGGGGCTGGGGAGGGCTGGGGAGGGCTGGGGGGCTGGGGGGCTGGGGGGGCTGGGGTGGGCTGGGGGGGCTGTGGGGCTTGGGGGGCTGGGGAGGGCTGGGGGGGCTGGGGTGCTGGGGGGGGCTGGGGGGCTGGGGAGGGCTGGGGGGTCTGGGGTGCTGGGGGGGGCTGGGGATTTCCCCCGCACCTGCTGTGACTCACTGGAAGCAGAGTTCGCTCGCCTCCCTTGGTCTGGGCAGTGTGAGGACGGGAGTCTGGCCTCCCCCCCCCCCACCCCGCCTCGGCCTTCCAGGGGCGCCCGCACCCTCGGCTCTGAGTGGGAGCTGCGCTCACTCCCGCTTCACTGCTGGGGTGCAGACGCAAAGGGGTGTCGCCACCGCCGTCCCTGGAGGCTTTAAGCCGGGCTTGTGCCCTGAGCACCGCCCTGCCCCGCCCCGCCCTCCAGCCTCGCCCCCGTGGCACCGCCAGCCCTGCTCAGCACCGTCGTGGGCCCACCTTTTAGGGTGGAACCCACCCCACGGGCCCCCAAAGAGCCCATCGGCCCAGCTCTGAGGCGGAGGGAGACGGGCAGGCCCGCTCACGGTCGGCATGGCTCTGTCTAGCCTGGGAGTAACGGATGGGGAAACCGAGGCCCGAGGGCAGGCCCGACTCTGGGGTCTGGAAACACACATAGAAAAGCCTCCACTTGATCCCCGGCCCCGACCCCAGCCGCCTCCCCTCCTTGTCCCCGACCTCCGCCATCCGTCTTGACCCAGACGGGAGGAAGCGGACCCCGGCTGCCACGGACGGGCCCTCAGGGTGGGCCACACCCGCAGCCCGGGGCCGCCCCGAGCGCCCTGCGTCCGTCTGTCCTTCCGCTGCATCCGTAGCGATTTGTTACCACGGCCACCGCCAGCTCACGGAGCCCCCCGGGCCTGCCTCCCAGCCGGGCCCACCCCACCCCCCCCCCCCCCGCCAGCACCTCCCTCCCCCCTTACTGGAAACAACTCGGATGATGGATCCACTTCCTCCTGGAGGTCTGAGATCCGGGACGAGGCTCACGAGCCAGCATCGAGGCACGGAAGGGCAGGCGCCGTCCCGAAGCTGGGGGGGGGGGGCTGGGGGGGCGGGCTCTGTGCTCAGCATCCAGGCACCTGCGCCCTTTGGCTGGCGGCTGGAGACCCACCCCCTGTGGTCTCCCCATGCCGGGCTGAGGCCCCCACCCTTTCTAGGAGGGTCCTCCCACCAGCAGGGCCCGGTGTACATCCAGTGTCGTGGGAGGGGTCGGGCAGAGAGCCCCCCCCACCCCCGAGGGGCGCGGAACCGGTCTCTGCGGAGCCCCCACAGCCTGGTTGGAGCCCGGGCCCCGAGCCCCCCGGTGGGGTGCCCGTGAACCCCCGCAGAGGGGCCGGGCGGGGCCGCGCCTCCTCCGCACCCTGGCTGGGGCGGGCCGGCCACACGTGCTTCGCGTTAGGGCGAGGAGCGCGTTTCCCGGCCCCGCGGGCTCGGGCGGGGGGCGGCGTGCGCGGCGGGGGGCTGGCTCCGCAGCAGGACCGGGAGCCAGGCCCGTGGAGGGGATGGGGGGGGGCGGGGTGCGCGCAGGAGACCCCAGCCCCGGCGGGCAGCGGGCGGGCCAGGTGTGCCTCCCGCCGGTGGATGCGCAGCCCCCGCCGGGCAGGGCCGGTGACCGTGCGGGCGGCGTGGCCTCGCTAGGGCCTGAACCCGGCTCTGTGGCGCCGTCCCTTCGCTTCCTCGCTCGCGGCTAGCACGGCGCCATTTAAGCCACGGCTCCGTTCCCCGCTCTGGGGTGGTCCATCGGGGGTGAAGAGTCTCCCCGGTTTCCCTGCCCCGGCTGCTCCTCCCCTCGGTGCTCACGCGGGATGAAAGAGCGAGCGAGGGCGTGCGCTCGACGTCGTGGTGTGTGTGTGTGCACGCCTACCCGACCTAGGGAAGGGAAAGAGAAACGAGGGTGTAGGGCGCCGCGGGAAATGCGCTCCCTGCCTTCCTGTGTAACTGTACCCCCTCTGCACAACACCTTGTCAATAACATTTAATAATAATATATTTTTTTTAAAAGAGTGGCTGCCAGGGCTCAGACTCGTGGCTGGCCCAGAGGGAAAGTTCTGGGGTTCTGGGGTTCTTGGCCGTGGGAGGAGAAAAGCTCATTGGGAAAGGGCCATTTGAGCTGGGCTGTGGAGCGTGAGTCGGAGTCCGCCTGCATGAACATGGGAATCCTCTGGGCCTGGGGCTGTGAACTGCAGCTCCGCGCAGCGTCTCCCCGTCGCCTCCTGCGGTAGGCCGGTCAGCCGGGCCGTGGCGTCTTTAAAACAGAGGAAAAGAACAGGCATCAGAGACCACAGGTTGCCTGCCAGGCCCAGAACGTTCCATCTCCGGGCCTTGCTGAGAGGTCTGCAAGGCCTTCTCGGCCCAGGGGTCTCTGACAGTGGGGCTGACGTGGCTTTTGCGGGGGGGGGGCGGGGGGGACGAGGTGTCCCTGCAGGAGGAGAAGGCCAGGGGGAGCCTGCCCCTTGCGGTATGGCCTGCTCCTCTCCTGGCTTGGGGGGGGGGCGCTCTTCCAGGAAGAGAGGGGCCCTGGAGACCGCGGCCGCCCAGTGCTGGGCTGCGCGGGGCTGGACAGGGGGCCCACGGGCCCTGCAGCCAGATTCTGGAGCCTAGGGCCCGGGAGAGAGTCCGCCCACGCCCGTTTTCGAATTATGCATGTTTTCCACGAGTTGGCGGAGTCTGGGGGGCCCTGGAGGAGGAGGAGGAGGAGGAGGAGGAAGAGGAGGAGGAGGACGTCCAACATCCCGGCGTTCCGGCTCTCACGAGCTGGAATCCTGGTGGTTTCCTCTAATCCCACTGTGTTTACCCCAATCAGCAATGGCAGCGGGGGGGGGGGGGGGGGCTCCCTCTTCCTGTGATCAGCGCTCTGGCAGGCCCGTCTGTTTTCCAGGAAAGGGCCCCTGGGCCCCATCTCTGCGAGGGCTCTGAGCATCTTCTGAGCGCCCCCCCGCCCGCCCCCGAGGCTGGAGTGGGGGTCCTGGGCCGCGTCCCAGCTCTTGCCTTGGTGTGGAGTCCCCGCCGGCGGCCCAGCCCGAGTCGCGGCTCCGGTGTCGTTGGCGCGCCGAGGGTGACCCCGTTAACACACAGGGGTGATTATCGCCTCGTTGCCCCGGTTTCAGCCACACACACGGATACCCCCCATGCGCCGCCGAGCCTCGCCCCCCCCCCCCCGCCCCGTCCTGGGGCCGTGCCGCGGCTCTGGGGCGGGCGCGCCCTCTCTGGGTGCAGGTCGTCTGTACTGAGATGAGAATGGGGCGGCTGGGGTGGGCTGCAAGCCCCTGGCCTCCCGGGGAGCCCAGCCGCGCCCGCCCTGTCCCCCAGCAGCCAGCTTCGCGGCGCGGGCCCCCCGCACCCCCCGGAGGCCGCGGGCCCCGCGCGTCAGCCCGGCCGCCCGGCGTGGCGGCGGCGTTGGTCGCGGCGAGTGTGCGCCCCTTGCTTTGTCTCCTTGTTGCCAGGCTGGGGTGCGGACGGGGTGCAGGGAGGGGGTGCAGGGAGGGGCTGTGCCTGGGCAGAGGCCCAGGCGGGGTGGGGTGGGGGGCTCCCAGGGCTGCACGCCAGGCAGTTTAGGGAAGCCCTGGCCTCTCCGGGCCCCAGCCAGGCCTCGTGTTCCGGGAACTCCCGCCGGTGGGGGGCCGGGGGGGGGGGGGGGGGGCGAGGCTGCAGCTCACAGCCCAGAGCTCGCGCATGCGTGCTGGGAAGGGCTACCCCTTTACAAGGGAACCCCACCTTGTGAAAGGGAACAGCAACAGGAAACGCGTAACCGCCCTTCGTCCCGGCACGGGCCAGGCCCGGGGTCCCGCGACGACCGGGGGCCGCGACGGGCTCCGACCACCTTTCCACCACCCCGGGGCGGGCGGGGCGCTGAGCGGGAGCCCGGGCCGGCCGGCGGGGTGGGCGGCCCGCCCGTCCTCGAGGGCGTCCACGCCCCGCGGGACTCACGCGGCCTAGCCGCGCTGCAGCCATGGGGGAGCGTGACGGCCCTGGACGACGCCCCGGGCCCGCTGTCATCGCGAGGCCGCTTGCAGGGGGAGGGGGAGGGGGGAGGGGGAGGGGGAGGGGGAGGGGAGGGGGAGGGGGAGGGGGAGGGGGAGGCGGAGGGGGAGGAGGAGGGGGAGGAGGAGGGGGAGGAAGAGGGGGAGTTCCGACCCTTGACACCCCGCCGCGCTGCCTTCAACCACCCGCAGTCAGTGCCCGGTAACCAGTCCGCGCCTCCCCGAGGGCCGGCCCGCCGGGGCTGCAGGCGGAGACCGAGGGGCTGCGGCCCCCCCCAGGGCCGGCGTGCAAACCACAGCTCCCGCGGTCAGCAGGCGGGCGGGGGGGGGGGGGGAGACCCTGGCGATCGCCCGTGGTCCATCGCCGGTGCTCTCGCCGAAGAGCCCCAGGGCGCTTGCGTGTCCCCTCAGGTCACGCGTGGACATGGTGAAAGATGGCGGCCGGCCAGAGCCCCAGCCCCCCCCCCCCCCCCACCGCCCGCAGACACCGATTCTTCCAGGGCCTCGCTCGATCGTGACCTGGCCAACCCCGGCGCGAGGACAAAGCTGTGCCTGTGATTTCTGAGCCCCATTCAATGGCGGCGTCCGCCTGAACTCACCGGGACTGGAACCGGAGCCGCCGAGGCGGCCCTTCCCCGCGTGGAAGGGAGAGGCAGGGGCTGGGGGAGCCTGGGGGGGAAGCTGGCCGGGCTGTGCGTGGCTGGGACGCGTCCGCTGGGGCCCACGGAGCCCACGGAGCCCCACGGAGCTGCGGACACAGCGGCCCGGGGCCCAGGGCCTCGGCCGCCGCCCAGGGAATTCCGGGAGGAGCCTGGGCCTCGGCAGCCTCGAGGCCTCGGACGGGGCGGGCGGCTGGCGCCAGGCCGGCTCCCCTTGGGCGATGGCGGAGGCCTTCCCCGCGGGGCTGCGTGCTGGGGGGCGCGGAGGGCACGGCACCCACGCTGAGACCGGCCCCGACCCCCACGCGCCTTCCGAACCCAGAGCTCAGGCTTCCGGGGAAACGCCAGCGGGGAGGAAGACGGGGCAGACTCGACGCCAGGAGCAGGGGGTGCAAGGGGCCTCCGGAAAGCCAGCCTAGGGGTGCGCCCCAGGTGTGGGGGGCGGGGTCCCCTCCACAGTGCCCCCCATGTGTGGGGCCGGGGGGTCCCCTCCACAGTGCCCCCCATGTGTGGGGGTGGGGTCTCCTCCACAGTGCTCCCCATGTGTGGGGGGTGGGGTCCCCTCCACAGTGCCCCCCATGTGTGGGGCCGGGGGTCCCCTCCACAGTGCCCCCCATGTGTTAGGGGGTGGGATCTCCTCCACAGTGCCCCCATGAGTTGGGGGTCAGGGGTCTCCTCCACAGTGCCACCGATGTGTTGGGGGGTGGGGTCTCCACAGTGCCCCCCATGTGTGGGGGTGGGGTCTCCTCCACAGTGCCCCCCCATGTGTTGGGGGTCAGGGGTCTCCTCCACAGTGCCCCCCATGTGTTAGCGGGGGGTCTCCTCCACAGTGCCCCCGATGTATTTGGGGGGGGGGTCTCCTCCACAGTGTGCCTGGACTCAGCGTCGCCGGCCCACGGACGTCCTTGGGTCCCACCCTCCTCTAGAGTCCTGGTCTGGACTCCCTGGGGAGTCTCCCCTCTCCTGGAGGGGAGCTGGCCCCCACATGCTGTCCCCGCCGGCTCTCGTGCCTCGCACACACCTAGCCCGGCCCCCGGGTCCCAGCTGGGGAGCAGTTTGATTGAGATGAATCACACCTCCGCCTCCCCCACGTCTGATTTGGGTGACATTTAGAGGAGGCTCTAGATTTCAGGCTTCAGAATCGATTCTGGGATGAGTTACGGCTTTTAGGGATAATGGGGTATGATGAATCCGCTTTGCACGAGGAAAGGATGTGAGTAACTTGGGCGGGGGGCGGGGGGGTGGGGGAGGGAAGGGTCTGAGCCCAGAATGCTCTAGACTAAGTGTTCCTGTCGCATTAAGGTGTCTGCATCGTAAACTGGCGTCGGCACGGTGGCCTCACCATGCTGTCGGCGTAGGTGATTGGCGAGAGACCCCAGCCGGGCCTCGCCGTCCACCACGAGAGGACGGGGGTGGCCGTCTACGACAAGCCCCCCCAGACTCCAGGCCTGCAGACTTGTGACAGGCATTTCCAGGCCCCCAGGACTGGGGTACGGCATTCTGCGACAACCACACCGGGGCGCCGAGGCCATGCCGAGGCCAAGTCAATGGCCATGCTTCCTCCGTCACAGGCGCACGAGCCCGACCTGACACGATTTCCTGGGCACCCCGGGGCGGTGGAGAAGGTGGGGGACCGGGGCCGGATGTGCTTGTGAACTCACAGGAGGGCGCTCCCGGGGCGGGAGCCGCCGGGGAGATGGGGATGGAGAGAACTTCCGTCCCCTGGAGAGAGCCACGGCCTTGGGGCCACGGTGGGGCTTGAACGCGCGGCTTTGTACTCGCCTGAGCCAGGCCTCCGGCCATCTTTGGACTTAGCTATTTGTCGAGTAGAAAGATGACGTACAGTTCTGCCTGGGCCAGCCTCCGGCCGCTCTCCTCTGGACCTCCGCCTCTCGCCCCTGCCCTCTGCTCTTGATGGCGGCGGGCGTGGGTGGACGAAGGGAGTGGGCGTCGGGGCTCCCGGGTGCCCGAATGTCCCAGGGGCTGTGTCACGGGCCACGCCTTCCAGCCCAGCCCTTCAGGTGCCAGTGACAGCTGGTATGGTGACACCTCCTCCTCCTCCTCCCTTTCTTCCTCCTCTCCCCCCTCCTTCTCTTCTTCCTCCTCCTCCCCCTCCACCTCCCCCCCGTCCTCCTCCTCCTCCTCCTCCTCCTCCTGAGATTTGGGGTGACATCATTGCAGCCACAGAGCCAGCCTGCGCCTCGCTCCCCCTCCCCCACCGCACGGGCCCCCAGGCCCCCCTCCACCTCGTGATCAGGGTCCACAGTTTCCGCCTGCAGCTCTCTGAGCCCAGGCCCAGGGAAGCGGCAGGGGAGGGCTGCCTTGCAGACAGCCCGCGCTGGGTGTGGATGGGGCTTGCGGGGGGGGGGGGGGGGGGGGGCTGGCAGTGTGCCGACCTGGGGGGGGGCCCTCCGGGGCTCTTCCTCCGTCCCGCGTGGAAGAGGGCGCGGGCCCTGGCACGTGTGCTGCACAACGCCGCGCTGGGCCGCGGATGGAGGCCGGCCGCACCCGACCCCAGGGCCTGAGAGGACGTCCGCAAGGTCGCCCCCAAGGTCACCCGCAGCGCCCGCCTCGGCCCATCCACGGTGGCCAGCGCCTCTCGGGAGACTTCACAGCCACGGGGGGGGGGGCGGGGGCGGGGCAGACAGGCGGCGGCAGGCTGGGGACGGGGTCCCCCGGGGCGCGGAGGACCAGGAGAGCCCGGCTTAGCCCAGCGCGGCGGCCCAGCGCGGAGCCGCGCCCCGCGCCCCTCCATCCGGTCACCGTCTCCCCATCGCCACCGCGGCTCCAGCCAGGCCCCGGGACGGATCTCACCGCGCGCGTGCGGCAAGAGGCAGGGCCAGGAATCAAACCCAGGTCGCTGCCCCGCGGGAGGCGCGCGGGGGGCCGGAGGCAGGAGGGCGGCGGCCGGGGGGGAGCTGGCAGCGGACGGCGCGACCGGAGCCAGGACCCACACCCCGCTCCTTCACCCCAACCCACGTCTCCAGAGCTGGCCCCGGGCCGGAGGCGTCTGGAAGCTCTGCGCGGATATTTTTAACACATGTTTTCCTTTTAGGAAGGCTCTAAAAATACCCCGGGCCGCTCCCGGGGCCGAGCCGCGGGGCCCTCGAGGGCTCTCCACACGCAGCCCTCCGGGATCTATTTGGGGGCACCTCGGAGGGCTTTGTGCCTTTGTAGAGAGCTGGAGAATCAACATGAAAATAGAAACTGGTGGTTCTGGCCGAAAGGGAGGGAGTGCCCACCCAGCCTCCCTTGTCCTCTGTACAACGAAAACAACCCCACGAGCAAACCGGGGGGCATCTTGAAAGACGGGAAGGAGGTGAATGGCCAAGGGACTCCTCCCCCCCCCCGCACCCCCAGGATGATGGGAGGACTAGATGGTGAGTTCCCGGCTACGTCTCCTGTCTCCCACGCAGCAGTCCCAGCCGCTTGCGAAGACTGACCACCGGGTCCTCAGACGGACTCGTGAAAAGCCCTTCCTGTTCCCCTTGGGCAAAGACAGGGAGGCAGGTTTGCCGGACAGGCCATCTTTCTGGAAGTATCACTTTTACTAAATATCACCGAGCGGACTGCCTCGTCCCAAAGGAGACCAACCAGGGAGCGGGGCCTCCCCACCCGGCAGCAGCAGGCAGGGGGCAGGGAGGAGGGCTGGCGCTGCAGGGAAGCAGGATGAGGCAAGGTGGAACAGAGCCCTGCGGAGCTCAGCCCCCCCCCCCCCAGCCCACTGAAGCCCAGTGAGGAGCCAGACTCCACCCCTGCCCCGAGGAAGAAGAGGGAGCTGCCCTTCTGGCTTTGCCCCCTGGCAGTGCGTCAGGGAGTTGCTTCAGCAGGCTCAGAACGAAAAGAGGAAGGTGGGGAACTACAAGCCCCTCATCCCTACCCTTGCACACCATACCACTCCTGGACAGAGGCAAGAGGCAAGACTAACTAGGGTCCAGAGCTCCATTACCTAAGAAGCAAAACATCCAGGAGACAATAGGCTCTCATCGTACCAAGAGCCAGCGATCACCAAGAGCCAGTGTGGATGGGGAATGGCCGTCAACAGATGCCAACACGGAGATGAATCAGATACCAGAAGTATCTGACAAGGATTATAAAGCCATCGTCATAAAAATGCTACCACACCACTTAGGAACATGTTTCAAACAAATGATGAAAAAGGAAATCTAAGTGGAGACATAGAAGATATTGTTAAAACCATCCACGGGAAACTTTAGAAGTGAAGTAATGCAGCAAGTGACCATTGAAAAGCGCTCTGCATGTGCGCAGTCATAGATTGGAGATGACTGAGAGAGGTAATAAACTCTGAGACAGATCGAGAGAGTTCACAGCCCGTCCAACCTGGGCCACTGAAGGAAAACAGAGCGGGGAAGATGGGCAGAGGCAGGAACCTGTGGGTCGATTGCGAAACTTACAACATCTCATCGTTTGAGTCCCACAACACAGGACAAAGGTGGGACTTGAAAAGAACTTCAAGAAATAATGACTGAAACCCCCCCCCACACACACAAAAATAAGTCTGTAGCACCGGAAATCTGAGAAAATGCCAAACAGGAAAAACTGAAGAAGAGAGAAATGACCTACTGAATTCCAGGAATTACATCAGTCCAGTTACCTCCTCTGGAATTGGGAGGGCTTGTATAGGTCAGTTTCTGCCAGAAGAAGAAGGGGAAGGAAGAGGAGAAGGGGGAGGAAGAGGAGGAGGAGGAGGAGGAGGAGGAGGAGGAGGAGAAGGAGGAGGAGAAGGAAGAGGAGAAGAATCTTTAACCCTGGAGTTCCATATCCAGAAAAATGTTCCTTTACAGATAATAATGAAATAAATTGGTGACATGATTCTGAGAATATCTCAATAAATAAATGGATATTCCACATTCATGGATTTGAGTCGTGTGAATGAATTTCCGGAAAATGTACGATAATGACAGAAAATTAAAACAAAAAAGTTTAACATGGAAAGCAAAAGCCCCAGAATAGGTGACAAAATCCAAGGAAGAAGAAGCACAAAGAACTCACACGGCCTGATTCAAGACGTCCACAGTTAGGGCGCTGTGACCCTGGACAGGCAGGTCAGGGCAGAGCCCGGCCCACCCAGCTCCACACAGGACGGTAACAACTGAGTGGAAAAGAGTAATCTAAAGGAAAAAAAACAACAGTGCCAAAAATAATTGTACATCCACACGCAAATGATTCTAGAAACAGACTTACATCATTCACAGAAATTATCTCAAACATAAGGTGCGAAATTCTCTGAAACTCCTAGAAAAAAAATCACAGAGAGAATTCTAGTTGACATTGAATTTGCAGATGAGTTTTTATACATAATACCAAGTGTGTAATCCATAAAAGAGAAGATAAATGGGATGTTAGTCAAATCACAATCTTAGCCGGGTGCTGATGGCTCATGCCTGTAATCCTAGCCATGTAGGAGGCTGAGATCTGAGGACTGCAGTTCAAACCCAGCCCAAGTAGGAATGTCCATGAGACTCTTATCTCCAATCCATCACCAGAAAACTGGAAATGGTGCTGTGGTTCAAAGTGGAATAGCATTACCTTTGTGCATAAAAAAGAAGAAAAGCTCAGGGACAATGCCCAGGCCCTGAGTTCAAACCCCATGACCGATTAAAAAAGAAAAATCAAAATTTTCTGTGCTTCAAAAGACTTTGCTCAGGGCAGAGATAGGCGATGGATTGGAAGCATTCTCCTTTGCACCCCACGAATGAGAAAGTCAAGTAATAACTCCGAGTAAGAAAGAGACTGCATTCTGTATTCCAAAGAAAGGAAAAATCAAATACAAGAGCACGGGGAAATCACCCAAGAGGTGGAAGGGTGGCCGAAAGACACAGAGAAACAGAAAGATCACAGATGAAAGTGGAAGGCAATTTCAAGCTTGCTCATACCTTCCACTGGCGAGGAGAAGCCGAGACTCCCATAATGGACAGCTCACACGCCCCCCCTGAGGACAGACCGACAATTCTAGCTGCCGGGGGAGCCACACTTCCTACAAGCCTTAAGGAAAGGCACCTGGGATTAGTGTGATGGTAACCATTCTGGCGTGCAAGACTAACGGCAGTTGAAGAAAGGAAAAAAAACAGCATCCCATCTCCTAGAGCCGTGCAGAGGACCATCTTGAAAGGGAGCTTTTCCTTGAAAACAAGGAATAATGGAACCTCGAGAGCCTTGGCACACCCGCCACAGTGTCTGGGCGAGAGACAGCCGGAGGGAGCAGCTGTGCCGAGGGAGAGGGTCTTGAGAGGGTCCTGATGCAGCATGGAAGCCGCGGTGGTCAGAGGCCATCTTCCCTGGTGAGGAGGGAGCCCCACCGCCGGAGCCGTGCATGCTGGCCGCAGAACCCAGAGCCTGCAGCCGACCCGGTGCTCGGCCTCCTGGCCCTGCTCCTGGCCATCCTCAGTGGTTGCCACGTGGGGCTGAGAGCCCTGAACCCAGGTGCTCTTGAGTCCTGTGATTTCCGCACTCCTGCCCAAGAAGAAAGTGTGCTGCCCGGTGGGACTCGTTGTCTTTGGGAATTGCCCCTCCAAACCAGGTGGCTTTCACGGCCTCCACTCCCGTACCAAGGAGAACGACTGGACTGGGGCTACGAACCCTGAGAGGATCAGGCCTGAAGTTGCAGTCTCTCGTTTGTCCCCCTGCTAGTACAGAACGCAATGCTCTGTTTGTTTCCCCATTCACTGCTGCATTTGGGCACCCCTGGGTTTGGACATGCATCGTTAAGGGGGACACAGACTGAGGAGCTCACAGAGCAAGCCAGAACTTGCTTCTCTGACAGGCCCCGAGGCTTCCCCAGGCCCGCAGCGGCTCGCTCTGCACAGAGGAGGAGGATTTCTATTGTCCGGGTAGTCTAGAAGCAGATGCGGACCCCTCAGAAGGGGTTGCAGCTCGTTTCTCTGGGTCGGAGCAGATGGAGGTCAAGCCTGGTGCCCCGAGGCTGTGGGCAATTTCCTGACTGCTGAGCCAACCCCAGCCCTGGGGTGAAAAACTGAACCTTAAATCTGTCGCTACAGAATCTTGCCTGAATGTTGAGGAGTCATCAACAGAAATCAGACAGGAAATTAAAACTTGTAACCAGGGTCTGGGCCTCAGAAGTACAGACTCCATCACAGAAATACAACAAATATGGGAAAACAAGGCAGCTTTCCTCCTTCGAAAGCCAGTAACTTCGCTCTAGTGGACACTAAGTAGATGACAGTTTTGACAAAGAACTCCAAGGGACGATTATAAGAACAATCAGCAAACATCAAAGATGACACGAATAGATTCCTGACTAAATTGAGACTACAAGTAAACAGCTGGACGAATGATAATGCAGCATATTAAAGAGGAATTTAACAAAGATAGAGAAATCCAAACAAAAATCAAATTAAACTCTGAAAATGAAAAACATCAATTAAAAGTCAAATACAAAACTGACTTGAAAGACTTCCTCTCAATTAGAGTGGGTAAAATTGAAAACAAAGTATCAGGGCTTTAATACAAGGATAACTGAGAATATTCAGATCAAGACAAAGAAAAAATAAAGAATAATGGACTGAACTTGGACTATGTCTGGAACACCACTAAAAGATTGAACATATGAATCTTGGGCACACAAGGGAAGAAATGTACGCTAAAAGCATAGGAAACATTGAGTAAAATAGAAGCTGAAAACTTCTCAAATGACCTTGATAAGTACTGCTAGAATCCTATGAAAATGAAAACACAACTGACCAGAACTTTTGGGACACAGCAAAGGCAGTTGAAACAGGAAAGGTTAAGTTTTGAGTGTCTAGATTTTTTTTTTTTAAATCAGAGGGCTTGGAATATGGCTTAGTGGTAGAGCAATTATCTAGCATGCATGAGGCCTTTGGTTTGATTCCTTGGTACCACATAAACAAACCAACCAATCAGAGTGATTTCAAATAATCTAACAAGGTACCTGAACCTCTCAGAAAAATAAGAATATGTCAAACCCCAAAGTAGTAGACAGAAAGAAATAATAAAGATCAGGAGAAAAATAATGAGATGGAGAACAGAGAGTAATACTAGGAATCACTGTTCTGAAAAGCTGGTTCTTTGAAAAGATTTGCAGGAGTGACAAATCTTTAGCCAAAGTGAGGAGCCAAGCCAATGGAATTAGAGATCAGAAAGAGTACACAACACCAATGACACTTAGATGAATACTATGGAATACTTTACGCATCTCTATCCTAATAAACTGAAAACTCAGGAAGAAACATATCAATTTCTAGACTCGTATGACCTACCAACATTAAACTAAGAGCATATAAGCCATGTAATCAGATCTACAGCTAGCAATGAGCTTGAAAGCAGTAGTTAAGAGTCTCTCAACAAAGAAATGCACAGGACTTGCTGAATTCAAAGCCGGATTTTACCAGACCTTTTAATAAGAATTTACACCAATGCTCCTAAACTATTACATGGAATAGAAAGGGAATGTAGATTGCCAAACTCATCCTAGGAAGTCATTATTACCATGACAACAAAACTGGAGAAGCACACAGCAAAGGCAATAATAGACAAGTTTCCTTCATGAGCAGAGATGAAAAAAAAAACCCTCAATAAAATGTGATCTAAATTCAACAACACATCAAACAGTTTTACAGCACAATCAAGTTGATTTCATTTTAGGGATGCAAGAATAGGGATAGCTCAATGTATGCAAATCGATGCACATAGCACAGCACATAGAATCAAAGACGAAAATCGAGATCACCTCAATAAATGCAGAGAAAGCTTTTGACAGATTTCAACATTCTCCTATAATGAGGAATGTAGGAATGGAAAGAATATACTTCAGCATGCTAAAACACCATCAGTGAAGAACCTAGAGCCAACTCTGTACTAAATAGGAGAATGATTGAAACTATTTCCTCTAAAATCCAGAATGAGAAAAGAATATTCACTTTCTCTTACTTAATATTGTGCTGTAATTCTAAGAACAAAAAGGCAAAGGAATGAGATAAGGTGGATACAAATAGGAAGAAGTAAAATTACCTCTATTTGCAAATGATGTGATCCTATACTTAAAAGGCCCAAAAGACTTCATTACAAACCTTGTAGATATGATAAACACTTCTGTAAAAGTATCAGGATACACACTGAACACACAAAAATTGTAGCCTTTAACATATCACTCATAAATATATAACACAAAAGGAAGATTATAGACCATTTTCCTTGATGACACTAGATATAAACATTCTGAACAAAATACTTATAAGTTGAATTCAACAATATATTCAAGCGATCATATACCCTACTCAAGTTGGTTTCATTAATTCTCTTTCTGAAAACCAAATTAGCAAAAGAAAATCCCATTCACAAAATCCCCAACATAAAGAACCAGTATAAATAGAATTGATTCTAACTAAGGGGTGAAAGATTTTTACAGTGAAAACTATCAGAGTTTGAAGGAAGAAACTAGAGACATTAGGAGAGGGGAGACCTCCCATGTCATGGATTTGCATAATCAAGACTGTGAAAATAGATATACTCCAAAAGCAATCTACAGATTTCAGTGTAATTCTCATAAACATTCAAATGCCATTTTTGTGCCAATCCTGGAGCTTGAACTCAGGGCCTGGGTGCTACCCTGAACTTTTGTGCTCAGAACTAGCTCTCTACCACATAAGCCACAGCTTCGCTTCTGGCGTGTTTGCTGGCTAATTGGAATAAGTCTTACAGACTTTTCTGTCTGGGTTAGCTCTGAACTGTGAGCCTCAGATCTCAGCCTCCTGGTGAGCTAGGGTTACAAGAGTGAGCCATTGGTGTCCTGCTAAATGTCCTTCTTTTTCTCAGAAATAGAAAAATCAATTCTAAAACTCAGAGCACAAAAGCCCAAATAGCCAAAGCAATTCTGAGCTACAAAGGAAGTATTGCCATGATCACATACTGGACTTTGATCTATCCTTCAGAGCTATAGTAACAAAGTATGACCACTGAAACCGATAGCTAGACCAATGGAACAGTATAGATGATCTAGAAATATGATCACAAAGTCACAGTCATCTGTTTTTTTTTGACAAAATACCAAGAGCATACATTGGAGGAAGAATGCCTCTTCAACAAATGGTGCTAAGAAAACTTCATCAACAGATGGATGACTGAAACTAAGCCCTCATCACTCACCTTGTACAAAACCCAACCCCCAAACTTCATAACGATGACTATACTTTTAGGAATCATTTCTATAGTTCATTACTAGAGAAACTGCACTGAACATGTAGCACACTGAGTAGATTTCTCATGAAAATCCGTACAAAGAGACAAGGAAGGTCATTACATATTAATAAAGGGATTATTCACCAAGAGGACATCACAGTGGTTAATATTTATGCACCAAACAAAGGAGCACCTAAATACATTAAACAAACACTCTGAGACTTACAGAACACAATAACAGTGGGAGACTTTAACACTCTGCTCTCACTAGAGATAGGTCAACCAAACAAAAGATAAGCAAAGAAGCCTCTGAATTAAATGACACCATAAGCCAAATGGATTTAACAGACATCAACAGAGTATTTCACTCAACAGCCACACAATTCATTTTTTTCTGCAGCCCATAGAACCTTCTCCAAAATTGACCATATCCTAGGACACACAACAAACCTAAGCAAAAGGATTGAAATAACTGCTTGCATCCTATCTGATCACAATGGAATGAATCCAGTTCTCAACAACAAAACATTCTGCAGAAAACTCTCAAACACATGGAGACTAAACAACTCACTGCTGAACCGCAGGTGCATCAAAAAGGAAGAAATCAGAAAGCTCTTATAACTCAATGAAAATAGAGACAGCATACTGAAACCTTGGGGATTCAGCAAAAGCAATGTTGAGAGTGAAGTTCACAGCTCTAAGCACGCACATAAAGGAAACAGAAATCGTGCAAGTAAATAACCTCATGTTACAACTAGAATCGCCAGAAAACAAGAACAAACCAAACCCAAAACTACTAAATGGCAAGAGATAGTAAATATTAGGACAGAAATCAGTGAAATAGAGACTAAAAACTTATCCATAAAAGCAATGACACAGAAAGCTGGTTCTTTGAAATAAATCAGTAAAATTGACAGACCACTAACTAAATTGATGGAGAAAAGAAGAGACTCAAATCAATGAAATTAGAGGTGCCAAAGGGAACATTACAACAAATATTCAAGAAAACCAAAAGATTATGAAGGATTACTTTCAAAACCCGGAGTATGTTACCAAAATGGATAAATTCCTAGAGACACATAAACTGCCTAAGCTGAACCAAGAAGATATAAATGACATGTAATGAGATTGAGGAGGTAATCCACAGTCTTCCAACAAGGAAGAACCCAGATCCCAATGCATTCACAGCTAAATTCTCCAAGCCTTCCTTAAAAGTTGAACTAACACCGTTACTCCTCAAACTTGTCTATGAAATAGAAACAAAAGGACCAACCCTGAACTCATTTTATGAAGCCAGCATCATTCTCTTCTCCAAACCAGGGAGGGATCCAATGAAAACAGAGAACTACAGACAAAGCTCTTCAATAAAATACTAGACAACAGAATTCATCATCTAATAAAATAACACCTTATGATCCACTTGATTTTATGCTAGAGATGCAAGGCTGGTTTAACACACCTAAATCAAGAAATGCAATCCATCACAATAACAGAGCCAAAGACAAAAATCACATGATCATCTCAATAGACTAAGAAAAAGCCTTCATCAAAATCTAACATTCATTCATGTTAAAAGCACTGGCAAAGCTAGGAATGAAAGGAACCTCGTAAAGGCTATCTGTGACAGACCAACAGTCGACATACTGAATGGTGATAAACCAAAACCATTCCCTCCACAATCAGGAACAAGGCAAGGAAGCCCACTCTCTCCACTCCTCTTCATCATCCCAGGCCATAAGGGAAATGCAGACCAAAACAACCCTGAGATTTCCCTCACCCCAGTTAGACTGGCCAACATTGTAAATTTGAGTACTATTTGAATACAAATGTTGGTGGGGATGTGGAGAAAAAGGAACCCTACTGCACGGTTGGCGTGACTGTAGACTAGTACAACCACTCTGGACGGCAGTCTGGAGGCTCCTCAAAAAACTAAACATAGATCTTCCCTATGACCCAGCCATACCGCTCCTGGGCATCCACCAAGAACATCATGAGCCAGGATACTGTAAAGACAGGTGCATATCCATGTTCATCACCGCACTGTTCACAATAGTCAAGTTATGGAAACAGCCCAGATGCTGTACAATAGGTGAGTACATACAAAAACTGTGGTCCCTATACACGATGGAATTTTACACAGTACATTAGGAGAATAATATTTTGTCATTTACAGGGAAATGGATGGAACTAGAACAAATCATGTTAAGTGAGGTAAGCCAAGCTCAGAGATCTAAATAAGGTATATTTTCTCTCAAATGCGGAATGCAGATCTAAAATACCTGGGACAGGATAAATGATACCGGAATCTAGGCACTCATACACAAGGAGACCAGAGGAGGACATTCTTGAGGGAGGAACACAAGGCACAAGGCCTATGCGCGTCTGATCATATAAAATGATATTTATCAAAATGAACCCCTGGAAATGAAAACAAGTGGCATTTTACTTTGTTGCTGCTTTTGTTTTCTTCTTTTTGTGTGTGTGTTGGTTCATTTACCTATCTTTGGGACAGTAAGTGGAGCACAGAAATGGAGGGACAAAGAATGTTGGGTCTTACCTGGGACAACAGCCCCTCCCTCATTCCCCTTCACTTGCCCGAAACCAGCAATCACCTGACTGTGAGTCAGCAAAGGACCCCCAGGCTCTGAGGTCACTTCCTCATCCGCTGAGGTCATATCCTGGACCACCCTAGCCCCGCCTCCCTGGGACCATGAGAGCTTCCCCAGGCTCTGAGATCACCTCCGCAGCCACTGTGGCCCCGCTCCCCACCTTCCTCTATATCATCTGACTCAACCTGAGTCTCCTCCTCTTTTCCGCTTTTTCTCTTCTTCTTTCCTCTCTGTCTCTGGATTCGACCATCTTGTGCAGGCTGCCAATTCTCTCCCCCCCTAATAAACTCTTTTCTGCCTAGCCAGTTGTGGGATTCCTGTCTGGTGAACCTTACATCTGGTGAGCAAAGGCAGTGGTGGTCAAAGGCAGCGGTGGTCCTCGCTCAACACGATGTGGGAAATGAACCGTATAACTTGTGGATGGGGATGAGAGGTCAAAATTGTGGAAGAGCCAGGGAAAGAGTGACACTGTCCAAAAAGAAATGTACTCATTACCTGACTTACACAACTAACCCCTGTGTACATCAACTTTATAATATCAATAAAAAATTCTAATGAACACAGGAAAACATAGGGAAATACTTGAAGATGTGGGTACAGAAAATGAGTTGTTGTAAAGGCTTCTAATTGCTCAGCAAAGAAGAGCCAAAACAAGTGACTCAGCATCACATTGAAAAGCTTCTGCACAGCCAAGGAAGCAATTATAGAACGAGAGACTATTTTAGCCAGGCATTCATTGGGTAAATGAATAATATACCGAATACATAAAGCTCTTGAAAAATTAAATGCCAAAAGAACACACAATCTACTTAATAAGTAGGCACATAACTTGAAACATGCACTTCTCCAAAGAAGCCGACATGGCTGATAAATACATGCTAAAATATTTAAAATCTCTACCCACAAAGGAAATGCACATCAAAGTGACGGCACTGAGAGTCCAATTCACCCCAGTCAAAAAGGCTGTCATCCAAACCAACCAACCAACAAATATGGGAGAGGAGGGAGGGGGTAAAGAAGCCCTTATACGTGAACCCTGGGAATGTAAATCATGGTAGCCACTGTGGAAATCAGTATGGAGGTTTCTTTATAAGACTAAAATCAGTGAGACATGGAGGGCTTCCACCTACAGTCCTAGCTAATGAGGCTGCTAGATGACGGATCAAGTTGGAAGCTAGCCCACACGAGGATGTGTAGGAGAACTGGTCTCCAATTAACCAGCGCAAAGCTGGACTGGATGGACGGCTCGAGTGGCAGTCGTGTGCAAGCAAGCTGTGTAAGATTGTGGGGCACTGAGTTTAAGCCCTGGTACCAATAAAACAAAACATACAACCAAACGACTAACTGAAGTCAGAATACGCTGTCGCTCTGAAGCAGGTGGCTGAAGGAATGTAAGTCAATCTACAAAAGAGAAACCACCAGACCACTTTTGTGTGTGTGTGTGTATGTGTGTGTGTCAGTCCTGGGGTTTGAGCTCTGAGCCTGGGCACTGTCCCTCAGCCTTTCTGTGCTCAAGGTTAATGATCTGCCACTTGAGCCACCACACCACTTCTGGCTTTTCTGATTCATTTATTAGAGATAAGAGTCTCATGGATTTTTCCTGCCCAGGCTGGATTTGAACCGTGATCCTCAGGTCTCAACCTCCTGAGTACCCAGGACTATAGGCCTAAGCCAGTGACGCCCAGCCGTCAGCCCACATTTACAGGGCACCCTGTAGCCAAATTGTGGAATCAGCCTAGACACCCATCTCATAAACGATCAGAGAATGTGATATAAGTACACAATCCACCTTCAGCTATTAAAAAAGAGTGAAATTATGCCACTTGCAGGTAAATGGATGAAACTGGAACTTATGGCATCAACTGACATAAACCAGACTAAGAAAAATAAATATCACATGTTCTCTTTCATATGTGGAATCTAGACCTAAGGGAGCCACTAATGGGAAGGGAAGAAGGAAGAGAAGACCACTGCAGAATCAACCATCATTACTAAGAAAGAGGAAGGAAGAGGACAGTGCACAATTAATATACACTACTAAGAAATGGAGGAGGAGAAGAACATAGTTAAGCGAAGAGAAATACAACCGATGTATTTGAGGGGAATTATCTGCATGACACATATATGCTAGTAAACTTTTATCCCAAATAAACAAAGAACTCTTAAAATGCAACAGTAAGATACAAGCAGCCTGACTAAAACTAGAGAGAAGATCTGCAAGGATTCCTCACCAAGAGATAGACACACAGCAAAAAGCAAAAGGAAGTCATACGGAAGGGACTTGCAAATGAAACCCTATGACCCGATCCCTACCTAAGGGTTTGGCTGAAACCCAGCCGGGAGTTGCTGCCCAGGAGGCTGAGTGACAGAAGCCCCCACTCATGGCTGGTCACAATGCAAAATGGCACAGGCACTTGGGAAGACAGTTTGGCAGTTTCTCACAAAGCTAAATATAATCTTGCCATACGATCCATCAATCATCCTCCTGAGTATTTACCCAACTCTGTTGAAAGCTTATGGCCACATGAAAACCTACATATGAATGTTTATAGCAGCCTCATTCGTAATTGCCCCAAACTGGGAGCACCCGTGATACTCTTCACAAGAAAATGGATAAACAGGCTGCAGTTCCTCCACACCACAAGAGGGAATAGTATTCAGCAATAAACAGAATCGATCCATCAAGCCACCCAAGAGGCAGGGGTGGCTATGAAATGCCCAGTGCGAAGTGGAAAACCACACCCTGTGCACATGTTGCTAAGTGAAGGAAGTCACTTGGTAAGAACTACACACCGCGTGCTTCTAATTAAAGAGCATTCTGGGAAAGAAAAACTACAAAGACAATTGACAAACCTCACCGTTGCTAGGGGATGAATAACCAGTTGATTAGGTGACACACGAGAGATGTTTCAGAATAGGAAAGTTAGACGTTATCCTGTAATGATGGGCATAGGATTCATCTATTGGTCAAAACCAGGGAATTAATTGCACAAAATTCATCTATGAAATTATACCCCTAGATGCACATTGAAAAATCCTTTAGAAAGTTGGAACGGCACAAGTGAAGATTTGGGCAGTGACAAAATAATTGAAAGGCATTACAGATGTGTGACCAGTCCCCCAAAGGGAATGGGGAAGCGAGGAAGGGGTTGAGCTAATTACACCCGGTCACCACGAGCTCTGTGAGCTCGGAGGCGCGAGGAGCTGAGCATAGCTCGACCTGGAGCCCACGTTCCCTCTGGAGCTCCAGGCCAGCAGTCCTGAGACCACTGTCCATGTACACTGGGAGTAAGTGCCTCAGTAGATAGATGGAGGGGGAAGTCACCAACAAGCAAGGGCAGGCTTCTAGAACGATCCATGAGGCAGCAGATTAGACTTGAGCTATCAGCAGGAACTCATGTTAAACATAACATCAAGACATATGATTGTACACAGAACTATTTGTAAATGTGTGTATTTATACATGGTGTGTTATTTAACTTTTCATCACCATGACAAAATACCAGCTGGGGAGCAAACTTTCAACACATGAGCCTTCATATGGAGCCCACGTCGCCTGCTCTGTCAGCTGACACGGCCCACATGGCGTCCCGGGCCCTCCCGTGCCAGTCAGTGCCTCGCGCGCCCCGGCCAGGGCTTGGGCCGCCATGGGCAGCACGGGGAGACGGGTTCCTGAGGAGGATGGCAGGTTGCACCCCTGGTCTGAGAGTTGAGTGCACGGTGAGCCGGGGGCATCTTTCCAGACACAGAGAACTCCCAGGGAGGTGCAGGGCGCCCTCGGGGTAAAGGAGCCACAGAACCAGCCCACCACGGTCAAAGCTGAGACTTAGCGCAAGAATCAATAATGTATGTCGGATTACAACCAACGCGTAGGTAACGCTCTACGCGACTACACTGATATAAATAATTGAAGGAAGGGATAAATAAGTAAATATGATCTCCCGTGCAGGAACTTCTAAATAATTCCTGAGACCTTCTGCCCTCAAGACGGCAGAGCGGCCTTTCCAGTGCCTTCCTAAGTACAGGCTGCGCGGAACAGCTCGGGGCTGCACGGGACGCCTTCCCAACACAGCTGCAGGGAAGGGAGACGGCACTGGTGGCTCACACCTGTAACTCCGCTGCTCACAAACACATCTGCAGAATCAAGGCACAAGGCCGGCCCATGATCGCATCTTCAAAGTGACCAGCACAAAGCCAAGGGAGAGGATGTGGCCCTGAGTTCAAACTCCAGGACTGGCAAAAACCAAAGAGTGAATTGACACTGGAGAAATGTGGCAAAGCCTGTCTCAAGCTCACCGCCACTGGCATTGGAATGCCAGCCATGCCAAGGCCTACTGGGAGCGGCTTTCTACATACACCATGAAGAGACACTGCACTTCTGGGCCTTCATCCCCAGACACATCACCTGTTCTTGTTGCAAGAACAACACCAGACAAAGCCCAAATCAAGGGAGATGCAGCACAATACGGGATCAGCATTCCTCAAAATGCCCCAGGTTGTAAAAATGAAAGTAAAGGACAAGAAACGAGAGGAAGGGAGGGGAGGGGAGGGATGGGAAAGGAAAGAAGAAAAGCAAAGAAGGGAAGGGGAGAAAGGAAAGGGAGGAGGGATATGGAAGAGAAGGCCAGGAGAAAGGAAGGAGAAGAAGAAGGATGGGAAGGGAAGGGAAGGGAAGGGAAAATGGAGGCACTAGGAGTAATTCCTGGCTATGGAAAGGATAATAAGGGGACACTGTGAGAATCTCGGTCCACACTTGTTAGCATAGACAAAAGGGGCCATTTCTTTGAAAGACAAAGTTGCCAAAACCCACACAGGAAGAAACTGATGACCTGATATAGGCCTGTTCCAATTACAGAAATGAGCTGAGTGTTGAATGACTGTGTTAGTGAGGGTTCTCTAGTTGGAAGCGGGGATTTGTCACCTGGACCTATGTGACTGACATCCCGAGTGGCTATCTGCACACTGGAGAGGCTCCCGGCAGCTGCTCCGTCCACGGCGCTGGAAGCCGGGGGAGGGGACCGGTACAGATTGAACTTGGAGTTCATGTGGAAAGGCAAAAGACCAAGACATGCCACCAGATGTTGAAGATAAACAAAACTGGAGCCATTACTCCAATTCGAAGGAGGAATAAAGATCTACATTAATCAAAACAGTGTGTTTTTTTGGTAAAAGAACAGACAAATAGATCAATGGGACAGAATTGAAATCCCACAAATAAACCCACATAACTGTAATCAACGGATCGTCCAGAAAAGGAATAGGAAGGAAATATAATGAAGAAAGACAATCTTTCTAAAAACTGTGTATCTACTTGTGAAGGAGTAGGGCAGAGATGGAGGAAGAGGAGGAAAAGGAGGAAGAGGGGAAGAAGAAGGAGGATAAAGAAGCAAGAGGAGGAGGAAGAAAGAAGAAGAGGAGGAGGAGGAGAGAAGGAGAGATAAAGGAGATAGAGGGACAGACAGAGGAGTGGAGAGGGAGGGAGGGAAAATCTAGACAGAGATCTATGTCCTGCAGAAAAGTTAACACAAGGTGAATACCGCGCAGGGGTTGTAGCTCTTGCAGTTCAGTGGTAGAGCATCTGTGTAGTATGCACAAGATCCAGGGCTCAATGCCCAGCGCACGCACACACCCACCACAGCACAGACCTAAATGTACAATAAAACAACAACAACTGTAAAACCTCTATAGAATCAGATAGGAAAAACAATCTAGATGGTCATGGCTCAAGTGGGATAGTGCCCGCCGGGCAAATGCAAAGCCCTGAGTTCCATCTCCAGTATTATATATCTACCTCTCTGTACCTACCTCTACCTCTGTATCTCTACCTAGGTATCTCTCTTTCTCTCTCTCCATATGTATACACACACACACACACACACACACACACACACACACACACCGGAATCAGTGATTCCCAGGGGTTTGGAGGAAGAGGAAAATTAGGCCGAGCACAAAGAATTTTTAGGTAGTGAACTATTCAATACAATCATGAACATACATTTTCATAAATCTGTCTAAATGCATAGCATAGACAGCACCAAGGGTGAACCCTTACACAACCTCCGGACAGTTGGATAATGATGTGCTGGTGTGAGCTCGTCAGTTGTGACGCACATGGCACCCCGGTGAGTGCCTGGAGTCTGTGGAAATCCACTTCTGCTCGGTGTGGCTACAAGCCTCACACAGTTCCAAAAACATAAAGTCTAACAAAAAATAATGAGCCTGATACGGTGATGAACCGGTAAGCCCAGCACTTGGGAGATGGAGTCAGGAGAACGGCGAGTTTGAGGCCAGCCTGGCACGCACAGCCAGGCCCCGTGTCCAATCACCAGAATAATGATGATAGTAATGAGGATGAAGAGATAATAACATCCCTGGGGAAATCAAATACAAGAGAATTCTCTACCTACACACTAGTATCCCTATATATATAGATATATGGAAGCTTGTTGTTCTGAAGGAAAAAGCACGAGGAATGGAAATCTATGCCCCGAGGAACCCAGCGCATTGAAAATTGTTACCATGTGCATAAATGTGAGGTCGTATTTTTTTCTGACCCTTTAAAAGGCAATTAATTGTTTAATGGATTAATTATAAAGCTTATAATGTGTCGGAGTAAAATAATAGCTAAAAAGGGAAGAGGGGAAGAGGGGAACGGTCCTGCCGAATGGCACGTTGCCTGTGCGATGGGGCGGAGTCCACCCAGGCTAGACATAACCAGGTGAGATTGCACCGTGTCAACCTGGAAGTGCACATGACTCGACGGAGCGCCGCTGGGATCCTTAAAAGGACATGCAATGGGGTCCAAGAGAGGCAAGGCTGCGATGACACAGGGAAGGAGACACGAAGAGCGGTCACAAAGCCGCAAGCGGGCAGCCTTGACGGATCGCATGGCTCCACGGAAGGCCAGTGGACTCCAGCCTCGAAGGGGAAGGACGGGACGCCCCGTCCGGATGGGACGCGGTGCTTCCGCCTCCCCGCGGGGCGACGGGTGTCGCTCGGCCCCGCGCCCCACGCGGGACGCGACTCCACGGCCGGGACGCTCGCTCTGAGGAGCGGCTCACGAGCGCCCGTCCACCCGGGACTCTCTACCTGTCCTCCATCTTGCTGAGTCCCAAGCGGCTCTGCAAACCACACGGACGACGGGCATCCCAAGAGCGGCAGCAGCGGCCGCACAGCCACCGCACCCCGCACGACCCCGCGACGCGCTGAGTAGCTGGCAGGCGGTTTGCACCCTCCGCGGCCGTAGAGGGTGGAATCGGGCGGACGCGTGCGGGGAGGAGGGCTTTTCACCCCACGTTGGGCGCCATATGGGAGGCCCGTTCACCCTCGCGTGTTCCGCCCCGTCCCGCGGGTGGAACGGCTGGAGTGCGGCCCCACGTGAAAGCCTTGGACTGTGTGTGGTCGCGAAGACGCCCCCCCCCACGCTTAAAGGAGGACACAGGACACGCGGGCGTTCTCGAATTCCGCCGATTTAATCGGGGGAGGGGTTTATAGGACAGTAATGGCGGCAGGAAGGGGAGGGATCTGGAGTGGCTAACTAGGCACTGCGATAGGCTGATTATGAGCTGTCCATCACAGTGATGTCATGGAACTTCCCCCAGAGGTGGCGATCACAGCCCACAGGACCGCCCCCTGGGTTCTGGGCTAGTTAGAGCCGCCTTTCCGGTTCCAGACCCAGGGAAAAGGTAGGAGTGGATAACAGCCACGCAGCCCCAGGGCAGGAGAAGGGGCAGCCTCTCGGGACCACCCCCTCAATGCCAAGCCAATGCCCAACATAGTGGTAGAGTGCTCGCCTCATATACATGAAGCCCTGGGTTCGATTCCTCAGCACCACATATATAGAAAAGGCCAAGTGGCAGAGTGCTGGCCTTGAGCAAAAAGAAGCCAGGGACAGTGCTCAGGCCCTGAGTTCAAGGCCCAGGACTGGCAAAAATCCCTGGCCAAGTAGCTTCCCATGTGACATTCAGAGGGGGAGGAAGGGAGGGAGCAGGGAGGAGTGGGGAGAGAGGGGGGAGAGAAGGGGGAGAGGGGGAGGAGAGAGGGGAAGGAGAGAGGGGGAGAGGAAGGAGAGGAGAGGGATAGAGGTGGGGAGGAGGGAGAGAGGGGTTGGAAGGGAAGGAGGGGGAGGAGAGAGGGGGAGGGGAGGATGCGAAGGGAGGAAGAGGACGAGCAGGGATGAGAGAAGAGGGGGAGGGAAGAGGTGGAGGAGGGGAGGGGGAGGAGAGAGGAGGAGGAGTGGGGAGGAACAAGGTGGCGTGGGAGAAGATGGGGGGGAACCGGGAGGAAGGGGAGGGGGCCGGGAGTGTGGGGAGGAGAGGGAGGAGGGGGAGGAGGGGAAGAGGGGGAGGAGGGGAAGAGGGGGAGGAGAGGGAGGAGAGGTCTCCAGCAATACTCCTGCCCCAGATGCACACTCTGAATCTCATCAAAACGTCGCCAACCTGAACGAGAAAGCGAGGTGGGAAGAAGCTAACCATCCCACGTAGATGAACAACGTCCACAAGAGAAGACAAGGAAAGAAAGAACAGTTAGGCGCGCGAAGGAGTAAGCAGGCGCGTCAGACATGAAGGTGTTCCAATGGCCAGATCACACGCGCAGAGCCAGGTAGGGATGGAAGGGAAATCATAGCCAGGCGCCATGGTAGGGATCCACACGAAGACGGATAACGCCAAGCGCTCCCCGAGACGCAGCCCCGAGGGCCGCCCGGCCCACCGAGGCAGCCAAGTCGCCAGGCCGCCTTGGACACGCGTCGGGCAGTGGCTCCTGGGGTGGCACTCGGCCCCTCTGCGACCTCGCGATTCTAGGGCTGAATATTTGTCTAAGAAGAATAAACACACACATCCCCCGAAAGATGGATGTGCCCGCGCTCGCCGCTGCTTTCTTCGTAATAGCACCACGCTGGAAACGACCCAGAGGCCCTCCAGCCACACCACGGCGGGCCAACGAGGACCAACGGGTGCCGGGGAATACCACCCGGCCGCCGGAGGAGCAACGGCAGGCCGCGCGATCCACCCCGAGACGGTCGGCTGATAGGAAAGGCTTTCAGCCCGTAGGCTTTCAGCATCGTAGATGGCGGCCGGGGAGATGAGAGCCACTGGGGAGCAGCCGCCCGTCGGCCTGGCCTGGCTGAGAACCTGCCGGAGTGATGGAGACCGGCGGTCGTGCGGGCCTGCGTGTTCGTTAGCTGTGTGTCCGCTCATCGGCTGCTTACTTGATACTGGTTTTGCTGTATGTAACTTCTGCGTTCAAGTCTAAAATCACACACACACACACACACACACACACACACACACACACACACACACACGCCAAGAACTGGGAACGTCCTCATCACACAACTCTCTTAAATCAGTTAAAAATCAAGGAGTCTTCTCTTTCGCTGACTTGACCCAGCCCTGCAGGTGCCGTGGGATCCGGAAATCTGGGGGTCCCCTGTTCCCGCGAGGCTGATTCCTCACCCCGTCTTTCTGTGGGAGCCGAGGAGAGGCTCTGACCGGCACGGTGTCCAGCGCGGAACGCTGCAACGGGGAAGGGGTTGGGTCCGTCAGCTTTCCTGTCAGCCAGCTGTGCGGGAGCTCCTCCGGTACCAGTGCTGGTGGCTTCCACGACGGTGGATAGCTCTGGGGTCCCCGGGATCGGGGCAGGGGAAGGGAGAGCGTCACTGGAAGGAAGAGGCTTCCAGATATTTCTAAAGGCATCCCGAGCAAGGCTGGGAGACTGGCCGCCTGTGGGCCTGGACTCAGGAACTCGGCTCCACCCATCCTTGGCACCCAGACTCAGACTGGCAGAAGAGCACCCGCCAAGACCAAGGGGAGGTGGACCACACACCAGAGGAAAGACACGCCAGCCACAGGCATCCGTTCTGAAAAGGAAAGTCCCTCCCGGGCCTCAGTGGGACCAGGGGGCCTGTGGCACTTTGAACCTGGTCTGCTCCTTGCCCTCCTCTCCCCCCCCAGGTTGCCCTCTGGCTATGAGAAGCCAATAGCTTTGCAGTAACAAAGGACCGATATTTTTCTGCGCCCAGTGAGTTCTACAAGGCAGATATATACATCAAAACGTCATGCTGTACATAAAAGCCTACGTAGACTTTGATCTGCGAATAATACCCGGAGAACAGTCAGGAATTTGACCTAAGCGGAAGCCGACGGGGAGGGCGGGGAGGGTGGGGAGGGGGAGGGCTGAGCTCGCTATTGCTAGACGGTAGCTGCTGTTTGATTTGACTGGGAGCGCAAGTCTGTGAAGAAAGCCTTCTGCTCAGGGTGTTCCCGAAATAACAATAGGACTCCTCCGGCAGTCCAGGCTGCCCGAGGCTCTGATTTCACTTGTTACCAGGAGCTTAGTGAGCAAGACAGAGGGAAAGTTCTGGAGAACCTGGAGGAGCTCCGCCCCATCCCCAAGGCCCTGGAAAATGGCGCGCGTGCAAGGCTAGCTGCGTGCCCGGGAAGGACGGAGAGGAGGCGAGCGGAGGGCTCTGTCTCTGGCCGTGTCCTGACAGCCCTGCTCGGCTGCCACCCCGGCGGAGGAGGGGGAGCCCGTGCTCAGGGCAACTCAGGATGTGGGATCCATCACGAGCTGGGGACTGAATGTCACTGACGCGGGACTCATCCCCAGGAAGCCAGACGGAACCCGAAAGTCAAGCTGAGAGCCAGGAAAGAAGCAGCTGAGAACTCCGGGCCGTACGCGAGGGCGAATGCGCGGCCCCGGAAGCCACCGAGCCCACGGGCGACCGAAGCGGACAACAGAAGCATGCTGACGCGAGAAGCGCCGGACAGCGCGGACCCCGGCGGGAGACCCCAGAGCGACGGGGGGCTCACAGCCTGAGGCCTAAGACTCAGCGGGAACGTGCCGTCCAGAAGTCAGAAAAAGAGGAGCCCACGGAGGTCATTCCTGGGGGGCTTCAGGGTTCGGTCGGGGAGACGATGAACTTATAAATGGACGAGGGGTGTCTGGGGAACTCTCTAAGCTGTGCTCAAGAACTGCAGGAAGGCCGGGGGAATGGCACCGTGGGCGGCTCTGGGTTGTCTGAAGCCTTAGGGTCCATCTTCACCATCACAAAATAGGTCAGAAAGAAAGGGGGGGGGGGAAGGTAGGACAACTATTTCCCAACCAATAGATAATCGCACAAAGCAATGGGCAACAGTGGAAGAAATTACAGAGTTGAATGTACAAGTCCTGGGAAGAGAAAATATGAGAGAGGCTCACCAAATTTGAGTTCACCTAAGAACAAATAAGAGACTAAACATTTTAACAGGTCACACCTAGTCTCCACATGTATTTTTCCCCCAAACACTTCCCAAGTCATTCAATGACACCGGCTTCCCTAATACCTAAACTAGAAAAGGACATTACAAGAAAACTTCCAGCCACTATCAGCCAAAATCTCTCAAAACAACGTACACAAAATTCTCAACAAAATACCAGCAAATCATGTCCAGGAACAAATAAAAACAATTGTGTATCAGGATCAACTATAACTGATCCCCCAAATGCGAAGTTGGTTTAATGCCCCAAATCCATTAATAAACCACATCATCAATAGAATAAGAAGATAAAGTCACATGAGCATCTCAATATATTCAGGGGAAAAAGTATGGCGAAATCCCACACTCGTGGTGATGACAACAGCCTACAGACTAAATTGGGACAAAATTTCCTGAAACTGACAAAAAGGATATAGTATCAGACTGAATGATAAAATGAGTGTGGCTCTTCTTAAAGCGTCAAGACAAAGAGGGGAGTCTTACCATTTCTATTTAACCCAGTATTGGAGGTTCTAGACAAAGTACTTATCAAGGAAAATAAATAAACAGGACCCAGGTTGGGAAGAAAGAAGAAAAACGATTACTATTTGCCTATGGCATGATTTTGTAAGTAGAAGATTCTAAAGAACCACTTCAGGTCTTATTAGAACTTAGGCATAAACCCGGAAAAGTTGCAGGATTCAAGATCATCACACGAAATTCAATTCTATTATACTGTACAGTTGCAATGAATAAAGCAAAAGTGCAATGCGTAGCTACATTTATTTTTTTCTGTTTTTTTTTTTTAAAGTCTCTTTAAGCAGGGGCTGGGGATATGGCCTAGTGGCAAGAGTGCCTGCCTCATATACATGAGGCCCTGGGTTCGATTCCCCAGCACCACATATACAGAAAATGGCCAGAAGGGGTGCTGTGGCTCAAGTGGCAGAGTGCTAGCCTTGAGCAAGAAGAAGCCAGGGATAGTGCTCAGGCCCTGAGTTCAAGCCCCAGGACTGGCCAAAAAAAAAAAAAACAAAAACAAAAACAAAAGTCTCTTTAAGCAGTTGTACAAAGGAGTTTTGGTCCCACGGTGAGTTTACGAGTACAGGGCATCTCGATCGGTTCAGCCCTTCCCTTATTGCAACGCCACACAGAGCACGCCATGCCTAGGAATAAACTGAACAAAAGAAGCGAAAAACGCCTACTCTAAAGACTGTCACAATATGCCATTGAAGGACGCTAGACTAGACCTCAGCCGATGCATAAAGACTGCACGTGTCTAGAGCGGGGCTGGACACGGCATCGTCACTCCCCAGGGTGACAGAGGGGCTTGCCCCGTGCCCCCTCGCCACGCGACAGAAGCTTCTAGAACCCACAGGCAATTCAAGGGACAAACACGGAATTGACAAAACCGTCTGCTAAAAATGGCTCTTTATTTCGTAATGTGTAATAAGTAACAATGGTAAATAACCCATAATAAATAATACACAATGAAAAAATCCTTTGTATTTCAAAACGTAGGACAGGCAGGACCAGTGGCTCAGGCCTACGATGCCAGCCACATGGGAGATTGCACTGCTAAGTCCTCCCGGGCAGAAAAGCGTGCCGGGCTAGGGCAGGAAGCCTGAAATAGCAGAGCACAGCCTTACAGCCCCCGTGGGAAGGAAGGAAGACCACATCTCAAGAATAACCAGCATATAAAAAAGGGCTGGAGGCACGGATCCGTAGCAGAACACCTGCCTCGCAAGTGTGAGGCGCCCACATTCTAAATCTTACCACAAATAATCATTGCCGCGTGTGACTAGCTCAAGGGTAACATACAGATCAGTGAAGTAGAATTGACAGTTCAGAATAATCTCCTGCTCCCATGGAGAGCTGATTTTTGACAAGGATCCTCCAAGATCTCTCAATAGAGTGTGAACTCTGACCACATGATAGGAGACTATAAAATAATTGTGCAAGGAAATCTGAGAAAATTACACATACATGGGACTCAAACCACACACTCCTACTTAATAGTAGATCAAAAGGTAAAGTAAATTAGGAAGTACGTTGGAGTGAATTAAAACAGAAACAAAATAGACCCCAAACTGGAAATTCAAGAAAGCAACACTCAGAGGAAAATGTCTACATGTCAATACTACTTTGCAAAGGAAGAGATGTGTCCAGTTCATAGCCTAACCTTCAACCTTAAGAAACTAGAAAGAGAAAAGCAAACAAAAGCCAAGCCAAATACAACAGGAGAAATAAGAATGTTTAAAGTGTCAATTAGTAAACAAGAGTTGTTGTTTTTATTTTATTTTAAAAAAAGGTCAAGGAACCCAAATTTGGTTCTTTAAAAAGATTCACAAACGTTTTGCTGGGCTGACCAAAACAAAAGAGAGAAAATTCAAATGACTGAAATCAGGATTTTTTTTTTAAAAAAAGGACCAGTCTTGTAGATGTGAAAAGTATTATAGCAGGCATATTATAGACAATTGAATACCGGCAAATTAGATAACCTATATGAAACAGATTATTTTCTGGAAAGGCATAAACTACACAAACTGGAAGAAACGGAGTATCTGAATAGACCTGCATTAAGTAAAGAGATTCAGTAATTAGAAAACTTTCCCAAAGGAAAAGCCCAAGGGCCATCCATCTGTCTCACTGGTGAATTCTAACCATTTAAAAACAAATATTACCAGTCCAAGCAAAACGAAAACAGCATCAGCCATAATAGAAGGAGGAGAAGGAGGAAGAGGAGGAGCAAGAAAAAGAGGAGAAGATAAGGCGAAGGGAGACTTCCCAATTCATCAATACTCTTCTGATACTCAGACTGCACAGGCATCACAGAAAAGCAAGCCGCCATCTCTTGGGAGTATAGATGCCGCAATCATCCAGAAACTATTAGCACGGAATCTAGGCAACATATAAATAAACCATGGCAGAGAGGGATTTGTCCCAGGAGAACAATACTGATTAAGCGAGCAAAATGAATTAAGGGAGCATGCTCTATTAATAGGATGAAGGTTATAAATCACATGGTTTTCTCAATGACGCTGGAAAACGCGTACGGCAAATGCCAACGCGCATTCATTCCATGAGATGATTTTTTTTTTCAATAAACTTGGGATACAGGGAGTGCTCCGACCTGATCACCAGCAACTGTGGAAATGCCACAGCCGACACGGGCCCTCCAGGTGAAAGACGGGCTCCTCTCAGTCCTCTGCACCCCCCGAGATTGGGGGCAGGACGGGGTGTCGTCTAGCCAGAAGAAACAGGCCAGAGGGAGCCACGAAAGGCCTCCAGTGTGCAGAGCAGGGAGCGTGACGCCATTTGCTCACCACGGCTGCTCCAGTTCCGACCCCAAGGATTGCACAGGCATGATTCATAGACAGCAAGCCGCTTGTGAGAATGGACAGGGCGAGGGGCCCCGCACTGAGCTCAGCTGTGCTCCTCCCCTCCCCGTGCTCACTGTGCTCACCGTGGTCCTCCCCTCCCCGTGCTCACTGTGCTCCTCCCCTCCCCATGGTGACTGTGCTCCTCCCCTCCCCATGCTCACCATGGTCCTCCCTGTGCTCACTGTGGTCCTCCCCTCCCCGTGCTCACTGTGCTCACCGTGCTCCTCCCGTCAGTGTGCTCACTGCGGTCCTCTCCGTGCTCACTGCGGTCCTCTCCGTGCTCACCGTGCTCCTCCCCTCCCTGTGCTCCCTGTGGTCCTCCCCTCCCCGTGCTCATTATGGTGCTCCTCCTCATCCCTGCTCATTGATTCCAGCCTGAAATCAATAGCCATTCCTTTCCACTTCCTTCCCAGCTCTGTCTCTTTCTCTCTCTCTCCTTGGCTCTCTGTCCTTCTGTTTCTCTTTCCCCCTCCCTTGCTCGCTCTGTCTGCCTCTGTCTGCCTCTGTCTGTCTGCCCCTGTCTGTCTGTCTGCCTCTGTCTGTCTGTCTCTGTCTGCCCCTGTCTGTCTGTCTCTGTCTGTCTGTCTGTCTGTCTGCCTCTGTCTGTCTGGTCTGCCTCTGTCTGTCTGCCTCTGTCTATCTGCCTGCCTCTGTCTGTCTGTCTGTCTGTCTTCCTCTGCTGTCTGCCATCTGTCTGTCTGTCTTCCTCTGCTGTCTGCCGTCTGTCTGTCTCTCCTCTGCTGCTGTCTGTTACCTGGTGTCATGGCTGTGAATCCTGTTGCCGCACTGCCCGGCCCCCTGGGGCCCCTGTCACCTCCTGCAGGCAGCCCCCCCTCCCCCCCGGTGGGCCGGGACACCGGAGTGTAGCAGGACAGAGGTGCCCTTCCCCTGCAGCCCCCCTCCCTCCCTCCCCCTGCCTCTCCCTGCCTCTCCCTGCCTCCCCCTTCCCTGTCGACGGCCAAGGGAGCCCATGTTTGCGGTTGGATTTTTTTTCAAGTCAACAACAGTGACCACCGAACAAGGCCTGTCCATCAGCTGACGGCTCCCCGCTCGCCCCACGCGCTCCCTGCCCTGGGGGGGGGGGGGCGGGCTCGGTCAGAGCCTGCTGTACGCATTCGCCCTCCCCCACCGCCTGGGGTCAGCCCGGCCCGCGCATGGCCCCCCCCCAAGCCTCTTCCCTTCCCGGGGCCTCCCGCCCTTCCCCGGAGGCTTCGAGCCCAGGGTCACCGCCTGCCACGCCCGGCGCAGGGCCCTTCCGCAGGGCAGAGGCGGCCCCCGGCCTGCGGGAGAAACCTGCTGCCCCCCGGCGCGCGTCTGTCGCCGTTGCCGTCGGGAAGGCGTCTCCGGAAACCCGACGGCAGCTTGCATGTGGCCGGGGGCCCCCTCGACCTCACCGACGCCCGACCCCCTTCCCGCGGGGTCCCTCCGGGAGGGGCGGCTGCAGGGGGGCCTTCGCTTTCCCTCAGGGACATCACTTCCCGTCCCCACCTGTGGGTGCGCCCCGTTTTCACGGGCCGCGCCCCACTCCACAGCACAGAGGTACTGGTCTATGCTGTGATTTCCGTTGAGGAAGCTTTCCGTTCATCTGTTTTTACAAAGAGCACGGTAGGCAGTGGTGTGCGGGTGTCGCTCGTGCGCAGTCACGTGACTTGCTTGTGGAGCTGTGGTTTGAACTCGGGACCTTTCGTTTGCTAGGTGGTGCTCTACCACTGAGGCATGCTCCCAGCCCATTTTTGTGCTGATGTTTAGCGTGCGTGTGTGTGTGTGTGTGTGCGCGCGCGTGCCACTCCTAGGCTTGAACTCCCAGTCTAGATGTGATTCCCGAGCGTCTCTTGCTCAAGGTGAGTGCTCGGTCACTTGAGCCGCATCTCCATTTCTGGCTTCTTTTGGAGGAGGGGGAAGAGTCGCGTGGACTTTCCCGTCTGCGCCGGCTCTGAGCTCAGCCTTCGGGGCGCCTGGGCCCCCGGCTCGCACTTACGATCTTGGAGCTAGGGACTGGACCGCGCTCCGCCTGCTCCAGGCCTCCTGCTGGATGAAGCCCAACGGCTGCCCCGCCACGCCCTGCTGCTTTCGCCGCGACGGGGTCTTGCGGGCCTTTCCATCCACGCAGCGAAGACGCCAGGGGCCCGGCTCCGCGTCACTGCTTCAGCGAACGAATTCTTAGCAGCACGACCGCCTGGTTAACAGGCGCACTCAAACTCGGCCAGGTCCCACCGGCTGCCCGGCCTTGGCCCTCCGAGCCGGGGCCTCTCTGGTTGGAGTGACCCCGACCCTCGAGAAAGCAGAAGGACACCAGCAGGAGATCGTCTCCGGGAACAAGGCGATCACCCCCTCCACCCTCTGCCCACCTCCCGAGGTTCCCCCCAGGCCCGGGAGGCTCCCGAGGCTCCCTGGGGGCTGGGCCCGAGGCGGGGCAGCAGGCGGGCGGCAGCCTCGGAGCCCGGCCGGGGGCGTAGCGGGCCTGAGGCCTGCCTCGTGCCCGGCCTCCCGCGCGGTGAGGAGCGTGGGGGCGAGGCATCCGCGCAGACGGCTTCCAGGGCATGGGAGCCTCGGGGCCCAGCCTGCAGCTGGCGGGGCGGGGGGGGGCGATTGGGGGGGTGGGGCTGGGGTTGCGGGGTGTCTGTCCCAGGGAGCCCCGGCTGGGCCTGTGCCTGGCTATCTCTGGGCTGCACACTTGCAGAGCAGCCCCCCTCCCCCCCCGCGGGGGCTAGATGTTGATGACCCCTCCCGGGGGGCCACCCAGTTCCCACCTGGGGGGAGGGATGTGGGGGGCACCTCCTCCTCCGGCCCGCTGCCGCCCAGAGGCGGGAAGGAGACCGCCACCTCTGGCCCGGCGGGGGACACAGGTAAGGGGATGGAGTTCTGGGGTGGGGGGGTGCACCCCACATCCTCTCTCAAAATGAAGGCACCCCCAACACCGCGTTAGGAGCGGGGGGAGGGTGGGGGGTGGGGCCATGGTTGAGGGAAGGATGACGGGACGGTCCCTACGCGCTCCGTCCTTCTGCGTGGGTCCGGTCGCGGTGGGGCTGGATCTGAGGGTCCGGCGGGCGCTCGAGGACGGGCCGGGCAGGAAGCAGCCGTCTCCCGGCCTCCTCCCTGCGGGACTGGCCGGGCCCGGGCGACGGCTGGAAGGAGGGAGGCTCTTAGAGGCCTCTTCGGAGGGACTGCCAGGGGAGCCCCGGGAGCCCGGCCCGGCTCCGGGCTGCTCTGCGGAGTCAGGGTGCCGGGACTGGCTGGTAGGGGTGGAATCCGGGGTCTCATGTGGGATCCGGGGGGGTCTCACAGAGGACCTTGGGGTCCAGGGTCTGAGCCAGGTGTGGAGAGCAGAGAGGTTTGCGGTGAGGGCGACAGGACTTGGGGCCTGGGGGGCGGGGGGGAAGAATTCCCCAGTGTTGCCCACTGACGTCTGGCACGTCGTGACGAGGATTTAGGGGTTTGCGTCTCCCACTGCTCTTTGGAGGCGAAGTCTGATCTTCCCTTTGGGCTGGGTTTGGTAGCCTGCTTGTGGCCCTGTGGTAGACAATAGTTTACCTACCAAGGGTCTACCTAGCTCACCAAACCCCTGGAGGCCGGACTAGACCAGGGCTCTCTCTCTCTCCTCTCTCTCTCTCTCTCTCTCTCTCTCTCTCTCTCTCTCTCTCTCTGTCTCTCTCTGTCTCTTCCTCTGTTGCTTAGTACACGAAATGACTAAAGGACGACTGAGAACCATCCTCTCCACAACAGCTTCCCTCTGTGCCTCAGTTTCCCCATCTGAAAGGCAGCCTGGACCTGTCGTGCACCTCAGGCTGTTATTTTCCACGAGGCCCGTGAGTTTGGCTTTTGATTGGATTGGGTCCGCACCGAGTCCCCAGTTTCCTTTCTATTTTTAGATGCCTTCTTTCCCCTCGGTGAATGCAATTTTCAAGTCTCTTTCTTCTATAATACTTTTTTTTCTTCTTTACGAATATAATCTTTCAGAGTGGCCTTCTATTTTTTTTCTTTGCTTTTCCTGTGGCAAGATAATGTCTAAGTCTTTTCTCACCACCCAAAGTCAATTTCCTTCCTTAATTTCTCAGCCTCCCCCTCCCACCGGGCCCTCACCCCTTGGTGCTTAATTGATTTCTTCTATCACGTAATTCAGTGGTTTCATCAATAAGCAATTTTAGACTCGTCGCCAATTGCTATTTTTTTTTATACCATTTGATCTGCTCAGGGGCCCAGCACTCAGATTAGACACAAGATGAGATTTCATTATCTCTTAGACACCAATTTTCCCTATAGATCCTCTTTCGGAGGGAAGATGACTTGTGGACTTTTATTTTTAATACTCCCTTCTAATTAATTACTCTCCCGTTTGATTCACTCCCATGACTTCAATCTGGTGAGTGGAGAAGTGTGAATTAACACAGGTCTCCTGCTCTCAAGTTGCCTTGAACACGAGGGGGTTTTGTGCGGGTGCCGAGACCTGTGCTCCAGGGCCCCCGGCGGCTCCACCGCCGACACCCCGAGCCCCGGGGCCGTTGCTTGTCTACGGAGGGCTGGTGGGTGGGTTTTCTCAGCACCTACAGCAGCAGATAGGCTCTGTCTGGATGCAGATACCTTCCGATGGACGCGGCCCAGAAGGCGAGGGGGGAAACTGAGGCTCCAGGCCACCGCCTGCAGGGGATATCTATGCACTCCGGTCCCGGTCATGCCCAGCCCTGCCCTTGGCCGCCCAGGCTGTCCTCCCTGCGCTGGCCAGGTCACCCCCGAGGGGCGGGCCGCAGACCCCTCCCAGGCTTGGGTGTGAGGAGCCGGGAGGACCGGGAGAGACGGTGCGGTTAGGACTGTGGTAATGTGTGGGTGTCCGCAAGGAGGGAAGCCAGGCCCTCGGGGCTCACAGGGGGTGTTCTGCCCGGCAGGGGGGCCAGCGCCTCAGGGCCCCAATGGTGGCCCTGGGACTGAGGGGCACACGGAGCCGGTGTGGGGACTCTGGGGCCCGTGGGTGTGCTGGCAGCCACGCCCACCCACCCCACGCCCCGCTCCTGGAGACGGGGGTCCTCCTCACTAGGCAGATGTGCCCCCACTGGCCCGCCGAGGACTGGGTGACGAGGAGACCCCGGGGGGAGGGGCGCGGGGGGCACCGCCGCCAGCCATGGGGTCTGCATGTGCAGCGGGCGGCTTGCAGTGGGGTGGCGGGGGGGGGGGGGGAAGGCTCAGACTCAGGGGTCCGGAGGCTGGGGTGGGGTGGACCCCAAGGCTCTCCTGCTCGTCCTCTAGGATTCGACGGTAGCTTGCGGGGTTTCCCACCCCCAGCGCCCCGGCAGCCTCCAGAGCATTGCTCTGTGTCGTGGGAAGGAAGCCCTGGCTACGTGTAGCCCAGACAGGCCCCGCCTTGGACACCTCCCTGTCACCACCTCCCAGGAGCTGGGATCACGTGCCATGGGGACACCCCCCCCCCAGATGGGCCGGAAGCCAAAGCCGGAAGGAGGGGCCCGTGACTGTCCTGTCCCAGGGCTCCCTGGACAGCACTGGGGTCCGGAGCCGGCGGTGACGGCGCCCCAGCTCCTCTCCAGCCCTGGGGCCTGGGGTGCTGGGCGAGGGAGGCCTCCCCCAGGTCACGCCCTGCCCTTGACCCGGTGCTGACCCCAGAGCCACCCCTCTGGGGCTGGGGGCCCCCCGGGCACTGGGGGAGACAGCCGGGATTTCTGTTCCCAGACCCCCGGGTCTGGCCAGGCTCCTCCCAGGCCCCGGGCGGAGCGCCGCACTTCACGAGGGCTCTCACAAGGGTCTCATGGGCCCGGGATGAATGGGCGAGCCCCGAAATAGCGCCAGCCGGCACTTGGGACACAGAGTTAAAGACAGAAATAGTCCTGAAAGAAAGACGCCCAGGTGGCAACCTGAAGTGGCTTCCCTGGAGCTGGGCCCGGTTCCCAGACGCCCCGCGGGCAGAGGCCGGGCACCTCCAGAAGTGGGGGGGGGGGGGTCAGGAAAAAGCTCACGGCTCCCACGAGCACCCTCCCATCCCCTGAGCGCCACCCCGGCAGTTCCCACAGCCCCTGTAAGCACCCCCCCCGGGAGTGCTCCCCCACCCCTCTCTGGGTTCCCAGACCCTCAACCACTTGGGAGAAGGCAGAATGGGCCTGAGCCTGTGAAGAATGTTCTAGATGGGGTTAGAATTATCTCTGACCCTCAGGGGTATTAAAGAGAGATGCGCACCACATCTGTTGCTTTGTGTGTATGTCCCAGTCCGGGGGCTTGAACTCAGAACCTCATGCTTTTGCCTGGATTTTTCTTTTCTCTTCTTGTAACTAGAGGCAGGAGCGCTCCCACTTGAACCACAGCTCGGCCTCTTTGCTGGGTAGTTGGGGAAAAGAGTCTCCCGGATGTGTCCCTCTAGGCTGGCTTCAAACTTCCATCTTCAGATCTCAGCCTCCTGAATAGCTAGGGTTACAGGCGTGAGGCCCGGGGCCTGGCCGAACCAGACCCGCTTCCAACAGCAAGGATCCCATTTGGGATGATCCAGAGGGAGACGAGCTACCGGACACCGCTCGGAATGCCGGAACCACCGTCACTGGGCCCTTGGCTTCACCATCCCCAGGACCGAGGGCCAAACCCACGGCTCCGGCCGCCCAGTGTGCGGCACTTTACTAGAGAGGGGCAGGGCGGAATCTGCTCATCGAGGAGGCCACAGGGGCGAGGCCGGTGTCCCCGCCCCAGGGTGACCCTCCTCCCCCAGGGCGAGTCCATCGTGAGAAACGTGGCCGGTGCCAGTGGCCACCGGTTTCCATCCTGTGTCTGTTTTCCAAGATGCACCGAAAAGATGAAATAAAATAATAAAAGCAACAGATCTGGCTGCGGAGCTGGGAACAAACCACGCAGCGCCAGCTCTTTCCCAAAGGGAGACGCGCGTGACATGGTATTATTTTTTTTTTTAGCTGAGCAACGATGCAAGAGAAACATCAGGGAAGTCTTTGGGGAGTGCCCCCCCATCCCTTCTCATGGAGGTGCTTAACTTCATTCCGGAGAACAAAGTTTAAACCGTTCACAGGTCAGAAACAAACAAACACAAATACTTGGTGAAAATTTGACACTTGATATGAAACTAATTTTGCTGTTTTTTTTTTAATACTTTAAAACGCTAAAGTAATAAACAACATCTATAAATGTCAAACTTTTCTGTTTTGATTATGTTGCTTTGATCTTTATCAGCTCTTTTTTTATTATTAAAAAACCCACTGTAATGAAACAGAGGAGGACTGATAGGCACAAGAAGATAAATCCTACCATTTACCAGGATGGAAGTGACAGCAGCTCATTTTGTCTTTTCCTTTCTCAGCCCTGGGTAGTGTGATTATTTTGGGTCTTGCTGCAGACATCACGATGGTTTTTATCTTTGTCTTCCGGTCTAGGAGCCCAGAGGCGAGGTAGGAAGGGGGAGAAGGAAGAGGTCATGGTACAGCCGGGACAGAGGGCAAGTGCAGACTGTTAGACATTTGGACGATGGCAGGAACCAGTGGTGCAATGGCCCAGGAAATCTCCAGAACCATGGCCCTGCCAAGACTCGTTTGGAATTCGTTTCCCCACTGGGGTTCCCCTACATCCACTCCCTGTTCTGGTATTCTGTCTTTAATTGAGATTAATATGGTGGAGCAGGTGGGGTGATCCCAGAGTGTGGGGCTGGCACAAGCTGAGAAACCCAGGCCCAACACGGAAGAATTATTTGTAGGTAGTCGAAGAAAAGGCAGAGAGGGATGGATAAATGGATGAAGGAAGGAATAAACAAAGTAGACGGATAGGTAAATGGAAAAAAATGGAATGATGGTGGATGGATGGTTGGATGGATGGTTTGATGAACAGATGGTTGGATGGATGGATGGTTCAATGGATGGTTCGATGGTTCGATGGATAGATGGATGGTTCAATGGATGGATAGGTAGATGGTTCGATGGATGGATGGATGGTTGGATGAAGGGATGGATGGATGATGGATAGATGGTTCGATGGATGGATGGTTGATTGTTTGGATAGATGGATGGATGGATGGTTGGATGGAAGGATGGATGGATGATGGATAGAGGGTCCCATAGATGGATGGTTGATTGTTTGTATGGATGGATGGATGGATGGCTCGATGGAAGGATGTTTGGATGGATGGATGGATGGATGGACTAAGGTGTAGACAGAGGAAGGGAAGTAGATGGATACAGAATGAAAGGATGAAATGCTGAATGGATGGATGGATAAAAGGATAGAATGATAGCTAGCTGAATCGACAGATGGAGAGGTATGTGGACCAAAGGTGAGAAAAGGATAGATGGAGGGAGATGGATGGAAGCGTGGAAGATGACATGGTTATTTTGCATCTTTCTGTGGTTGTGAGGTCTTGTACTTTCAATAGACGGTGAAAGCAGGGACTGGTGAGTGAAAGGAAAGGTGGCTGTGGATGTGGATGGAAGGATGGATGGGTAGACAGATGAATAGATGAAGGATGGATGGATAGGAGTAGGGAAGAAGGAAGATGGAGGGAAGGGAAAACCAGGGAAGAAGGAGAGTGAGAGTTTCAATCTTCCCACTGGCTGGCAAATCAATCGCTATGCCCTTTTAAGCTTTTTTCCTGGGCTTAATAACCTCCAAAAGTCAGAAACCAAATGAAAGCAAAGTAAATCTTTCAAGCTGTCTTCTGTGTGCCACTAAGAATCAGTCACCTGCAAGACGGAAAACCACAACGGTCAGCGTTTTAACCCTTCACAGACTGCAAAGTACAGTCGCGCTCTCACCTCGTTCTTCCCACATCCTGGGGGTGGGGTGGGGTGGGGTGGGGACTGGGAAACTGGAAGGAAGAGACGGGGCGAGCTTTGTCCCAGGTCGGCTGGAGAGTGACAGCCAGAATCTGATCCTGGAGCGTGGAGTCTCCCCAGGAAGTCCCAGCCGGGGTGCAGGGTTCTGGTGCTTGTTGAGGGCCGGAAATGGGAGGCGCCAGGCACACAGCGCAGACCTGATTCCTGTCCTTTCTGGGGAGGAGATGGAGCGAAAGGATCGCAAGTCCTACCCGACTTCGCCTGGAGCGCGGCGGGCCTGGCTACCTGAGGCTCCGGGGACTGTTCGGGGCCGGTTCTGGGGGTCGTTGGCTCTGCCTCCGGGAGGTCAGCTGGTCCTCAGGTTCAGAAAGAAAGGTGACCCCACAGAAGGACATGGGAAAGAGGTGGGGGTGCTGGGGTGCGGGAGCTGCCCGCACAGGCCCTCGGGGTGGCCAGGGCGAGGGAGCACTCGGTCCCCAGTGTCCAGTCAGGTCGGGCCCATGCGTCCACGCCAGCCCAGACGCCAGGCAAGGCCCCCGCCCCCGTGGCCCCCAACTCTGTGGCCCAGCGAGTAACCAGGAAAGCCCTGCAGCGGCCCAGCTACCCACCGCACACAGAAGTTCTGGATGTACCCCGGGGGTTCCAGCAGCCTGTGTCTAAGGGACTGTTGGGGACGGGAGCCAGGAGGTGCCACCGCCCTCCCCTCCTGCAGGACAGACCCCTGGTCCTCCCGGAGACCCCACACGGAGGCAGCCATTCCTCCTCACCCAGAGGACCGCCCCGCTGTCTCGCTGGGCACCACTCCAAGTTACCCCAATTCTCTACTCTCAGGAGCTCCCGCTGATTCAGCAAATGAGTCTCGCTTGCCCCGCCGGGGCCCGGCGGTGAGCGTCCTCAGAGGACAGCCCAGCCCCAGGGCCACTCCCCAGCCGGCCCCCCTAAAGCGGCAGGCGATCGCTGCCTGGGCACCTGCCCCGGGGCGCCGCCCGGGAGCCGGGCCGGGGCCACCGGGAAGACCTCCCGCGGGCGATCGGTAGCCGCGGGGCCCCCGAGCGGTGAGCCCGCCCCGTCCACGGGGACCCGGGGCCGACGGGACTGGTAGGCAGCGCACAGAAAGAAAGTAGGGCGCCATGGAGGCAGGAGGGCTGGGAACAAAGGCCCTGAGTCTGGACGGCAAGGAGGAGGCCGGGAGACGCAGGAAGGCGGCGGAGGGGGGCCGGGGTCCGCGGGGTTGCGCGGCCTGGACGTGGGTTTGGGGTCGTTGACTCTCGGTGTGGGAGGACGGCAGCTCTGAGGTGAGGAGGGATGGGCAGGGCCCCGTGGCGAGTCGCTATGCCCACCACTCTGTGGGAGCACCAGCCCCACCTCAGGGAGCCCCTGCCGGCGAGGGGGCCGGGGCTGGGCCGTCTGCCCCAGGTCGGAGTCCGGGGAAAGAGATGACCGAGCTCCCGGGGCTCACTGGGGCCACCAGGACTGGCACCCCAGTGTGTGTGAGCCCCCCGCCCCCCAATGCGGCAGCCAGGCCTTCTCCACGGAGCCCCACGGGGAGGGGGCGGCCCTGGGATCTACCCTGTGCCCGGGCAAACGTGGCCACTGCCCGGCCTGGAGGTAAAGCCTGGCCTCTCGGGGAGCAGCGGAGGGCAGGGCGGTCGGCGCTGGCCTGGGAACGAGCAAGGCCAGCACGGGGGGGGGGGCGGGAGGCCGGCCAGCCGGCGCCCCCCACGGCCCCCCTTTGGCTGGGCCGGCTCCTCGGGAGCACACTCGGGTCACCTCCCGTAGGAAGGGCCGGGGGGGCCCAGAGGCCGCGGGGCGGGGCGGGGAGGCCTCCTGGCGGGCGTCTATTTTGAACCCCCTCTTTCTTCCCGTGTCCAGGAGCGAATGTGCGCTCCTTTGTGAGCAGCCTCAGAGGCCCCGCGCCCCCCCGCCGGGCCCCTTGACTGTTGCTTTTTAAAAACATCTTGATCCAGGCCAAAGAAAGGAGTGCTCGGGGGCCTGGGAGATGAAAGGGGGAGCCCCCCCCCCGCCCCGCAGGCCTGCCCTTGCCCAGGGGTCAACAAAACTCTCCTTGTGGTCCTGCCAATTAGAGTCACCAAGGAGGGCCACCGGGCCAGACAGGGGACGTGACCGCCCCTCCCCCGGGGTGAGCCCGGGCCACCGCAGCCGGCACACAGAGCGGCGAAGTGGGGCTCCGGCGGGGGTCCAGGAAGCCCCCCGGGGCGCGGCCCGCCCTGCCCGGCCTGGGGCGGTCAAGGAAGGAAGAGGAGACCAGGGCCGCCTCGCCTCGCACCCCCTAGACACCCGCACGGCAAGCCCTGCACCCCACGAGCCCTTGCTGGGTGCCCGGGGTCCTGGCCATGGCCGCCCAGCCAGACTGCGGGTGGGAGAAAGCGTGTCCCCCCCCGCCCCTCCCGCCCCCCCCGCCCCCCCCGCCCCCCCCCCCCCGGCTGGGCCATCCGCGCCGCCGGGCAAGGCTGGGCTGTGCACTCAGCTGACCTGGGCGATGTGCTGGGGGGGGGGGCGGGGGGGAGGGAGAGGGGGATGGGGAGGGGGCCGCTCCCGCACACCAGCCCCAGCCCCTGCCGTGGCTGCCCCCTGGCGTCCCGGCCTCCCTCCTCCTCTACACTCCTTCCCCAAGCCTCAGCCTGAGCCAAGAAGACGGCCACCGGCGGCCACCGGCACCAGGGCACCGCTCACCGACGACCCGGGCCATTCGCTCTCTGACTCTGTCTGTCTGTCCGTCCATCTGTCGGTCTTCATCTCCGCGTCTGTCCGTCTCCGTGTCTGTCTCATGTCTCTCTCTCTCTCTCTCTCCATCTCCATGTCCCTCTCCTTTTCCTCCTCGTCTCCTTCCATTGACTCCGTCCTGTCTCGCTGGGTGTCTGTCTGACCTCTCTCCTTCCGCCTCTGTCTCCGTCTCCCTGATGCCGCCAGCCCTTACTAGCGCTATCCCCCCCACCCAGCCCCCCCCACCCCCGTGGAGCGGATCTGCACCTGCTGGTAGCAAGTCTCCCAGTCTAGGCTGGAGGCTGACCTGCCACCCCTCTCTGTCTGGCTAGAGACTCCCTCCACCACGGGTGGGCAGCCCCAGAGGGGCCCAGGGCCTGCCCAAGGGCCCTCCCAACCTCCCCTCTCGGCCACCAGAGTCCTTCCTTTTGATTCTTTATTCCTGCTTCACATTCTTCTCTTTTTGTTTTGTCTCGGGGTTTTGTGTGTTGGGCGGCACTGAGGTTTGAACTCAAGGCCTTGCGCTTGCTGGGTTGGTGTGACACTATGCCCCCATGCCCTGTTTTTCCCTGGCTGTTTGGGGGCGAGGGTGGGGCTTCTCACCTGGGTATGTGTCTGTCTAGGTTCAGGCCTCCTGTCGTGGCTGGGAGGACAGACGCTCACCTCCACGCCCAGCCTTGCGTGGTGGAGGGGAATCACAGACATCCTCCCATCAGTAGCTAGCATTCTAGGCACGAGCCCCTGGCCCCTGGCACAGCCTCTCGTCTTAATTGACGAATAAACATTGTACATCTTTATGCCATACCACATGATGTTTTTGAAATATGTTCCCATGATGGAATGACTGAATTGAGTTAATTAGCATATGCATTACCTCACACACGCACGAGAGGAAGAACACCTAAGAAGGGCCTTTCATAGCCAGGCGCAATGGCCTATCCCTGTCATCCTAGCTACTCGGGAGGCTGAGATCTGAGGATGGTGGTTCAAAGCCGGCCTGGGCAGGAAAGTCCCCTGTTAACCACCAGAAAACCAGAAGTGGAGCTGTGGCTCAAAGCAGCAGAGCACTGGCCTTGAGCAAAAGAGCTCAGGGACAGCACCCAGGCCCTGAGTTCAAGCCCCGCAAACGACAAAAACAAAGTTACTCCAGTTGAAATGTCGTGTCCTTTAACCAACATGTCCCCAGAATCTCCCGGCACCCAGCCCACAGCTTCTGGAAGCCACATTCTCCGCCGCGCCTCGACATGTTGTATATTTCCTAGAGATTTCACAGGGATTTCTGTCTTTCTATTTCATTTATCCCCCAGATTCTTCTGTATTGTTGCAAATAATGGGACTTCCTTTCCTTTGCAAGGCTTCACAATGGTCGCTGTCTCTGCGGGTCATGTTTTCTTTCTCCGTTCATCTATGGCTAAACCGGTGCGCATTGTGTCTCTTGCGCACCGTGCTGGGATGCGCGCGCAGGTGACCAGGTCTCGCTGACCTGCTTGATGGCTTCCCCTTGGACCTGTGGGCTGGCTGCGTCTCATGGGATGTCTTTCTGTATCTAGCTTTTTCAAGAACCTCCCTACAGTTTCCCAGGGTGGCTCTAATAACTTACACACACACACACACACACACACACACACACACACACACACACACACTACTTTGCGTTGGTTTTTTGCATGTGGTGTAGCGTGACGACGAAGTCTTCCTTTTCATCAGATACTATTCATTTTGCCTCACACTATTTCTTACAGAAATTATCCCATCCCCACTGTGAATTGTTGGTTCCTTTTGCCAAAAATTAATTAATTAATAAGCACGTGGAGTTATTTCTTGACTGTTTATCCTGCTCATTGGTCTACATATCTGCTTCCACACCAGTACCATGATGTTCTGATTCCCATAGATTTGTCGTAGATTTTGAAATCAAGTAGATGGATGCTTCCAGTTTTGCCATTCTTGTTTGCTTTGTTTATTTGTTTGTATATGAATATTTGATGCTTCCGATTGCTTTGGTTATCTGGGAACTAATATGAATGGGATTTTGACAGAGATTGTGTTGAGTCTGTAGGTCATGTTTGATAACATGGAAATTATAATAAAATTTAATTCTTCCGACCCATAAAGATAAACTATCTTTCCCTTTGTGTCTCTTCTAACTCCAGGGCTTCCGCCTCCTTGGTTAAATGTGTTTCTCAGCATCTTTATTTATAGTGATTCGAGATGTCATTTTCTTCTTCAGTTATTTACTACTGTGATATGCTACTGGGGTTTGTATGCTGATTTTGTTTCCTGCAATTTTTCTGGATGTGTTTATTAGTTCTAACAGTTTTTCTTGTGTGGAATCTCTAGGATTTTCCGTATACAAGATCACCTTGTCTGGAGATAGGCACAATTTAACCTTTTTCTTTCTGGCTCGGGTGCCTTTGCTTTCTATTTTATTTTATTTTATCTTATTTTGCTTACTTGCTTTGACTGAGGCTTCCAGGACTTTGTTGAGTAGAAGTGATAGGAGAACTTCGGGTGTCTTTATCTTGCCCACACATCCATACATAGTTCCATGCATTGATGGTCAAATGGGTTTTTGGCAAAGCAATCAACAATTCACAATAGGGATGGAATCATTTTTGGAAGAAATAGTGTGAGGCAAAAATGAATATTGTCTGGTGAAAAGGGAAGCTTAGCTCTCATGTCATACCATATGCAAAGCCCAACTCAAAACGGACCCCGGGCTTTTACCTTCTGAGAGGAAGTTTTCAGCTTCTAACCACTTAAAAGCTTTATCACATGTGGGTTTTCACACAGGACCTTCCTGGTATTGAGCTACATCTCTTCTATACCGATTTGCTGAGAACTTTGATCAGGCAAAGGTGTTCAATAGCTGGTCAAAGACCCTTTTATACATCTCCCGAGATGATCATAGACTTTTGTGTATGTTAAGCAGGTATGTCACACTTTAATTTGTCTATGTTGAGTACCTTTGTATTTCAGGAATAAATGTGATTTGATCACAGCGAATGAATCTTTTAACTTACTTTTGAATTTAGTTTGCTATTATCTTGGTGAGGATACTTGTATCTGTGTCCATCAAGAATGTTGGTCTGTAATGTTACCTCTTTGTCTGGCTTGCTATAGGATAATGCTGGTGTGTGCAATGCATTTGGAAATATTTACTCTGCCACTTTTTGGAAGGATTTAAGAAGGATTGGTAGTTGTTCCTTAAACGTCTTGTAGAATTCAACAGTGATGACATTAGATCCTGAGCTTTTCTTGTTTCTTGTTGTTGTTTGGAGAGAGAGAGAGAGAGAGAGAGAGAGAGAGAGAGAGAGAGAGAGAGAGAGAGAGAGAGAGAGAGAGAAGAGAGAGTACTCATACCAAGGTTTCAATTCAGGACCCCAAGTATTGGTTCAGCTTTCTTTTTGCTCATGGCTGGTGCTCTACCACTTGAACCATGCCTTCAACCACGTTTTTTTCCCCTGGCTAAGTAGAGTCTCGTGGAATGGAATTTTCTGCCTGGTCTGGATTCAAACGAAGATGCTCAGGTCTCAGCCTCCTGAGTGAGGGAAACATTTGGTTTTTTGTTCATCCTACAACAGGCCGGGCTTGTGATGACATTGCCACGCGTGCCCGCCGGGTTCTTAGACGCTGCTGCGCACCCCCTCACGTTTCCGTGCCCCGCAAGCCCTTCTTCCGGAACGGTGGCCTCATTCAGGCTCAGGTCTTCTTGAGCTTGTCTTCACGGATCCCGATTTCACAGAGGAGAGGAAACATGAGAGTCCCACTGATCTGGCTTATCCTGACCTCCGGTTCCTCCTGGCTTCCTTCGCGGCACGGTCCCAGTCTTCTCTGAGGCGGAATGGTACTGTGTCGTGTATAACACGCCGCGTTTCCTTTACTCGCTCCTGCTGATCTCCATCTAGGCTGATTGCCTACCACGGCTAGCGTGACTGGCGCCGCGATAAATGTGGGTGTCTCCCGCGATAAATGTGGGTGTCCCCACTGCCCGCTGATTTCCATTCCTCTGCGTACGTGCCCGGAGTGCACAGTGGGGTCATTCCCTAGTTCAGTGTTTAGTTTTCTGAGGAACTTCCATATTGATTTCCCTGGCGACTACATTAATTTAGTCTTAGCAACAGCCTTTGGGGCTCTTTAGTCCCAGGATCCCCACTGGGTTTTGCTGTAATGGGAGATTTTTTTTTTTTTTTATCACTGACTCAATTAGTCTGTTCAGATTTCCTATTTCTCACGATGCACTTTTGGTAGCTGTGTTTGCTCTAGGTTGTCCAGTTGGGTGGCCTGTAATAATAGTTCATACCCGCCTCCTGGGTCCTTTGCTGGGGTATTGGTTAGCATCTCTCCTCCTTCATTTCTGATTTTGTTTATTCCAGTCTTCTCCGTTTTACTCTCATTAAGCATGTATGTATTTTTATCTTTCAAAATAAGATCACCTTAGTTTTACTGATCATTTTCATTGGTTTTCTACCATCGGTGTCATTTATTTTTCCCCTCACGTTTGTTATTTTCTTTCTTCTACTAACTCTCCACTTACTTTGCTCTTCTTTTGGTAGTGCCTTCAAGTGGAATGAGCATTGGGCTGTATTTTTAAGATTTTTTTTTCTTTTTTGAGGTAAGTTTTATTACTATAAACTTGTTTCTTCGGACTGTATCCCGTAAGATTTAGCATGTTGTGTTTCAATTTCCACTTGTCTCAAGATGTCCTTCATCTTATTCTATTCGGAGGCACGGGTAACGGGAGGGAATTTTGCTGTGAGAGTTCTGGTCCGGTACACAGGGTACTTCTGGCGAGCAAGTTCGTCCCTGCTTTATGTTTCTATCTGCTCAGCCCCCTTTGCAGTGTTTGGTTTCATTTTGCTGTCTTCAGATACACACACACACACACACACACACACACACACACACACACACACAAACATATATAGCCGCATGTATGTGTGCCAGTCCTGAGACTTGAACTCATGGCCTAGGCACTGTCCCTTGAGCTTTTCTGCTCACAGCTAGTGCTCTACCACTTGAGCCACCGCTCCACTTCTGGCTTCCTGGTGGTTACTTGGAGGTAAGCGTCTCATGGGCTTTTTCTGCCCATGCTAACTTTGAACCATGATCCTCAGATCTCAGGCTCCTGAGTAGCTTGGATTTCGGGTGCGAGCCACCAGTGCCCAACCCCTATCCCACTCATATCCAAGATAGTTCAAATTTTTCCCTTTAATTCATTTTTTTGACGCACTGGTTTATTCAGAAGCATGTTATTTCGTTTTCAAATATTTGTCAGTTTCCCAAAATTCCTCCTCTTATTGATTCCTAGTTTCAAACCACTGTGGTCAGGAAAAATACTTGATATAATTTAAATCTTCTTAAATTTGTTAAGACTTGTTTTGTGGCCTAACAGATGATACGTGCTGAGGAATGTGACAGATGTGCCCAGAAGAATGTTCACTCGGCCACAGTGGGGTGGAAGGGTCTGTATTTTGTCTGTTACAGCGGTTTGGACGAAAGCTTTGTACAAGTCCAGTGCTCCCTGTTGGTCTTCTGTTTGCATGAACTCCCCACTTCTGAGCTTAGGTTGTCGAGGCCATATGTCATTGTTGTATTGCCGCTTGTCTCTCCCCTCCCTTCTCTCTAAGTCTATTAATATTTGTTTTATATATTTAGGTGCTATAACGTCAAGTACAAATATATTTATAACGATTACATCTTCTTTTTTTTTTTTTTGGCCAGTCCTGGGCCTTGGACTCAGGGCCTGAGCACTGTCCCTGGCTTCTTTTTTGCTCAAGGCTAGCACTCTGCCACTTGAGCCACAGCGCCGCTTCTGGCCGTTTTCTGTATATGTGGTGCTGGGGAATCGAACCTAGGGCCTCGTGTATCCGAGGCAGGCACTCTTGCCACTAGGCTATATCCCCAGCCCTACATCTTCTTAATTGATGTCTATATCACTTGATAATATGTTCATTATTAAGCTTTTTTGCTCAAGGATAGTGCTCTATCACTTTGAGCCACAGCACCACTTACAGTTTTCAGGTGGTTAATTGGAGATAAGAGTCTCATAGACTCTCCTGCCTGGGCTGGCTTTGAACCGCCATCCTCAGATCTCAGCCTCCTGAGTAACTAGGATTGCAGGTGTGAGCCACCAGCCCCTGGCTATAACGACTTTGTTTTTCTTTTGCAGGTTTAGGTTTAAAGTATTGTGTGTGTGTGTGCATGTGCGCACACGCGCGCCCATGTGTACGTGTGTGACAGAAGTTTGCCACTCCTAGTAGGGTCTTTTGGTTCGCCTTTACATGGAAGATAATTTTTATCCCTTCAATTTCGCTCCCTATGTGTGTCCTTTAAGACGGAATGAGACTTTTGTAGAAAACATCAAGTTGGGTCTTGTTTTTCAACCCCTTCAGCCACTTCATGTCATTGGAGAATTGAATCAATTTATAGTCACAATAATTATTGATACGTACTTGATACTGAGGCTACTTTCTAGCTATTTTGCAGATCCTTACTCTCTCTCTCTCTCCTGATGTATTGTTTTCTCTAGTGGTACATTTGATTCCTCATCTCTTTTTATAGTACCAGGTGTGAGTTTAAGGGCTTTTTTTTTTCTTTTTTCCACTTGAGCCAATTCTCCAGCTTCTTTTGCTTTAGTTTCTATTCAGACAGAGTCTTAGGCTGTTGCCCAGGCCAGTCGTGGACTGAAGTCCTACACAGCTCTTGTGTAGCTGGAATTCCAGCCAGATACCACCACGCTCACTCCCTAATTCCTTACTCTTTTTCCGTGTGACCTTCCTAGGACTCGAACTCAGGACCTGGGAGCTGTCCTGAGCGTTTTGGCTCGTAGATAGCGCTCGACCACTTGAGCCACAGCTCCACGTCATGCTTTTTGGTGGTTATTGGTGGGAATAGGCTGACAGATGTTGCTGCTCAGGCTGGTTTTGAACCATAATTGTCATAGCTCAGCCTCGGGAGTGGCTGGGATTATAGGGGTAAGCCACAGGCACCTTTTTTTTTTTTTAATTTTTGGTGTATTTACTAAAAGTTTTTGTCTTATGATCATAAAACATAGTTATAACCAGCAGTTTAAAGCTAGGCACAAGGGTGTTTTGATCCTAATAAATAAATAACAACTGAGCACTTTAGGCCTTTGTGTCTCCATCATATTTCTTTATGTTTGGGGTCAAAATTCACATCTTAATACATTGCCTATCCCTTGGAGGCGTTGCAGGTATCATGTTAAATACTTTGCATCTTTTAACTTTCATTCAAAAGATGCGTGATTTACACATCACCGGCTCAGGAATCGTTTTCTGAATTTGAGGCTGTAAGTTCTTTTACCATGGAGCTCGAGGTGTAATTATTTTGTGTTTCTTTTTTTTTTTTTAACTTAGAGAACTTCCTGCACACTTCGTGGAGTGGGCTTATCGGCCAGCTTTTGTTTATCTCTGTGAAAATCGCCTCTTCCCTTGCGAGGAGCGGGTTTGGTGGATGGAATCTTACGGAAGGGCAGCTGTGTTTCTTCAGCACTTTAAATAGATTATCCCACCCTCTGCTGGCCTGGAAGATTTCTGCGGAGAAATAATCTAGTGCTCACCTTACTCAGTTCCCTCAAAGGCGATATGTCCTTCTTTTTCCTTCTCCTTTGGGGACCATTTTTTATTATTTATTTATAATTTATTTATTTCGTGCGGTTCCCTGCTTTTCCATCCTGTTTGATTTGGACACGCTTAGGTGTAAACTTGCTTTGATTGAATCTGACGGATGGCTTTTGATCTTCCTACACCTGTAAGTTTATGCCTTTCCCCAGACTTGAAGAGCTTTCGGTTATTAGGATTTCTTTACATAAGCTTCTTCCCCTTCGCCTACCATCTTATTTAACATCTGTAATGCAAACACGTTCATAATGCCACCCACCCCATCAATGCTGTTGGTTTCATCCCTTTGCATTATTTTCTCCTCTATACATTTGTATTTTGTCTGTATGCCAGTCTTGGGGCTTGAACTCAGGGCCTGGGCACTGTCCCTGACTGGTTCTTTGCCACTTGAGCCACAGCGCCCCTTCTGGCTTTTTTGGTGGTTCCTTGGAGCTGGGAGTCTCACAGGCTTCCCTGCCCAGGCTGGCTTCGACCTGTGACCCTCCGCGCTCCCGAGGGGTCAGGGTCGCAGGTGTTCAAGTGAGCGCGGGGGCCTGCGCTCTGGGGCAGGTGAGCACAGCGCCCGCCCCCCCCCCAGCCCGCGGCGGGGGTGAGGGCCAGCAGCTAAGGCTCTCCTAAGGCTCGCTCTCTCCCGCCCTCTCCTTTCTCCCCACCAGGGAGGCCGTGACTCGGCCGCCCCGTGGCTCGGTGGCCCGGTGTCCAGCCTCGGGCACGCGCGCGGTGGATGGAGAAACTGAGTCACCACGGACATGACCCCTGAGGGCGGCGAGGGGGGAGGCGCTCCGGGACACGGCTTCCCGGGGGGGGGGGGCGCGGGCAGGAGGAGGTGGAGCGTGCAGGGTGGTGGGGAGACGGAGGTCAGGCCAAGGCCGGGCCCGGGCGGCCACGGGCCGCACGCGGGGTGAGAGGGGCAGGGGCGGAAGCCGCGGGCCGGGGCTGGGCAGCGCCTCCCCGGGGAGGGGGGAGGGCGGGGGGGGGCGAGCTGAGCCGCGCTGCAGAGCGGGTGGGCAGGAGGGAGGGAGGGAGGAAGCCTTAGCCCAGCTAAGCCCACTCGAGCCTCTGCCCCCTGCCCCGTCCTGCCCTCCGCGCTTTGGGGGGGCCCACGGCAGGGCCCAGGCAGCCGAGATCCCAGAGGGACGGCCGCCCATCAGGACGGAGCCGTCGCGGGCACCGGGAGCCCAGCCCAGGGCGCGGCAGGCGGAGCCACGACGGGGGTTCCGGCCCTGGGGAACTGGCAGTGCCCCCGGAGGGCATCGACGCCACCCACCGCCGTGCCGCCCACGTTCCGGTGCCTCCAGACCGCGGGCCGGAGCACCCGACGCCCACGTGCAGCCCAGGGCCCATCTGGGTGCCCGAGGACGGTGGACAGCCCGCCGGCGTGCTTCAACCCGGGGCTGAGGTGCACCCCAAGGCCTCTCCCCGCTTGACTCCTGCTCCTGCCCTTACCCGGAGCCCTGAAGAACTCTGCCCCTCTCGGGGGCCGCAGGTCCTGCCTCTGCCCCCCTCCCGGGGCTCCCGGAGGCTCCTGCCGGGTGACGTGGGGGCCCGGAGCCCGGCTCTGATGGGGTGAGCCCCTAAGGCCTGAGCCGGGCAGGAGGACGGCCTGGCAGCTTCAAGGCAGTGCGGGCCCCGCGTGAGAAATGGGGTGGCGCGCGTGTATCCTGACCGTCGAGCCAGGGAAAGGGTCTCCAAACAAGAGATTCAGAAGACAAAGGAAGAAGGAAGACCACCCGTGGATGCACGGTTTCCACCAGAAACAGCTGGAACCGCCCAACACACCCGGTCGAGTTACGGAAGGCCGGGCCCGCAGCCTCCACACACAGTCGGTTGTGTTTGTGGAGACGAACAAGAAGCTAGGAAAGCAATCTCCAGGAGTGGATGAATCCACACAGCTCGTGCCAAGGGATTGCCGAGAGCGGTGTCAGAGCAGACAACGGGGAAAGAAGCCTCTTTGAATAAAGGACAGTGGAAAAACCGAATATCCACACGCCGACAGGGGCCTGGAACTCGTCATTTCCTCCTGCCACACAACATTCCATCCAAATGGATCAAAGATGTCAACGCCAGACCTGTAACCGTTAAACTACTAGGAAAGCAAACAACAATAACAACAAAATCAGACGAAGGGGGAAATCCTCTCACATTGATTTGGGAAGTGATTTTTTTGGGCCGAGGGTATGATTCCAAAAGCCTAGGCAGTAAAAGCAAAAATAGACAGGAGAATTTTTTTTTTCAAGGAAAAAAATAAAAAGGCAGCCTAAACAAATGGAAGAAAATGTTTGCAAACCACACATATGCCAAAAAATAAACCGTAACTATATCAAAAGTTAGTTTCCAAAAACAGATAAAGTACTCACAAAAAAATCAAGAAAAGAAATAACTCAATTAAAAAGTAAACAAAGCCAGACATTGACGGCTCCACACTGTAATCCCAAATGCTAAGGAGGCCAAGATCTGAGCATCGAGTTGCATCCAGGCGGAGCAGACAAATCCATGAAGCACTTGTCTCCACGTAACTGGTCAAAAGCCAGAACTGGAGGTATGGCTCAAGTGGTAGAGCACCAACTGTGAATAAAAAGCCAAGTAAAGCCTGGTACTGGCTGGTGGCTCACGCCTGTGATCTTAGCTACTCAGGAGGCTGAGATCTGAGGATCGTGGTTCGAAGCCAGCCTGGGCAGGAAAACCTGTGAGACTCCTATCTCCAATTGGCCATCTGAAAATTGGAAGTGGTGCTGTGGCTCAAAGTGGTAGAGCGAAAAAGCTCAGGGACAGCACCCAGGCCCTGAGTTCAAGCCCCAGGACCAAAAGAAAGCCAAGTGGGCGTGACAGTGAGAGGCCCATAGTTCAAGCCCTGGTACAAGTGAGCAAAGAACCCAAGTAGATATACTCAAAGAAGACATATGTGTGTGTGTGTGTGTGTGTGTGTGTGTATATACATACATGTACTCAGCAAGTAAATAAAGAATCATGCAACATGGTTAACCATCAGGGCCACGCAAAGCCAAGCCGCAGCGAGCTTTCGCTTCCCAGCTGCTTGAATGGTATTGAAACATCGTGAGACCAAAGCTGGGGAGAGTGACTCAGCGCCTGGACACCCCAGTGACTCGGGAGGATAGTGGTTTGGCGGTTAGGCCCTGAGAACATTCGCAAACTATAGCCCAGCCTGCTGCCGTCTCAACTACCCTGGAAGCCCAGCACAGGCCCAAACTCGAGATCCGACCTTCAACATAGCTCAGACCCAAAGGGGGGGGATGTGGCTCAGGGGGTAGTGAGGGCACTTGCCTAGCGAGTGTGAGGCCCCGAGTTCAGACCACAATACCACCGAAAACGAAAATCAAGTGAGACGCGGGCGTGGATGAGGTTGGAGAGAGGGGGGAGAGGTCCCCCCGCACACCGCACCTAAGGAAACTGGTCCAGCCCTCGCTCGCAGGCACTGTGAAGCGGGGAGGGGTCCCAGCAACCCCACCGGAGTTCAGCTTAAAAGGCACGGAACGCCCCTCCCCACAGGGCAGGCCCGGAGGCAGCCGCCGGCCCGATGCCCATCCTCAGGCTCACCCACGGGAGCCGCGTGGCAGACTTACACAATGGGATCCTCTTCAGCTTTTCAAAAGAAGGAAAGAAAACATTGCCCGTGGCAGCACCACGCACAGACCGGGAGGATGCTAAGCGAACTCAGACGGAGACAGAAAACAAACGCCACAGGACCCCCTGACACATGCAGGCTAAGATCTGAGGACCGTGGTTCAAAGCCGGCCTGGGCAGAAAAGTCCCTGTGAGACTCCCATCTCCAATTAACCACTCAAAAACCAGAAGTGGAGCTGTGGCTCAAAGTAATAGAGTGCTAGCCTTGAGCAAAAGAGCTGGAGGACAGGGCCCAGGCCCTGTGCGCAAGCCCCACCACCGACAACAACAAACAAAACAAAAATCCAACTCCCGAACCCACACAACCCAGTGACTCTCTCCCCCAGCAACTAAAGGTGAGGGAGAAGCTGGGAAAATGGACGGTCAAAGGCCTTTTCTAGACACAGGAGTAAGTTGACCATAGTGCCTGGTAATAATAAAGTGTGTTTCCAAATTGCTAAATACTTGTTGCTCTCAAGAGTAGGTGTATGTGTCGTTGGCTACAGAAAGGCATTTTAAAATAACACATTTGCAGGGCGTAGAGGCTCTTGCCTGCAATCCTAGCTACTTGGAAAGCAGAAATCAGGAGGTTTATGGCTCAAGGCCAGCTTGGGCAAAAGTTTGCAAGACCCCATGTCAACCACTAAGAACAATTAGGGCCAGTGATGCACTTCTGTCATCCAAGCTCTGTGCAAAGCATAAATGGGAACCTTTGATCTCGGCTGACCTGTGCATAAATGGGTGACCCTATCTCAGAAAAGAAATAAAAGGGAAAGAGAGAAAAAAGGCAAGAAAGAGAGAAGAAAAAGAAAGAAAGGAGGGCTGGGAATATGGCTCGGTGGTGGAGTGCTGGCCTCGTATACATGAAGCCCTGGGTTCGATTCCTCAGCACCACATACATAGAAAAAGCCAGAAGGGGCGCTGTGGCTCAAGTGGCCGAGTGCTAGCCTTGAGCAAAAAGAAGCCAGGGACAGTGCTCAGGCCCTGAGTCCAAGGCCCAGGACTGGCAACAAACAAACAAAACAAAAAGGAAAGGAAGAGGGTGGGGGTCGGGGCCAAGGTGGGGAGAGCTCATGGGAAACCGTGGGTGCAATCCACAGTACCAGCAAAACAACTTGTATTCCATGAACTCATCCGGTGACTTGTCAACGGGAGCCCGGCCCATCTGGGGACACACGCCGCGTTAACTCAGAACGCTGCTGACGGTCAGGGGAAGGACAGACAGGGTGCGGAATGACTTAAATCTCGAGTGTGTCTCTCGTGCTCCTAGTCCAAGACTCTTCCATTTCTCTTCCAGGAGCACTGGGCGCCCGCGCCGTCTCTGGTGGGAACCGCGGCGGAGCCCCGCTCCCCAGAGCCCCGGGTCACCGCGTCCACGGCCCTGGCCGAGGCCACTGGAATGGCTGCTGCTTCCCCCCGGCTGTGTGGACAGACAACCACCGTCCACCTAACAGAGCCCCGTCCGCTTCGAAGGCCCAGGGGTCCTGCGGCGGGAGGGGGCCCCGGCCTTGCTGGGTCGTGCCGGAGCCCGCCAGCCTCCCGCGCTCCCCCGGCCCGGCCTTGCTGAGCCAGCACATGGAGGGACGGCCTCCAGCCCGCGGGCCACGCCGCCCTGGACTTGCCAGGCCTGGGCTGACTTGGGGCAGTAAACACTTCCTACTGGCAGGAGGGCAAAGAGGCTTTGGGTCTCCTGGGTCCCCCCTCGCCCCCCGTCTCTGCTCTCCGCCGTGGCTCCGAGTGGCCATTGAGGAATCTAAGCCACAGAGTAGGAGGACTCCCAAGTTGGCAGGACACCCTGTCCAGGGGGCCTGGGGCGCAGGCCTTGCTCCGCTGTTGGGTAATCCGGGATGGTTATTTCCAGTGTTTTGCAAGAAGTAATGTTTATATGATGTTTTACCACTGGCGATTTGCTCGTGGTTTTCGGTAGGTGCCAAACCAGTCTCCAAAGGCTGGAGTTCTGGAAAGTCGCCGGGGGCATCTGGGGCTGTGGCTCTTACCTTCAGGGTCGAACCTTAGACGGAGCTTGTCCAAGTTGCCTGCCCGGGAATCCCTCGAGGGCGGAAGCCCTGCTCCCAGGGACCTGGGTAAGGTTCACAGAGGCGCAGGTTCCAGAAAGGAACCCTCCTCTCAGCACGAGGAAGGAACGGGGCGCCAAGCACAGTCACCACCCCATCGGCTCCTCTTCTGGGTCCCCAACCCCTAGCTCCAGGGAGGGCCGGCCAGGCACCAGCGCGCCGCCTGGGGCTTCGCCCCTGATGTTCCAGGCCGGGTTGGCTTGGCCCCTTCAGCTTCTCAAGACCTGCACCGCTGTCCCCTGAGCGGCTTCGCTTTCCCCCGCCCCTGAAAGCAGATCTCCTCTACGTCCTCATGGAACAGGCCTGGCCACGGCCTCGCTGCCCACGGCCTCTCCCCCATCCCCCCCCCCCCCCCCGCCTGCACGCCTTGCTGCCTCCCTTGCTCGTTGTTACCGCAATACACACCGTGTCCAACAAGCACATCCAAGAGAGACTCCTGGCAGAAAACCCGGGGTAGGTCACAGCCGCCTCGTGGGTTCTGGGATCTCTCAGTCCCAGCCCACCTCTCCATCCCCATCTGTCACACACACACACACACACACACACACACACACACACACACACGACTCCCTTGTCCCCAGATAACCCAGAGCTAGCCCCTCAGGCCTCCAGGTATCTCCTTCTCCAAGCCAGACTCAAGGAAGCCTTTCCCTCCGGCTGGCTTTGGCTGGATCTCCAGGGTGTGGAGCTAAGCACCGGGCCATTGGATCTCCCCGGATAATGCCCTGCAGGCACGGGGATCCCAGGCTTACCCAGCAGCCACCCTGGCCTTCCATAGCCTGAGCTACCACCAAGCAGGGCCCGGCCAAGGGAGCCCCGCTTCCCATCCCAGTGCCCCGGCCGCAGGGGTCGGTCCTGCAGCAGCCTGGCAGACGGGACCCTCAGAATGGGGTAGACAGAAGTCAATTCATTTAGGGTGAACCGATTTCCGCAAAAACGCCACTAATGTGCATGGAGAGGGCAAGGATTGTCCTTTCAATAAATGGTGCTGGGGAAAGGGGATAACCACATGGGGAAATACGAACTTCCTCTTCGTCTCACAAAGACGAGAATGGAAGTCCCACAATTGCAGAATTACTGAAAGAAAATGAGAGGGAATGCTCCATGACAGTGTCCTGGGGGGCTTTGGGACTCCCCCAAAATATAACTAACGAACGCAAAAATAAACACGTAGAACTACATGCAGCAGAAAAGCTTCTCCACAGAGGAGAACGTGCTTGCGAAACACATACAAGAGGTGAGCATCAAGAGACGGGTACAGAACTCACCTGGCCCAATAGCAAGAAAACAAAGAGCCCAGTTAGGAAATGAGCAAAAGGATGTAAACATACGTTCTCCAAAATGAACACAGACAGATGACCAACTGGCACATGGAAATAATAGCTCAGCTTCATTCTCATCAGGAAACTACAAATGGAACCACCCTGAGCCCGGGGGCCAGCTCAGGGAGCTACCTGTGGTCCCGATGGCGGTGTCACCCCTGACAAAGCGCTCGGGTTGTGTGCCACACTCCCACCAACGTGGCCTGTGGGGTACAGCCCCACGGTGAAACCGGAGCCCTTACACTGCCCAATCCAGCCAGCGCATTGCGGCTTGAGAAGCCGCCCGGTGATGCTACACAGCCACCGACCCCGACAGCGGAGGCCGCCGTGTTGCCAGCAGGCCTGGTGGGTGGTGGGCACAGGCGAAGGACCTGCACGGAGCAGAGACTCCACGGCTGCACTCACCCAGAGCCAGCGCCAGAGCCAGCGTGCCTCGTCTGTGCTGACCAGAGCCACAGCACGCAGCCCGCTGGAGGAAGTGACTTCCCCACCCGGTGCGTGGATGGAGAATGAGATGGAAGCCAAGAAACCTGACACCACCAGAGGAACACCAGTCCTCGTAGTAAGTCCTCTACAGAGGAGAAAATTGAATCTTAAAAAAGAAGTCCCAGGAAGAATCCAAAACAATGACCTTAAGGAAATCTAACAAGACCCGGGAGGAAAACTGATAGATAATTCAATGAAATCAGGACAACAATTTGTGGTCTGAATGAGAAATTCAACAGCGTGAAAGAGAGAGAGAGAGAGAGAGAGAGAGAGAGATAAAGAACCAAACAGAAACCTTAGGGCTGAACAATTCAATGAATCAGACATTAAAAATGTAGCTGAGTACTATAACACTATCCTAGAGCAAGCAGAAGAAGTAATGCATGAGTCTAAAGACAAGAATTTTTTTTTTTTAAATTAACTGGTCAGAGAGGTCAAATAGGAAAAAAGAGAGAAAGTGATGACTATAGGAATTTTGGGGTACTAATAAGTAAACAAAGATATCAACATGTAAAGAAGTTTTGGAGAGAGAAAGGAAGGACAATGGCAAAGAAAGAGGATTTCGTAAAATAATGGAGGAGACTGTCCCAAGTCTTGGGAGGGGTGGGTACCCAAATCCATGAAGCTCAAGGGACCTAGAATAGAACTCATCTGAACTCTATTCTGTTCTCAAGGCGTGCGCTAACCAAACTGCGAAAAAGCAAAGGGTGAATTCAAAAGTGAAAAGGCTAAATACTTTCAGTCACATAAGTATCTTTAGAGAACAGAATACTTCTCATGAGAAATTCAGGGGAGAATGAGATAATACACTCAAAGTGGTGAGAGAAAAGTGTGCCGCCATTATTATGATACCTAGCCAAATTATCTTTCAGAAATGGAGACACATTCCCCAGACCAACAAGAGCGAAGGGGATTCATTTCCATTAGGCAAGTGTGACAGGAAAGGCTTAAGGAAGTCCTTCACCTAGAAGTGAAAAAGAGATCATGTCTATCAGGATAACGAGCCAAAGTACTAAACACTCAGTTGAGCTATACTTAAAACACAACTCAGAATATTCCATGAGAAGCAAATATCTCAAGTCCCTAATATGCAGGTTAAAAGTCAAAGCGGTCCTTTGTATAGTTCATATGTTCAAAGGAACATGATTTTTTTTTTAAAAGAGAAGAGTCAAAATGATTAAAAAAATTAATTTTGGGTGTCAGGTGCTGGTGGCTCACATCTGTGATCCTAGCTACTCGGGAGGCTGAGATCTGAGGATCGCAGTTCAAAGCCCAGAAAGCCCATGAGGCTCTTATCTCCAACTAACCGCCAGAAAGCCAGATGTGGTGCTGTGGCTCAAAGTGGTAGAGCACGAGCCTTGAGTAAAAAAGAGCTCAGGCCCCAAGTTCACGCCCACCAGTGCCAAAACAAATTATTATTATTATTATTATTGTGGATAAAAGTTATTAAAGAAGCGCAATATAAAAAGAGGTAAGTTAAGGTTAAAAAAATGGTCAATAGAGGAGAGGAGGCGCAAAGTCTAGGTTTTTAAGTATACAATCAGATGTAAGCCATTACCAGCTTCAAATTGCCTATCATAATGGGAGTCTCTTTATATCAGCCCTAGGTGATCACCAAGAAAACAGTCACCAGAGGCACGAGCATGGGAAGGAGGAGAGAACCGAAGCTTAGCGCCGCAGACAGCCCTTAACCGCAGAGATACACGACACGAGAGAGCCACTCCACTGTACGAGGAGGCCATGATTAGTTTGGGTGTCAGCAAGAAGGGGCTCGGTGGGGGCTGTTAGCGTCTCCTGAGGAAACTGGGCAGGAAAGACCGCCCGCGGTGTGGGCAGGGGGCCCAGAGGGAACGGAGGGGAAGGTTCTGGAAGGCCGGAGAGGGCAGGTTTGCTCTCTGCTTCCTGACCGCCGTGAGGGGAGCGGCTCTTTCCCCTGCCTTTCCATAGGGTTGAAAGCAAGGCCGTCAGCTCACCGTCTGTGGACTGAAATCTCTGGAACGCCAGAAGAAACCTTCCTCCTCAGAATCATTGCTCTCAAGTGTCTGTCACAGCAAACAGTCACGAGCTCGCTCGGCAGCCGGGAAGGGTGGGCAAATAAAGACACATAACACCTACCAAGCACGGAATTTTAAAGATAGAAAATCGGAACTGACCAATAGCATGTAAGGAGCTAAACCAGCCATAAAACATCAATCATTAAAAAAAGACCTAAGGTGCAATGGTTTCACCAAACATGTAAACATGAAAACATGTAAACATGCAACACAGAACTAGTAACTGTTCTTCTCAAACTATCCCAGAAAACTGAAAAGAGGAACATTGCCACTTCCTTCTATGAGGTCAGAATTTATTCTGAAACTAAAACCAAACCAGGGGGAGGAGACAAGCAAGAGAGCAGGGAAGGAAGAAGGAGGGAAGAAAACAGGAGAAAACTATAGACCAATGTTGCTGATGATTTACACCGGAGCGTTCTCAGCAAAGGCCTGTCGAACCAAATTCAGCGGCACCTTCAAAAGATCGTTCACCATGATCAATGGGAGCTTATCCCAAGGATGCAGAGATAATCCAGATATGAAAATCAATACCAGCGACTCATTACACACAAAGAAAGCTCGCTTACCACGGGATTATTTCAACAGATGCAGAAGAGGCAACTGACAAAATTGGACATCCCTTCCTGATCAAAGCTTTCAACGTATCAAGCATAGAAAATGCTTAACTTCCCTATCTGAATCTCTTCTTTCTTTCTCTTATTGCTCTGGCTAGGAATATTAGTACGATATGGAATAGAAGTGGACAGACTGAGATCCTTTGTCCATTTTCTGACTACAGGGAAATGTGGCTTCAGTTTCCTCCTGTTGACTAGGATGTTGTTTCCAGAATTAACATATAGTCTTTATTATGTTGGGCACATTCCTTCTTTTCCTCGCTTCTTTTTTATTGTTTTTTTATTATTATCTTTAAGTAGTTGTACGAAGGAGGTGCCATTTAACAAAGCAGTTTGTGAATACAGTGCATCTTGATCACCCCTTTTATCATTCTCCCCCAACCCACCCCTCCCCTCTTCTTAATTTCATGGGGTAAACATTGGGCTCTGGACTGCAGTCTGCACCTCTTCTTTTCCTTTGGCCACTCCTGCCCTCTGGACCCCCGCCCCTCTTGAGTACCTGCTTCCTGGTGTTTTATTTTGCTGAGCTTTGCCTTTGCCTTTCTAGGGAATTGCATACTCTTTGAGTTCTCCCTTGAATCCATTGTACTTCATAGAATACATTTGTGTACACTTGCATAACACCCGATGTAGTTTCCTCAGGGCTTTTATCATGAAAGGATGTTGGATTTTGTCCTGTGCTTTTTCTGCGCCTCCTGGGATGATCCTGTGTTCTCCGTGGTGGGTTCTGTTGATGTGATTAGCGCCTTAATTGGCCTGCCTATGTCCAGTCATTCCTGCATCCCTGGCACGGAACTCCTTGATTGCAGTGCGTGACCTTTCTCAGGTGTTGGGGGTTCAGTTTGCAGGAAACTTACTCAGAGTGTTTTTTCATCTATGCTCACCAAGGAAAATTTCTGTTGTTGTTTTTGCAACATTGAGCTTTTATCTTACTCTAAATCAGAACAACAATTATCAAAAACACAAACACTATAGAATGATGATTTTCATCATTGTAAAGGTTAAAATGTGTACTGTGGAAATATATGTAGTTACTTAAACTCAATAAAAAAGCTTTCATCTAAAAAAACCAACAACCCACCAATGATACTGACAAGGACTCAGGGCAAAGGGAATCCTTACACACTGTTGCTTGGAAAGTATATTTAATGTGTGGAGAGTCTTTTTTTTGGCCAGTCCTGGGCCTTGGACTCAGGGCCTGAGCACTGTCCCTGGCTTCTTTTTGCTCAAGGCTAGCACTCTGCCACCTGAGCCACAGCGCCGCTTCTGGCCGTTTTCTGTATATGTGGTGCTGGGGAATCGAACCTAGGGCCTCGTGTATCCGAGGCAGGCACTCTTGCCACTAGGCCATATCCCCAGCCCTGTGTGGAGAGTCTTAACAAAAAAAATCAGCCAGGTACCGGAAACTCTCCCTTATAATCCTAGCTATCATGCAGAAGGCTGAGATCGGAGGACCGCAGTTTGAAGGCAGCCCAGCAGGGAAGTCCCTGAGGCTCTTTTTTTTTTTATTATTACATTTTTAAATTAAATTTTTATTGTCAAACTGAGGTACAGAGATGTTACAGTTTCATACTTTAGGCATTGGATACATTTCTTGTACTGTTTGTTACCTCTTCCCTCATTCCCTCCTCCCCCCTTCCCCTTTCCCTTTCCCCCCCATGAATTATTCAGTTCTTTTACACCAGTTTTGCAAATATTGCTTTTGTAGTCATTTGTCTTTTTTACCCTGTGTCTCTCAATTTTGGTATTCCCTTTCTATTTTCTAGTTCTAATACCAGTATACACAGTTTCCAATGTACTCAGATAAGATACAGAGATAGTGCAGATACAACCATAGGAAGGGGATACAAGAGGATCATCTCAATAATAGAAGCTACGGTTTCACATGGCATGTTGAAAGTAATTACAACAGTGATCTAACAGTCGTTTCCATAACATGGAGTTCATTTCACTTAGCATCATCTTATGTGTTCATAAGAGCTATTGGGCTCTTGTGATCCTCTGCTGTGACTTGCCTAAACCTGTGCTAATTATTCCCTATGAGGGAGACCATAGAGTCCATGTTCCTTTGGGTCTGGCTCACTTCACTTAGTATAATTTTTTCCAAGTCCTTCCATTTCCTTATGAATGGGGCAATGTCATTCTTTCTGATAGAGGCATAAAATTCCATTGTATATATGTACCACATTTTCCTGATCCATTCCTCTACTGAGGGGCATCTGGGTTGGTTCCAAATTCTAGCTATGACAAATTGTGCTGCGATGAACATTGTTGTGCTGGTGGCTTTAGTGTGTTCTTGTTTGTGGTCTTTTGGGTAGATGCCCCCGTGAGGCTCTTATCTCCAATAAAGTATTCAGAAAAGGCCAGAAGTGGTGTTGTGGTTCAAGTGGTAGAGCACTAGCCTGGAGCACAAAAAGGCTCAGGGACACCGCCCAGGTCCTGAGTTCAAGCTCCAGGACCAGCAAAAATCAAAACAAAGTAAAAACCGGATTAACAATAAAACCCCCATATGACCCAGTGATACCACTCCAGGTGTGTGTCTGAAGAAAGTTAGGACTCGATAAAGGGACGCCATTCACAGTAATTATATCGCTATTCTAAGCTCCCAGGCCATCAACACCATCCAGGTGACCCACAACTGGAGAACGGATTTTAAACGGTAGTGCATGTGCAATGGAGTACGCGCCAACCTGACTGAAGAGTGAAATGAGGCCGTCCACCAGGAAACGGAAGAAACCAGAGACCCACAGGTCACGTGACGGGAAGCGGTTGAGAAGGTCAGAGGGCGCACGTTCTCCTGTGCAGAATCTAGACCTAACGTAAGTACATGCCTGTATATAACAGACAGACAGACAGACACACACACACTGGGGATAAAGGGACAGAGGGAGGGGGAAGGTGGGGCGAGGGACACGGGAGCGTGCCGTGCTGACTCACACACGCGGTGGAAGGGAACCGGGTGAAACCTTCGTCTCGAGGCTGGGGGCCGGGAGAGAGACCCTGGGGGCCATCATCCGTGCGATCGACGGCTCACTCGAGGGCGAGCACCCTTCGAGTGGTTGCTACATGCTATGAAATGCATGGCCGGAGAGCAAACCCGGGTCTGGGTGGGTGGGCAGCCCGGGGGGGGGGGCGGCGTGGGGAGGGAGGAGGAAGCGTCTAAGCTGTGATCAGAACGGGGGGGGGGGCACGGAGGAGGGGGTGGAGAGGCGAGGTCGGTGGGGGCACCATGGTGCGTGTGTGCAGAGACACTGCGACGAGACCCCCTTGCCCAGCTAATAAGCGCCGACGGCCACGCAAACGGCGCGGAAGCAGACAGCAAGCGCCCACGGACACGCAAGCGGCGCGGAAGCAGACAGCAAGCGCCCACGGACACGCAAGCGGCGCGGAAGCAGACAGCAGGCGCCGACGGACACGCAAGCGGCGCGGAAGCAGACAGCAAGCGCCCACGGACACGCAAACGGCGCGGAAGCAGACAGCAGGCGCGAGCCCAGACGTGGCCGAGGTCGGGACTACGGCAGGGGTAGTTGGAAAATGGTTTGCTTTTTATAAATCAAAGGAAATGGCAAGAGCACACATGTTTAAACCCCGTGCAGCCTTGCGGGGTTTGGTGGGGCGGAGCAGCTGTCAGCCCGGGCTGCGTCGGGGGGGGGGGGCGCCGTGCCCCCCCCCCGGTGCCCCCAAAGCAAAGGCGAAGCTAATCTGCTCAGTTGAAAGGAGCGGGTGGAACAGAGTGGAGATTCGTCCACTGTCATCCTGTGCTTGGTGGAAGCTGGGTAGTGGGGAAAGCGAAGGAAATATCGGACCCAGCCCCCCCCCCCCGCTTCCGTGCCCGAGGCCTCCGTGGCTGACCTGGGCGGCGAGCTTGGCCCCACGCACACAGACACCAAGGGTCCAGGGCACGCGAGCGAGCAGCCACGGCTCCTTGAAGACTCGGGGAGGACGCGGGTACCCGCCGCCACCACCCCCGCTCAGGACCCGAATCCTGGCCAGAGATGCCAGGCAGGAAGAACATGAAGAAGGCCTCCCTACCCGAGAGGCGGAAGCCAAGTTCTATTTCTAGATGACACACCCTTCTGTGAAGAAAACTAAAGCCGGGGCTGGGAATGCGGCCTACGTGCACGAGGCCTTGGGTTCGATTCCTCAGCGCCACACGTGTAGAATAATCCGCAAGTGGCGGTGCGGCTCATGTGGTAGCGTGCGAGCCTTGAGCAACAGGAAGCCAGGGGCAGCGCCCAGGCCCCGAGGGAGAGGGGAGAGGCTCCTCGGGTCCAGAGGGACGAGGGGGCGACTCAGTTCCCCAGTTCAGCCACAGACCGGGGCAGCTCGGGGCGGCCGCAACGCCTCGTGTCTCTCAGGAGAGCCAGGAGAGAAGATCTAGAGTGTTCTTGCCAGAAAGACACGGTGGATGTCGGAGGCGAGGAATTGGGGTTTCCTCGCCTTGACCCCCACGCCGTGCAGACTTGGATTGAACCATCGCGTTGTACCCCGGGAATGGAGTTGGGCGTCGCTCGGTGGCCGAGCACCCGTCTAGCCTGTGCCGGGCCCTGAGTTCCAGTCTCAGCTCTGGGAACAACGCCGTCTCAGTGCCATGCCCCAAAGCGGGGTGCACGCCACAGAACACACAGCACGGGGGGAGAGTGGGGGGGAGGGGAGGGGCGGTGGGCTCCGGAGGGAACGCTGTGGGGGGGCGGGCCCAGCAACTGGGAGGGGGATGGGTGCCGAGGGTGGGGGTCTGGGGGGAGGAGGGGGTGCAAAGGAGTTCTCCACACCTTCTGTTTTCTGTGAATGTGAATCTTTTTTTTTAAGGGTGTGTGTGTGTGTGTGGTGTGTCTGTGCACGCGCGTGTGTGCTGGTGCTGGTCTTGAACTCAGGACCTCACGCTCTCGTTTGGCATTTTCGGCTTGAGGCCCTGCCACAGCTCCGCTTCCAGGGTTTTGCTGGCTACCGGGACGTGAGAGTCTCACGGGCTTTCCTGCCTGGGCTGGATTTGAACCCTGATCCTCAGCTCTCAGCCTCCCGCGGAGCTAGGATGACGGGCGTGAGCCAGCAGCGCCTGCCTTTACCAGGTGTGGTTCTTCAGCACCTCTGGGCCCCCCCCCCCGTCCCCGGGTCCCCCCGCTGCTGACGGCGTGCGGTCTGGCCTTGCGCACAGGTGTGGGCGCCCCTGCGCCGTGGCGGGCTCCCCGTGGCCCGTGGCTGGCCGCGGGCTGAGTGGGAGGGGGAAGAGCCCCCCACCCCTGCACCCGCTTGCAGGAGCCGCTCGCCGCCACCAGGGGGCGCGCGGGGCCGCGGCTGCCGAGCAGGACCGGGATCGGCCTCTGCTCCTCCAGACTCCCCGAAGCCCGAGCCCGGAGGACGAGCTGAGGGGGCCCCGGGCCCGGGCCGCGGCGGGGGGGAGGGGGGGCTCCCGCTCCCCCAGCCCTCGGCCGCACTGCGAGACGCCGCCTTGTGTCTTGCCTCGGTTGTAGAAATGAGCTCCAGAACAGCTTCCCGCAGAGGCTCGGGCCATGGCCGGAGCCACTGCCCATCCCGCAGACGGCTCCCGGCGTCCGCCGTGGCACCCCGCCCTTCGCCTGGGGTCCCAGAGGCGAGGCCCGGGCGGGAGACGGGGACAGGCGGCCCCCGTGTTTGCCCTGGGCCTCCGGGAGGGTGTGGAGAGGGCTCTCTCTCTCTCAGGCGACATAACAGGAGAGAAGGGGGTCCCGTGGCAGCCTTCCCAGGGCCCGCGGGGGGGGGCGGGCGGGGAGTCCAGGGGTGTCCTTGTCGCCTTGCTTGGCCTGGCTCTGTGGGGCCTGATGGGAAGGCCTGGTCCCCTGCCCCCCCACCCCCCACAGCCGCCCTTACAGGACAGCCAGGGCCCCGGGGCCTGATGGGAAGGCCTGGTCCCCTGCCCCCCCACCCCCCACAGCCGCCCTTACAGGACAGCCAGGGCCCCGGGGCCTGATGGGAAGGCCTGGTCCCCTGCCCCCCCCACCCCCCACAGCCGCCCTTACAGGACAGCCAGGGCCCCGGGGCCTGATGGGAAGGCCTGGTCCCCTGCCCCCCCCCACCCCCCGCAGCCGCCCTTACAGGACAGCCAGGGCCCCGGGGCCTGATGGGAAGGCCTGGTCCCCTGCCCCCCCCCCCCGCCCCCCACAGCCGCCCTTACAGGACAGCCAGGGCCCCGGGGCCTGATGGGAAGGCCTGGTCCCCTGCCCCACCCAGGCCCCTCCCGGCCCCCTTCCCATCAGGCCTGCCCGCCCCGGGCTCCTCCAGGGACCCCCACTAGGGGAGAGACCCCAGCCCCCCCTTTCCTCTAGCCCGGCCCCCAGTGGAGCCCCCTTCCTCCCCGTGCCGTGCCCCCGGCTCCCCTCCTCCCCAGCAGTCCACGCGGGCGCCGGGCCCCGGCCAGGGCTGGAGCTCTGCCCCCTCCATCCACCCAGGGGCGGGCCGGGCGCAGGCCGTGGTGCAGGAAGGGTCCTCCTTCCCTGTGACCCTGTGTGTGCGCACGCGCGTGTGCGAGCAGCAGCGATCACACCCACTGTACAGGCGAGAAGGTTGGGTCCCTTGCAGGCGGGCAAGCCTTGGCCTGGAGCCGGGACCCGGGCACCGTCTGCAGCCAGAGTTGTTCTTGTCCCCCCTCCCCGCGCGCGGTAGGTGAGCAGCCGGCGGAGGGGGTTGCGCGGTTGGCGTGAGCCCCGTGGGGCGGGGGGAGGGGCAGGAGGCCTCCCAGTGGACAAGGCCCCGCCCCGGGGCGCAGGGCAGAGGCTCGAGGCACGCAGGGTGAGTCGGGGCAGCTGGCACGGGGGACGGAGCAGGGGGAGGACCGGCCTGGCGGGCAGACGGGGTGGACGGGGGCTTTCGGCAGGCCCAGGCTACCCGGGTTGGGAGCCCTGATCTGCTCTGGGGGGCCACTGGGGGAGGTACAGAGGGAGGAGTCCCCAACTCCGACAGAGCCCCCCAGGGCCTGTGAGACCCCACCCTACGGGGAGGGGGCGGTAAATGGAGAAACTGAGGCTGAGAGGCGAGGAAACTGAGGCTGAGTGCCAGCCAGTGGCCCAGGCATGATTTGAACCCAGGTCCTCGGATGCTGGCATCTGACCCGTCAGATCCCACTTTACCGGGGCAGGTTCGTCTCATTCTCCCAGCCCCGCCACCGCCGGGTGTGGGGGGGGGTCTCCCCCTCCCTGCTCGTCACCAGGGCCATCGTGTGGCTGAGGGCGGGCCTCTCCCAGCCTCAGTTTCCCCTCTGTCACAGGCAGCTGTGGAGCGGGGGGGCCCCTGGGGGGGCTCCGGCCCCCCTGCCCCTCCCCGCCCGCCCGGATGCTGCGGCCGGCGCGGCGGCGGGGCCCCGGGGCTTTGGTGAGTCACGCCGGCCGGGCCGCAGCGGGAGCGGCGGCAGCTGGCTTCGTAGGTAATTATGTAATTTATGAGGCTGCTGCTCGGGGCTGAGTCTGAGTCAGCCCGCCTGCGTCGTGACCAGCAGAGGCCCAGCCGTCCCGCGCTGCCCGGGGGGGGGGGGGGGGGGCCCAGGCGCGGCAGCCACGGGAAGAAGGGGGGCGCTGGAGACCCCAGCTCCGGAGGAATGTGTTGTCTTTTCATGGCCCCCCGACTCCCGCCTCAGACAGTGAGGTTGCCCACAGGGATGAAGGGGTGCAGATGTGGGCTCCCCCCCACCAATGGGGACGGTGGTGTTGTGCAGAATTGCTCCCCCCACCCCCCAAAGACGGGAGGGGACTGAGGGGACTCGTGTGTTATTCCGGATCCTTTACAATGGCGCATTCTCAACACAGACGCACAGGCATATTTACATTTTATAATGTGTTTATTATTCCAATGGCTTGGCCACACGGCCTTTGAAAGCCTGGTGGGAGCTCCCCCCCTTTGCACTCCTTCCACTCAGTCCCCCCCTCAGCCCCCCCCCAAGACTCCCCCTCCTGCACACAGTGTCGCCCTCAGGACCAGAACCGGGGTCCCTTCAAACGTGGGGGGCTTGGGGGTCCTTCCTGGCAGAGGTGGAGAAGCTGCACCTGCTGGGGGGCTTGTGCATCCGGGGGGGGTCGCCGGTGAGCCCCACTTCTGGAAGGACAGGAACATCTATCTCCATGGCGGCAGTGGGCTGGAGCGGGGCTGGAGGGGGGGGGGCTGGAGCAGGGGGGAGGGGGGCTGGAGGGGAGGGGCTGGAGCGGGGCTGGGCAGTACAGCGCTGGAGAGGGCCCCCGGGGGTCCGAGAAGGTCACTCCCGACGCGGGGCTCCCTCCCAGCGCCCCTCCACGTCCAAACCACCTGGACAGTGGGCACAGGGTCTGCGGCCTACCCTCACCAAGTGGCTGGGCCACTCGCCCCTGCCTTAGTTTCCCCAATCTCCTTGGCAACCGTCTCCTCCCGGGACGGAAAATCAATGAAGACGGCGGCTCGCTGCAGCAGCATCACGACCGTCACCCAAGCCCGAGCCCTCCTGCCTCCCAACTGGCTGGGCTCCACGCCCCCCCCCTCCTATTTTTCCTGGCTGAAACCCACCACGGACACCACCACACCCTGAAAGAGATAAATCAGAGGAAAACAACCTCCACGGTGCAAAGCCTCCACACGCGCCTCCTTCTCTAGCCGGAGGCAATTAGTCTTTAAATTGGCATGTTTACTGCCGGGGAGGGGGGGAGGATTTCAAGTTCACACAGCCCCCTCCCCAGCTGTCTGTAGAGAAAACCCCAGCAGGCTGGTGCCCCCGCCCCCCCCCCCGGGCCAAAGAGGAGCAGAGCAGAAAGCACCCATGGCTGGGGGGGGGGGGGGGATGGAGAGGGCCCCAGCCCAGGCTCTGTGCCCCTTCTGATTCCTGCCCCGGGCAAAGACCTCTACCCAGGAGCACACACACGCGTTCTTGCACACACACCCGCACACCTCCGTGCATGCACGCGTGTCCACGGATCTGAGGCCAGTCCGGCGGGGTAGGGTCAAGCTATCCAGCCGAGGCGGGTCTGAGGGGGGGCTGGCAGCCTTGGCTCTGAAGAGACCTTGAGCCCCCCAGGCCCCCCCACCCCGAGGCCGCCCTGGCCCCAGCCCCGCGTCCAGGCTGGGCGCCCGGCGGGCCGCGTGGCTGTGCACACAGGTGACCTGCGGCCTGCCCGCACGTCCCACGGCCGGGCTAATGGGGAAATGATGGAGGAGCCCCCGCCCGCCCCGTGTCCCAGCCCTTGAGCCCATCCTGGCGGGTGACAAACGGCCCCTCGGCGTCCACCGAGTCTCTTCAGCTGCCTTGCCGGCACAGCCTTGGCAGATTTATGTCCGTCTTCCTCAGATTTCCCTCTGCCTCCCAGCTTCTCCAGTCCCCCAAAGGGCACGCTTTTATTTATTTACTCCACCAGCATTCTGTGCGCTCCCTCCTGCCAGTGAAGAGCTGTGATCGTCGAGCTCCGCGCGCCGCGGGGTGGCGGCACCGGCCCAGGGTCCCCGTGCCCAAGGTCACCCCCAAGGTCACTGCCCGCCCGCCCCAGCCACAGGGCAAGGTCGCAGCCCAGCCTCTGATGGGCCAAGAGGGGCGTGGGCCCGGGGCCCGCCCGCCCAGCTACGGGGCGCTCCGTCTAAGCTGTGGGCTCCCCAGGAGTCTGCCTGGCACACAGGCAAGAAGGGGAGGGGTTGGGGGTTCTGGGCCACCCCAGCTCTCCTTCCTGATCACAGAGATAGCCAAACACAGGGGCTCCAAACTCCTCCTTGGGGGGATAAGAAAGACCCAGGTCAAAGCTGGGCCTGAGGATCGCAGTTCAAAGCCAGCCATGGCAGGAAACTCTTATCACCAATTATCTACCAAGAAGCCAGAACTGGAGCTGTGGCTCAAGTGGTAGAGCACTAGCCTTGAGCACAAAAAGGTCAGGGACAGCACCCAGGCCCTGAGTTCAAGCACCATGGCTGGCACACACATGTATGCGCCCCCCCCCCCCCACACACACGCATGTGCACACAACACAGGTCAATGTGGGTTTTTTTGGAATATTTATTTATTTACTTACTGTTACAACTATTATTTTTCGGGACTGGGGATGGAATCCAGGGTCTTACATTGCTCAAGGTGGGGGTTTCAGGCTTTTGTTTGTATTTGAGTTAGGATAAAAGCAACTTCAGCTTATCACCTCACAAACAAATGACAAAGAACTAGGGCTGGCCCCAAACTTGTGATCCCCCGGTCTCTGTCTCCAGAGTAGCGCCAGGAAGCAGGCATGCCTCAGGACCCCTGGCGGGCCCCTGGTACCTAGGAAAGCCCCTGGGGTCTGGATCTTCAGATGGAGCAAGCAGCCCTCTGCCCCACGCGTGACGGGACCACGGTACCTGAACTCACACTCGAGACACCAGCAGAGTACAGAGGAAAAAAACAAACAACCCTGGAAATCCCAGGAAGCCAGATCTTAGGGAAAGGAGTTCTGCAACAAGAATCTGAAAGCCAGGTGGGGCGGAGGGGGCGGCTAGGAGGGCTCAGCCCCTCAGCCCCCGCAGCCCGGAGCGACATCACCGGGGCCCCCCGCCTCCAAAGGGGGACCTGGGGGGAATTGCTCCATCTCCCTGTGCTCAAAACACAAGCCGCCCACGGGGAAGGCCCCTTCAGGAGGCCTGTTCCTTTGCTCTGGGCCCCAGGTCCCAATCATGCCCAGGAAAGGCAAAGCGGAGGGAGAGGGCCCTTGCACAGGGTGAGCCCCAGGCGACGGCATGAGCCAGTGGACGGAGCCGGCCGCCGGCTGGGTGACGGACACCATGTCAGAGGCAGTCCTAGCCGCTGGCCTGCAGGGTCAGAGGGGACGGGGCACTTCCCTCAGGCCTTGAGGGTGGGGGGGGCAGACATTTTTATTTGGCTTGTTGGATGAGAAAGGCCCTTTGTTTATTTTCTCCTCTCCTCAAACAATAGATAAATCAGTAATTTTGCTTTTAATGAAATTCTGTTCCCGTGGCACAGGGTCACCATCCTTGGGCTGACAATGAATCTGGAACATGTGTGGTGCTGACTGCCTGGTACCCCGGGCTGACATGGGTCGCCTGCATAATTCTCGAGCGGCAGATGGGGTACCGAGTGTTCTCCCTGATGGGTGCCCCGAGAGACGGAGGGGTGACTGCGGTGTGGATGTTGGGGTGTGGCCGTGGTTACATCGGAGCAATTAAATCAGCTAGCACCCGCCTCCCCCCCCCACGCACTAATATATTCCAAAGCAGCGGCAGTGCATTAGCGGCAATTTTCATCCAAATGTTCTCATTTAGTCAGTTTCATGCATAAAATATTAGCCCCGACACCAGGCTCTGGCCTGTTGCAGATGGAGTCCCCTGGAGCCCGGGCTGGGGTTGCATGACGTTCTTGGGAGAGGTGGGGGTGGATAGAGGAGGGAAGGGCCCCCCTCCCACCCACCCCCGTATACAAAGGGAGGAAAAGCACCCGAACCCCTCAACTTGTCCCCACTACAGCCAACCTCAGAGTGTTAAGTGACTGTCCTAGAGGGAAATAAATAGATAATGAACTGGAGAACCAAACAGCCTTGTAACAAACAGGAGGAATTCCTAAAAGCCGAGTCCCCAGCTTGTGGTAACTCAGTCGCTGTTGGTACACCGCGCGCACCGGCTCGGTGCCCGCACCTTCCCGGGAGTTAATACCGGCTCTCCCTGGGGTTGCCACGAGTCAATGAAGAAACAGTCTCTCTTTTGCTCCTGTAGGCCTGGCTGGAACCCAGGACTTGGTCCAGGCTAGAGGGAGAAGTAGCCTCTTGGGTAGGCTGGGACTGGGGACAAGAGGGGGAGGAGCCCGAGGGGGGGGAAGGGGACACACCCTTCCCGTGCGCCTAGTACAGGGCACATGCTCGGAGCTGAGTTCCCACGCGTGGCTGCGGCCTCGGCCTGCCCTGTGGTCCGGGAGATTTCCAACCAACAGGCAACAGGGGCCTTTAAAATGTCCCTGGTCGCTGGCCCCGGCACGGAGGCCCGCGGTGTGGGCTGCCATTTTGGGTGCCACGGAGGAGCCCCCAGCTCAGTTCCCAGAGTGTGGGCGGGCCACCCACCGCGTGGGAGGCTGGGAGGCAGCAGCTCGCCCCCACGGGGCCGGAGCGGGGCCGGAGCGGGGAACGGGAGCTGGCGAGTCCTCTCCTCCTCCTCTCCGGGGCTCAGCCCACAGCTCAGCTGGGCACGCGCAGCGCCTTCCACGGCCCCGCACCAGCGTCTTGAGGTACAAGCGGTGCCGGTGGAGTCAGCGCAGAAGGTTGGCGGCTGTAGGATACTCATCGCTGAGAAAGTGAACCCCGCACAGGCAAGCGGGTGCGGGCGCCCCGGGGCAGGAGGCTGCTTCCGGGAGGCAGGCTCCTGCCCCTGGCCCGCTCCCCCCCCCTCGGGGCGCACAAGGGCAGCATGCCAGGCAGGGCTCGATACCAAGCAAGGAGAGGCTGACCGTGCACCGTGCGTCCCCCACGCGCGCCCCAGGCCGCGGCACGCGCATGCAGGCCGGGACCCCTCCCCACCCGCGTCTGCGAGGCCGGGGGAGAGTCACGGAGGCAGCTCGGGGGCGGGCCGGGCGGTGGGCAGCACGGAGTGGGTCAGCCCGGCCAGCTCCGGCGGGGACCGGCTCCCGGGGCTCCCGCCCCGCCCAGCGCACGTGTGAGCCGTGCGGCACGCAAGCCCGGCCTCGCCCCGGACGCAGGTGTGGCCCCAGCGCCCCGGGAGGGTCACGACAGCCACGCACAGCCCATGCACGCACGTACCTTGCACCGGGGCCCGCCGGGCGACAGGGGGCACTGAAGACAGGCCATCTGTGTTATATTCGTCATTAATAAAGCGAACTCATCACAGACAACCTCTCCTCAGGTACCCAGAGCGGAGCCCACCGCCGGCGGCCGCCTCCGAGGCCCCGGCGTCCCCCCCACCGCCGCCCCGGGGATGGACGACAGGACGGCAGGCCGCCGTGGGCGGATCGGGCACGGAGCGGGGCCTCGCGCCGCCTGCCCGGCCCTCGGGGGGCCCCCGGCCCACTCCCATTCCTAGAGGGGCTGCGTCGTCGAGAGGCCAATCCGCCACGGTGAACGTTGATACTGAGAAAAGATCAACCATGTATTATTCGAAGTCAGCACTGCGAATATAACACAGTCGATCTCCCTTCAAGTACCAGCCAAGGCGCTGCGCTGCAGGGGCGCCCCCCCCCCCGGCCGAGGCGCCGAGCTGCAGCAGCGACTTGGCACCCCCCTCCCCCTCCCCCCCCGCCCCCCCCCCCGCCCGGCCGAGGTGGGCACCGACGGCTAGTGGACCAGGTGAAGTACATTAGAAACAATTACTTTCCAACTGGTCGACCATCTGTCGCGTGCCCAGGGCGGGGCCGACTCCGCGGTGGGCGCACGCTTCCCCCAAGGGGCTGCGCCTCCAAGTCAGCCTCGGGGGGGGGGGGGGGAGCTGGGTGCTGAGAGGGAGTTCGCCGAGCAGCACGCGAGGAGCTCGGAGCTCAGACCACGGCAGATGCTTCCAGAAGACCCCTTGCTCCACCCGCCCCCCCTCCCCCCCCCCGCCAAGGGCGACTCAAGGGAGCACCATCTGCAGACCCCAGGTTCGCGCTCGAGGGGGGCTCCAAGGGCAGACAGAGCCCCAGATGCCCAGGAAGGATCTGGCACAGAGCAGAGGGGAACGGGGGGCAGCGCAGAGGGAAATGGGGGGGGGGGCAATGGCTCCGACGTGCACTCGTGTCCCTCCTCGGCCTCCCCCAACACCGCCATGGCCACCACGGCCTTCAGAGCCGGCTTGACGTGGAAACGCAGCGGGGGCCTGCCCACCGGAGCGGCCCCGCGGACGACGCGGACGCAACAGCGAAGGAAATGAAAGAAGGGAAGGGGAAGAGGGAAACCAAGTCACAAACGAACCGCCGATGAGCTCTCTACACAAAAGGCAGGGCCCCCCTCCCCCTCCCTCTCCCCCTCCCCCCCACATCAAGGGCGCGCCTCGCGAGGCGGGCGGACGGACGGACAGACGGACGGACGCGCTGGCCGGCGAGGGTCGGCGTGACGACAGTAGCCATAAGCAGAGTCTGGATTCTGTGCCCACCACCCATTTTGTGAACTTTGGAGTGGGACCGACAGCAGAATCCTTTCCCTGACTTTGGCACGAGCTCGGGACACCCTCGGGGCTTGCCGGGACTGGAGCACGCGGCCAGCGCCTAGATCTGTCGTAGAGAGAGACCCGCCCCGCCCCGCCCCGCCCCGCCCCGCCACGCCCCGCCCCGCCACGCCACGCCACGCCACGGCCCACCACGGCGAGCCCGGGCAACCGCCCTGCGGCGGGGAGAGAGGCCGCCCGGGGCGGACACCCCGCAGGCGGCCCTGCACCTACCCTGGGCGGGCAGGGGGCGGGGGGCTCCGGGTGCCGACGGCCCGAGAGTCACGTTGGCCTCTGATGTCCCCCTCCCGGGTGGGGGTCGAGCTGCAGCGCGTCCGCCACGCCACGCTGGTCATCAGTGAAGCGCGCTCCGGGAGCACCTCCGAGGAACGGCTTCCACCCTAGAAATGTCAGCTGGGCCGGGGTGGGGGTGGGGGTGGGGGAACCCCAGGGCTCTGCCCCCAGGACCCAGTGCCTCTGAGTGTCCCCTAGGGGGCAGCACCGAGGACGGCGCTTGGCGGCCCTGCCTCTCACCCGGGAGGCCGCCGGGGCGGAGCGGGGCCGGGCCACCTGTCCGTCTCTCTCGGGAGGCGCAGGCCCCGCCCCCCCCCCCCCCCCCCCCGTGCGTACCCACTCGCCCGGGAGACCGCCTTACCCGCCACGCTGGAAGCCAGCGCGGCCGTCCAGGGCTCCTCTCCGGGAACGGCGGACCCGCGAAGCCCAGGCGTCCGGCACCGAGGATCGGCGGTGTGACCCCGTCTGCTCCGGCCCAGCACCCCACCCTGACTCCCCACCTGAAACAGAGCGGCACCAGAGGCTGATCTTCATATAAAACAACAACAACGCGCCCCCCCCCCAATCAACACATTTTGTTTTTCATTTGTTTGTTGTTGTGTGGTTTTTTTTTCCCCACCGAGAGTTCCATTAAACGAATCCAATTCCCTGTTTAGCGTCTCTGACTGCACTGCTGAGCCATTTTCATTTCTTTTATTTCCCCTGTTATTTCTCCCAAATCATTTTCATTAGGATCAATTCTTTTCCATTTAAAAATCTGAATGAAGATTTGATTCCTGTGAGCGTTCATCTGCCGCGGATATTAGCGGCTCGCGGCGGCCGCGGCCGGGCACCGCCTCCGGCGCCCGCCCCGTCTACGGCGCCCGAGCTCCCCAGGTCAGGTGTCACGGCTGAAATGTTGTCGAGAAGATTGGATTCTTCTCCTAATTTGTAGTCAATTGAATCCATTTTCCTCCGAGCCATCGCGGTGCGTCGGGTTGTTGGCTCGGTGTTGATTATTTTTATCACTATTATTTAATGTAAACAGGGGGGGAAATACGGAGTGTCTTTCTTCATTTCATAACCCATCAGGAAATCGAAACAACGTTTGGGGAGGAAGAGGAAATGGGGGGCGGGGTGGGGGGCGCGGCGGAGAGGAACAGAGACGGGGAAGGAGAGGGCGTAGGAAAGAAGCCACTGAAGAGACTACGTACGGGGGAGTGAGCGGGGCGGGGGGGGGGGAGGGGGGCGGAGGGGAGAGGGGAGAAGCCACCGCGCGCTCCGCTCGGTCACCTGTTCCAATGTGGCTGGGATCCGTGGCCCCAGGGGTAGCGTAAAGGCGGGGAGGGGGGCGGTCAGCCCGCACTGACGACCCCTCCGCAGACCCCATTCCAACCACACCACACTTGCGATCTCTGAGCCCCCCCGCCATTCCTGTCCACGGCCATGCCCTCCACCACCACCCCCGTTCATGGGACGGCAGAAACCCCGGGTCTGACACGGGGTCCCGGGGGCCATGCCAAGCGGGATTTGATACTCAAACAAAAGTTGCATTTGTGTGATTCAACATAAATAAAGCGAATTCACCAAGGGCAACCTCTGCTCAAGGATCAAATGTCAGCGGGGGCCCGAGCAGGGCACTGCCGCGCTGCGTCTCCCCCGGGCTCGGGCGGCCACGGGCTTACCGTGGACCGGCTCGCGGGGCGTGGAGGTGACCTCTGACCTGACTACAGGGGAGGCCGGCACAGGTGCACGAGGGAGGGGCCCGTGCGCGTCCCCCCACCCCCTGAGATCAGCCACTTACCCCTGTCCCCCGGGCGGGCCCGAAGGCGGAGCCGCGTGCTCCGGCGGGCGGCGGTGGCGGGTGCGAGGGATGGCCCGAGGCCGGGGGGGTGGCGCGTCCTCGCAGCACAGTGGGCGGCCGTAGAGCCCGGAGCCCGCCAGCCACGCGCGCTGACTCCCGGGAGGTCCCGAGCAGGGTTCAATAAAGAAAACACGTCAGAGCGTGCCCGCTGCTCCTTCCCCCCTGCCTTCCTCATCACGCAACCGGGCGCAGCGAAGGCTAGACCACGGGAGGGACTGGCTGAGGGGTCGGGGGGCGGGAAGCATGCGCTCTAGTGAGGGGGCAAGTGGACCCAAGCCCTTGCTAATCACCAGCACTCAAAGGGCCGACGGCGACGCCCGTTCCTGCCCGCCAGACACCGGCTCAACACCGTATACATATTCTAGTTCTGAAGGACCCTTCTACGTAGGTACTAACCTGGCTGTAGGGATGGAGAAACCGAGTCACGGGAAGCAGACGGGCTGAGCGACTCAAGGCCACGCCACTAGCAAAATCCAGGCCCTGAGGACCTTATTTTATACCAGGGGCAAGCGATTCATACCATGGACACCTGTGTTCACACACCATCACCTCCCACCGTGAGGAGTCCCCCCCTTCCCTCCCCCCCCCCGAACCCCCTGGGCAGCTCTGCCCCTCTGAAGACTCCGATACTCGAGGCAGAATAAGAAACGAATAAAGTGCGTGCCCGGTGGCGGGCAAAGCCCCTTCCCCAATGCGCACCTTCATCCAAGATGAGCTCCCAGCACCCCCGGGGTGTCACCAGACGCACCAGGACTGCAGCCGCGCCCTCGAGGAGGAGAGAAACCCCGGCTTCCCCTACGAAGGCAGCCCGGCTTCCGGGAAGGCCAGCCAGGGCGCCCGTCCCGGGGAAGGCTTGGCGGTGCTTACCGGCAGGAGCTCTCGGTGACGGCTTCCCAAGAAGAATTTAGTGCCGAAAGGAGATTGGCCATGTAATACTCATCATAAATAAAATGAACACACCATGGACAACCTCCATTCGAGCACCTGACTCGGGCGGTCAGCGTGGTGGTGACTCCCAGACGGCAGGCCTACGGGTGGAGAGGGCACGGGGGGGGGGGGGGGAGTGTCAGCAAGCCGGAGGCGTGCTCCGACCCGGGGGGGGTCGCGGCGGTGACCCTGTTACGAGCAAGCCGCTCCTGGCCCCTGGCTCGTCATTGGCAGCAGCCCGCACACGTTCCCCCCCCCCCCCCGCCCCGGGTCATCACTTGTGGAGCAGGTGGGAGGCGTGGAGGGGGCGACACCCCAGGGGACACCCCAGGCTCAGCACACTGGGGAACAGGTGAAGAACGCTCCCAGCGCGCCCTCTACTCAGCTGTGTGGCTCCCGAGCCTGACCTTCCCCTGGGGTGCTTAGGACTCGAATCTGATCGTTCTTACAAGGTCAGCCACGCATGGCTCCGCAGAAAACAGAGTCCTCTGAGCACTGCAGAGGGGAGCCAACTGGAACGTTCCACTTCCCCAACGGAGGCAGTGCCTCCGAGAGTCCTCCCCAACGGCCCCCGTGCACGGTGACAGAAACCCAGGACCATGCCAAGCGCCGGGGGTCACGCCTATAATCCCAGCCAGTCGGGAGGTCCGAGCCCGCCAAGGCTGGAAAGTCTGTGAGCCTCCAATGAGCCACCCCAGAGCCACAAGCGGAGCAGTGGTTCAAGGGCTCCGTGGAGCGCTGTCCTTGAGGAAAAAAGGCTCAGGGACAAGGCCCAGGCCCCGAGTTCAAGCCAGTAAATAAACGAGTAACCAAGCAAACCAACGACTCGGTGTCCGCTCTGGTTAGTGGTTCCTTTGCTTACCCTAGGGAGAGGAGCCTTCCCTACTCCCTCTGCTCCGGGAGCACCGGCAAGGCGGGATTTGATACTGAAAAATAGGTCAACCGTGTATGATTCGTCACCAATACAGCGAAGGCAACACGGATAACCTATCTTCAAGTACCCTTCGTGCGCAGTGGCTACGGGGCAGGATCTCTTCTCCACGATCGCTCCCTCGGGGGGGTCCTCCTGAGGACAGAGAGGACGGGGGAGTGAGCGGGCGGAGTCCAGCCCGGGGCCCCGTGCGGACTCCCCAAGCCCGGAGCCGTCCAGACGCCTCGGCCACCGCCCAGGTTGGCGGACGGCAGAAAGACCCAGCGCCTAGGGGTTCACCCCTGCCGGTCACAGCCGGGAATAATACCTCACCTCACGTCGGCGGAGCTCCTCTTCCGGCCCAGGAGGCCTGCTCACCCGGGAGTGCCCGGGGCGGGAGGGCAACCGAGAGACCGGCTGCGTGCGACGGGCCCTAAAGAAAGAGAAGCACAGGATGTAGACCGCGACCCATCCCGGCACGGCTCGGCCCCCGACGGTGGTCAGCGAGACACGGCCACCGTCCGCTCGCCTGCGTCCCCAATACCGAGCCCGGGGCGAAAAAGCTCAGGGATGGCACTCAGGCGCCGAGTTCGAGCCCCGTGACCCCCACCGCCCCCAGCAACGACAGGCGTTCCCCGCGCCCCGTGGGGCGACTGTGGGTTGGTAAACGACAGGTGGCCTGCAGTCCCGCTTCCTACTCTCTCCCGTGTCCCGAAGGCTAAGTAGGAGAAGAGGCCTCTAGATCGACGGCGACCCCGGAAGCCACGCTAACGAAGGCCCCCGGGTCGGTAGCACTGTGCGGACGGGCTCGGCCATGGCGGAAACCCACCTGGGGAAGCGGCACGGGCTCGGGGCGGCCTCTCTCCCGGCGCCGCGGGCGGGGAACCCGGGGCCTCTCCCGCGCAGGCAGGCGCCGCTCCCCTCGGGGGCCCTGTGGGGAGCGGGAGGGGGGCGATGGGTAGTGGGCCGAGCCGAGTGACATACACCCACCTCAAGTGCATGCTCACCCGAGGCGCACCTACCTGAACCGGGGCGGCCGGGGCGGGGCGCGCCGCGGGGGCGGAGGGGCCCCGGCCGGGCGAGTCTGCACCGGGTCAAGCTCACGGCCCTCCGCCAGCCGCCCTCCCCTCCTCCACACGGGGGGGGGGGAGAGGATCGCCCTCCGTCACCTCCTCCACACGGGGGGGGGGGGGGGCGGGAGGGTCGCCTTGGCTCGAAGGCGTCGCCCCGTCCAGGGAGTCTCCGGGGCGGCGCGTGGGGCTGAGGACAGCGTCCTCGGTGAAGCATCTGTCCTGGGGAAAGCGGGCTGACCGCAAGCCGCCTCCCCGCACGCGGCGCAGGGACACCGGGGCGAGGCAGCGAGGGGCCCCGTCCACGTCCCCGAGGGCCCAGGCCTCCGGCTCTGACCTGCGGGCGGAGGGGACAGCGCGTGTCATTGAGGCGGTGGCCGTGTGTCTTGGGGACAGACGGGGGGGGGGGTCGGGCGGGGGCGGACGCTCACCTCCTCTGCAGGGGTCGGACACAGTTCCCGCCCGGGGCCGAGTGGGGTTTTCCAATCCACACGAGCAGGGTTTGAAATGAGAGGGGAGCCGCGCGGGCCCGGGGTGTGGCACCCCCACAGACAGGGCGTGGGTCCCGGGGTGGGGGGGGGCGGGCGGTGAACGGGACCCGGCCCCTCTCGGCTCCCCGCCGGCTCGGCGGCACGACTGGCCAGCTCGGGACACCGGAGTCCTCAAGACGGCCCGAGGGAGACTCATCGGGCTTGGTGTTGTCCTGGAAGATCCCCCCCCGCCCTCCCCTCCCTCCCACCTCCACCGCTCCATCGCCACCTCACCCCACCCCCCCAACCACCCCAGAAAGCCACCCTCCAAAACCACTCACCCACCTTCCTCGCCGCCCCCCACCCCTCCCCCCGGGCTGCAAGAACCGGCGCCCGCCTGCCTCCCACGGGTCGGTAGGCTGACCGCTGACCGTCAGTCCTCACATCCGATCGTCAGCACCGCACGCCCCAACCCCAGGCAAACGCGGGCATTTCCGTGACGCGGACGCGGACGCCACCCGCAGGCGCGTCAGTCATCCCGAGCTAGGTCCTTCCAAGGACTCCGCCACGCGGGGCGCTGCGGGTAAAACGCGAGGGTTGGGGGGGGGGCTCAGGTCCAGCCCCTCCTCCCCATAACCCAGGGGCCCTCTGAGGCCTGGCCTCTCCTCCCTAGCTTCCCTGGCTTCTCTTCCACACGCAGAAAGCTGGGCGAGGTGACGCAGCAGAGCCCGGCCGTGGGTCTCCGTCAGGGAGGAGAGAGAGCACCGTGTTCCCCCGGTGGGGCGGGAGACGCCGGCGTGGCCGCCGCGGTGGGGCTCCCGGAGGCCCGCCTGCGGAGGAGGAAGCGGACGCCGGAACCACGGAGACCCCGGAGGGAAACAGCAGACAGCGGAAGCCCCCGGCCCCACCCTCCACCCACCTGGGGAGCCCCGGCCGCGTCCTGGGAGCCTCCCTGCGTGGGGCTTGACCCTCCAAGGAGGCGGCCTGCTTCATGGAGGCCGTGGCCACGCCTGTGCATCCGGTGGGATAGGAAGCCGGGCCTGCCCGCGGCCCGGCACCCTGTAAAAGACGGGGTCCACACGGCCAATACCGGGAAGGGCCGCAGCCTGGGCCCCAGCCCACCCACCAGGCCAATATCCCAAGCGGGCAAGATGCCGCTGCGTGCAAATCAGAAAGGCACACGGAGTTCACCGCAAGCGGGACAACGCCCCCGGCCCTCTCCCCCGCCCCACCCTTGCCACCGCCGGGGAGTGTCCCTAACGAGGCTCAGGATCGGGCCCCGGGCTCACAGGAAACACACACGCTCACGGGTCTGGTGTGGGAGACCCTTCGAGGCAGAGTCTGATATTCAAAAAGAGGTTATCCATGTATTATTCATGACGAACGAGAGAACATAGCACGGGTAACCTCTCCTCAAATATCCCCGAGCAGCTCGGACAGCGAACCCGTGGCCTCTTGCCCACTGTTTGCTTTGCGTCTGCAAAGACTCCTCCTAAGACGAGCGGAGTCTCCAACCTGGGAGGCGCACGCCGCGAGCCTGGAAGACGGCCTGGGCCTGGTGTTGGCCACACGTGGCCGCGGCTGGGTCCCACGGCGGCCCGGTCCCACGGCGGCTCAGCAGGCCTGAAACCAAAGGCTACGCCCAGCAGCTGGAAGCGGGACCTGAGAAGTTTCCTGACACCTCAACCAACGCCGACACACGGCAGAACCCCGCGACCCGGGGCCTCCTGGCGCCTTAGGAGGCAGAGATGGGGGAGGGTTGTAGTCTGAGGTCAGCCCGGGCAACACGTGAGTGAGATTTCACCTTCTTGGATAAACCGACTGGGCACGGAGGTTCAGACTTGCACCCCGCTTACGGGGGGGGGGGGGCTCACGAAGGAAGACACGAGGCTATCTGAAACACTACTCATACAAAACGGGGCCGGGCGGTGTGGCTGAAGCGGCGGAGGGCCCGCCTAGGTGTGCTCACCTGCCTCTCCGGGCTCACGGGGGGTGCAAGGCCTTGGGGTTCCACCCCTACCACGGCCGCCCCGTCCCCCGACGCCGCCTTCCTCCAGACGATCCCGCGGGCGACGCCTCTCCCGACCCACTGGCCCACCCGCGGGGGCCGCGGCTTCCTCGGGTGCGGCTGGAAACAGAGGGCCACGCGGTCAGGCGACCTGCGGCACGGGTGGCGGGTCCGGCCCTGCCGACGCGGGCGGGCGGGAAGGAAACCGTGTCATCGCACGGGAAGGCGCCCGTGAGGCCTGCCACGCCGAGACTCCGGAGCCCGGCGGCGGCGTGTCCTCCCGGGACACCGCCTGATGACAGACGGCGGTGGCGCAGAGAGGGCGGGGAGACGGAGGAAGGAAACGGCCCCAAGCCAACGGCCCCGCGAGCGTCGTCCACGGCCCCGTAGAATCAGCATCACTTGAGAACTTGCTAAAAATGCAGAATCTTACTCCCTGAATCAGAATCTGCTTTTTAACAAGAACCCTAGGTGATGAAAATCTTAGCAGGGTTTTAAAGCTCGAGAAACACCGCTCTAGCCAGCGATACACACACATACACAGACACGCGCGCGCGCACGTGCGCGTGCACACACACGATCCCACACTGGTGCCGTTGACCACAATGTCTAATTCCAGGTAAAAGTCTGAGATAAAAATCCATCCCCACAGAAGACGTTGAGCCCAGGCCCTGGTCACTGAGAGTAAGGCACCGAGACAAACGGGAGTAACAGCAAGCGGTCGAGACAGGAAAGGCGTTCAACGTTCACCCCCCCCTCCAGGAAGTACTCCAGGGTCGGCATGGGTGGGTGAGAAAGGTCGGGGGCGGGGGGAGGAGGGGAAGGGACCCAGATACCCCCGGCCCCACCCGCCGCTGACCTACTGATGCTTGACCCCAGCACCTTCCCCAAGGAAGTCCTCACAGCTAAGGACTCAGAACCAAAGGACAGAGCCAGGTGCACACGTTCTCAATGTCTTCCGAGCAAAAACACGGACTCTCACCCCCCCTCCCCATACCACCGCCATTCCCCATCTGCCTCTACGCGAGAGAGTCCCACGGGGTGGGCACCGCACTCTGGGACGGCCGAGGTGGTGATTCGCGAGCGTTAGTAAAGCGAGGTTCTGTCGTGGAGCGGGCACCGGCGTCGGGAGTCAGCGTTGGCAGGAGACGGCTCGGATACTAAAGCAATGGTTGTCCGATATTAATCGTCATAAATATAGAGACCACACCTCGGACAACCATTCTTTAGGCACCAAAGAACCATGCCATCGAGAGTGACACCTGGACATCTTCTCCAACGTCAGGGCTCCTCCGGAAGGCGGTCAAGTCATCCGCAGCCCCGAGGGTTAGCCACGCACATGCTTGGGGCCGACCCTCCCCCCCCACAGGCAGGAGGTGGGGTCTGACCCCGATGACCCCCCCCCCCAGCCCCAGCCGGTGGCCCATCCACGAAGCGGAATCTGATGAGCCAGGGAGTCTCCACCCCCGAAGCCCCGCCCACGACTAACGAAGATGGGGTCGGCCTGAGGAGCCCCCCCACCCTCCCCCAAGGGCCCCCACCGCACCCCGACGGGCCTGGCGCATGCACCCCACACCCAACCCGTCGCGGCGTCTCGGAAGCCTGCCGCCGAGGCGGGATTTGATACTCAAAAAGAAATTGTCCTTGTATGATTCATCCCAAATAACGCAAACACACCAAGGATAATTTCTCCTCAAGTATGAAACAGCCGCGGGGAGGGGGGGGCACAGCCCCCCCGGGGTGCTGGCTCACCCCGCACGCCTGTCCCACAGGGGCACGCACACACACACACGCACGCACTCGCACGCGTGCACTCCCGTGCGTACACGCAGGCACGTGCACAGCGCGTGCACCAGACACGGAGCACACGCAGCACCGGGGGGGGGGGGGGCAACAGTCGCTCGTCTACAGGTGCCGGTGGCTGAGGTCAAGAATCAGGACTGTCCCTCTCCGGTGGCCTTGGTGACTCGGGCCTGCCCAGCCCGCTGGGCACCGGGCTCCGCCAGCCCCGGGGGCGGGGGATGGTCCGGCCTGGCCCCCCCACCCCCCGAACCCCAGGGTGGACACGGCGCGAGCTCCGGGCTCCGGAATCCCCTCACGTACCTGATGGGGCACTCCGCGTCCGGCGTCTCATCACTGTCCCAACACCCCACAGTACGACGTGAAGAACGGCACCACCGCCAGTACCCAGACAGCACCGCACACAGACGCCCAACCACCAGCCACCCCCGCCACGCGGGCCTCCGGCTCCGCCCTCAGCCGGGCACGAGCGTGAACCCGACCCAGGGAGGGACGGGGCTCCCCCACGCCCCGCCGCGCCGCGCCGCGAGACCGGAGCCGCCCGAGGCCGGGCGGGAGGGAGAGCCAGAGGCGGGATCCGCACGCAGGAAGCCGGGCTCCGGGGTCTGCGCTCCTGATACTGGAAGAGTGGATGACCCTGTACGATTCGACATGAGCACAGCGAAGAGGACAGGGCTAGCCACTCTTCAAGTACCAAAGGTTGGCACGGAAAAGAAAGCCACCGCCTCGCGTGCACGGGAGGCCTTCCGGGCGGGGTCCTGGGGACGAATCAGACGCCGAGGGTTAGCGGGCCACGCCGCCCACGCCACGCGGACGTGCCCGCTCGGGGACCGGCCGCGGACCGCCCCCCCCCCCCGCCCCCCGGGGAGCCGTGGCCCGGGCCGTCCACGCCGCGCATGCCGGGACCCTCCCACGCGGGACGGGGCCGCCCCCCACGTCGCGCCACGCACGGAACGGACACGCGCGGTCACGCACGCACATACCACGTCCCTCGCTGACCGCGGGCCGGATCCAAGGTAAGGTTTGATACTCACAGAGAGCTTGCCCTTGTATATCCAATGTTAACAAGCCGAATATACAAAGGGCAACCTCGCTTTAAGTACCAAACAAACGCACTGGCGGGCGGGGTGGGCGCCATGATTCACGGGGTCCGCCGGCCACGGCTCCCGGGGGGCTCGGCCTGGGGAAGGTGGAGACACGCGGTCGAGCAGGCCGGGCGGCAAACACCGGCCGCGGGGGCGGGGGCGGGGCGGGGCGGGGCGGGGACCCTGCACGGACGCTGCCACGGCTTGCAGCCTCACTGGAAGCGGAGGGTCGAGCCCGGGGGGGGGGGGGGGGGCCGCCCAGGGCGTGGGGGACACTGAACTCAGCCTCTTCCCTTCTACAGGAAGTCGGGGTGGGGTGGGGGGTATGCCCACTGTCTCGCCTAGCACAGCACCTCCTCCCGGAAGCCCTCCTAGAGACGGCCCGTGCGCGGACGGCAAGGGGGCCAGAGAGTTTCCCTCACCGATAGAGCCAAGGCCCTGGGGTCGCCACCCCTCCCCCTCCCCCTCCCCCTCCCCCTCCCGGAGCGGGGCGGCATGCCGATGCATCCAGGCTGGGATAGAGCAGATGCCCCCCACCCACAGCTCCGCCCCGCAGGCCCCTGTGTGCTGGGGAAAGCATCCCCCATCCAGGGCCGCCCCCCACCCCCACCCCGGGGGAGGAGGCCGCGGCCGGGGGGAGGCTCACCGCGTCCGCAGGACTGGCCCGGTCCTCGCGCTGAGGCCGCTCCCGGCGCGCCCTCCTCGGCGGGCGGGAGGCGAGACGCGGAGAGCCGCGCCTGGAGATGGACGGGATGCTGGCGGTCAGAGGGCCGGGCGCAGAGACCGAGACGGAGCAGGTCCCCTCTGACCATCCAACATCCACGTACCTGGTCCTCGCGGGGGGGGGGGGGGCGCGGGGGGGGCGGCGGGGCCTCCTGCCCCAGGCGGACTGCGCTCCGGCTGGGTGACGTCCGCCCGGGCGCACGAGGGGCCCTCCGCGGCCCAGGGTCGCCCCGGCGCCCCCCACCCCCGAGAGCTGCGGGGAGCCGGACCTCCGGATGACACGTCGAGCCCAGCAAGTCGTCGGGTCACTTCCCCTGAAAAAGCCAACTGGGATTATACTCAGGGCGGGGGGCAGCTTGGGCAGAAGCCTCTGCCCCCCCCTTGTGGCATGCCCCCCCCCGGCCGGAGAACCCCCAGAGGAAGCGCCTGGCACCAAGGGCACAGGCGGGGACGGGGGCCAGCCGCTCAGCCCAAGCCCACACCCCCGGAGGCGGGGAGCGGCCGTACCTGAGCGGGGGGGGGGGGGGTGCGGCCCGGGCACATCCCCGGCCCCTCTGGGGTGTGCTCGCTCACGGCCCCCCAGGGCGGGCGTGCTCCCCGGCCTGGCCCTCGCCGGCGGGGGTGGGCGGCCGGCCCTGGAGGAGCGGCGCGGCCCGCCGTCGTCCCGACGTCTCGGGGTCTCCCCGGGTCAGGGCGCGCCTGCACAACTCGGACACAGAGTGAACGGACGGCGGCTGACGTCTCCTCCTCGGGGCCTGCACGGTTACTCCGGGGGAGACCAAGCCGCCGCCGCCGGGGCAAAAGGCCGGGAAGTCGGCCCCGCGGACGCAGCCGGGTTAGAACTCGCAGCCACATGCCCCCGCCAAGAGCCAAGGAGAAGCGGAAAGCCAGCCGTCCGTGTGCGAGCTATGGGGGACACAGGAGCGGCGGGCCGCGCCCCGGGGGCCCCCTCCCCGGGGCCCACCCCGCCCCTTCCGCGGGAAATGGTATGGGGGGGCCCCCTCGGCCACGAGGCACGACGCCTACAGGCAGGGCACGGGCACACGGAGGGTAAGCGGGCATGCATTTCCGCGGCCCTCTGGCGTGCAAAGGAAGCTTCCTGAACCCCCTCCTCCCCAGAGTTCCCCATCGTGTCCGGTCAAGGCAAGCCCACCTCCACAAAGACAGCCACTGCAGCGTCTTCTAGAAAGTTCTTGGGAGGGACCAGGACGGCGCCCGGGAGGACGGCGGTGACGATAAAGCCATGCGTTTGCCTACCCCAGAGCAGTCCTGGCGACAGACAGTCCTTGAAGTCAGCCTGCTCTCCAAGGACCTTCCCAGGCAGGGTTTGCTCCTCGAAGAGAGCTTGCCCTTGCATATTCATCGCGAGAAAAGCAAACACACAAAGGAGAACCTCTCTCCAAGTAGCAAACGAGGGGCACCGCGGAGAGGAGAGCCGCCTTCGCGCCTCGGCCGAGCCTGCGGGGGCGGATGGGAGGCGCGGTCAGCGCCCCGGTCGGCCGCACGTCCGTCCCGTCCGCGCCCTCCGGGGAGCCGGCCGGTGCCCCCGCCCCACGCCCCGAGTCCGCTAGGATGGGGGCGGTTACACAGGTCATCCGTCGCAGGAAACGCAGCATGGACGCGGGGAACACACAGGCGAGCCGCGTCCGGGGTCGCGCGGGCTCGGCTCCCGGACCGCGCCCCGCGGGGCCCGGAGGCAGAGACAGGGGCCGCACGAGGCAGCACAAAGCTCCGGCCGTCCAACTGGTACGGCCAACACCCATTCTTCTTTCTTCCCTCCCTCCTCCCCTCCCTCCCCCTCTCTCCTTCCCCCCTTCCCTCTCTCTTTCCTCCCCGCCTTCCTTCCCCTGGCGCCGATGTTTCCAAAGCAGCATTTGATACTGAAAATGTGGATTTTCCTCTATGATTAATCATAAATAATGTACTCATAGAAGGAGAATCTACCTTTTAAATACCAAAGAGTTTCATCCAGGGGAACAAACAGAAAGCAGAGAAACCACAACCGCAAACCAGTGCTGGGCTGCCGAACAAAGCAGCAGCGGGATTGGGCAGGGAGGCCACCCCCAAAGAGAAGGTGCAACGGTCCCGTGTGCTGTCCTCACCGAGACGGCGTCCCCAGACCCCTCCGGGGCGCACCCCCCCCCCCCCCCCCCCGTCTAACACACACGCACGCCACACCGGTTCTTCCAGCTTGTCCCGCGCCCTGCGCCCTACGGTCTCTTCCAGAAAACGTTCCAAGCAGCATTTGATACTGAAAACGTGGATTTTCCTCTATGATTAACTAGGAATCACGTAAACATAGAAAGAATATCCACCTTTTAAATACCAAAGAAGGACTGGGCTCTGGAAGAGGGCGCGTCGTGCGCGGCGGGTCCCCGGCGTCGGGGGCGGCGCGCTGAGGCCGCTGGGCCGGGAGGGCTCCGCAGGACGGGGGCTCTTAAAGGTGATGGTCGGCAGACATATGACACCAAACAAGCACATGTTCTGCGGCCCACCATCTTTCCGCTTACCCAAAAGGGCCGAGCCCAGCCTCGCCTCCCGGGTGGGCGCCGAGAGTCCTTCTTCCCTAAGCAGCGTTTGATACTGAAAACGTGGATTTTCCTCTATGATCAACCACCAAACACGTAATCATAGAAGGAAAATCTACCTTTTAAATACCAAAGAGGAGTCCGCACCGGAAAGCCGGCCCTGGCCACCGTCGACCTGAAGCCACGGAGACGCCGCGCGCGCGCAGGGCGGACGGCGGGGCTCTCCCGGAGGCCCCGGCCGCCCCGCGCCGCTCCCCAGCTCGCCGGAGGCGCTCCCGGGAGGAGGGGGTGGTCCCCAGGCGCGTGCCAGCAACGGGGCACGTGAGCGGCACACTTACCCCGGGGCCAAACTTTCCTGTCTTCCCTGTCGGTGGCTTCAGTTCCAGGCCTGTTTCCAAGCAGGTTTTGATACTGAAAATGTGGAATTTCCTCTATGTTTAACCACAAATGACATAAACATAGAAGGAATATCCACCTTTTAAATACCAAAGGAGGGTTTAGTCCTGAGAGCGCGAGCTTGGTGCAATCCAAGTGGGCTCCACGCAGGACTGACCGGTGCCCTCGGCGGGGGCCCTGGGAGGGGGGCGGCAAGGCCAGGCCCCCCGGGGATTGGACGCCCCAACCACAAACCTTGCCCAGGAAGGCACAGGTTTTGGGGGTTCCACTTCTGCTCTTTCCTGGGGTGGAGGAGGGAGGAAGGAAGCGAGCCTTCGTCTCTCCCCCTTCTCGGGGGGGGGGGGGGGAGGGGCGGGGACTGTATTCACAAGTGTTCCAAAGCAACTTTAGAGACGGACAATGTGGATTTCCGTCTGTGACGCGCCACCAATCTCTTCGGCATAGAGGGGGCACCCACCTTTTGGATATCAGAATCTGAGCGGCTCTGGGAGATACCAGCCTCAACCGTCCACGCCGCGAGCCCGGGCCCGGCTGGCACCCCCCCCACCCCCACCCCCACCCCCACCCCCCGCGTGCGAAGCCTTGCGGGGGCCGCGACGGCTGGGCTCCGCCTCTCCGGCGCACAGGGCCGGCACACTGCCAGGCACACGCGGCTCTGGGGTCTGCCTGGACGTCCCTGGCCCAGACGACGGAGAGTGGACAGCCAGGGATGTCTCCAGAGTCGTGTTCCGTTCTGAAACAGCGAATGCGTCACCATGCGTCACCATGACCCCGACTCACACAGAATAGCAATTCTTTCCTTGAGGCTTCAAACACACCGGGAAGGAAGAATACAAAAACCCTACAAGGTGCTCAGGGCCAGCACCACCTCTGTGTGTGTGGGGGTGTCCTCCTAAGTCACTCCCACCAACAGTCCTAATGGAGTGTGCCCCGAGATAGATGTTCACAGCCCTGGGGGGGTCAGGGGTACTGAGGACCTCAAGGAATCTTCCAGAAAGGAAGGCTTGCATCCAGAAAACTCCAACGGGCAGGGTCCAACATCTTGACGCCATAGGCTGTTGGGAATAGTAAATGGGTCACGGACAATCTCTGTTCACACATGGCAAGGACAGCAACAAACATTTCAGGCTTCCACAACTTGCACCATTTCCAGAAAAATGGCATGACAGCTTACCAAAAGAGGTCCTTTGGATCCTTGGGGAAAATTCCCATTGCCCCGGGTGCTGTAATCCTAGGAACTCAGAAGGCCGAGATCTGAGGATCGAGGTTCAAAGATAGCCTGGGCAGGAAAGTCCATGAGACTCTTCCCTCCAATCAACTACCAAAAAGCCAAACGAGGTGCTGTGGCTCAAGTGGCAGGGCGCTGGCTCTGAGCGAAAAAGTCAAGCAAGAGTAGGCGGCTTTGAATTCACGGCCCAGTACCAGCGTGCGCACGCGCGTGTGTGTGTGTGTGTGTGTGTACACACACACTGCATACCCCTTCCCCAAAGGAGAAAACACCAAGACTCCCAGACCCGGGCCCACTCAGCATGGCTGCAGGGAGCCTCCTCGAGACGAACCCAGCTCTGGGGAGCAGAGGACGCAGGGGCCGCCTCTCCGTCCCTCTGTCTGCACACCCACACCCGTCTCACTCCTCTGACCTTGGAATCGGCCCAGAAGTCCTTACGCGGGGGCCCTCTCACCGCGTGCAGCCCTTTCCTAAGGTGGACAGGGTGGATCTAGGGTGCACGGTGACCTCCCCCCCCCCCCCCCCGATGGCGAAGGAAGTCATCCCAGGACATCTGCCATACAAACGCGTGCGCGTCACGTACCGGCAGGAGCACAGCCGCTGGAGTGGGCCGGCGCCCGCGGGCCTCAGGGCCTGACAAGAACAAACGAGGCGTGGCTGGTTAGGGGATCTGGTGGTCCGGGGGCAACGAGAGATCTTCCCCTTCCCCACGCACCATCCACGTACCCACGAGTGGCCATGAACGAGTCAATGTGCTACCGGGCAGTCACTCCCGCTAAGGTGTTGGGGTTCGGGTGGGAGGAGGGGGTCTGTGTAGGAGCCTGCGCTGGGGAAGCGGGTTCTCTGTCCCTGGAGCCCCGCCGCCAGATGCTTCTGACGTTGGTTCCCCAGGTGGGTTTGGAGTGTGATCTTCCTATTGTGCTTCCTCTATGGCTGGGGTTGGCAGGCCTGTGCCACGGTGACCTGCCACTGGTTGAGACCGAGTCTCTTCTCTTCAGTCACACCATCTGACCGAACTGCTGTCTCCTCCAGAGACCCCGAGGGGCCCCTCCCTGCCGAAGAGACGGGGTGTGGTCTCTGGGGATTCTACAGGGGTCAGAGCTGTTCTGAGGTTGGGGAACCCGCCACCGGGTTGGCGCAGGACAGCAGGCCCCCTAAGATTACCCAGAGACCTGAGGGTCACCTTTCATGTCCCCTAATAGGACGTCAGCCTTTTGTTAAAAACAACAGCATCAAAGCATCGCTACGCCCGCGGTGGATTCAGAACGAATCCCATCTTCCTCTCGGACTTGTCGTGTTGGATTTTCGGTGACATCCAAGGCTTCTCTCTTCTTCTGGATCTTTGGAAAGCTCCGGGTCGCGAGGTGCGCTCCTCAAGGTTCTTAGGCAAACCTGAGAGAAGGGAGAGGGGAGCAGGGCTCTGCTCACGTCTCTGCTAATTCATTAAGAGGTAATATGGGTTATCTCACTCGCTGTGTTTCCACGTCGAGGTGTACTTTAGGGGAGGCGGGGCGGTGACTGACTCGCTTCACTCTCAGCTCCCTAGCTCAGAGTCGATAAATACTTGAACACCCCAGCCACTGGCTGATCTCCGCTGGCAGAGCCTAAGCAAGGGGGGGGGGGGTCCACGGATACCGCACCCCGATCCTGACCCCGACGCCATGCTCAGAAAGTCCCGCAAGGAGCCATTTAACCCTAAGAAGAGGGCCAACCTTCAGCGTGTGCCACAGAGCAAACACATACGGACAAGGCCCCTCTGGGCGCCTCTCACCGCCCGCCCCCTCCCGCCCCTGCCTTGCACACTCGGCCGCTGGCCGGGCTCACGGACAGGGGACCTTTACCACCGAGAGGGCGGCCTGCGCTGCGCCTCGGGCTGGCGGGGGGCACGAAGCCCGCTGCTCCCGCCTCGGGCCGGCCTGAGCCCGTCCCCGCGCCGGGGAGGCGAGCCGGGGTGAGGAACACGGGCTGCCTCAGCCCCCGGGCCCGCCCCCTTTGGGAGGGCGCAGGGGGGTGAGAGGGAGGGGAGGGCAGGGCTCGGACACTACATCCGTCAACGTGCAAGGAAAGCATTACAGCTGACCTGCCCGCGAGCGCCGAGGGAGGGCGCCAAGAGGTCCGCCGGCGTCCCGTGCGTCCGGTCCCCGCGGCACCCCGGGGGACCCTCCTGGGGGAGACGAACGCTCAGCGAGTGGACGGGCCCCCAGCGGGCTCCCGGACACTCGCCCTGGACAACGCGCTGTCACTCACCTGAGACGGGAGGACCCTGCTCAAACACCCGAGCTCCCAGGCGGGTCAGAACGCGGGCCGGCAGAGACCTGGCCTCGTACAGAACATAAACTCAACCAGGCGGGGGTGGCGGTGACGGCTCGCGCTTAGTATCATCCCAGCTACTCAGGAGGCTGAGATCAAAACCAGCCCGGGCAGGAAAGCCTGTGAGACTCTTTATCTCCGGTTACCAAAAAGCCGGAAGTGGAGGGGTCACTCGAGTGGCGGCGTGCCAGCCTTGAGGGAAAAAGAAAAGGGACGGCGCCAGGCCTTGAGGTGAAGCCCCAAACAAACTCGGTAGGGAAAACCTGTTGATGTGGCCCAGAGCTCTGAGCGACGTCCACAGCCAGAGCCAGACAGGGCCTCCAACAGAGCCCCGCCAGGGAGGGGCAGGGAGGACCGGGAACCGAGGCCGGGGACCGTGATCCACGCCGCTGCTCTGCCAGCAGCCAGCTCTGCTCTGGGCCTGCCGAGACCTGACGCCAACGCTCCTCTCATTCGTGGCATCCAAAGGCACAGCTCGTGGTGACATCGGGGGACCCTGGAGAGAGTGGGGTGGGAGGGTCAGTCTCTGTGGGACGGCCCCGCCGGGAACCACGCCTTCTCCCGGGGTGGTGTCCCCAGCCAGCCCTCCCAAGGCCAGGTGGGGGACAGCCCACAGGGAGGCCCCCATCTGTACGCAGTTGCGGGGGGGGGGCATGCATTGGACCAGAGCTTGTTCCTCTCCCACCTGGGGGACGGGCAGGGCCTAGGGGTGGGCAGACACCGCATCCCCAATCTTAGGGACCCCGGGTGTCCTGCGGGGGGCGGGGGCTGAGGCTCCTGAGGCACACGGACCATACCCCACGTACGTACCCCAGAGACACACAGCAACACCAAGCGCCCTGGCCCCACGGTCGCAAGGGGCCGGGGAGCTCTTCCAGCTGAGATTTGATACCGAAAAAGAAGTGCACCATGTTTGTTTCGACACATATAACGCGAAAAGAACATGGGCAACTTCTTCTCAGGTACCAGAGAAGGACGGGTGCTCCCCTCCAGCCGCGGTCCTGGGAATGGGGGCTCACTGAGGGGCTAGGCACAGAGGAGACAGACACGAGGCTACCAGTGTCCACCCCGGCGGGGGCCGTGCCCACCCCGGAGGAGGCAGGGGTGGACGGCGATGCGGCCCGGACCCCACGAGGCCAGGAGCCTGCCGCCCCCTCAGCTGCCCAGACACCTAGGGACATGACTGTCCCTTCAAGAATGAGGCTGGCGCGTCCTCAAAGCCTGCCAGGTGGGACCTCACGTTGAGGAGCCCCCCACCCACCCCAAATCACCAGAGAGTCAACAGCCACCGAGCCAGCCTCCATCCAAACGCGGCTTCCCTTCCAAGGGTCTCCCTGGTCTCCACGCAAGGGTGTACCCCGAGCCTCGGGACCCAGTTGTGGGGCCCGCATCCCTTGTTCCACCCAGGGAAGGGCTGACAACACCCCTTCCCCAACGCTACACCAGAAAGGCAAGGCCGACTCTGCCCATAGGTGTCTGGTGTAGCGGCTTCTGGAGATCAGACATAAAGTGGATCGGGAGAAACAGCCCCACGGCTCTTTTCTACTAACGCAGAGGGCGCGTGGTGTCCACGCTCTCTCCAGCTCTTGGAGCTGTCAGGACGCGTTTCCAGGTCGTGGAAACTCAACAGAAACCACGCACGGCAGAGAGGCAGATGGTGGGTCTGCAGTGGGTACTCCTCCACCCTGTGGAACTGGCTGGGGTCCCGGCAAAGTGTGATTCTAAAAGGGGACGCGCGAGAGTGGATTAGTGAAAAATGAAGTGAGTTTTCCCAGCGGCCCGCGGCCCAGGGCCAGGTGTTCGCAGGGGACGGAGAAGCCAGGAGTAGCCAGACCCGGTTCCCAGATCAAACACCCCTGAATGTCTCCCGCGGAGCCCAGGGGAATGAAGACACGAAACCCAGCGTCACGTCCTCAAGATTGCTCGCCAGATACGTGTGCCAGTTCTGGCCTGGCTTTTCCATTTGCTGCAGAACTCGCCTGGCCATAATCTTTTGTTGCAGGGGGAGCCTGGGACTCTCCGGACTCGTTTTTTTTTTTTTATTCCAACAGAGTCAGACCAACTGTGATAAGACTAGGGAGAGAGAAGTCCAAAACCAAGGGACGGAAAACTCCAGGGGTCCTGACAAGCCACCCACAAGAAGCAAAGACCCCCCCCCCATGCCACAAAAGGGGGCAAGATTGCGAATGAGGCTGACTGTGGGCGTGGCATCACAGAGAACCTACCTGTGTGTTCTAGGGTGTGGACTGCCCCGCCGCCAGCCTCGACCCCACGAGGGCATCTCGGGTGGGTGGGTGTGGCAGCTTCCTAAAAATGAAGACACGGAAGGTTAGGGGGCGTGGCGACCCAAGTCTGCTCTACAGGGCGGGTGAAGTCTCCAGAGTAGAACCCGATAGTCCTGTGAAACGCAGAGCCGACGGCGAGGGTTAGCAGAGCAGGTGACGTGAGACAACGCAGTGAAGACACTGGTGTTTGTGGCCTAGCAGAGATTCCTGTGCACCGGCTGGGCAGGGACCCAGCGGCCCCGCCTGAGGTTGGGGTCTGGACCAGAGGCCTCGGAGATGGGATTTGATACTGGAAAAGAGGTTAACCAGGTGTGTTTCATCCTCATCACAGAAACAGAAACCCAGAAAACCTCTCTTCAGGTACCACCAGGTAACACGGGCAGGGCCACCTCCGGTGCTCCCCGACCCTCGGCCTCCGGTCCTCGAGGTCCTGCGAGACACTGCCGCGAGTCGCGGGGTACGTGCCGTCCCGCGGCCGACCCCCCGGCGGAGGAGACGCTGACGGCACAGATGTTTTTCGAGTGAGCATCACCGGCAGAGGCCGCCAACCGCCACGGCCGCCTCTCCTCCATTATCCCAGAGGGGCACAGACGCCAAAGCACCAGACTCCCCCCCCAGGACCCCCAACAACTCAGCACGGAGGTGACCTATGGCGTACGTGACCCTTAGACCACTCAGGGACTTTGGGGTGGTGTGGACAGCACGCCCCTTGCCCTAGGTCAGGATAGCACCACCTCAAGGAGGACCCCCTCCAAAGAAAGAGCCCCCCCCCCCCCCGCAAACACACCCAAGTCCGCCATATTTGTCCCACTCGTGGTGACGGCCTCGCAGCAGCTCTGTCTTCCGCGCATCACGGGACGCAGCCGGCCGCGGCTCACGCTCCGCCATCTCCATCCGACAGTCGCCGTCCGTCGTCCCGGAAGCTCTCCCAGGGGGAATCAGATACTGAGGGTTAGTGGACCAGGTCACAAACGGCACAAATACAGCGTGTGCTCTCTGGTCAACCATCTCATGTATCCAGACACGCGTGGCTGCTGCAGTCCTCGGGCCGCACCGTCCTGGCTGCGGCCCGGCCCCCGGCGCTGGCGGAGAAGAAGACCCCACACAAGAGTTACCGTCCCCCGCGGGCCGGGCACGCGAGGGCCCCGCCCCACGGCAGGGGTTAGCTCCAGGCAAGCTCGCAAGGCGGGATTAGATACCGCAAAGAGGTCGACCGTGTAATGTGCGCCATAAATGAAGCGAACGCGCCACGGACCACCTCTCTCCAAGTACCAAGAAGCAGCAGCAGGGACCCAAGGGCAGGGCAAGGACCCCAGGACAGTGGCTCTTCCTCAAGGCTGATACCATCTCCTGGAAGTCTTCCAAGGCGAGATGTGATATTGAGAAGAAGTAGACCATGTGTCCTACGTCATAAATAAAGCGTACACACCATGGTCAACCGCGTCTGCGAATACCAGGAGGGCCACCGGCCCCGCCTCCTCTCCACAGTGGCACTGAGCTGTGCGCTCGACTGTCAGCAACCGGCAAATGCGGCGATGACCACAGACCCCAGGCCCAATACCGTTGCGCTTCAGGGAGGCCCTCAGACGGGCTCGCCGGGTCTGGTTGGGGACAGAGTCCTAAGTAAAGGATGTGGTCTGCAGCTGACCACCCCTCCCCGGCCCTCCAGGCTGGGCCAGCCCCACGCTCGAGTCAGCCTGGCCTCCGGGAAGCCCGCTACGCCTGGCCGATGCTGAGAGGAATGGACCACGTGACGCGTGTCCTGGACCACGCATCCGCATGGTGGCCTGCCATCTCGGCCAGAGTGCTGAAGCCAGGCCGGGGGGACTCCAGCAAGGTTTGCTTTGCCTCTGGGAAGCCCTCGGTGATTGCCTTTGATATTGAGAAGATGTGGACCACATTACATACGAGCCAGAGAAAGCGCATGTTCTATGGTCAACCATCTTTTCAGGTACCGAGGAGAAAGGGCTGAGGTCGGAACGGGCGGAGAGTGTCTCTGTCATTAGTGTCCCCTCCGGGAAGGCCTCGGGGGAGGGGAGGTGCAGGATTGAGAAGAGGCCACTGGAGGACCCCAGGGAGAGCTGACACCCAGCGAGGCTACTCCCGAGGCGAAGCGCCGGCAGGAAGCCCCCGGGCGCACGAGCTGTTAGGACGGGAGGATCAGTGGCATGCGTGGTGAGTAAAGCATATGCAACACGGCCAGCTTCTCCTGTGACGACTTCAAAGCCTTCAAGGCAGAAGTGGATCGTGGAAAGAAACGCGACCATGTTACACAGGCTGTTAAGGAGAGACATGCAGCGCAGCCGAGCCCTCTCCGGGTACCGTGTGACCGGCGCTGAGGCAGGAGGCCGGCCCAGACTCGGAGGCGGGCAGCATCTTCAAGTCCATCCCGCGAGGCTGGGCTCCACGGAGCCGAAGCGTGAGCCACACGGGGGGGCGGTGGGGGGGCGGGGTGCAATCAGAGCTTCACGAAGGAGGCTCGGCCGAGAATCCAGAGCTGGGGCGTCTTCTTTCAGACGGCTAGACTTGATACGGGGCGGGCGGGGGGGGGGGGGGGAACACCAGACTGGAATCATCAAGTGAGAAAAAAAAAACACCCCATAACTGTGTCTCCAAGTACCTGGAGAGGCACTGGGGGCGGGCGCTGCCCGGGGCTGGCACCGCCCGCCCTAGGCCGGAGGCAGCGCTTCGGGGGTAAGAACGAGCTGTGCGTGGGCCTTCTCTCCTTCTCCCTCTCGGGAACATCTGCAGCAGCAACTGCTTCTTCCCATCTTGAGGGGCGACAGGTCCATGGCAGTCGGTCACCTTCCCGGCGGTCGTCAGCGTGCGTGGGGACACTGAGGAGGGGACCGCGTCGCGAGCGTTAGCAGGGAAGGCGCACGTCCAGCCGGGTACTGCGGCGTGGGAACGGAGGGTGCCAAGCCCAGAGTCTCTTCTCTCGCTCCAAGCTCTCTCGATCACTTAGATGGCTGGGCTGGATACCAAGAAGCGGTTTACCGTCCCACATCCATACCCAAAATGTATGTGGGACGGTAAACCAATTCTTCAAGTACCGCAGGACGGCGGGGGAGGCTGTCAAAGGCTCGAGGCCGCCAAAGCATCTCAGAGCGTTGCTTCCCGGCTGCGTCGGGGGCCAAGACGTGCGTCCCGGCGTCCGTCTACTAACCAAGAGTTGCACAGTCAGCCGGGTCGCGGAAGGAGGCCACGGAAGAGCATCGGTCCCAGAAAGCGCCCCAAAGTTGGTGAAAGATCCCAAGGTAGAACTTGATAGAGGAGGAGGGAGAGTATGCCATTTCCCGTCATGCAGGGAAAAAGGAGAAGCATGCCATACGAAAACCATCTCTTCTGAGTGTGCCGACGAAGCCACGGCGCCGTGTCTCGCGGCGCCTCCCCGGAGACAGCGTGGTTTCCAGGAGCCTCGGGGACGGATTTGATACTGAGGGTTAGTGGACCGTGTTACATACGTCACAGATAAAGCGTACGCTATACGGTCTACTATCTCTCCAAGTACCACACAGAGACTCCGAGGACAGAGACCGGCGGCGGTGCGTCCGGAAAGCCCTCCGGGGCGGGGTGGGGCGGGGCGCTGAGCTGGCTGGAACCAGAGGGCAGGCCAGGCAGGGCGCATGCACCATGCGACAAGCGCACACGGGCCGGGAGTCTTGTCTTCACGGACACGGCTGGCCAGCGCCATCCCCGGGCGCGGCAGCTCTTCCCCGGGGGCCCCCCGAGGCTGCCAGTCCCACCGCGCCGAGCGGGCGGGGCCACGGGGCTCGTCCCACCGTCGACGCCGGCTCGGCGCCTACTCTGGCCTGGGCGCCGCGATCGCCTCGCCTACTCTGGGCTGGCACTGGGCCGACACTGAAGGAGTGGGCTGTCGGCAGCACTGGGAGGGCGGGCTGGCATGGAGCTGGTAAAACCGGGTGCGAGACGGGGAGCAAAAGAATCAAGAATCCAAAATGGCCATGTGAAACCGGAGAAAACACCTGGCCCCTCAGACAGAGCGAACCCATCAGGCCCGGGAGACACGAATCCCACCTCCCTGGGAGCCCTCGCCTTAGGCCTAGGAGAAGTGTACCACAAGGGAAGGCCTCAAGAGCAGAGATCTTTCCAGAAGTAGAAGCTGCACCGCCACCGTGCCACCTTCATGAACAAAGAAGGTCTCACTTTGGTCAACTGTCTGCCTACAATCAGAGCCTCCGGCTCGACCCCAATCTTGGGACGGCCTGTGGAAAGCCCTGGGACCGAAAGAAATCCCGAGAAAGGACGGGGCATCCGTGCAGACCCGGGCAGCACGAGCAGGGAGAACCCCTCATGCCGGGAGGGAGTGGAGTGGAGGCAGAAGGGGCGTGGCCCCCCCTCAAGGTAAGACTGACTCCACAAAACCTCCAAGAAAGCTGGCCGGCCGGGACGTGGCGAGGAAGGTCACACGAAGGTCTCCTCGTGCACCTGCCACGTGGGACAACCCCCTCTGCAAGTGTCAGGGCTGTGCACGGCACGGGGGGTCTCTATCCCCACGTTGTATGGCCCCCCGACCGTGCCCCAAGTGGGGAGGGAGGGGGGAGGGAGCACAGTAAATGCCCAGAAGGGATAGGTTTTGTTGCCTGGGTCAGACATCCACAATCGGCAACAGGAATTACAGGGCGGTCAGGGGCTCTACCCAGCATTCCCTTCCCTCCGGGGGTGGGGTGGGGTGGGGTGGGGGGCTTCCCAGGACGGATTGGATACCGAGAGTTAGTGGACCATGTTACATAGGTCAAAAATCATAACGCCTACGTTCCATAGTCTACCACCCCTTCAGGAACCACGGCGTGGCGCTGAGCCCGGCCCCTGGCCTCCCTGACGGTGGCGTCCTGTCCAGAGCGCTTTCTCAGGCGGATCTGGGATGGGGAGGCAGGCAGGAGGTGAAACGGGGGTGGGGGGGGACAGGGATGCTGACAGGGAGGGAGGCCCCTCGTCCCGGGCAGCGCCTCCTCGAGGCCGGCCGCGCCAAGACTGAGCCAAGGCGAGCGGCCACGCGGCCCGTGCCTTCCACGTCGCGCGGTCACCACCCTCCTGGACCAGGCGAAGGGCAGCGGTGGGCTTCCCGCGGGCAACGGGAAGGGCAGTGCGAGGCCGGGTCCCCACCCACCGAGGCGGCCACGCGCCCGGGCTACCCCACGATTAAGATCGCCGCCGTGGGCCTCTCTATCTCCCGGGGAGCGGCGGCCCTTCCCACAGCCACCCTGTCCACGCCCCGCGGAGGGGCACCGGGCCCTGAAGACTGGCCGCCCTCCTAGGAAGGCCCAGGCCGGTGCCCGCTGGCTGTTCCCACTTCAGGGGGGTGCCCTGCCACCCCATCCCTGTCCTGCATGTGTCAGGCAGTGTCTCCCTCCCTCCCCCCACAGCCACACACGGCGGGTGTCCTCCGCCCCAGCGCACCGGCCCAAGGACACGGCCTGTTCCTGTGGGGGCCCCGCTTCACCCCAGCCAGTGCGGACCCCACAGGAGCCCCACGTGGCCCACAGTGCTTACCCAACACCCTGAGGCGCCAGAGGCGGAGCCGTGGGCCTGCCCCCCCCCCCACCCCGGCTTAGCCGCGCACACGCAGGACTGCAGGAACTGTGTGGGAAGCACTGGACTGAATGGGGGAAGAGGCCCAAGCGAGGGCGGGCACCGAGTCCAGAGGAAGGAGGGGGGAAGGATGGCCGGGAGCGAGGGCGGGCAGGGAATGAATCTAGGAGCCGGAAAAGAAAGAAGGGCACCGTGGAAGGGCAGGAAAGAGAGGGGGTGCACGGAATACGTCCGGGGCTCTAGGGAGGAGTCTGGGGGTGGAGATCAACAGTAAGGAAAGGTCCGTGACCCCACAGGGGCGGGTGGGGGTGGAAGCTGGCACAGGGGTGCCCCGCGGAGCTGGGGCGCGCTAGCTGGGGGGCAGCCCGGAGGCCAGGGTTTCCTTCGGAGCGTGGGGCTGGAGGCGCTGCAGAGTGGGCAGAAGGGGCTGCGGCTCCCGGGGTGCTCAAGGAGTGCGGGTACCAGGCAAAGAGAGGGGGAGGCTGAACTCCGCGAGGGGGGGGGGACACCCATGGATGGGGAGCGGGTCCCTGGGTCTCCCCGTCGGGTCTGGGAACACTGCGTTGAGGACGCAGGAGGAGGCAATGCCAGGAGCTAGTGCCCCCTGCTGGGGACGAGGAGAACCACCCGTGTCCCCTCGAGCCCAAGCCAGCAGCCAGGCCGGAAGCCCACAGGGCCTTCCGTGTACACACCTGTGAGCCAGCCCTGGAGGGACGGGGGGAGACCCCCCCACACACGGGCTCCACGGACTTGATTCTCACGGGGCACGGTCAGAGAACACTGCCCCTCCCTCTCCCTCCCCCTCTCCCTCCCTCCCTCCCTCTCAGCGCCGTTTTTAAGAAGCTGAAATCTAAACACCCACCAGGTTGAAAGCTGGCTGCTTGTGTGCTTTTTGAATCACCAGAGAAAATTAGAGAAAAATATAATAGTTCCAATGATATAACAAAAAGTCACGGGAGAAAAAAAGGATGAAAAAAAAATAAAACAAGCATGAAGTACAGGTTTGTTTTTTTTTAAGCTCAAACATGCCAATCAAGGGGGGGGGGGGGGGAAATGCCATGTAAATGGCTTATATGCCCTTAAAAATAAAAATTTCTCAACTGGGGTCAAAAGCCTCAAATTCTGACTCTATGTCGTCGCTTGGAGATGCGTTTTGAACAAGAAAACTGCGAAAGTTGCCAAGCCAAGGGGTGGTCCAGGTGGGAGGAGGCCCTCAGGTTTCATGCAGGAGGGGCAGGGAAGCCCGCCCAAGGCTCCCTCCCGCCCCCCGCCCCCGCCCCCTCCAACCCGGGAACCACGCTGGTGGACAGGGCAACGTGTTCAGTCTCCTGCCTGTTTCACAGCAGACGCTTGCCAAAGGTCATTTTCTTTGGGAAGCAAAGGGAGTTCCTCCGGGATCCGGTAAGGATCTGCCCAGAGCTGCCACTCACAGCCCTCTCCAAAGACAGCAGCTTTGACGAGAGCTATTTTTGTTATTAGACTTCTAGGTAGCAGTTGGTCGGGATTTTTTTCTAAAAGGGGTTTAGTAGAACTTGAAAAATCAGGATTTGATTATATTCCCTACTTTTGCTTTGCAAGTAAATGGAAAATGGGAAATAAAATTGCTGATAACTTAATGCTAAAAGCATAGCGCTCGTATATGCTTTAGGAAATTAAACCATGGAAGTCATTTGGCAGGGCCCAAGCAGCCCGTATTTAGCTTCAGTAGGTGAACCTAGGGGCAGTCAACTGTGTGTGTGGAGAGAACAAAGCGGAGCAATGTCCGGTGGGAAACCGCAGGGAAAGGCGAAGGCCCCTGAGCCCCCAGCAAGCTTTGGAGCATGCCAGTCCACCTAGCCAACTTCCAAACACCACTCCAGAATCACTGCAAGCTTCCAGAAGCAATTACAAGAGAAAGGAAGAGCCCCCAAGAGGGAGCAAAAACTCCAAAGCAAACGTGCATGCGTTCTGCAATTTGCAAGTCACTCAGCAGGCCAATGGAAAAAGCAAGAAAGCAAGAAAGCAAACCACAGCCAGGATGTCCCGCCACAGGGACGCACATCGGGAAAAGTACAGTATCCCAAACAGAGAAAAACAGTGTAGACCCTCAAAGCTAAAGGTAACAATGAACAGAAAGTGAAAAAAAATTTAAAGATACTTCATTTTAAGTGATGTGTCCCCCAAAGCTTTAAGCAACATAGCAGATTGCATATTTATAGATTATAATTATTTATAGGTAGGTGTCAATGAATTTCTAAGGAAATCCAAGAAGACTGAATGAAAAGCTTACAGAATTCAGTATCTTTACAATAAAACCAACTTCCCACATACAAGTAACATATTACTTTACAGGTCTACAAAGCATTTACAAACTTTGAGTATGTTATGCATAAGAACACATCAGCAAAGTTTCCCCAAAGTAGAATTTATATGTCCGCGTTATCTAGCCACAATAAAATCTACTCACATTTGAATGAAAAAATTATAAATGACAACAAATAACTGAAGTAAATTAGAAATTAATTTAAAAGCAGGCTCTGTTTTTCTCGCATTTAATTCATATAATCATCTTCAGAGAACAAAAAGAAATGGAAAATGTAATTACAAATATTTAAAAACACTGAAAAGACTACACAGTAAAACTTGGGGAATATGCAGTCAAAATTGCAACAAAAGGCAAATTCATTCCCTGATATGTTTTCATGGTTAAAGAGGAAAAGCAATGGGAAGAGAGCCATAAAACAAACCCAAAGCAGAGGAAGGAATCAGTAAAGATTAAAAAAGACATTTTTTGGTATATTTAAGCACCCAGATACACACAACAAAAGTTGAATGGGTGAAATATCCCCAAACTGATTTTCTGAAAAAAATGCAAATTGTACAGAAAAACATCTATAGCTCACCCCGATAAAAGAGAAAGCACACATAGGGACCAACTTAAGAATAACAGAGCCATACAATCATATAATAGATAAAATTCTAAAATAGAATATGATTTACAGCTCTATGCTAATACATTTTTTTCAATAAGAAAAATTGGTTATTTTCCAAGAATAATAATAGATAAAGCAAGCAACCACAGAACATACCCTAGTGACTCAGACATAGCACAGAGCACTTCAAAGGAGTCTTACGAGATTTTTCTTAACCATTTGGCAAAATGAGGAAATTAGAATGAGGGAAGAGACATCATTTTTCTAAGGTCACATGGAAAGGAACTTCAATGTAATTTATCTGATTCAAGTGCCGACAAGTTTAAACACTGAGGCTACAAATTAAAAGGCCAATCTTAAAGATGTAAAAGATCCAACAATTCCAAAACATACCAAAGCAACAGTATACATTGTGAAACACAGCCCAAGAGAGTTAGGAAAGCGAGGTAATTTTTTTTCCTCAAATTTTCATGGAATAGGTCATTTAAATGATGTATATATGGTACAGAATAGAGAAAAGGGTGGAATATTCCCTAATTTATTGCACATGGCCAGTATAACATTGAAACCATTGATATAACCCAATAGCAAATAGATTTTAAAACTCCTTAAAGAGATACAATAAAAGCAAATCTTACGGAAAGAAGAAGACACATAAATCAAGTAGGATCTCATCTAAAAGTGTTTCAGAGGTGTGACGCATTATTATAGTTCATTGCATCAACCAGCCAACTGAGAACAACAATGCAAATATCTCTTTGACATCAAAAAGGCATTTCACAAAATTCTCAGCTTTAAAGTCCATTCCCAGTTTCAAAATCACCCACAAACTAGAAATATGTCATTTGCATCTTAGGGGGAAAAAAAATCTAAACGGAGACAGTGATTTGTAGCTAGACAGTGAACTAGAACCCAGATTTCTGTTATTATCCATTAAATATCTTATAATATCTACACATTGATGAGGTAAAAGTGAGACAAAATTTATATTATAGAGATCCAAACAAGCCTTTACCTAGAAATTCCAAAGCACTCAACTAAAAAGTCACACAGCAAGTAATTCAGGGAGACAGACAGCAACTATACATACACAAATGCAAACCTACATATCAGGAACAACTTATTAGAAAGGATGAAGAAAAGGGGCCGCATTCACCATAGACGCGACCCTTAATTCCTGAGAATAACACACCATGCATCTGTCAAATGTGATAAAAATTGTTTTCATATAAATATAAAGCTGTGAAATACCATGTAAAGCCTAAGTAAAAATAATTAATTCTCTTTTAAATGAATTCACAATTTTTTCTGAGACAGTGTCTCACTAGGCAGCCCCGGCTGGCTTTGAACTTCACACTTTCCCACATCAGCCTTGCAAACACTCGGACTAAAAACTGGGCACCTCTGTGCCCTGCCCTTAACTCAGGATCTTACAAAATTACATAGGGAAACTAGAGTGTTTGAAACCCCACAGCTTCAATCAAGTTCATCTGAAAGAATAAACAAATGAGGCCAACCACAAAAATCTTTTTAAAAATACCAGAATGAAGGAAGAGCATTACTAAGGCAATACAATCTATTAAAACAGGGAAAACCATCTATTAAGACAGAGAAACCAATGGAATGGTGGAAAAGCATCACAACAGCAAAACTATAAAAGCATCTATGACGGGGGAAGTGTGGAAATACAACCCAGTTATTCCTTACCACAATTAAATGGATGGATTAAGGATTCAAATATCAAATGTGAAGAAATTAGGACTAGTGAATAATTCGACCTCTATGTGAGCTTCCTCCAGGAAGGGCCCCTTTGTGTTAGAAAGCAATGCAAATGGAGAAACTCGAAGGAAAACTTAGTGGCAGGTTTTCTACAACATAGCCATTTAAACATCCAGACGGAGACAATAAGAAACTCCACCGACAACGTAGAAAAGCCAGGGAGAAGTGGCGTGGTGCAAGAGGGGTGGAAACGAACACATGGAAGAAAAAGAGTATGTTAAAAGCTTCAGAAAATAAAAACCAAAGCAGAGACAGCAAAGAGAAGGCGGGAGGCCTAGCAGGGGAAGTGGTGCGGACAGAGCTCAGCCGGTATGGACACACTCAGGGGACAAGGGGGGCGGGGGGACTGAACCCTCCACTGGCAGAGAAGAAGGACTCCCTAAAGCCCAGGTGCCCACATGCATCCGCCCTTCCCTTCCCAAGTGCTGGAGGACGAGTCGGAAGAGCCACGCCTCCCCCACGCCTGGAACTGTAAGAGAGGAGCCCGGAGGGGCCCCCAACTGCAGCCCCGCAGGGCGCTGGGGTCTCGAGGGGAGAGCCTGCATTTAACTGCAGTGTGAAGGAGAAAGAAGGGGGTTCACCAGCGGGTGTGGGAGGGGTGGAGAGCAGGGCTGAGTGGGGGCCTGGCATGGCTGGGGCCCCCCGGCTCGGATCCCTAGGACAAGTACAGGAGGAAAAAGGGAGGAAGGAGGAAGGGGAGAGCCGTGCTTCTAGAGAGAGCGCCCCAGAACGGACGCAGATCCACAGCTCAAGAGCGCCGCGGAAAGGGCGGATGCAAACCACAGGGAGACAGGAACTCGCTGAGTTCCCAAACGACGGAGACCAGGAAGAAACCCCACCAGCCCCGGAAACGTGAGGGAAGCGCGGGGCTGGCACGGCTCGCCAACAGCTCCGGAGTGGGGGACGCTCCTCTATCTGGACATGGAAGGCACCCCAAGATTTCCCTCCCGCCACGGCTGTAAGACCCACGCTGCTAACAGAAAGGAGAGTAACCCTAAAAAGAATGGGACCTCGAAACTCAGAGATCCAACCAGGGGGACAAGACCAAGGAAATCACCTCCTCGCGCACAGCGTGTTCAAGGCGGCAGCAGGATGCCCACCATCAGCTCACCCATCACAGAACAGGAAAGAAGGCTCTAGAAGGAAATGCCTTCTAAAGGAGAAAACACATTAAAAAAAACAACGCCTAATGTATCTGAATGTATGAAGAGAATTGAAGTAAACCTGAGCTATTAAAAAAAGAAAGCAACCAAACACACAGAGAGAGAGAGAGAGAGAGAGAGAGAGAGAGAGAGAGAGAGAGAGAGAGAGACCAATCACGCACAGTAAGCATTAATTCCAGAAGAAAAATATAAGGAAGAATTAAGTCCTTATCTTCACTAGTGAAAGTCAAGCAGATAATGCCTAAGACTTAAAAAAATAAAAAAAGAAAATCAAGAAGTAGAGAAACATAAGAATGTCACTCCGAATGCCTCTGCAAATGTCAAGAGAATCAGCTGGAGCACTTAGCAGGTGCCGAGCCTCTCCCGGAACGTTCTGGGTGGGGCGGGGGGGCGGGGGGGGGCAGGGGGAGGGCTGAGGCTTTGCTAACGATCTCACAGAACAACTCAACACTTCAGAGGATGTGTATGCCGAGCCGTGACAAAAAGACAAACTGAGTGAATCACAGAAGAGCGCGTGGAGCCACGGGTGACAAGAACCTCACGGGAAGCCAGGGGAAGGCCAGGGCCACCAAGCTGCGGTGCAGACCCGCGGCCAGAGACAGAGACGGGGCCTGAGAACGGGGCTGGGAGGGCGTCTGGCTGGCGGGGGCGCACCGGACAGAGTCAAGGGCAGGAAGCCTGACCCGAGGCCACGGTGGGTGAGCAGAAGTGCTCCCCTGACTTACACCCACAGGCCACAGAAAACAGCCCATCGCCTTCTGCTAGAGCACTCTACAGCCATGAAAAAGCACAAGAGTCAGGGAAGGACCTAACGGCTCAGGAGACACAGCCTGATTCGAAAAAGGGAAGCAGATGGCAAAGACGAGCGCCGTATCACACAGACAGACAGACACACACACACACACACACACACACACACACACACACACACACACGTGTAAACAAAAGCCAGAGGCTGGCGGCCAGGCGCTGAGAGTTGTCCTCTTTGAGTGGTACGCCCATTTGTTCTTTTCAAGAGTTTACAGGTGCGTGCCATTACTACATGTTTTTAAATGGGACAAAGCATTATTCCAGAAACTACCTCTGTGTGATCAACGCTATGAATTTGGGATCCTTTATAGGGAAATCTCCCCCGGGCTCTCCGCGGTCAGCTTGGCCTTCCACTTGACGGCAAACCGCGAGTGGAATGAATTCCTCAGCTTTTCCTGTGTCCTTTCCTTCCCTCTTTCTCTCTCTCTTTCGAGGTGGGGTTGTGCCGTGGACCGCAGGCTGGTCCTGAACTCACGGCGCCGCCTCGGCCCCCGGGGGTGCTGGGATTACAGGCCTGTGCCGCCGCGCTCAGCCCGCCCGCGTCATTTCTCAAAAGGCGAGGGGCAAAGGAGCGGATGGAACCCCGTGTCCCCGCTCGAGCTCGCAGTGAGGGTGCGGAGTCTGGTCAGCCTGGAGTCCGCAGCCTGCCCGTCCCCCTCCCCGCCCCCCCCCCCGGGCTGGGGGACGCTGGTCCCGCTCACCCCTGCGCGGCCCCGCCCGGCCCGCCAAGCTCCGGCCGGCTCGTCCCCGCTGGGGCCCCGTCGCCTACAACGCAGGCGCCCGCGGGACGGCTCTGCCTGGCCCCCCGACGCGCGGCATCACAGACGGCAACCAAGAAAAGCAGAGCTCACCCACGAGGCCGCGCTGCGCCCCGGCGGCCATCCTCCCAGGAAGCCGCGGCTCCGGCGACCCCATCTCCCGGGACCCGCACAGGACCTTCCAAGACAAGAGGCGCAAGTCACAAAGGCAGCCTGAGCACTGGGGGGCCCGGGGGCCCCCTCCTCATAGAGGAGCTGGACAGGAAGGGGTGCAGGCAGCCTCGGGGCTCTTCCTATGAATCCCAAGATGGAATATGAAGGAGGGACCCCGCCCCTCTTGCCCCAGGTGAACCTGCTTGGATCTGCGGGCGGGCAATTCACCTAGGCCCCGCTGCACACAGTCCTCTGGGGGCCCTAGGAAGAGCCACCCACTGTCGAGACCGAGGGGCGCTTTCGCCACCCTCTGCCTCCTCGCTCAGACCCCGGAGACGCCTGGTCCAAAATCCTCCCCCTTGCACAACCTGCACACCCACGGCCCGGTCTGTGCCCCTTGCTGGCAATCAACATCCCCGCCGGTTGACCATCGAGTCCCGCCTAGCCCTCTTCCCTTCTCCTCCACTTATGTTCCTAACCCGAGGCCCGGGAGGAAGCGGTGGCCAGGGACAGGCGTGGGGCAGTCCTGGACACCGCTCTGGGGGAAGGAGGGGGGGGGAGGGATGGGTCGCCGCGGGGGCGGGGCCTGGGCAAGGGGCCCACCTAGAGCCAAGGTGCTGGCCACTGCTCCTTGGGGAGAACGCCACGCTGGTTCTTGTCCATCCGGAGGGAGATTCTTCCCAGGACGAGGCCGACTTCTTCAGTCTTCGGGAACAGAGGCGATCGGGTCTCCCACCCGCGTGGGGCGCCTTTAAAGAAGCAGGGTTCATCCTCGAATCAAGCCGCTGCGGATGGAGAAAGAGAAGCGCCTAAGATTTCTGGGGGACCTATCCTCACCCCAGGTATCATAGGCAGCATGCATGGGGTCCTCGAAGGCCCCTAGAATCAGCTCTTGGTGAGAAGCAACTGAAACAAGCCCCCGGCAGAGGCCCTTCTCCTTCCGCTCGACGTTGCACAATCCAAGGCAGACAGAAGGTGGTTTGCTTGGGAAGGCGACCAGCCCACCCACTCGCCAGAGGCACCAAAACAAGACGGAGTTCATTTTCACCTCCTGTCTTGGCAGAAGTAAGGGCAACTTTCGGGAAGGCCCAGGGCTTCGAGTCCACCATGCCAAGCCAGCATTGCCCAAGGATGGGCCGGCGTCCCGGGCAGGCAGAACTGCCAGCATCCTGTCTCATTGTCTGGCACAGGAAGCTGGGCTCGGTGGTGAGAGTCTGCACTGGCATGGAGAATTGCCTAGGTGCCTACCAGGCTCAGGGCTGGGCAGGAATACGGGGAAGAACTGGACTCAGTCCCTGGGCCTCGAGGCACGCTGGTTTAGGGATGACATGTAAACAAACGCCCCTGGGCTCCGGCGCGTGTGGGGCGTTTATACTAACCGTGGCCAGTGAGGGGAAGAACAGCAGTGAGCTCCTTCAAGGCCTCACGCGTGGACAGCTGGCTCCTCCCTTCCTTTAGCGTTCCACGCACCGACTCGCTCATTCACGGAGCACTCGCTTCATGCCTCAACCACATCTCAGTGACTCACCGCGCCCCTGCTCAGTTATACTACTCGTTAACTATCCATCCACCTGACCATCCATTCATTCATTCATCCATCCATCTGTCGTTTCATTCGTGGACACGTTTGTTCACTCCGTGAGCATGCTCCGTATTTCCCTTCCATGCGTTCACTCATTCTGCCTCCTATCCTTGCCTCGGGGTCCACGCCCACAGCTGTGCATACAGCTGCCGCTTCCCGAACCACTGACCTGTCCATCTTCTGTTCGCTCACTCACTGCCTTACTCCTTCCTCAGGCCCTCGGCCAACAGTGACGTGTTCACTTCTCAGCCTGCGGTGAGCTCTACCCGCTCATGGGCACACTCGCCCACACTTCCAGGGCGACCTTCCCAGGGGTGCCTGACACAGGGCCTGACCAAGAGCAGAACCGAGAGCTGTCGAGCAGACGCGACTACCGCAGTGTCGCTTAACTTAGCCTTCTCTCAGATAGCAGCAAGTGACAAAACTTAAACTATGGGGCTTTCTAACAACACCCGCCAATAAATAAACTCGCTAGAACTTCTGCCTGCTTAAGATGAAAAGACAAAAGGAATCTGTAAATTCCACATAGAACATTCAAGATATTTCATCCGTGCATATTGTCCAATATGATACAAGTGAAGATTTGAAAGACCAAAGGTCAGAATTTTAATGTTTGTAATCTTTATTTCAAAACACATTGTGCTCATTGGTCCATGATTTGCTAACATCTAATTTATTTTTTCATAGATTGACTTACTAAGCAGTGGTAATGATTATTACATAAACCCACAAAAAGACAAGAAAAAATGAATATTTTAACATGTCTCTCTGACTTCTTTATATGCACAGGGTATAGATTAAATCCGTTTGGTTAAATAGATTTCAGAGAAGCCAAATTGAGTTGGCTATAATAATTCTTATTCCAAAAAAATTCATCAGCAGATTAATTCTGTTCATTTATATTGTCTGTATATATAGATCTTTTCTTATTGGCTAAATTTTAGTTACTCATTATCAAAACTAAAGTCTACAATACACAGTCTACAGTCAAATGGAAAGTAAACTCACTAAGTTTTCCTATGGACTTCTTAACAGAGTATAATTCTTAACTCTTAACAAATTAAATAAATCCTTCTTCATTGCTATAATCGGATCACTGGTCAGAAATGGACAGAGGATTTTTGCTTGTTCGGCTGCTTGTTATTCATAAAATAATAATACCCCAAGGAAACACATGACACAAGAGCAAGGTCTCGAGTAAAGGCCAGAACCTGTCTATCAGTTCCTTAGTCTAAGCAGCGTCGGTAGAGGGGCCTTGAACTAGGGGCCAGGGCACTGTCCTTCAGCTTTTGTGCTTAGGCCAGCACTCTACCACTTGAGCGACAGCTACATTTCTGGCTCTTTGGTAATTGGAAATAAGAATCTCATGGACTTGGCTGCCTGGGCTGACTTCGAACCACAATTGTCAGTAGCCAGGGTTACAGGCAGGAGCCACTGGTACCTGGCTGCAGCTACCATCTGCACCCGCAGAGGAGTGAGGCCGGAAAAATCAAGGGGAAATTCACTTTGGAAAATTAATGGAAAAGATGTTTTTTATTCTTGTGCATTTGTGCTAAATTGAATTGATCGGGGTTCATAATACATTATCATCATAGACCTAGCCTCCTAAAATTTAATTAATTTTTGTAATGATACAATGGAAGCTATGAACTAATGACTGGAACCAAGAAATTTATTACTTACATTACACGATATTCTCCACACTCAGGGAGCTGACACTGAGCGCTTCCTTCATGAATGGAGAGCAACTGACTTAGCTACGGCCCGTACCTCCTGTGAGAAATGAGACATATATTCACAGATGAAAATTCAGTAGACATGAGCTGCCCGTCACAGAAATCAATCATCACTGGTCATGTGTGGCACATTCATAGGACTAATTCATGAGCATGCCTCCATTTTCCTAATTGATATATTCAGTTACTCATTTTAATCCTATTATGAACAACCCTTAAACAAATGACCGTGTGACACGGGCTAACACCTCTGCAGGCCCGGCTCGAGCCGAGGGTTCTCCTTTTCACAAAAGCACTTTTGCGCCAGGCTTGAGGGTCCAGGCCTGGGATCTCCACTGCCCAAGAAGCAAGTATGGGAGGATTAGGATTTCAAAGCCAGCGCCCATACTAACGTTAAAAAGAAAAAGAAGGAAAAGAAGAAGGCAGAGGAAGGAAGGAAACGACATGACTCGGCCAAAGAGAAAGCTGCCAACCCACTAACTGTGCATCCCCAGTTAAACTCCAAGTGTTTACACCTAAGTGGAAAGGAAGGAACACTGCTCACACTCGCCACCGTGCACTGATTTCCTGATTCTCATTGGCTTATTTCCATTACTTCAATCACCATCTTAGCCTATGGCTCTCGACTATGACCAACTCCTCCCTATACAATTATTCCTCCCAGGAGCACCTCTGGGATTCATTTCTTAAGGGTGTGCTGATTATGCGAAGAGGCTTTCATCAGGGAATTTCATGTGTGTACGTGTGAAACGTGGGACAGATTACCCTCTTGTGTAGTCCTGTCCCTGCCTCTGTCCTGTTGGCCAGCAGCCTTCAGCCAGTTTCTTAGTTCATCTTCACACACAGGCACAACGGACTTGTTTATTACTCACCCTCCATCATTCTCCGTCCCCTTCCCCCCACCCCCCAGAGCAGTCTCATTGTGACATGCTGACCCCCCCCCGCCTCCCGTAGAAGCACGCACTTAACTAGGGAAATGCTGTCTCTCCTCTACTCTGTCACTTAAGTATTTGGGATGACATTTATCAAGCAATGTCATCCCAAAACAACATGGATCCTTTACAGAAGATGTAACCAGCTTCTGTCTGGCACTTCCAGATTCTACACGTTATCTGGGATGCACAGAGGACCCTGGCAGGCTGGGTGGGAAAGTCCTGAGGACTCCATTTCAACAGCAGCAAGCCAGATGGGATAGACACACCTGTCATTCTAGCAATGGCGGAAGACTGGGGTGTGACTGCATAGCCTGGGGGGACGGCTCAGTGATAGAATGCCGGCCTAGCAAGGACAAGATTCTGGGAGGTGATTTCAAAGATGCCACTGGCCTAAAAGCAGAATGTTGTCTGTAGTTCATACTACTAAGGCCACATTAGACAAAGCAACATGTAGAAGTTACTTTTCTTTGGACATCAGATAGTGCTCTACTTCTTACTACATGTGATCTGAATTGGACACTCCCACCCTTTTATTTTATTGTCTTTTGTTTATTCATTCTTACATCCATGTGAGGATATAAAAGTAGAATTTGCAAACGTGGTCACAAAGGGAAACAAGTATAAACTCAGGTACTGAGTCGGTTCACGGGGGAGAGGGAAGTGAAGAGAAAGGGATAGAAGGGAGGTGATTTCTTCTACAATGGAGGCCCAGTTTCAGGCAGTGCTCCCTCAAGCCAGCAGTGGTCCTCGTCCAGCTACCACTGGCCTCCGTGTCTCTGTGCCTTTCTCCTTTGCCTGTTGGTTTATAACTTCAAGAATAAGTGGAAACCCTATCACATAAGTCCTACAAGAGCCTGATGGTCCCCCATCTGTATAAACCGCCACCTCACATCAGTATATTCATGTGTCTCCAACAATTGTCCTGTCTGTCCCACAAGCCTAATTCAAAATATGAATCCATGTTAGCTCCATAGGGGTCATTGTTTGGGTGTGGTCTAATAGGATCGTGTGTCAGAATTTTTACAGCCCAGTGGATCATCTCCCACAAACCACCCAAGCCACCAAGGACCTGGCTTCCAGGCTCATCAGTTCTGAACACCACCAGGGACATGGCCAGTGGCTGGGGACCCCTGAAGACTGGCCCATGGCACCAGGAACCTCCATTCCCAGGCGTTCAAAGCAGAGAATGGCAACTCTGCACATAATCGCCGAGGAGGGTGACACCAAAAGCGGGACCCCGAATGTCCATCTTTCACTCAGCTTACACGTACATGTTCATTCATGTAGGATAAGATTTACTTATTTTCCCCCCCTTGGAAAATGTCAAACTTATAAATAACCCAGAGTAATCACTGTTGCTTCTGATTGCATCTATCATCATTAGTCAAAAATTTTAACCACCTGACACATTTTTATCCATGTATATACATACAACATATATTTATATAGTAAATGTGTTAAATGTTTTGTATTATAAAGTATATATGATAGGTTATATGTATATATGTAGCGCATATATATATATATACACATATATATACTATATATATATATAATTGGCAAGTAAGCATGTAATTACTTGTCCAAGGGGGCTTCCTTGCAATATTTCCTTCATGAACACAATGTACTTGATCAGACTTACCCCCTTCTTCATCCCTCCTCCCACCCGTATTAAACTCAACAGCTGTCATTGTCCTGTTACTATTCATGGGTCTGAGGCATTTCCCCCACATGTGCTTTCTTGCTTCCACTCAGGGAATCTTCCCACACGACTTCCCACGCACACGGTCCCACTCCCTAATGGGAACTCTTTAACACCACTGCCATTCATTTTTTAATGTATATGAATTATAAAACGGTGTCAGATTATCCCCTTCTATGCTCTCTTTTCCCCATCTTCCCAGACTCCCTATTATTTAACAGCTTTCAGAGACTTTCCTTATTTCCAATTAACCATCAAAAAGCCAGAAGTGAAGCTATGGCTCAGTGCTAGAGGGCGAATCTTGAGCGTAAAAGCTCAGGACAGTGCCCAGGGTGGAAACTCTATGTTATACTTTTTCCTTCCTGCCCATACTGGCTTTGAACTCAGGGCCTAAATGCTATCCCTCAGATTTTCTACTCAAGGCTGGTGCTCTACCATTTGAGGTACACACCACTTCTGGCTTTGGGCCAGTTAATCTGAGCTAAGAGCTTCCGGGAATTGGAACTGGGATGCTGAGCTCTCAGCCTCCTGAACAGCTCGCCACCGGCGCCTGTCGACGCCGCTCATCTCGTCAGTCACATAGGAAATCATTCATTGGGAGCATGTCATCTGATTTTCTCTCCAGAAACGAGCCATTTCAATCTTGCTGCAGACGCAGAGCACGGAGAGGGTGGCTTGCCGGGGTTGTCTCTGTCATCGTTAGTCAAGGCTTGACAGTCGCGGGCCACCAATGCCATTCACATTCATAACCTTTATCGACCGTGTTTTCTGTCTTGCCACACATTTCTATTCTCCATCTCTTTCATCTTGATTTATTTATATATTTATTAATTGATTCGCTCATCGATCCACTTATACTACTACACTATTACACTGAAAGTGTGAAAAAAAAAAAAAGACCAGATCACATTTACGCTGAAGCTCAGAGTTCCCGACATATGTGATTTATCGTGACTTCTCTACCGTCCAGGAAAGCCCTATTTTTCCTTCATTTGTTTCTAAATTAATTATTGATTAATTCACTAATTATAACTTTCAAACACTATGATTCCAAAAATCAAAGAAAGACTTAAAATCCCAGAACTGCATCTAGAATCATTCTCAACTTTGTAGATGTTTCATTCATTATCCTTAGTATTTCATATATATATATATATATATATGTAATCAATCTAGCACTCCATATTAATTACAGACTTGCCTCAAGTCTGGTTACCCATGACCAACTGTGGTGTGAAAACACTAAAGTTTAAATATTTAAATGAAACCTTACTGTAACCACTTAATATTAAAATAGGATAACTAAGATTCTCGAAATAAATGGTTCATAAATTTTGAGTTACTCTTATGATATAATTGGTTCTAACAGTTTCTGTTTTACTATTAGCCACTACTGGAAATTCCCAACTTCCTAATTTGTAATTAACTGTCATCAGCAAGTTCTTATAGGAAAGAGCTAAGTATATATACAGTACTGTTTACAGTCTTAGGAGCCCTCTGGGAGTCTTGAAACGCCCAATCAGGTTAGACACCTTAGCTCCTTCTCAAATGCACCCTCCAGATTCTACCGCACTGTAGATCAGAGAGAACCTTTGTATCTGTTTCAGTGAATGCACTCTAGAGAGCAAAGATCTGTGGAAACTGAAACTACTCAGCATTGACCCCTTGCTTTCACCTTCCATTTAGTCCGTCATGTAGGAAATCAATAAACTGACATCCATATTCTTTACTGTATAAAGCGAATAACTTTACACATACTCCAATGTAGACAATAAACACTCACTGTCACTTGAACTCTCTACATCCTAGGCCAAAAAATGGTGCCCAATCGCGGGCAGCTACCTAAACAGAGGTCAGGGGTTCCGGATACATGGGTAGCTTTCTTGACTCGCACTTGGACAAAGTCTCAATGACTTCACTCTACTGATCGATTCTTTCATCGACACGGGCATAATAATAGTTTGAAGATGTGCGGCACAGCACACACACACCAAGTGTCTCCTGTGTTGTTAACACCCCGGCCGGGCGGGAGGTACCTGCAGGGGGCCTTCCACCTCCTTTCCACCGGCCCTCAGAACGCCAGACACGGGAGGTCATCTGTTCCTCACACCCCAGGGCCCTCCTTCCCTGATGGCACCTCGATTTACATATTACTTCATTTAATTTAGTGATAAAGGGGCTGGAAGTATGGCTCAATGGACAGGTGACTTGCCTGGCAAGCAGGAAGCACTGGGTTCAAACCCCAGCATTATGAGACATATTTTAGAAATGAAAAGATGAGAATAGTAACATTTCAAAAAGTATAAATGTTATTGCTCAGGAAAATCTGAAGAAGAGCCTCTTTATCCCCTAGTCTGTATATGAAACTCTTCTCAGGTCAATAGCTCACTTGTATTCATTATTGTCATTATCTATGTTCATGGGCTACAACTGTATGCCTTAACTATAGTTTATATTATAATAATCTCAGGGTAAAAACGGCCTTGAAACCAAGAAAAGAACCTCAACCATTGCTCACACTGATCTCAGCCCTCCTAAGCAACCACAAAGCTCAGACCATGAGAGGCTGCTGGCATCGCCCTCCACTCTACAAGGGAAAAGCAAGAGCAGAGCTGGGCCCCAGTGGCTCCATCTGCCATCCTAGCTACTCAGGAGGCTGAGATCTGAGGAGCGCAGTTCAAAGCCAGCACAGGCAGGAAAGTCCATGAGACGCTCACCTCCAATGAACCACCAGAAAACCAGAAGTGGTGCTGTGGCGCAAAGTGGTAGAGAGCTAGCCTTGAGCAAAAGAGCTCAGCGATAGCGCCCAGGCCCAGAGTTCAAGCCCCATGAATAGAAAAAAAAAGAAGAAGAAAAAAAACTTGGATCTTGAAATTAAAACACAATAATACAATTCATCCTTATTTATACCCTATATTACCCCTCCTTGAAGTGGCAATATTCTACTAAGTTATTTCCAAGTGACTACAGCTTTTAAAACATTAATTAACAATGTGCTTTTGCCTCAGCATCTACATTGAGCGCTGGAAATGTTTTACTCTCTTCATCATATTTTCATTTGAGCATAATTAATCTGCATGTGATGCATTAAGAATAATTTTAAGTCTACAAAATGAACACAGGGACATTGTCGTGCTGTCTCTGACATTTCTCTACAGCCATCTGCAGGCGAGGAAGAGGCCTCGTGAGTTAAGTGTTAGAATTCCGAGTTGTAAGCACACGTTATTTGGAACCACTGGTTATTAGCATTGCCATCATTGGGTCACCTTCGTCCCCTGGTTCCTATACATTCACTGCCGAAATTATTATTTCAGGGGTAATAAGAATCGATGACTTAGGAAAAAGTAAGATCTTTCAATATCTGTTACATCCATCAGTAGACTCAGTATCAAAAAGACACTATCTCTTCCATGAATACATATTAATGTTGTACATTATACACGAAATCTAAAGGGCTGTAATACTGATAACTGAACCATGGTTACTTGTTTGTTAATGGAATGCCTTCAATTGACAACACGCATTTCGCTATACTGTACAATGTAAGTGTGGCTACACTGCGTAGTGGCCAAATGCAGCAGATGAACATGCACTGCCTCATCTGTTCTTAACAGAAGATTTCCATGATGGTGTCTGCTCACTTCTCATCTTAAGAATATTAATAACTATAGCCAAAAACTACAAGAGATTCCCCCATGCACCCTATATGACTGCATTGATCATTTTTTGTGCCAGTCCTGGGGCTTGAACTCAGGGCCTGGGTGCTGTGCCTGGACTTTTGTGCTCAAGGCTGGCGCTCTACCACTTGAACCACAGCTCCACTTATTGCCCGCCCTTCCTTCCTTCCTTCCTTCCTTCCTTCCTTCCTTCCTTCCTTCCTTCCTTCCTTCCTTCCTTCTTTTCCTCCCTCCCTCCCCCCCTTCTCTTTTTTTGGTGTGCTTATTTAGTCTCATGGAATTTCCTGCCCAGGCTAGCTTTGAACCTTGATCCTCAAATCTCAGTCTCAGCAGTAGCTAAGATTCTAAGTGTGAGCCACTGGCGCGGGGCTGATTTCGTAATTGTAATGCTAGTATGAATATAGTCAAACAAAAGAAGAGCACGCATGAGAGAACACTGGTACGACTCACTCACCGGTCCTGCAGGCAGCGTGGGTATCCGTGGTCCACCAGAAGCTTCCATTCGCTCAAGGCGTGACTTCCGCTGAGGGCAAAGTAGAGAGAGTGAGACAAAAAAGTTCTCTCCCCAGGACTGATGGGACAGAGGGAAAACAAATGCAACAGCAATACTCACTAGACTAGTTGAAAATAGACTGGACAATGTGTGAGGGAGGGGATAGGGAGAGAAAGGCTGGGAGAAAACTGCTCAAAAAGAAATGTACTCAATACCTGAGTTATGGAACTGTGACCCCTCTGTACATCACCTTCACAATAAATTTTTTTTTTCCAGTCCTGGGCCTTGAACTCAGGGCCTGGGCACTGTCCCTGGCTTCTCTTTGCTCAAGGCTAGCACTCTACCACTTGAGCAACAGCACCGCTTCTGGCTCTTTCTGTGTACGTGGTGCTGAGGAATCAAACCCAGGGCTTCACGTATCCGAGGGAAGCTCTCTACCACTAGGCCATATTCCCAGCCCTTCCAAATAATTTTTTAAAATTCTCTCTCATGACCCCTATTTACAATCATTCATTAGTCTTTCTGGCTTCTATTAGATTACAAGATTTCCTTTACTATTAATGAAAAAAAAAAGCCTCTAAACTTGCGATTAGTCAGGAGCAAGATTAACAACGATCTGTTGCTGGCTGTGTCACCCTTAGAGCAAGATAAAATACACCAGCTCAATTTATGATCGAGTATTTTGTGAACTATGCATCTTAGTAATAAACGATGTGATAGTCTCTTCACCTCTGGTCATTTGTACATGTAGTCAGTCATCTGCCCTTGACTCTTTCCATGGTACTTTCTATAGACATGAGCAGAAAGATCTGGAAGGATCTCATGTAAGTACCAAGGCTCTCTCCACAAAGAGGAGCTGGGTTGGTTTTGCATCTGCATTGGTCCTCAGCGCTCACAACACACAAGTCACGCGAGCAGCAGCACCCCTGTGTGGAGAAGGGGTTCCCTCTTGCCTCACGTGCACAAGTCAGTCTACTGACCAGCTAATCCAGAAAGAGAATGTGCCGACCACAAAATACAAGAGTAATAGCCACGAGGACGTTCATTTTATCAGAGACTAAGGACCTACCGAGGAAAGGCCTCAGGGGTTCACATTTGTATTGTTTTGTAACAATCTCTACAGACATTTTTATTATAGATCATAATTTCGTGGCCTGACTACCACTCTTTTCTTTAATGGACCGCAACAGGGAGGAGAGGGCTGGCTTCCTCCCGCCGGCAGGAGCGAGGGGCCGGGAGCGTGAGGAATGGAGGCGCGGCCAGGGGCGAGGGCAGCGTGGAGCAGGTGCTAGAGACAAGCCGCTGCTCGTTGACCCGCGTTCCGAAACGCTCCTGTGGACATGCGTGTAGGCACTTGCTACTTGGAGAACATTCATTTCCGTTTGAAATGAATGGCTGTGACCTTTCTCCAGAACACAATCGTTGTCTATAATTTAAACTCAGTACATGATTCTTAGACAGAAAGTGAACAGTCATGGCCGTTTACTCCTCTCTGAAAGTTAGTGGACTTAGTGGGTTTTCTTGCCTCGTCGTGTATTTCTGTCACTGGGCGGTGCCTCGCCCTGCTCATCTGGTGAGCTTCTGTATCTCCTCCTGGTTTGTGGACTGACCTGAGGGAATGAGGACCGGAGGTCCCCGGGAGGAACCGAGTTCTGATTCCACCACCTGTGACTCCCGCCTCACCTTCAACGCTGGGTCATTACGGCACTGGCTCTTGACACAATCATGAATTCACTAATCCACTCATGAGAGTTTCAAACACCGTCATTCACAAAAGCCCCAGATAGTCTTCATCTGTGTACAGAACGATTTCACATAACTGGGTGTTCTGCAATCACGACTCTCAGTTTTTCATATGGACATAATTGGAAATATCACTGCAAATTAATTCCATGTGTATCATTCGTCACACTTGGCCTAATGCGATTACATTTCACACGTTTAATAATGCAATAAATGGTCTTTAACAAATCCCCTAAGCCAGAACTGGAACTCTACCCACGAGAGCTTGAGCGATGGCGTGCCGACCCTAGAGAAACCTGTGGGTCCCCTCGGGTGCGTCCATCCTGAGAAGAAATACAGAGCAGAGGATGAAACAGGCCTCACCATCTGAGACTCACATACCAGCAGCGGTCATCACTGGTCCAGGAGGGTCTACACCCTCCTCATTCCCACCAGCCAGGTTTACTGACCACTAACTCACTGATAAAGTTCTTTTAAACCCAGCTATTCACAGTCAACAGAAGATGGCATCGTATGAAATATATTGAGGATAATGATCAGGTAGGTACAGAAATCTTATTGATAATCCTTAGATTTTTACTTATGCATCACTTGGTATAAAGACGCTGCTTAATTGCAAATAGACAGGGGTAAAAGCAGGCCTTGCGATTGCGTTCCATGCTCTTCAGAACACAGTGAACGATGCCAAGCAACTCACACAGACAGGATAAAAACGGCGTAACAGTCACACACATCAAATACCAGGCAACACCAGCCTGGGGAACTAGAGCAGCTCAGAGGGCCCACAGGGAATAGCAGGGAACAGAAAGGTGGCAACACGTAACACACCCCCCACACAAATAATAACAATACAGGAACTACTGACATGATCTCTAACTGAGAATTTATTTTCTTGGGTCTTAAAATACATATATTGACATGTGCCCAGAATAACAACATTGTCTTAAATGTGTTCTACCTCAGCAATCTACAGCCAAGGAGCAACGCTAGGAAACATTTATTCCAAATGGGACATCTACGTTTTCACAATGTATCAAGAGAATTTCTTGACATAACTTTTTAAAAAACTAAGTAACTCTTCATTAGCTGACTGATACTTTCACTGATTAAATGATAACGGGAGAAGGCAAACTCTGAAGCGAGAGGTAAGGACGCCTCCCCTGAGGAAAGGGACTGACGGCTTTCAGGCTGGACATGCTGCTTCCCACGGGCTCCTTCACGCACACCATCATCCACACGACATCAGCCCTTACCACGGGGCCTGGTTTTGCTCTCATTTTCACTCCTATCTACATTTGTTTTGGTGAAGTAATTATTTCAGGTAAGAATATGTACGTGATTCATAAAAAAAATAAAAATAAAAATGATTCTTGATCTTCCTAACATCCGTCTAGAGAAGAGTCCTTTTTCAGTGTGTGTGTGTGTGTGTGTGTGTGTGTGTGTGTGTGTGTGTGTGTGTGTGTACATGCACACTCTAGTCCTGGGGCTTGAACTCAGGGCCTGGGCACTGTCCCTGAGTATTTTGCTCAAGGCTAGCACTCTACCACTTGAGCCTCAGCTCCACTTCAGACCTTCTGGTGTTTAATTGGAGGTAAGAGTCTCAGGGACTTTGCTACCCAGGCTAACTTCCAACGGCGATCCTTCGATCTCAGCCGCCTGAGTAGCTAGGATGACAGATCTGAGCCGCCGCGCTTCTCCACATTTGTCTCTCTCACGGCACAGGGTAGTTGTCATCATGGCCCATGCGACCTTTATTATTTGGCTGTACTTGACTTTCTTTTCCTATTTTCCTCAATTAATTGTGCAAAGGTGTTCTGCTGTGATGTATCCCTACACATAAGTTCACCTCCTCCATTCTACTTTCCTTCTCTTCTAAAATTGTACTCATTTACTGTATTATCTGTAAGTAGTTGTACAAGTGGTTTCAATATGTCCATTTACAAGTGTATTGCACATTCTTAGATCTCCTGTCTTCTGTTCCTGTAACAGTATTTAGTGGGTTCCTTACTCTATATTTTTGTGTATTATGTTATTTTATGCATATAGATTACTTATATATGTGTGTGTACGTGTGGGTATATAAATAAATCAAGTGTGCTCTGACCCAACTTATTTCCCATCTCCCTCTCCGTCCCACGTTGCCATCTACTTTGGAGCATTGATTATTGAATGTGGAAACACATAAATCACAGCATGCAAGAATAATGGGTGTTAAGATCCTGAGAACGCATGCACGGAGTCAATTAGACAGAGACTAAATACCTTCACCACTGCCCTTAGTTTTTCATTTAAGGAACTGTCACTATAATGCTTCTACCATCTGATAATAAAATTGGGTTGTTTAACTTTCTTGACTTGATATTAATATTCCACTAAAACCTTTCAAAACTCACTCCAGCAGAGATAAGAACTTGGCTGTCCCTCAGTCTCTCCAAGGCTCTACCAAGGACCATTCCGAAAGTGTGTGTCCACACTGCATCCATTCTGAGGGGCAGAGACCAGAACAGATGAGGGACATTGCTCATGTGTCTTTGTCCTGTGTCTTTTACTTAGATCTTCACGCAGCCAGCCATCATTGAGAAGATGTTTATATCCCTGTCTTACAAAGTGAGCATCTTCAAGCTTCCCACTGACCCAGAGCAGAAATGTGTTATCATTTATAGTAACTACATCATTCACTCATGTCTCTTTGGACTCCATGTGTTCAATACACAAATGGGATTTCTTGTCTTACTTTGTTTATTTGTGTTTGATTTTTTTTTTTTTTTTTTTTTTTGCCAGTCCTGGGCCTTGGACTCAGGGCCTGAGCACTGTCCCTGGCTTCCTTTTGCTCAAGGCTAGCACTCTGCCACTTGAGCCACAGCGCCACTTCTGGCCGTTTTCGGTATATGTGGTGCTGGGGAATTGAACCCAGGGCTTCATGTATATGAGGCAAGCACTCTTGCCACTAAGCCATATTCCCAGCCCCCTTTGCCTTACTTTGTATTTCCAGAATTGGATAATGCTTCTTTACCTCTGATGTGTGTGTGTGTGTGTGTGTGTGTGTGTGTGTGTGTGTGTGTGTACATGCTAATACTGAGGCTTGAACTCAAGGTCTTATGCTCTTAGTCTACCACTTGAGCCACACTTCCCCGTCTTGCTTTTTGCTGGCTTATTGGAGAGAGGAGTCTCGTGGGCTTTTCTACCCTAGTTGGCTTTGAACTGGGATCCCCAGATCTCAGCCTCCTAAGTGGCTGGTGCCTGGCAGCATTTGTGTGCTTGATCTGTTCACTGACCCAGGCTTAAGGATAGCAAGAAAGGCATGACGGCCAAGTTCACATTTCACTGGCAAGGACCTTGGAATCCTAAATAAGTACTCATCACCGCAACTCATAGGCCAACGTGATCATCACTGATCTAGCACTAGCCTCTGCTTCTCCTTCCATTTCTACAGCTTCCATTAACTCATTAATAGTAATTTAAATCAATATCATTCACAAAAAGGCTTCAATGAGTTTCAGTTTATCACATATACTTCATTTAATATGTACTTCACATTCATTTTATTTGGCATCAGCTATACTAGGCCTGAATTCATTACACTTTGCAGTTTTTAATAATGCAATAATAAAAAAAAAAAAACCAAACAAACTCCATAACCAGCCAAACCTCCACAGGGCAGAGAATTCTGCTCGCACAGGCTCCAAGGTCTAAGAGAAGTGTGATTGGTCAGCTGACAGCCACAGCACATGTGGCCCTGAGCAGAGGATAAAAAATGACACATTCCTCTGTTGACCCCGACTGTGCCTCTTATCTTTCTTGTTGGACCCCCGCGTTCCTGACACGTAGTATTCATCATCTAATACTCATAACACTGACAGTGGTCAGTGTCTATTGACCAACCCATTAATTCACCAATAAGATTTCTAAAAGCATAGGACTCACAGAACACACCCAGCGAGAACATACAACCCTGGGAGATAAGCAGGATGGTACCCGTGTCGCGTTCATGCATCTGCCACTGTGGCTTGCTGCTTTTGTCTTCAGCCTTTCGTATTTGCATTCCTAAGCATGAAGATTCTTCTTAATGTCAAATTATACCAGTTATAGTTGGCTTCGTGGGATTCTATTTCACACATAAAAATATAAATATAAAGAGGGAGGAAATTACCCTAAACAAACCACCGAAGCAAGCTAGGATTTGTCACTTGGTGGGAGTTAATTTTGATTCATTAAAAATATTTAGGAATGCTCTGCGTACCTTTATATCAACTACCCGAAACAGAATGTGTATTGTGGCTATTAATCATGGGGGCCTCTTTTCTAACACCGTGCCATCACAGCAAGTCTCTTCCTAGCAGAATTCTTAAATCAGCTTAATGCCGGTGTTCTGATAACAATAAGCTGGATGCTCGCAATTGACCAAGAACAATGGCCATAATCTATCACTGTCTGCCGTCCTTCGTTCAATCTGAATACATTTGATTAACTTATAATCGCGTTCTTTTCTAAAATATACTCATTACATATTTTAGGAATAGACAATGATTCTCCTCCTTCATCTCTTTTCAATTGTACCATTTTACCTGGCTGTTGGTGCTCTCACCAAGTTGTTTCTTTTTTTTAAACTCATCAACAGGAAGCTAAGAAACACAAACCACCTGTGCCCTGACATGCATCTATCTGACCTATTCACACAGGGACTGGGCCAGATCCTATTGGTGCTGGACACAAACCGTCGCCCACGCGTGACGCCCACGCCATTCCCTGGCCCGGCCTCAGGAGTCCTCGACTGCCCGCTTTCTGCCTCGTCAAATACATTATCGATTAATACGCTGGTAATGAAATGCACATAAATCTACAAAAGGAGACTCTCGAATATCACGAAGATCTATCTACATAATCATCTCCACAGGGTCCACGTTTCTTTTATAAACCAAGTTCCGTGTTTCACACTTGAATTCCTCAATGTAATAATATCAACGTGATATTTAACATTGGCACATTTCACCTTCTTTGGTTATATTTAATACTTTTTTAATAATGGAGCAAATACCTTTTAAAACACTCAAAATAATAACTCTGATTATTATTCACATTGATTTTCTATCTCCTGACAGAGATGTAACCATGGAGAAAATGCATAAATCAGCTTCAACGCATCCCAGCTGGGGGTGACAGAGAAAATCAGATCATTAAAATCAGACAGTCTTCCCTGATTTTTGCTTGTCATCCTCCCTTTCGTTAGTCATTTACAAGGTCATCATTTAGTAGACATTTGTTGTTTTTACTTATTTATTTTTGTAAAAGAACAAAATGAACCACCGGTAACTTTCCTTGACCTAGATAGTGACTATTATCTATTCATTAGACTTGGCTGCGAGGTTACAACAGTGCAACGACTACTTTCATTGGGACACCAATGTTTTTAATACCCTCTATTATACCTTGCCTCTGTACGATGACTGAATAATTCACAGACATATCATCACATTGATCCAACTGTAAAATAGCATGAAAATGAATATGTAAATGAAAACTAAATACAATCCCTATTACTCACACCTGTCTGACAGGATCATTTCAAACATAAAGAATGGGATAGATATGGATGGCTTTGGATTTATGCACACGAATTCATCAGCGTCGATGTAAGACTGGGCCTGACTTTCTCTAATTGTTTCTACTGTGCTTCATGACTGGGTCACTAATTATAAGTGCTAAGATTTAGAAAAACTTACAGGCTTACACCAGTAATCCCAGCTACTGAGATCTAAGGCTCTTGGTTCAAAGCCAGGCTGGGCAAGAAAGGCTGTGAGAGTCAAATCTCCAATTAAGCTCCAAAAAGCTGGAAACAGAGCTGTGGTTCAAATGATAAGAGTGCTAACTTTGAGCATAAAAGCTCAGGGACACTGCTGGGGGCCACGTTCAAGCCTGGAGATTGGTACCAAAAAAAAGGGTGGGGCTTCTTAAACTATAAATGGAATAATTTGAATATTGATTTATCTCTTCCACTATCTTCAAGTTTGCCTTCTGGGCTTGTTTGTTGTTTGATGTTTGTGGTACTTGGGTTTGAACTCACCAACACATGCATGTTAAACCGGGACTCTCCCATTTGAGCTGTGAGCCACCTCCCAGACATTTTGTTTGTATTTTGATTTTGATGTTAGAAACAGTGTCTCAAAAATCACTTGGAGTGGGGCTGGGGATATGGCCTAGTGGCAAGAGCGCTTGCCTCATATACATGAAGCCTTTGGTTCAATTCCCCAGCACCACATATACAGAAAATGGCCAGAAGTGGCGCTGTGGCTCAGGTGGCAGAGTGCTAGCCTTGAGCAAGAAGAAGCCAGGGACAGTGCTCGGGCCCTGAGTCCAAGCCCAGGACTTGACAAAAAAAAAAAAAAATCACCTGGAGTGGGCTGTCCTTGAACTCATGACCTTCCCGTTTCCAACTCCAGAGGAGCAGGGATCATATCTAGGCCCCCAACTTTCTGGTTTATCTCCCATTATTCCGATGTTATCTCTCTTTCTTTTATTTTTGTTTAATGGTACGAGCGTGTGAGCGCAGGGCCTGGCCCTTGTTAGAGAGGCACCTATCACTTGAGCCCCACCCCTTATTTTGCTTCGGCTACATTTTTTGGGTGGGTTGTCTCACTGTTTTGCCCTGGTGGGCTTTCGACTGTGATCTGCTGGGAATGAGCTCCTGCACTGCAGGGACTCCAGTGTGGAGCGCCACACCCAGCCCCATCCATTCAGTCTTTGTACTGTGAACCCACGATTGGTGACGCAGAGACAGCTGACCCACACCGGTGATGGTGTGCGGTTTTTAATAATACAGTGACTACTCTTAAGGGAACCCCCAAATACAGGCAGGAAAGGAAACCAGAACTCACAGCGCTTCCGCAGAAAGCCTCATTCCGCACAACGCGTCCTTCCTGAGGAAGACAGAGATCCCAGCAAACTCGCTACACTCCCCTTGCACAACATTATGCACCCTGTCATCACCGGAGGCGCCTTCTCTCATTACCTCTTCACGGGAGGAGGAATGTTGGACCTGGCACAGACTGAGGACGTCACAGTCGTCTAAAATCTACCCTGTCTGACGTCATTAGGCAAAGAGGCGAGAGGCCCTCCCTTGGTTTGTCTAAGCATCCCGCCAACAGGAAGAGACAACGCTTTGGGGGAATCTTGGAGAGGCGACGGCCTAGATTCATTTGCTCACTGATAAACATTAGGACTTGCAGTGAAATGACACTAAAACTTATATTCCTGGCCTCAGTTCACTGTTTAAAACTGGACAATGCTCACTCCTTTTCCCATTTCTTTATGTAACAGGTGTAAATTTGATCTTTTTTTGGTAATAACACAATAAAAATTAATGAGCCATAGAACTCTAGGGATGGGACCTTTGTGAATGGCTAATGAGCTGAGAAGAATACTTCCAACAAATATAATGGAGCAGATCACTCTGGGGGCACAAATAAGAGTCTCTGAAATGAATTATTCATCGTTCATGACCTACAGGACAGGAGTCATCATGATTGGTCAAGATTTTACCTCTTTTCATTCATTTCTACATTCATTGATTTGTTAATTTCCAACACACTGATGTTAATAAATACAAATGAATAACAGGCCTAAGTATCTGTAAGTACTATCAAAAGAGCAATTACTCACAGCAAAATATTTTTCATTAATCAATCTCAGTATTATAAATATTGATTAAAGAACACAGATTCCATATTAATCCCATAATGGCCTATCGTTGACTTCTGGTAATAAATGTATTTCTTTTTTCAAAGAGTAGTGACTACTCTTAAATAAGCCACCCGTGCCAAGACAGGTGCTATGGTTATCAGTCAAAGAGATTGTGACCATGACAAAATGCTAAATTCACTCACTCTGAGGTGAGGACTAGGAATAATTACACAATGAGTAATAAAACAGCAACACATTCTTTGCCTCATTGCGTATCTTTCCAATTTGATTACACAAGTATAACAAAATTTAGTCATTTAGATATTTATTACTTTGTGCTATAATTTAAGTAGATGAACACTGAACCTATCAGTAACTCAAAACAAGAATTCTATTACCTTGTTTCTCCCTTCCTTGTTTGTCCCCCGCGATCCATTTATTACTCATGGAACTCAATGACTTCCAAGAGACATTAATAATAACTCTGGCCTCAGACAACAGGTTTTCATGCTTGGATATGCGTCATTCTCCATCTTTACACATTGCCATGTGTGTTTATTCTTTCATTTATTGACTGAATAATAAAACCAACATCCATAATACACCAAAGACAGTTACTCTCTCTCACAACTCTGACCGCCTGTCCATCCCCCACTTCAATCCTGCTTCTAATCCACTCCTGAGGCCACAGATTTTGGTCATAAAGCACATTTCCAAGTGCATTCCTCTCACTGCTCTTCCTCAGCCTTTCCTTCTAGACTCGGTATATTTTTTTTTTCTAAATGCAACATGAATCCACCCTCAGAACTCCAACACTGGCAAATACGGGCATCCCGTACATGTGACTTTATCTTGTCAGAAACATGAGAAGTCTCCTAAAATAGAATTTTAAACATGAACTCGATTGGTATTTTAAAAAATGATCCTAGTACTGAATCCACTTAATTTTTAACTTTAGTTCCCTGTCTTTTAAACAGCTTGGTTTTACTTGACCTTATGCATGTATATAATTATTTTCTTTTTCCTTTCTTTTTTGGCCAGTCCTAGGGCTTAAACTCGGGGCAAAATAAAGTAAAATAAAAAATAAAACTTATTCTGAAAGACTAAGATATCATTTCTCTTGGAACATACTATTCACCTCTGCCTTACTTAAAATTTTAAATAGTTATTATTATTGTGTGGAGGGCCGGGGGTCCTTAAATCTGGTAGCCAGGACCTAGGTGCTGTGCCTGAACTTTCTTGCTCAAGGCTAATGCTCTACCACTTGAGCCACGGCTCCACTTGTGGCTGGCTTTTTTGGTGGTTAATTGGAGATAACAGTGTCGTGGACTGCCCTGTCTGGCTCTGAACTGTGATCCACGGATCTTAGCCTCTTGCCTGAATAGCTAGGATTACAGGTATGAGTTTTCAGTGTCTACCTTTAAATAATTATTAATACCATTTGTCCGTAACCAAGTGTCATATAAGCAGAGAAGCAATCTAAAATGGAATAATGTACAGCCAGGAAAATCAGTGAAGAACTCTGGCCTCTTTTTTTTAGTTGAGTTCCCTCGTAAAACAACAAACGTACTCCTTATTACTGATTCAAAATACGGCCTCAGAAGGCTTAAGTTACAATGATTTCCGCCGCCCGTTTTTTTTTTTAACCTAAACTTGACGTAATTCTGCTAATTGGCTAAAGGAAGAAAGCAGTGTGAGCACGCCATTCCCCTGGGGATTCGCAGGGCGCTGCGGAGCCGGCTTCTGACGCAAGCCACGGGCTGGGCGGATTCTGTTCACAGACAACAGTGTTGAAGACTTCAGGAATAAATTTGCTCCTGCCGATAGGCTCAAAACAAGATTGCACTTGAACGACTTATCTACCCCATTCACAATACTTATGTTTATTGACTCACTCATCATAAAATTAATACTCCTGAACAACCCCGCAAAGCACAGCAAGTTCTTTGAGTGCTTCTAGTACTATCGATAGCCTCATTTCCCGAAGAGGGAGTACAGCCGGGTTTTTATTCAGAATGGACTACGAAAAGGGCAAAAACATGAACACAGCCCTCTGTTCAGATTTGATTCCATTCGTGTCAGAGCATAGTGCACAGCCATTTTCTGTTTAGATTATGCATTCTGTTAAAATGAATAAACCATATGTGCTTTTTCTCCAAGGTAGTGGCAGTGTAGTTAACCAACCAAGGTATTGGTAGAAACTACGAAAATGCTAAAAATGGTGTACTGACGAGCTGTGAATGTCTACATGGGTGTCAGCCTGGATATTTTCAATTTCTCCATAAAATTTTGGAATAATTCTAAACCTTAGTTTACAACAAATAATCCCAATCTTTAGTTTATACCTGACTCTGGTCCTCTGTGCTTTTAGATTTTATTAGGTATATAGTCTTTTACCAATCCTTGATTATATCTTAAGAATTAAGTTGACTGGCTGTTGATTGACGTTTTTGTGTGTGTGCTGGGCCGGGGCAGTGAGCTTTTTTTTTTTTTTTTTTTTTTTTTTTTGCCAGTCCTGGGCCTTGGGCTCAGGGCCTGAGCACTGTCCCTGGCTTCTTCCTGCTCAAGGCTAGCACTCTGCCACCTGAGCCACAGCGCCGCTTCTGGCCATTTTCTGTATATGTGGTGCTTGGGAATTGAACCCAGGGCCTCATGTATGCGAGGCAAGCGCTCTTGCCACTAGGCCATATCCCCAGCCCCCGGCAGTGAGCTTTTTATCTCCAGGTGAGGACTCTACTACTTGAACCACACACAGTCCCGCTCCTGGCTTCTTTATGGTTAATTGGAGTGAATAGTCTCACAGACTTTTCTGCCCTGGCTAGCTTTGAATCATGATGCTCAGATCTCAGCTTCGTGAGTAGCTAGGATTACGGGAGTAAGCCATCAGCACCCAGCTGTGTGGTTTATTCCAATAAATAGATTTATGCTTCAATCCATGTGTCATAAGAGCGTTTCAATATCTTACCTACCATTTGCATTTTATGAGCATCCATGAGAAAACCCAAGCAACCTCAAGTGGAGAGCGACGGTCATGACTTAGGGACGAACTCACGTATTCCTGGTGAGGGCAGGTACCACGCCAGCGGCAGAACTGACCGGAAGGGGCAGCAATGCTGGGGAGAACAAAGTAGATGCTTGAATAACTACAAAAGGATCTAAAGCAGAGTAGTGATAACCATGGGCTAATGCCACCGTTCCTACACAAAGAAACACTTATTTAGCCTAAATTATTAATTTTACATAAAATAGTAAACATTCTTGAATATGCCAGCTACCATAAATTTCAAAAAAAAAAAACCCACACTGTTCATTTAACTTGTCTCATGGACCACACGTTGTCTCCATTTTGATTTACGTTATTACTAACCATATTGCCCTTGCTCTACACTCTATGCACTTCTTTCGTTTTGTTTTGTTTTTCTGGTCGTAGAGCTCGAACTCGGGGCCTGCACGCTGTCCCTGAACCTCTCTGTGCTCAAGCCTCGCGCTCTACCACTTGAGCCACAGCGCCACTTCCTCTGATTCCGAGCCACCGGCAATGCCATCAGAGCTGCGGGCCTCGGGCCAACATGTCCACTCATGATTTGTTCAGTCATTAATAACAAGAAAAGCAAACATCTGTAAATACTCAATGAATGCCTTCTGCTCTCATTGTCTCCCTCCTTGCGTGGACCGCTACCGGGCCCCGAGAATCTCCTAGCCTTCCTATTTCATGTCCATTTCACAGTCATCCTGAAGACATGGTTCTTCTTTTTTAATTATACTTAATGCCTTCCAAATACTTTACCGGGAACCCCAAACCACGGGCGCACGTGACGGATGCTCACATTTGTCCACGTCACCTCGAGTTGGAGGCCACCGGGGTTCGCCAAACCATGGTGAGCTCAGTCTACCCGGCTCTACAAAGCACCGCGCACCGCAGGTGAGAACGGAAGGGCAGCGCCAAGAGGCTCTGCTGGGCCATTGGCTGGGTCTGTCCACGAGTCAGTCATTTCCATAGCTATCAGCCTGGGGTAAGAATACTTACTAATTTTCTATTACAATGAATAGTAAAAGGCTTGCTCCGACTCTGACTCAGAACTCGTGACTACCTGCAGTGTCTGTAGATCCCTCTTAAATTAGTAATTTTCTATACATTTTCCTATTGCTTACTGCCTCGATGCAAACACTGAGACAAACTCACACTTCCTTCATTTACTCAATTACCTAAATTATTAATATTACAAAAAATAGCAAGAGCACGACAGCATCAAAGTTCACACTCTTCATCTTCATAGTTTTATGTGTATACCCAATGAGAGGTAAAGACAATAAATAAAAATACAAAAAATGAGAAGGAAACATATCTACAAGGTCACTTCCAACCCAGGCAACGGATGGTCTTTGTTTATGTACTGAACCTCAAAGGTCCCAGCATTTATTCTTTATCACGGACTCATATACGAACAGTCTTTGGTCATTGGTCCAGACTTCAGATTGTAACTTAGTTCTCATCTGCATGTAAGTACTTATTCACCCGTTTATCAGTTCACTGATAGGAATTTTATAACCTGTATAAATCACAATAACCACAGAATAAGAACATTACTTACATATAGCACCAATTGCCTGTCCTATCATGTCTCGGGTTGGGTGATCCATAAATGGGCTAATGAGTACAAAGCGGGACACGAATCCACGCTTGTCATGGCTGGCTTTTCACAGTGAAGATCCATCAAGGGAAATACAATCCCTCCAAGGAAAGCACGATTTTTATGACTCACGTTGTCTCCTCCTTCCATTAGACAGCGAATGTACGCCTCCGCCTCCACGCGTCCACTCTACAGAGTACAAGGTTGAGGAGTTAATTAAAACAAAAATCAGCCCTGATCTCTGTTCACCTTTCTCTCTACATGTCTTTGATTCAGTCATTTAAGCAGTTACTAATTTTTCACAAACGGATGCTTTCCACTATTACCAAAAGGAACTTGAGGCTGACCCAGAAAATAAAATTGGCTCTCATTAATTAGAATCCATATGATCATTACCCATAATCCATTTATCTCGGAAGGGACACCAGAGTTCAAAAGTTTTAGTAATGAGATTTCTTACATCATTACATGTATTCACAGACAATTACTCATGCTCTTCTTTATCTTTACGTATGTAATTATTCTGTCACTGATCCATTCATAATCGCACTAAATATATGTACTAGCTTTGTTTGTTAGCGGTATCTCTCTGTGGAATTATTTCCCAGGAAGCAACTGCCTATGTGTTGTGTGGGACCTCAGTCAAGATACTCATCGCCTTCGACTCAAACTCCGTCAGTGGTCATCACCGGGCTCTTCATTCAAGACTACGTGTTTAATAAATCATTAATTCATCGATAATAATCATTAATAAAATGTGATTCACAGTGTCTAAGGACAAAAAAATCCATGAAGCCCCTTAAAATTGCTCGGCAGAGGGCTGGGAATGTGGCCTAGTGGCAAGAGTGCTTGCCTCCTACACATGAAGCTCTGGGTTCGATTCCCCAGCACCACATATATGGAAAACGGCCAGAAGGGGCGCTGTGGCTCAGGTGGCAGAGTGCTAGCCTTGAGCGGGAAGAAGCCAGGGACGGTGGTGCCCAGGCCCTGAGTCCAAGGCCCAAGGACTGGCCAAAAAAAATCGCTCGGCAGAGTGGTTAAGATTCCTGCTGGTGGGGAGAGATGGGCGGGAGTGGAGATCTAAAGGTATGCTGCATCTATAAACTGCTTTGGGAAACAGCAACTCCTTTGTACAACGACTTAAAGGTAAGAATCAAAATAAAATTGCCACTGGGCATGGCTGGCTTATACCTGGAATTCTAGCGACTCAGGAGGATCTAGGTTCAAACCAAGCCTGGACAGAAAAGTCATAAGATTCCTTTTCTAATTAGCCAGCAAAATGCCAGACTCCAGGCATGGCTCAAGTGGCAGAGCTCAAGCCTTGAGCAAGAGAGCCATCTGACAGTAACAAGGCCCGGCATTCAAGGCCTGGTACCAATGTTTAAGAAAAAGAAAGAGGAAGAAGGAAAGAAAAGAATATCTCTACCCTAATTTATAGAACTCCAGAGTATCCCTTTTATTAATTGGCCTCAGTGTTGCACATCAACAGAGAGAAGGTGTCATATTTATAATGGGGCCATAGTTAACAGTACATTGAACACTTACTAACAGTCACATGAAGACCCTAAAATGACCCAAAGCAAAACACGCTATTGACTATTACTCACGCCAGGCCAGCCTCAGACAGAGGTCACATAATCTTGATGACAGCAAGACGTTCAAAGCTGCTCCGGAATCTATTAGGAAAGAAAAAGGAATAAGCCAAAATTCTTCCTTTTCCCCCATTGTTCCCTATTTTTGCTATATCACTTGCTATGATAATACATATCATTTAGATACATATTCCTTTATGGAAATATTTACTTGTGTTTCTCTTCATGCCATGAATAATCCTGCACCAGACTGATTTTGTAACCCTCCCTGATGGCGGCCCCTCCCCCTCAGCTCACCACGGGATCCACTGATCTATTTACCACCCACTGCGTTTTATCTGCCTATTTTCAAGCATCCCTTCATTTATACAGTTAGCAGAAATCGTGGGTTATCCATCGCCTGTATCTCACATGTGACTGGGTGTCCACTGCGGTCCAAGGCTGAAACTCTGTGCCTTCAGCTACATAGGATTTCGGCTCAAATTTTAATTCACTAATAATAATGACATCAGTAGCTATGAATCAAAAACTCAAGGACAAGATTCATAAGTATTCTTAACATCGGTATAGAAAATTACTTATTGCCATAAATATTCCTCTTTCATTAATCAGCACCCTGCTGCATATATCCATCAGTCAACAGAAAGTTCTAGGTCAATCTCACATTTCATCGGGCCTACTTAACCTTCCTTGAATATATTTGATAGTTTCTTAAATGACAAATACACTTCACAAATCACCCAAACTAAGATAGGGGTCTGACCGCTCCTACGCAGAAGTAACCGTAGAACTCATGAACGTGGTGAAATCCTTAAGTTCCTTCGGCACAAAGCAGAGCATAGGACAAGACTGAGCGACTCCACTGATCCGTGAAGGCCCACCTGTTACCTGCTAGTCACAATAGCATGGAGCCAAGTGGGATAACACTTAAAAACCAATCCTAGCTAGGTGCTGGTGGGAAGGCCTGCAATCCTAGCTATGCAGGAAGTTAACATTTGAGGACTGAGGTTCATAGCTAGCCCAGGCAGGAAATACTGTGAGATTTTTTTTTTAATCTACAATTCATCACCAAAAGGCAAGACGCGAAGGTTTGGCTCAAGTGGTAAGAGTACTAGTCTTGAGGGAAAAAGCTAGGGATGAGTGTACCAGCCTTGCATTCAAGCCCAATACAGGCACCCCCCAAAAAAAGAAGAAAGAGTAAAAAGAAGATGGGGGAAGTAGGAAGGGGAGAGGCGTGGAGGGGAAGGGCAGGGAAGGAAAGGGAGGGGAAGGGCAGCGAGGGCAGGGGAGGGAGCAGAAAGGCAGAAAAGGGAGGGGAGGGGGGAGGGAAGGGAGGGGAAGGGCAAAGCAGGGAGGGGAAGAGGAGGGAGGGCGGGGAGGGGAGGAGAAGGGAACAAGAGCAGTGGATGTCTCCCATGTTCCTAAGATGCCTGCATATTCGTGCATCTTTTTCAATGTGAATCTACAACTATTTCATAGTAACTGCACAATTGTCATTACCCATACCAGCCTTTACACTACAGTGCCCATGTGTAATAATACAGTGACTATCTCAACAAAACCCTTGCAAGGACATGAACTTTCTTCCTCACGCAGGGTGGTCAAGTGCACAGCGTCTGTGCTACGCAGGCCAGTCCAATGAGGGAGGCACAAGCCAGCTTCCAAGTGTCTTTCTAAGGCACACCGGACAGTGACTGTGAATAGGAAGACGACATTGCCTCTGAGTCATTCTTTTTTCACTTTGTTTCCTCAGTCTTTCAGGTGTTTATTAATTTCATAATCCTATAAGCCCACATATAAACATACAAATCAAAATAAACATCTATAGATATGTGTATACATATATATACATATATGTATGTATATATACACGACCCATGCTTACAAAACTTTATCTTGCTTATCATTTTCTTTAGGTTCCTAAGAGCAAGAAAGAGCATTTTTGATCTATTTATTTCTTAATATAAATCAGTATATGGCTTATATAAATAGTATTTCATGACTGACCTCACATATTCACAGTCTGAAAGATTCCCTTCACACTATCATCTGTCTGTCTGTCTGTCTGTAGGACTCCATCCTTACACCCACTCTCTGTCATCTGGTTTGTTCTATCTGTCTATCACCTCCTCTATCTGTCCAGCTGGCTATTCATCTATCTGCCTGTCTGTATCTACCATCATATCTATCTATCTATCTCATCTCCCCATCCATCTTTTATCTCTTTATCTACACGTTTCTGTGTAGCTCTCATCTATTTATAGAGCTATCACCTATCTATATATCTATATTGACTTCTTTATTGGCCTACAAGTAACTAATGTTCATTGATACAATGAAATTCATGAATGCCAAATAAACCAAGACTCTTGTCTCTTACTACCATCTGTCCATAGGCTCATGTAGAACTCAAAAATCAGACACTATTTCATTTTGTGTTGGGCTTCACACTTCAAAACACATAGCATTCCCCACTCCGGAGCCATTCCCCCGGATGCCAGAGTTTACCCGTGTCTGAGACTCCCTTCATTCTCATCTGAAGTTGTGTAATGACCAATCCATTGGCTCACGAGTAGCGATTAAATAACTGTGAACCACAGACACTCAGGGCAACTTCTGTCCCGTCACTAATGTTTGCCTTTGGAAGAATCTGCCTAACGGATGATACCCCTTTCATTAGTCATCATTATGATTGCAAAGATCATTTAAGCAGCATGATTTGTAGAATCCCTGTTTATTTACTGGACCATGCTTGGCTTTAAAAACTTATTTTTCAAACTAATTTTAAATGGTACAATGAATACTGTAAAAATAAAAGGCATCCAAACCAAGATAAGGCAGCTTGGGCTGACGGGGGCTTCACAATCCCACAGGCGAAGGCGTTCCACGTTCCACGTTCCCCTGGCCATGGTAGGATGCTGACGTCCGTCCAAGCGTGCTCTTCCTGCCAAGGTCAAAGGAGATGAAATGAAGGTGCAGGCCTGTGCTACGTTCATTCATCAAGTTATCTGGGTGTTGATATGAGATAATATTTAAGCTTTCCCTTATACATACATACATAAGCCAAACAATTTATCCATTTATTGTAAAAGAATCAAGTTGATGGGCACCAGAACAGAAGCACAACTCCAGATCTATCCGCACAGTCATGTCCAAGACAGACAAGGAACAGAAGTGATCTGAAATTGGCATTTTACAATTGCAGCCACACCTGCATCTCCCTGATTCTCATGATCAAGGGACAGATCTGTTTCATTTGTATTCTTACCTACCCACGTGGAGTAAATTATTTATCAACTATCTGAGAATAATTAAGAAGCTATGAAATAAGACTTGAATAAGTCTTTTGTTACAACATGGATGTTGTACTAATTACTCACCAAGTTTCATACATGGATTGATCAATAAAGTGTTATAGATCAATTCGATATTCATCTTATATTTTCCTTTGATCATAGATTTTAACTACAGAATACATATCCATAAAAATTCACATTATCTTCACATACGGAACTCCAAGCAGAGAGATAACCATGTATCTGTGACCAACTCAACTCCTAGTGTCCATTCTGAAAGATACAAAGCATAGTGGCTGATGAAAAAAAAAATAACGCCACATTTCCATCACATTCTAATTTAAATATTGAACTTTATCACTGAGCTCTTACTTTGTCTGACATTTCTGGGCAAAAAATGCAAACACAACTTGGACTAACCCAGAATGAAATGCAGTGTATTAGTATTCATTAGTGTTGATACAGTCATTAACAACTGGTTAGCACTTTGATCATCCAATTTCTTAATCTGAGTTTTCAATTTATATTAAAGATATTTCTTACTTAGCCATGTCTATTGATAATTGAACAATATTTTACTCCATAGTGCACCAAATCATTCATATTGATTTATATACTTACTGAGTAGCTTCATCACATACCTACTTATGCTAATACTATCAAATCTTTGAATACAAACTTAAGGGGAAAAGGCCCATATATAGCCCTACTACGTGATCCTTGGGCAGTTTGTATCGTAGTAAAAACACTAGATATCCGAGTAGGTTTATCTCTAGCATTCTGGGAACATGCTTTTTATCATTAATAATTCTAATGCCAGCCATCATCACCGTTAGTCCAGCCTTGCCCTTCTTCCCCCCTTCACTTAATTCTACCAACCTATTTTCTGTAATTCCTAAGTTATTAGGCCCCGCATGGTCTTGAACCCTTGGACTTAAGTTATGTTTCTGGCACAGCATCCAAAGAGGATGAAGTTCCAAGCAACTGCCGCCATGGCCAGCTATATTGGTTGACAAACCATTGAACAAACAGTAAAATGAAGACCTGTGACTGAAAAACACGTACAAACAGGACCTTAGAATCCTTGAGAACAAGATCAGCATGTTAGTCCTAACATCTGTCCATTACAGAACCAGTAGCTGCATTTGATACTTCTTTCCTTAAAGAATTTTCAGTGTGGTACACATAAACTAAAAAAACATATGTTTCATGTCCACCATATTTCTTTTTTTTTTGTTTGTTTGTTGTTGTTGTTTTTGCCATTACTGGGGCTTGGACTCAGGGCCTGAGCACCGTCCCTGGCTTCTTCTTGCTCAAGGCTAGCACTCTGCCACTTGAGCCACAGCGCCACTTCTGGCCGTTTTCTGTATATGTGGTGCTGGGGAATCGAACCCAGGGCTTCGTGTATACGAGGCAAGCGCTCTTGCCACTAGGCCATATTCCCAGCCCCACCACATTTCTAATCAATGGTTTCGGGGAAACTCGTAATATGTTACAGTGAATACAATAACTAAGCTACTGCAACTCAACAAGAGCCGCTTTGACTCACTATGGACCCACAGGCACACTCTAAATGGGAAATGGCTTATAAACACAAAGAAGGTGTGTGTGTGCGCGTGCGCGCGCGCGTGCGTGTGCTCATACTGCAGCTACGGTTCAGAAGTTCATTCTCTTACTTTTCGTTGAATGATGGCACTCTACCACGAAAGCAACATGGCCACTTTCAGCATTTGGCTAAGTATTTGACGATAAGACACATTTCAGTTTGTATGCTTGGGCTGTTTGTGAAGGAGAATTCTTAACTCCCAGCTTCCTGAATAAAAAAAAAAACAAAAAACCACACAGGGTGAGAATTTATTTATACTTACATAGCTTCAAATACATGAACTAATAGTAAGAATAATAATTGCCTCAACAAAACTACAGAGCACTGTATTGCCAAAAAATTAAAACTTTTTAAAACACAGTCCTAGGACTGACTTTGCATTCTATTTACTCTGGTTCATAATTGTATATATATATATATATATATATATATATATATATATATATACACATATATACGTATATATATATATATATACACATATGTATACAGTTTGAAAAACTGTACTTATTCTTTGTGGTGTTATTCATTGAATTGATTTTCAACAATATTATTACTGTACCTAATAAAACAAGGTCGTGAAAGGCCTTAAGAGATCATAAATAAAAGACCGTAAGAGATATCCTGCAAAATTAATTCCATCATTCTCCTTGGTCAACTGGTCTCACGAAGAGTGACTAGTGGATAAGGTGTCCGCGGTCACAGCAGGGATCTCATGGAGCCATGTCTGGCCTCCTTGGGTCCTACGGAATGCTTTCCCGGTGCAACAAATACCAAACAAACTCCCACATAGCCAAACAAGCTGCCAAACCAAGAGAAGCACTTGGGACTCTACTCACGCTGGTACCTAGGCTGGCAACACATCAGGGGAACCACCGACTCTGGAACCCAGGAAGAACAAGGAAGTGGGTGGCGAGGCAGCATCCATTCTGAGAATACAAAGCAGAACACACCGGAAAACATTGGTATGCTACCCGTGGGCTCCTCATTCCTCTCTTCTCCAGACAGGCAATGAGAAATTCTACTGGGTGACATTTGGTCCCTGAGGAGGAGGTAGCACTGAACGACTCCGGGCCTCTCCCCAACAATGACTGGGGCCTCCAGTTTGATCTCGCTGCCTTCTTGGGCCATGGAAGGAACCCTTGGGAGACATTTTTGCTTCATAGACCCAGGTGACAATGTAGATTCAGAGGACTTGGTGTCTCACAATAATTGCCATAATGGGACTATGATCACCAAATTCCTTTCCATTCCTGCCCCATTTGTAGCACCGTCATGCCATGGAGTAGACAGTCCAAACAGAATGGGCATTCATGAACGGACATGCAAGTCCAAGCAGAGCCCTGGTTATGGCTACACTCTATCCCTAGGACCGGGGTAGAATTCTACAAGCTTCCAGTGTGGACCTCAGATTTCCAGGCCTATAGTCACGGATCCAGGACTCATACACCTCCAGTGGTCATCACGGATCCCACACTGGCCCTCCTGCTCTTCCTCAACGGCTACAGCGGTTTCCCGATCGGCTCTTCATTTGCATACAAACATTAAGTAAGTACAGCTCTCAGGAAAGAGGGAGACCCCAGAGGACCACTTAGAGCTTCACAGAGGCTGTCCTCTTTCCAGGGCCGATCATAATTTTGCACATGCTGACTCATAACAAGGCCTTGTGGCCATGCAGATCTGTCCTAAGCCCTAGGTGGTTCTGTCAGGACAAGCCCCATCCTTCCCAAGCCACCCGCGCCCACACGAGAACTGCGGCTCCACTCACAGTGGCCTCTCGGCGCCTGACACAGATCTCACAGGGGACAGGCCAAGGCTCGGCTGGGGAGGGGGCCACCAACCCTGAGAACAGACAAAAGACATCACGAGAAGACTCAGAGGCTGTCCACGCATACCTGAGTCCTTAGAGAAGGAAGGCGCTCTTGCTGTGTGTTGTCTAGAAAAAAGACAAGCAACGTGGAACCCATCCGAGCCTCACAAATAGCACCCAAGTAGTCAAATCTTAGTGTATTGCCTTCTCAGTCAACGCCCACTGTTTAGGTCCCTATTGATAGGATTCCACTATTTTCATCATTGGAAATTGTACAGACAGCTTATAATGATATAGCGCTATGTTTGGTAAGAAGTCAATCCTTGATTCCATTATGAAAAGAGAATGAAGAATTATGAAAAAACAAGGACCAGAACATCCTGGATCACTCCTAACATCCATCCTAACAGGTATCCACTGGAAAGTTGGTGCTAGGCTCCTCAGACTTCCAGAGCCGAGTGATTATCCAGCCTTACCACCCACCCATGGCCCTCACTGGTCCAAGTCAGGCCCTTCTCCTCCCTGCTAAATTCCACATGAATCTAGGGAGTCACTCTTCAAAGATAGCTGCACTTTTAAGGGGAACAGGTAATTAGGATGAATTTGAGATTATTATAATTACATATGCTTTCTTTCCACCATCATCACCTCTTTAACTTGGGGCCATCTCAATTTTGCTAATTTTCATTAAGCATCTTAGTCCTTCAGGCCAGTGCCATCTCATCTGACATTATTTATATTTGTATGATGACTTTTTAAGCGATCCAATCATAAAAATGCCAAGAAAAATTGGTCAAGATAAACATCATTAAATTCCTGTCGCCTAACACTCATTGCCTAATCAGGATGAATCTGCCATCTGTTTTCTGCTCTGGATCTCAGACTTCAGAGCTGTAGTCAATGTCCAACCCTCTAGTGGTCCCCATGGATCGTGCCCCGGTCACCCTGTGACCTTCGTGTGCATGCATGCTGATTGGCTGATTCTTCATTTCAGCAATAAGCATGCAGATGACTGCCAAGCACCGGTAGTTGAAGATCCTCAGCTTTATTTTACAGTTGCGAATGGGATCGTTTCCAGAGTACTCATCAACACACTTTTTCATTGTCTTCTCATATGAAATCATAGCTGGATTCCTTGTGTTCCTTTTTACCAATACTGAGAACATCTTTAAAAAAATACTCAAAGGAAGACCAAAGCCTTCTCAGTAGCTCACCAATGGACTTCCATCCTTTGAAGAGGAAGACAGAATCACGAAGCCTGTGATCAGGGTAGAAATCTTCAGTACGTCCCAGAGCATCCATTCTGTAAGTTCAAAGCAGAACGTATTTTGAAACTTTGAGTTTCTGTCCATCTAGCCCTCATTATTCCTTTTATTTTGTCACTCATTTAAGGGTGCTTTAGATTGTGATATTTTCTTTTTATAAGACAAACATTACACGAAGCTTTTAAACTAAGAAACATTTCGCCCATTATTTTTTACTGTATCCAGCATCTTCAGTCAGAGAGATAGCAGCCACGATCCAGTCAGTCCCATTGGGTTTATGTTTTATCTACAGGTTATTCATCTTTCTTGCTCTGGTGTTTATTCTCAGAGAAGGAGAACTGTATTTCTGGACTTATGTAAGTACAGAAATGCAGTGAAAGTTTATAAAGACAGGGATGGTGGCACTATGTTTGGCTGCTCCTTTTCCTCTCCCTCGGCCGGCACGTACACTGCGGCTATGGGGTAGTGTGGACCTCAGACTTCCAGACCTGTAGTCACGGATCCACGATTCATATACCTCCAGTGGTCATCACTGGCCCAACACTGGCCCCGCACTTCCCGCTCCTTTCTACGTTTGCTTATCCGTTCACTGATCATGATCACCACTAATATTTAGACAGCTCTAAATCGTAAACTTCTCAAATGCGCGTCTAGCTCTCTCCTGAACGTTATTATCCCACACTCTGCTTCTCAACATCCTAACTTGCAAAGATTGTTAATTCACACAGTATTTAATGGCCGTGCTATATTTCTCACTCTGTAATAAATAGCTGGCCTCCTTGAATCAAACATGACACCTGTCCCAATACAGTGAACATCCTTCAGAAACCACCCACTACCAAGAGAAGAACTTCCATTTGACTTACTTCGGTCTCCACTCTCCTAACCCACAGGGGCAACCGTAGGGCTTAGGCCGGGGCGGTGAGAACATGAGTCAGCTTTGGAACACCTGTTCTGGAAGCACAAAGCAGAAGAGGATATAAGAACAGTGGTACGCATCCAATTATATTTTTTCATTTCTCCTTTCATTTATTAGTGATTAAGAGTTAAATTGTTATGGGAATTTTTAATGAGATATCAGACATTGGTCATGTCACTGGCTCTAACGAGGGCTAAAGCTATTAATTTAATGCCATCTTCAGTCAAAGATACAACACCTTTAAGCGAGTTATTTCATAATGACTCCCGTGTTGTCTGTATTAATAGCATCTCGTTAAATATTTTCATAATTGGTCAGTGATTCATGCATTTTCTCTTCATTTATGTATATAATTGGGTAGTGATTCTTTCATTGGGCCAATTATAAAAACAGAAGGAAAATGGAGGAGCACAAAGGCAAGCGTGACTGACCGTTCCCCACGGCCATGGGAGCGCCGCGGGTCTCCTGGGTGAGGCCTCGGCGTCTCGAGCTGAGTCACCGCCATGACCCGGACCCCGCCGGTGTCATCACCCACCCGAGACGAGCCCTTCTTCATTTCCGTATTGCCCCAGTTAACTCACGGACTCACTGAGAGCACTGCCTACAAAATGGGACATCTTGAGAACCGCGTCAATCTCTACCGGCACGACTGTCATTATTTGATGATGACATGTCTCACCTTGCATCGTGTTAAGAATCGCCATAAACAAGCCAAGGCAAAATTAAAAAACAAACAAACACAACACTGAGCATTCCAAGAACCTTCATACAAACACAGAGACAAGAATGGAGTCCGATGGCAAAACATAAGGAAGTAAAAGATGCAAATTAAGATACGCACAGATGTTCACAACCTTACACCTACAGCAACAGGGGCTGCCTTGGCCCAAACCAATGACACTGTGGGTGGGCCTCATTCTAACAAGAACAGGGAAGAACAGGTTATCAGATACTTGATCAGTCCTCCTTATTAGAGTTTCATAAAACCAACCGTTTTAGGTATGTAGTAATCTATGGTAATATCTCTATTTTCCCTTAACAAGACTAAAATGTCAAACTTGAATAAACTCAGACTAATACTAGTTACTAATATGTAACGCCAGTCTGAATCCTAGACAAAGAGGTATGACACGCTCGATCTGCCTGTGTTAAAATTTTAATCTTTTCTTTAGCTGCATAGTATTTCCTGTGTCACCACGTATATTTATAAGTGGACTACACCTTGTCATCTTTCATTTGGTTGTGTAATTATATATTGGCTCTTCTGAAAATCTAATATCCAACACCTTGCTATAAAATGTAAGAACTTATACAATTCCTAACCTCTGGCTACACACCCTGTGCCCGCTTTTGTAGTCATTAATATCTTTACCACCAAAGTCAGAAGTCATGAAACCATGCTGGGATGTACAACAGATTGTAGGAAAACGAAAATCGACTGTATTTGTCTTAAAGGTGTCATGTTTTCCTGGAGTAACTGAAACCACTAATGTATGAATAGGTTTTAATTACTGGCTCCTGACTGGCTTGTGATCTTCTGAAAGTTCATTTTTCTTTGTATAATAAGTACAATTAACTCCATCAGTAAAGGAAAAGACTATTGACGGCCAACAGTATTATCCATGTTCCTTTCTCATGTATATGACAATTTCCAAGTTAATCTAAATTAACAGTCTCTTCCATGGGCCGTGTTGATGTATGTGTAAGTTTGTGAACATTTGCACATCCGCTTGCATATGTACTTCCTCATGAACTAAATCACATCACATTCATAAGGAAACGAACAACAATCAAACCAACAATGAAAAATATAAAAATAATAAGTGTATCTACGTCTGTAACCTCAACGCTCGTCCTAGTCAGGGCCAAAGAGAGAGAAAAGGCAGCTAGACCTTACGTATTTTTTATTTCTTGTCCAAAAACCATGCTCCGATTGCATATTTGTCTGGACTATTCTTTGTTTGGCTAGCTCATAGTTTATTCTTTTATTTAATACTTGACCATTGAATCGCTATATCATCTATCACAGAAAACAGCACCAAACCTATTTGACTATCAATTCCTCATTCAGAGGGACAGTGTGCTGCATCTATTTTGCCTGGGCCTCAGTGGCCCAGAATTGTTTATTATTATCATTTCACTATATGCTCTAAAACCTATCCATTTCTTCTTTTATTCACATGCTAGGAAACTGCTTCACATTTATACATCGGTATCTAGATACGGCAGGAATACCCAGGACCACTGAGTCAAGACTGTACGACCTGCTCTTATGTCATTTCCCAGAACATCCGCAGATCACACAGCCCCTAACCCGCACAGGGAATGGACGCTGCTCATTTTGGACTACATATGATACTCCCTCCACGGTCCTTGTTCAGTGTTTTTCATCATCGTTCATTTATATATTTGTTTATGTGAAGCCCTATTCAAAAAAACAAATACCAGACTCACAGAATCTCAGGGCTGGAGACCTCTCCCAGTGAACGCACACTTTCCTCACCTGCAAGAGGCAAGCGAGAAAGAAAATAGCAAGACATCAAACTATCCTAATAGGTCTCCATTATTCACCCTCGCTGAGAAATCCGTTTCCTTCCTGTAACAGACTTTGGCCGATCGTAGTGCCTCCTGTAAAGCCCATACCTTAACACATAAAGACTTGATCACCTTTTATTTACCTTGCCAAAATGGTTAAGATGCCACAAAACCGGGTGTGACCTGCCATTTTCGCGCTAACATATGGACAACTATCCCCCCCCCCATGTTGGAACCTACTTTACACTAGGTCTCTATAAACAGACACGTGAGGGGGGGAAAAACTCAACTGTTTCTCAAAAAATGCAATAATTAATTTTACATTAAGTAATTAACTGAACAAATTAATGAGGAAAATAAAATGCTCTATCTTTTATCTTTTTAATGGACCACAGCTGTGCTGAATTGGCCCCGTAGGCCCTTCATTCCTTTTGTTTTTATATGAAACCATTAATTCCTTTCTAGTAACAAAGCGAACATCCATATTGAACCACAAAACCAGAAGGGATTACTGCGCTATTTACATGGATTTCTAGCCATTGCTCAAAAAGTTAACCACTGACAGTCCCCTCCCCAGAGAATGGCTAGCCCATAGTCCTTTGTACTCGGTATAAAGCAAACGTAAAAATAGGCTGACTAGATAGATGGATAGACAGGTGCACAGACAGACAGCCTCATAGCTCAACCCACATCCAGATTTCTAAAACGAAGTTTAAGCTCACAATAAACGACTAGGGTTATTGCATCCATCGGTGCTCGTCACACACTTGAATCTGAGTTGCAGGTCCACGGATGGACTGATTGTTGCTTTTTGTGTGACATTTATCATAATAAACGCCAGGCCTAAGAAGTGAGAATCGTGGCCATTACATGTGCCCATCCAGTATATGTCCCCTACGAGGCCAAGTTAGAGATAAATCTCCTAAATTAATTTGGGTGGAAGGAGTTCACTTCAAGCCCAGCCCTCAGCAACTCTCCACATATGCAGAAGTACAAATAAAAAGATGTCCTTTCCCGTAGAGTCATTTGTCTCGTCCATTGTAAGGAAACGGAACCAACCAACAAGGAGAAATGCGGTCTACAGGACTACAACTGCCGTTCTGAGAATGCGCGGGGAAGGAGACGGGCGTGCAGAACGCCGCCAATCAGCTCCCCTGTATCGACAGAGGCCCCTCTGGCCTGTGCTTTGTGCTCACTAATTGGCTGAGATTTACTTCCATAATAATATCATTATATCTATGATGCCAGGGAAGCTGGAAAGTATTAATGCTCGACTATCTGCTCATTAGACACAGAACGAAAAAACTTCAGATCTTGTTTGAAAATAAAACTGAGGAGCTGAATTTAAACAGTGAAAATTACTAGACATCATGATAGGTTATGGGACATACTCTCAACCTAGATTCATATGTACACCTTCTCTTCATTAGGATTTATTTAATAAATAATGAAAATAAATATTTTGTCCCTTATTTAAAAAAAAAAACCTAACTCAGAGGAACAACAAGGATGCCAACACCCATTTATCTAAATGCTCTTTATCCAAAACGGTCGGCATGGATCAATGTGTATTACTAGAACTTAGTGCTTTGTAAATGTATTAGTAATGATTCTTATTACATTAAATATTCTCATATTTGGACCAGATGTAAGCCATTTTGTCTGTATTCATTTATTGGTTTCTTGATTTATTTATGCCTCTGTCTTCCTGCAAAGAATAGAATCTATACTTAGGAGATCCAAAACATAACAGATATTATTTTCTAACTCCTGGGATAAACTCATATTCCATAGAGGCAATAAAGAGAAATCTTTTTATAATGGACTTTGAAGTTACAGGGTTGAACCGAGCCCTCTATTCAGATACCCCAGGGTCCTGGTCATTGATCAAGGATAGGCAATCTTTTTCTGCTTTTCTACCTTTGCTTAGTGATCCATTCATCGCTTCCCTGGCAGCCATAAAATCAATAGTCATGAATGAACATCGTAAAGCACCCAAGAACCATAACCTAGACTATAATGAAAATCTGTCCATAGGATTTTCCCCCGAGCTAGGAGCTACATCCAGGGCCCTTGGTGGGCATGTATGGGTCCGCTGACAGCTTTTCTTCCCAGCTGTCCCATTCCTGTTTGTTGTTAGTTTGTTTAAAATGTTATTATAAAGGTGACATACAGAAAAGGTTACCGTTACGTAAGTTAGGAAAAGAGTATGTTTCTTTTTGGACAATGCCACCCCATTCCCTGGCTATCGACCCGTTTTCCCCTCCATTTCTATCCCCTTTCCTCTTCCTGCGGGCTCCCTCTGCCATGCGGAACTCCTGCGCTCTGCACGATCCAGGGCAAGCTCTTCCAGAACCACAGCCAACTACCCAGTCCTTGACGTGGGGCTACCACAGCCGGAAAACAATCCTAACAATTCACCTAACTCAAATTCTCTTAAAGGTAAATAGCTATGTGTACACAGGGGCAGCCACATTGAAGATGCAGCTTAGAATTCATTACTGGATAAAATTTTAATTAAATATAGTACTGATATAAAACAAATCCTTAAGCAACTGAAAATGGGTCACATGACTTTTGTCCTATGTCCTCCCAAAAATGGTGCCTATTGGATTAATCACCACATATTTTACTGGTATATCCTCAAGTTGAACTATGAACTCTTATTTTCCTATTTATTTGGTTTTCTTTTCTCTAAATGTAAAATTTCTTTTACTTGGGCTGGGAATATGGCCTAGTGGCAACAGAGCTTGACTCGTATACATGAAGCGCTGGGTTCGATTCCCCAGCACCACGTACATAGAAAACAGCCAGAAGTGGCGCTGTGGATCAAGTGGCAGAGTGCTAGCTTTGAGCAAAGAGAAGCCAGGGACAGTGCTCAGGCCCTGAGTCCAAGGCCCAGGATTGGCAAAAATAATTTATTTTACTTAATTATAAATCCAGGGACAAACAGGTACCTATTGAATCCTACGCACATCTGTCACATTTCCTTCAGAAAGAGGACAATTTTTATGAACATAAAATGCTGGAATTCAGTGCTGGGCGGATGCACTTTGTAGCTGGCCCATACCCCACTCTCTTTATCTTTGCAAATTTATGTATTTCTTTCTTGGCCCATTGAGTTACTCATAAAGATTCAGTCTATGCATCTATCACTGATCAAAGTCTAGGAACATCTGCTAAAAGCTCATTTCCTGGGAGGGGCGGGGAGGAGGCCACTTTCAAAAATGGACCTTGGCGTTCCAGATGGCTTTAATCAGGATTCCCTATTCAGACACTCTCCAATCTCATCCTTGGTGTGAACAAGGCAATCTTTTTCTTACACCTTTATTTTCCATTAATCTCAAACTCTAAAGATCAAGGTCTCTGATAAATCTACACTATTTCCCTGGGCTCTGTTTCAACAAAGTGCTCAGACTAAATAAATCTTAGTGGGAGATATTCAATAAATCTTGCTCCACATCAAAACAAAATCAAGCCAGGTGCCGGTACCTCCTAGCTACTCAGGAGGCTGAGATCTGAGGAATGTGGTTTGAAGCCAACCCTGACTTGCAATAGTAGTAACGATGTGAATATACCCTTTGGACACTGGGGGAAGCTTAGTGATGTTAACACCCCGGCATTCACACAAAGTCATCCCAAAATTCAATTCCATGCCCCTTTGCACATGAAAGCCGGGAAGCAAGAGTAGACCTGCAATGGCTCTACTCATCTATGAGTGTTCATGCTTAAATCTTTCCATGTTTCAATAGCAAGTCGTAAGTCTTTAGTTCTGTTCATCACAGCAAGGTGCGTATCAAAGTATTTTCACAATCATGCATCTGGCATAATGATATAATAATATATAATATAATAATGTTATAATAAGCTATTATGAAATACATGCACTAAAGTTATTCGCTTTACTTATTAAACACCATCCCATTAAATACATAATTTAATTATAGAGATTTTCTGTCACTTTTTAAAGCTAAAAATCTAATGTGCAACTCACCACTAACCCCAGAGGAGCAAACCCCCCTCATGTTGGAGACAGCCTCGTCTGTTTGATTTGAACTTTCAGAAACAGGTAACAATTCTTGATTCATTAGGCCTTTCTTATTTTATTTTATTGGGTTTTTTTTTTTTTTTTTTTTTTGCCAGTCCTGGGGTTGGACTCAGGGCCTGAGCACTGTCCCTGGCTTCTTTTTGCTCAAGGCTAGCACTCTGCCACTTGAGCCACAGCGACACTTCCGGCTTTTTCTACGTACATGGTGCTGAGGAATCAAACCCAGGGCTTCATGTGTACCAGGCGAGCACTTTACCACTAGGCCATATTCCCAGCCCTAGGCCTTTCTTAAATGGCTGAGGTATCAACCTCCTTGTCTCTATTCATGCAATGATTTTCACAAAATAATAAATCTACACTTATGAAGAATGAAAGATCAAAACCCCATACCCCAAATACTCATAACATCTTCTTTAAGCATATTTTAGGGTTTGTGTGTGTGCACTACTGGGGCTTGAACTTGAACCTTAGCTTTTTCACTCAAGGCTAACATTCTACTATTTAAGCCACAGTTCCACTTGCAGATTTCTGGTGGTTAATTGAAAACAAGAGACTCACAGACTTTCCTGCCCAGAGTGGCTTTGAACTGCAATCCTCAGATCTCAGCCTCCGGAGCAGCTAGGATTACAGGTGTGAGCCACCAGCGCCCAGTTTTCATCAAGATATTTGACCCAGATCCCATGCATACGCATCATCAGTCTGGGCATGGTATTCCGTGCTTGTATTCAATTAAATTTGTCTTGATTTAGTCATTGACTTGCTAATAACATAATCACTATCATGAACTTAAGGGGCAGAAGATTCTTGAAGACTGTTTCTACTGCAGCTCACGTCCCACCGAGCGAAAGGTCTGCGTCTCTGCAGTGAACTGCCTCCGTACTGCCAGTACGCCTTAGTCCATTTTAATTGCCACTATGCGTAAGTCCATGTTAGCTTCTCCGAGTCTCCGGGCCGGGCTGGGGCCTCTTCCGCTTCATGTCTGTATTTTAAAGATGGCGCAAGGAGCCAGGCTCACTCTGGAGGCTGAGATCTGAGGGAGTCTTATCCCCAAATGACCAGCAAAAAGCTGCAAGTGGAGGTGTGACTCGATTAGGAAGAATAGTCCTTTTGAATGCAAAGGCTAAGAAAAGGCACTCGGGCCCTGAGTTCAAGCTTGGGGATCAGCACAAAAAAGGGGGTGGGGGAGATGGCCTAGGGCACTACCCTCCTTTATCACACTGGAAGAAAAGACTTGATTCTCCAATGTCTTTATCTTCTCCCCTCAGGGCATAAGAGTTTACACAAGAGCAATGGAGAAGGTATAGAAGCATAAATCCTTTCATCTTTGCGTCCTAGGGAATTGGTACAGAATAAGGTTCACCATCCTTATTAATACACAAAACAATGTCCCATCAGTTCCAAAGCATGACTCCTTTGGAACTGACTCCTTTGAGAAAATTCTGGGAATGCCTTCATCAACCCCAGCCAACACACGGTGAACTCGCGCTTACTTCCATAGCTGTCTCCTTAATCAAAGTGGTTTAAAAGGCAAATTCTTCCCCAGAAGGTAATGAAGCCAGGTAGACGGCGTTCATTCTGAGGAGTAAAAAGCAAATAGGAAGATAACCCAGCTCGTCTAACTTAGCTGTTTTGGGGGCATCATTGGGGCATGGTTGCCTGTGGACCGGGAATCCTGGTTCGCACGCTATCCTGAGCCCCCGGCGACAGTACTATTTCATATTTATCCGCCCGTGCAATTGGGAAGCAAGAACAACACTTTATATTTATTAACTGACGTTATTTTGGCTTTAAATAATATAATGAGCACCGCTGAACTGAGCAGCAAAAACAAGAGAAATAACTATAATTATTAGCAACATCTGTCTGAACTTGATACTTCAAAGGAGCAAGGTCATCTTTTGTGGCAGAAATTGTGCAAATTACACACATGGCAGTTTGGATTCAGTGTACAATCTCACCTATGTTCCAAGCTTAATCCCACCCTCCTTAACATACTTTAATATTAACTCGCTCCCTGATATATTTAATAATGCATACATTTCTAAGGTTCCACAACTGTCAAGACAGAACTGAAACGTATTAATGTAACACATGTCTATATGCGTCCTTGAAATGACCTCAAAATCTTTGCCTTCCTGTGTACTTTACCCATCTTTCTGCCCAGCCCCATACTTCCCATTGTTTTAACTGATGTGACTTTTTTCCCCCAAAAAAACTGTTTGTGTATAAAATGGAACTGTTTAACTTGAGAGTATCTATAGATGGGGTAATAGTAGGAGTGATTTGTTAAGTTGAAGCCCCTTTGTACAACTACATGAAGATAATTTTGAAAATTGTTTAAGATATTGATATTATCTTAAGCAATTTTCAAGCAAATATGCAAATTTATAAATTATTTTACTTACAATTATACTTTAATATATGTGAAAACACTGAGTAATATTTCCTTTCTTCTTTGTGTCATTTTCCCAAGAGTAGAAAACTGATTCAATTTAATTTTGGCTTGTTTAAATAAAATTGCATAAAAAGATTACATTAATCAGAAATGTGGTTGTACAAAGGTCTCATTGTTCCATGCTCTCTCAATGATTACTAATTATTTAATCAAGTGTCTTTCTTTTCCTTAACACTATCCCCACTGGGCCACCTGCCTCAACGCTGAACAAAACCACTTAGAGGTTCCGGTGACCCTGGGGCCCTTAAAGATGCTCCCAGCCTGGACTGCGAATTCATTAGAGCTGAGAACTGCAAAGTTGGTAACAATCCATGCTTCATCAGGGCCTCAGAAAGGAACTGAAGGGACACCTTTCTATCTGTCTGTCTGTCTATCCATGGACTGATCAACTGTCTATCTAGCTGCTGATTGCTTTCCTTCTTGAGATCTTGCTATAGATCCGAGGTTCGCCCTGAGCTCTCTGTGTAGGGCAGGCTGGCTTCAAACTAGTCATCTTTAGCCCAAGCTGGCCGCCAGCCTCCGCTCTCCCGATCTCCCCCTCCAGATAGGAACAGCCCCAGGCGTCCGTTACATCGATTGGGTGGAGACCCTGCTTGATCCACACTTAACAATGATTCCTAATTGGCTCTGCTCTCTATTTAATTCATCCCTACGTAAAGATGGCCTAAGAACCAAACAATGAAACAACTGTCTCCTGGCTGCTCTCAAATGTCCCAGTCTCACTCACAGTCCCCGAAAGGCCGCAGCCAAGTTCTCCATCTGGATGCCACGGGGAAACGAATGGCCGTGAAGACAAGGAAGGATGCTAAACCATTCGGAGAACAAATTAAGTAACTTCCATCGTACTTCAAAATCGCTTCGGTCGTGATGATTACAGGATAAAATATAATTTTTGGTTCATAACACAGGTCCATACTTAGTTTAATTTATTTATGTGTGGAGGCATTCATCACTGTGAAATCTGTCCGCTGGCCCCCACAAACAGAAACATGATCCAGACAAAGATTGCTCACTGACAGACGCGCCCTATCAATATCTGTGTTCCTTCAGAAGGCGACAATTCTTTTATTAAATGATCAAATCAGCTGTCCCGCATCACAGCTCCGAGGGAAAAGAACATTCCAAATAGATTTAGATTTTTTGATGGATTAGCCAAGCCAAACTAGATAACAATAAACTTTGGCTCAAAAAAAAAAAAACAAAAAACAATTTAGATAAGTCCAATATTGAGCTCTGAGCATTCAATAAGAGGACACACATTTGAGTCTCTCACCTAGCTCAGGAATAAGGCCTAAGGCAATTACAAATGCTGCCTAGAAGAACACTTGTTGAGTGGTTACTGAGATACTCTTTCCCTTCATTAAAAGAAAAAAGCACAGAAATCTACAAGAAAAGTGTCTTAACTACAGATACAAATATGTTCCCTATGACTTCATCGGTTCATTTTCCTTCTGATTAATAACTACATTGGGTATACAGCAAGCTGTAATATGAATAACACTTGCTTTACTGTACTCTCCTAATTGTTCTGTGAACAGGCCTTTTCATCTTGTCCTGTCTTATTTCTCTACTTATTTACGTATTGATTTACTAGAAATAATACAAGCCATAAAATGCCAGGGACCAGTTAATTGGATTTTCCTAACTTGTTGCCATGAGGTAATTTCTACAGAAAAACATGTGCTGCCTCTCATTCCCTAATGGGCTTCAGAGTTAACACAGAGGACTTAATCAAAGCTGTTGATCCAGTTACCTCCACGGACGCTTGGCATTGATTCAGGCAAGGCCCTGCATTCTTGATTTACATACGTGTTCCTGAGCTCATGCTCCCGTTCCCGGACTCATAGATAGCAACTGAACCATCCGCACTCCACACTGGCAGAAAACCCAGATGAAAAGCTCCCCACACCCAAGCTGGCTCGGCACTCCCCTCCATTCGGGGGACTAACAGGATCGGGAAGCTCAAAGGACTGGAGGGCTTGATGCCGACCTCTCCCCGAATGTCTGCCTGCAAGCTGGGTCAGTGACACCATGAATACAGCGACAAAGGGAACTACGACAGTCCTCGGAGAAAGATGTCTGCTAAGGAGGCAGCATGGAATGTTGCAGGGACGAAGCGACGGCCGTGTCGGGGCTGCCTTCCACACCTCCACTAGAAGGCCCCAGCTGAGGGATTAAACTAAGCACCATTTTTTTTTAATATCATTTCTGATGGTGGTACTGGAGCTTGAACTCAGGGCCTGGTCCCCTCACTTGGCATTTCTACTCAAGGCCTCGACTCTCTCGCTTGAGCCGCACCTCTTATTTTGCTAGTTGATTGGAGAGAAGAGTCTCGCTTTTTCTGCCTAGGCTGGCTCCGAGCCACAGTCTTCAGATCTCAGCCTCACGAGTAGTGAAGATTACAGGCGGGAGCCACTGCTACCCAGCTCCTATCTTTTTTTTAAAGAACCAAATTAGTACAAATGAGAAATCTACTTAGAAAATTTGCCATTGGTTAAAAAAAAACAACAAAGAATAGCTACTTTAGTAGTCTCACTTTTGTTCCTGATTGTCTCCCTCGTTCACTGACTTTGGAAAATAAATTGAAAGATAAAATCCTATCTTCTTTCTCAAATACAACTATCTGTGAGGTCAGCGCTGGACCACAACACGTGTCCATATCGCTGCACTCTCCTCAGAAAACGGCGCTGGCCCCATTGTTTAGTGCAAGGAAAACCAGTATGGAAAGAATATTCTCACCACCGGTCCAGCTTGCCTCTCCGTGAGTGATTAACTAATTACAGCAGTAAACAGGTATCCTTTCCTTGATTAAAAAAAACAACCAGCCAGCAAATCATCACCAACACAGAACAAAAGCTTTTATGAGCCAAGCCTGGCTGACTCCCACCCACCCATACTCCTAGCTCTTCAGGAGGCTGAGATCTAAGAATCACAGATGACAGGCGAGAGAGACTCCTATCTGCAATTAACCAACACTAAGCTGCAAGTGGAGCTGTGGCTCAAGTGGCAAAGCATCAGCCTTGAAAGAAAAAAAGCCAAGGGACAGTGTCCAGGCCCTGTGTGCAAGCCCCAGTGTCAGCGTAAAAACCAACAAAAAATGACGTGTGTACCCACAAATAAATGGCCAAATGCTCATTACTCAGTGGTAAGAGCCTTGGCTGTTAACATACTGGGAATTTCAACCTAACAATCATCTGTTCCGTTCCATTCCACTGAAATCACTGCCTGGTTTGTTCTCTGTTTTCATTCACTCAGTTGTAGTGCATGGGTTGACTTGAACGTTCACCCACACTGCCCCAAGTTCACCCTGACCACTGATCTTTCTGTGGCCTTCTTTGATAATACTGTCCACGCCTGAAGGCCAAGAAGAGAGATGGCTCAAGAGAAAGAAGTGACAGCCCCACCGGCCCACGCTTATCAGATCTCGCATGTTCTCTCCGGCTGCCATACAAACAGGTACGCAAGCCTGGCTAGCTGAACACCGCATAAACCGATGAAAGAAGGGAGAAAATGTGGTATATGTACACAAGGGAATCGTGTTCAGCCGTACAGAATGAAAGCAATGATATTATTTGCAGGAAAATAGATGGAACTGAAGATCAGCATGTCGAGTGAGAGCAGCTTAGAGCAAAAACACAAACCCAAATACAGCATGCCTGTGCTCACATATGCAATCTACCCGCAACAGGAATAATAACACATGGCCTAACCCTAGAAGGAGGGTCACTTCAGCGGAAAACAGTGGGAAGGGAAGAGAGGAAATGAGAGGGCGCAGAGGGTGAATATGTGCTTTGCAAAGGAAAACAGGGAGAAACATTTAGAAAATGACACTCGTGATCATCCTGACCTTGCTGAGATTGGCAACACTGGCAGAGACCTCCCAGGGGGTCTCAGTCCACTGGGGGGCTCTCTTAGGCCTTCCCGCAGCGTGGCCACCTTACGCAGGCCCGTCACGCACAGAGGCCAGCTCCTTTTCACTGATTTTATTTGCATTTTCATCCATGGCCCAATGAACAAGCCAGGCTCACCATGCTAGCGCAGCGCAAGCTCGCTGAGTGCCCCCCCCCCATCTTCTCAAAGACCCAGTCTCCAGACGGGACACTGAGGAAATGTCAAGTCGTAGTGAAGCACATACACACTTGAAATAGTATTCAACGCTGAAAAATGGCTGAAATTACATCTATCTCCTTTTCTTTCTAAATATCCTAGCTAAGCTGGACTAAAAGCGCATGTTGTTCGTGCAAAGATGACACTCCCATCATGTGTAAGGCATTTTTTCCCGTCTAAGTGTATGCTCATTTGTTTCTCGGAAATAATAAAAACCTAGCAACATGCCTCTTAAATCAAAACCATAAATAGTGCTTATTATTTACAGTCATTCCTACACCTCTTACCCACAGGATTAACAGGTAAGAATAATTGGAGAATAATTAAATCATGGGCTGGACCTATTGTGTGAAAACAGCAGGTTAAAGGAAAAACAGCGTACATTCAGATCTTTCAGGGGGCATTAGTGGGGCTGAACTACGTTAATCACAATCCTTTATTGGTGCCAGATGTTAATTAGTGCCCCAAGAATAACCTACCATATTATTTATGGAGTCATCTAGTACCCAACCAAAGTAACAAATCACTATTAACAAGAATCCATTTATGCATAGTTTACAAATGTGATCAAAATATAGAACATGTTTCCTGTTTGTGAATATCACTTATACAGAACTGAACATTAAAGTACATTTTTCATGGCATGTATGCTAAACCCCTTTATATGTTTATTACTCATTGGGTGGTTAATTTACTTAAGTAATGCCATATAATTTAGACAACCACTTATTTATTTTCCTAGAGAAAATAAATATGAGCAAGAAAATAAGTATGATCAAGTTATCAACGGTTCAAAATTCCAATATAATTAATTAAATGCAACGATTCACAGGAATCTGACCCCAAATGGGAAGTTTTGTTTTGGGGGCATGAGGATGGAGTGCGTAATTATTGTCAAGACTTTTCTCTTGTTTGTTTTTTCTTTTTGTCTTTAGCTGAGTATCAGTGAGGTTGAACTAGATAAATGATTCTCTGTGCATTGAACACAGGCCCAGGTTCTGTCCCAGTGGTTCTCAACTAGGATCAATGTTACTCCTTAACAAACATCTGCCAATATCTGGAGACATCCTTGATGTCTCCATCACAGGTGAGACACAGAAGGCCAAACATGCAGCTTGGGAGTAGAAGCCAGTGAAGTTCATCCCAAGCCAGCCCAAAACAAACCTGAGCCTGGCACTCGGGGATCACTACTGCGGATCCTAGCAATTCAGGAGGCTGGGCCTGAGGACTGCCCATCAAAGCCAGTTAACCTTACCAAACCACCAAAAAGCTAGAAGCAGAGTTGTGGCTCAAGAGGTAGAGTACCCACTTTGAGCCAAAAAAAGCCAAGCCACCAGAATGCAAGGCCTGAGTTTAAGTCCCGTTACTGACAGGCGCACACACACACACACACACACACACACACACACACACACTAACCCCAAATATCAGTAGAGCCCTGGCTCAAAAAAGCCTGTTTTGACCAGTATAATGGGCTGAAAGCTGAATGTCTGTGTACTTTCCCTCTGAGTCTCCAGGACCTGTGAACAGGTAAACCTGGAGCTCAGGGTAAACCCGCAGGGAAAGTACCTCCTTAATGTAAGCTGTGTCCAAACCCAGCACATGAAAAATCATCAGAATCATCATCATCAATCAATGATATTAGCAGAGGTCCATAAGTTCCCGATTCTCAGACATAACCAACTTGATCATATTTGCTTATCTTTATTAAGTAACCCCAAACAAATATCTAGAGACAAATCTCTCTTTCTAACTCAACTATCACATTTAGTCAATTTGTGTTGGAGCTGACTGCTTCAGAGTGTATTAATAATAATAAAAGCACTGCTCTTACACATAGGCCATTGTCGGCATTCATTCATACATCTGCCTGGCTGTTCTTTTATTCATTTACGTGTAGTAATACAATCTGGACTTACAAACCTTAACAGATCATTTCCCATACCACTGTTCATGAAGCCTATTCTTATAATGAACTTCAGAGTCAACAGGTTTAATCAAAATCATTGATTCAGATACCCTAGAACGTGCATCACTGGTCAAGACTTCAAATTCTTCTTTACTTTCAGTCCTACCGTTGTGTGTGACCTTGCTCATTGACTCACTAATACTAATAAAATGGCATTATAGTGAAACACAAAGCTAAGAGCAAGACTCTTAAACACTACTAAGATTCATCATTAGGCTTCTTTCCCACAGGTCTTAGGGACTACATCCTCTTTGTCACGGATTTGAGTGTGAAACATATGGATTACTCAACTCGCAGGTCCCATATCAATGCCAGGTTTACACTTTGTTCATGCTTGCAAGTGTTTTATTTTGTCTTATTTAACCACCAAGATGGCATCCAGTGAGCCATGACTGGTGACAGGGCTATGGCTTTCTAAGCTACCTCTTTCCATATTATATCACGACTGCCAACCCAAGTGCTGGTTTGTGCTGTCAGGTTAAGGATAGCTCCCTGACAACCATGATCTTTTTTTCCTTTTGGTGTCAGGTCGGGGGCTTGAACTCAGGGCATTGTACTGTGGCCTTTTTTTCCTCGAGGCTAGTACTCTAACACTTGAACCACACCTTGGCTCTTGGATTTTTGCGAATTAACTGGAGACAAAAGTCTCTCTGATTTGTCTGCCTGAGCTAGCTTCCAACTCAGATCTCAGCCTCCTGAGAAACTAGAATTATAGGTGTGGGCCGCCATCTTAACCTACAACGAAAAACACCAACACCATGCTCCCCCTTCCTGCCTTCTCCCACCTCAACAAGTTAATGAAACCTTTAAAAATGGCACAAAAGAAATTAGAGTATTAAAAGCTTGTGACAACTTCCACCTTCTTATCAGCCCTAAGCTTTACAGAAATATTCTAGAAATAAGCTTTACTTAATTTCGGCTATTAGTTCTGGATGGAAATCTTTTGACTTTATAGATCTAGCTATTTATTCCCTTCACATAACTTAGTCACCCATAAGCCACCTACACAAAGGACATAAATGTGACCTTTTCCTTCAGCTCCTTAGCTGCACAAGTAAAAACCAATATCTTGACCATTATGGGATAATTAAATCAGCTATCGTGTTTTTACTGTGTGAGGCGAAATGCACACTTGGTGAAGAATGGAATGGCACAGACTTGACTCCATTAAATGCGTTTGAGTCATAAGGATGCCATTAGTCAGAAATGATGCTCGCGACCACCTTTTCATTATTGACTCAAGAATAACTTCTCCTTGTGTACTGACTTACTCACCATCTAACTTTTAATGCACTGGAAACTTGAGTCTGCCACCAGCAGCAGGGAGATAAATGAAGCTTGTATGTCTCTCCATCAACAAACTCCCCAAGCACCTGGGCACCCCGGCGGCTTTCAAGAGACTGTATTGTGCATTGCTGCAAAGGGAACGGGAAGTACTGAGCGAACATAGATGCCCCCCAAACTCAGGTATCCACTGACTCACCCGTGTTCTTTACTCAAAGAATAACTCGGGTCTATTCACTTTGTACAGCCAGGGTTGAAATCGCGTCAGACAATGGCAAAGAGGTTTCTGCTTCTGCAACAGGCTCTCGATTTCTCTTCATCTACAACAATGGGTCCATCATACCTCTCCTCTCTACTCCTCAATGGCCCAAGGTGGCCTTCTGTGCACCAGACAGCTGAGATATGAATTTATTCACTTTTAGCAATACCCCCAAACGAATTAAGACCAAAAGGAGGCATGGCTCAAGTGGAAAAGCATCAGCCTGGAGCGGAAGAGCCAAGTGAGAACATAGGCCCTGGTTTCAAGCCCCAGGGCGACCACAGGAAAAGAAACAAACAAGAATAAGGCAATGGCGAACCTCTGTCTCAATGTCCGTTTCCTACACAACTGATAGTAGATGAGGCCAATCGGGTGGTATATGTTCACTATTTGCACACGTGTCATGCAAAAATACAACGGAATAAAAGGCAGCCTTGAAGGTGGGTAAAACACTGGCCATCTTTCTTAACTGGAGCTTACTGAATCAGATTAATTGTAAAGTCCTCAATCTGAGCAATGTTCATCAAAGGCTGTGGGTGATGTTAGTTTTTTATGGGGATATCCATTTATTACTTTGATAGAATAGTAAACACCATCACACCAACCTCCCAACCCAAGAATATTAAACGACAGCATTGCTTACATAAATCTTTTCTCTCCTTACTCCCGGAGGTAAAAAGCCAAGACCTCCAGCATTAGAGGAAACCAGCTGTGGTGTGTTCACTCGGTAAAGTGAAACACATAGCTTTCAAAACAAAGGAAAGAGCCTCGCATTAGATACGTGTGTGTGTGTGTGTGTGTGTGTGTGTGTGTGTGTGTATTTTGGTTCCCATATTGGGGATTGAACTTGGGGCCTGTGTGCTGCCCCTTAGCCTTTCCACTCAAGGCTAGCTAGCTTTCTACCACTTGATCCATACTTCCACCTTTTGGTAGTTAATTGGAGATAAGTCTTGTGGACTTTGCTACTTGAGCTGACTTTGAACTATGATCCTCAGCTCTCAGCCTCCTGAGTAGCTAGGATTATAGGCGTGAGCCACCAGCTTTCGGTTCCAGCTGTTCCTGGTCTCTTTTCTAGTGTTTCCCCTTCTACTTTCATGGATTTTTTCCCCCAATATCTCACAGATGAGAGATAAAAGATGATACTTATACTTCCTGAGGTATGTACTATAGTAGTCAAATTGAGGTAATCTCATAATCTCATGCCTGCCCAATTGATAATGATAACTCTTTGCTACTGATGCTTTGGGGTTTCATTCTTTTTCTTTTTTTGCCAGTCCTGGGCCTTGAACTCAGGGCCTGAGCACTGTCCCTGGCTTCGTTTTGCTCAAGGCTAGCATTCTACCTCTTTTTTTTTTTAATTTTTTTTTTTTTTTTGCCAGTCCTGGGCCTTGGACTCAGGGCCTGAGCACTGTCCCTGGCTTCTTCCCGCTCAAGGCTAGCACTCTGCCACTTGAGCCACGGCGCCGCTTCTGGCCGTTTTCTGTATATGTGGTGCCGGGGAATCGAACCTAGGGCCTCGTGTATCCGAGGCAGGCACTCTTGCCACTAGGCCATATCCCCAGCCCAGCACTCTACCTCTTGAGCCACAGCTCTCCACTTCTGGCTTATGTGTTGCTGAGGCATCGAACCCAGGGCTTCATGTATGCAAGGCAAGCGCTCTATCACGAGGCCACATTCCCAGCCCCAGGGGCTTCATTCTTAAACAGCATAAAAAATTAGCCACATGCTACGTCATCAGCATCTGCCCACAGTCTTTCTATCCATAAACTTAATAGTGAAGTGATCGGTTGCAACAGGTCCTAGCGGTGTGAAAATGGGCAAGTGTGAATCTGTTTCGTAGCAATTTTTCACCCAATGAGGCACAAATTCTTCTGATCCACCTACCTAGTGACTCATGTATTTATTCATGTCTGCGATGAGGCCCAGAAGAAATCAATTATTCATTTAGCCATCACTGTCATGCACCAATGTTGAGGTGCACTTTGCCCCAGAGAGAAGAACTTTAAACTCTCTGGACTCCACTAGGCAACACGTGGGGCACAGCGCACAACGCCCCAAGGCGGGGCTTGCGCCTTTCCCGCCTTGGCGCCCTGGGTCCTCGCTGGCTCCTCCTTTGAGGTCACTCATCCAGGGGTACACAGCGTCCTCCATCTCCTTATTGCAACACGTCCATCACAGGGAGAGCCCGCAAGGGGACAGATAGTCATGGAACTATTTTACCAATAAAGAAAAATATGAAGCCAGGCAGGTGCTGGTAGCTCACACCTGTAATCCTAACTACTCAGGAGGCTGAGTTCTGAGGACTGTGGTTTGAAGCCAGCCTAGGCAGAAAAGGCTCACAGTGGACTTTTCTTACCTCCAATTAACCACTCAAAAACCAGAAGTGGCGTTGTGGATCAAAGTGGTAGAATGCTAGCCTTGAGCACTAAGAGGCTCAGGGATAGAACCCAGATACTTCGTTTACCCTCCACGACTGACAAAAAAAAAAAATAGTAGTAACAACAACAATAATAATATAATAAAAGCCAACGAATGACAAAATCCAAGAATGAGATCTCTGCTGCAGAAAGCTATTCCCAGACTTCCTTTCACATAGTAAGTAGATGAGCTCTCCCATCTTAATTGGAGATTAAACAACAATGCTGTTTTCAGCCCTGACAAGGGTTTCACTACCCTCTCCCTGCTTGCTATTCATGTGAATTCCCTACAATAGAAGCAGTACAATGAGAAGGCACTGGTAGCGCACACCTGTAATCCTAACTACTCAGGAGGATGAAAACTGAGAATCAAAGTTCAAGGCTAGCCTGAACAGACAAATCAGAGAGACTCATCTCCAATTAACTAGCAAAAAAAAAAGCAGAAGTGGAGGGCTAGGAAGATGGCCTAGTGGTAGAGTGCTTGCCTCATATACAAGAAGCCCTGGGTTCAATTCCTCAGCACCACTTATACAGAAAATGGCCAGCAGTGGTGCTGTGGCTCAAGTGGTAGAGTGCTAGCCTTGAGCAAAAAGAAGCCAGGGACAGTGCTTAGGCCCTGAGTCCAAGGACCAGGACTGTCAAAAAAAAAAAAAAAATATATATATATATATATATATATATATATATATATATATATATATATAAAGCAGAAGTGGGGATGGGGATTCCACTGGAAACAGGCCAGCCTTGAATGAAAGACCTAAACACCCAGGCCCTGAGTTCAAGTCTCAGTACTAGCACAAACAAACAATGTAGTAAATAAGTAAACATCGACTCTATAACTACAGCCCTGTGCATCTCCCCGGAGGCTTTATCCTCTGAGGCTAAAAACTAGAGCTTTATGAACAGGTGAGCTTACTTCAAAGGTGACACAAAACAAAATGGAATCTTCAGCAGCTGTGAAAATGAGTCGAACCCCGCCCCTCCCAAAGTTGTTTCAAAGGAAATTTTTCTAAAATGGCTTAATCCACGACTCATTATTCATTCCCAATATTGGCCCACATGTGGCATTCCTTTGATTGTTTTTGCCTTGTTCTGTTAATTGAAAGATTAAGACTGTATGTGTTAATTGTGCACAACGTGATGCATTCACGTCTATACACAGGGGGCGTGACCAACAGCAGCGAGTCCGCATTCACGCCAGCTCCCTACGGTTACCACAATGGTGGTGGGCACACTTCATACCCCACTCGTGACCTGCTGTGATCTTCTGCGTTCCTCAATCAAGTGCATGGACAGCAGGTGTGAGCCCCTCACAAGACCCACGAATGTCAGGCTTACCCCAGTCCCTGCGGCGACCCGCGAGACCCTCGACCCACGAATGTCAGGCTTACCCCAGTCCCTGCGGCGACCCGCGAGACCGCAGCAAGCAAAGCGGCTGTGTGTGAACCGGGGCACGGGGGTATCTGTAGGTAGAAAACAGGTGTCAGAATGTTCAGGAAGCCACAGTCCTGCCCCGCCAGAGCTCAGTGTGTCCCACAAACCAAAAGAGCCCTCATCTTTATTTCCTGACTTGTAAAATGACCAATCTAGGTACAGGACTGAAAACTGCAATACTGACACTTGTACACTTGGTTTGGGCATAGTTTCCTATCAGTCTACTTTTTTTTTTAAGCTTTATTTTATTCTGTTGGTGCAAGTCCTAGAGCTTGAACTCAGGACCTTGTACTCTAGCTTGACCTTTTCATTTAAAGTTGGCCCTCTACCACTTAATCCACATGTTCCCCCCTGCTTTTTCCTGACTTCTGTTTGTCCCATCTCTGCTTGAACTGAGATCCTTGGATCTCAGCCTCCTGAGTAGCTAGGATTATAGGCAGGAGCTACCAGTGCCTGGCTTATTATTTTACTTTTAATTGACAGGCCATACTTGACTTTGAGTATTTACTTGTTTATTGGTGAATTAGCCATAGATGGATCCCATAGCTATCTTTCAAAAGACAATTAGGAAGAGAAAAATCCATCCACAACCCAAACTTAAACATGACACTGCCTGTGAAACTCCAGCACAGAGCGGGACTCTTCTCCATACGAATGCCAGCAGTACAGGAATCATTGTTTCTAAATGTCTGGTCGTGGCTTATGAGAATCACTAGTCCATCATCTGTCTTCTCTTCACTACTTGGGCACATGTGTTCATGTCCTTATAGCTGGGAATCCAAGGATGCCCAGCAAACATGCTGAATAAAGGCCATCTGCCCCCAACAGAAAGAGGTGCTCACTGCGCTGGACCCATTATCTGGATTCACTGAAGTTCTCAACAGCAGTCTCCTTCTGTTTTGTGGTTTTTTTTAAATGTGAAAATCCCCCCACCCCCAGCCTCTGTAAAACAAGAACAACCACCAACCCCTCTCTATGTAGAGAACTGTATTTTAATACACTCAGAGTCTCAGACATTTGTCTGCCCAGGCTGGCTTTGAATGGAGACCTCAGATCTCAGTCTGGTGAGTAGCTAGGATTGCAGGAGTGAGCTACAGTGCCTAGATCACTATGGCTCCTATTTCACGTCCCCCCTCCCCCCCCCCCCCGCAGTCCTCTTTCCTTGCCCCTGGCTCTCAGCATTCATTCATTTACACGTTTGTTTCCTGAATTTGTTTAGACAGTTATTTGATTTGCTTAATGGTTTATTCATTGACTCGCTTATTCGATGATAATATAATCGATCCCACTGAAGCATGAGCGTCTGAGATGAAGACCCTGCGATGTCTGTAGCCCCTGGATGGGCCTGACTGCACCTGTGTGGAGTCCACAGCTCTCCGCCCACTCCTTGACCAGGACTGGTCACTATTCCGTGTACTTAGCCGGTTGTTCCTGTGAGTCAGTCTCCACAAAAACAAACAAACAAAAAAAATGAGCAAGCCAAATCAAATGGCTAAGGATTGGTAACACACCACGAGCCCAATACAGCAGCATTGATTATCACGCATGCTGGCTCAGAAGTGGTTGATGTAAAGGAATTAGCCATCCTGCAATAATTCTCTGGGTTTCAGTGCTGAATTCATAAATAACAAAAACAATCTAAAAATCACTGTTTCGGAATAGATGGTAATATTTACAGCTTGTTATGTCTCCTTTCCAATGCATTTATTCTCTTTCCATTGGCTCATCTATTAGGCAATAACAACGCGATCAATATCTGTATCATAAAAATGTAAAGGAAAAGAGCCTTGAACATTCCACTACACGGTTGCTGCATACCCAATAAAAATGCGATTGAAGAGCCAGGCACCAGTGGCTCACATCTGCAATCCTAGCTGCTCAGGGGGCTGCGGTCTGAGGATCAAAGTCCGAAGCCTGCCTGGGCAGAAAAGTCCATGATATTCTTATCACTAATTACCCACCAAAAAGCCAGAAGTAGAGGGAACCAGCCTTGAGGGCAAAAGCCAAGGAAGACTGCCACACCCTGAGTTCAAACCCCAGTACTGGCATCAAAATAAACATAGATGGGGTTCTTGCTGATTTGTTTGTTCTGTTTTGCTTCTCAGCCCCCAAGTGCTAGACTACAGAGGTATATGGCCAGACTAAAGCTCTTACACAAGAGTTTTAGACTTCTAAGAAGCTACATTTGAAAAAGTAAAAGCTGAAGTCAATTGTATTTTACTTAGCTCACTATCATGCAGTTTCCTCCATATAAAAATTGTCCAAGTGTTTTACACTGTTCATACTGAGTCTCCATTCCTTTTGTTTATATTGAGCCTCCTCTCTCCTCAAATTAAGAGCAAATACCCTAAAACTTTCTTTGCAAACAAATATTTAAACAAATCAGGTACACCTATACAATGAAATATCAAACAGCTGGTAAAAGAAGTGAAGCAAAGAAGGTTATTTTTCTGTTAGGAGAACGGAATTGAGCTAGCAGCAAGCTTCTCAGACTTGTTCGAGTTTCCTTTTTCTATCTTTTCTGTGGTAGCGGGTTTGAAGTCAAGGCCTTGCATTTGCTGGCTTGCCACACCCCTGGCCCTGCTTTTTGCTGTGTTTGTTTTTTAGAGATGGGGTCGAGCAGACTTTTCTGCACCAAGCCTGGGTAGCTAAGATGACAGGTGTAAGCCACCAGTGCCTCGCCATACTTGGATCATTTTCAGCACCACTCCACGGGTGAGCCTTTCGTATCTCATAGAAATTTATGTTCTACTTGGTTGGTTGTTTGTTTTTTAACTTTTTCAGACTAAAACCAACACCACACCACCACGTTTGCAGGGTTTCAAGAATACTGCCCACTCAACCACAGTATTTTTTAAATGGACCTGGGATATAAGTAATGAGACTCATCCTAACTCTAGGATAATGAACGGTGCTGCGTTTGTTGGTGACTTGCTCCTCGCGTCTCTCTCAAGGGCGTGACTGATGCTCTAACCCTGCATGCTGGAGCCCGGGGAGTGGCAGCTCCGCCCGCTAGGGTGGCATGCCTTCCACCTGATCCTTCTTTACCCTGGTAGATAGCATCACGGTTGTCCTCTTAGCGCGGTGGGCCGCGCGTCAGTCTGGGACACAGCAGAATGCCCGGGCGAGCCAGCTTCGACCAGGCCTCCTTCCACAGGAAACCTGATGGCTTCCACAGATGCCACTATGGTTCTTGACTTTCTCATGTCCAACGGGTCTGTTATTTCTACCAAGAGAGAACTCTCTAGAACAGCCCTGACCCGGAAAGAAGGTCGACTCGGGTGGGCTGGTCAGCTCTCGGGTGTGACGCAGGAGAGGTAAGTCAAGGAAAGACACGGATGCGTCGGAACAGAGGCTTACTTACAGATCCCAGAGGGAAGGAAGTTTCGTGACGACTGCAGGAAGGACAGGAGGGCGGCTTGGGAGATCCACGGTGCACCGAACCAATTGCCTGTAGGGAATGTAATGGGTAGGTTTAGAACAAGAAGCAGGTACAGGGGCTGTGTGGGGCGTAGGGGTCAGTGGGGTGATCGCCGGCCTTTAGGGGGTGATCACCAGAAGCAGTTGTATTGGGGGGAATACCTGGGTCTTTGGCCCCAAGAAAGCGGGAGGAAAGAGAGGACTCAAATCGCCGTCAAGGGTGACCCGTCAAGGGTGCCCGCTTCAGGTGTGAAAAAGTTAAACACGTTCACAACAGGTCCCAAGCTGCCCTACTATAGGAAAACGTGGCTACAGTGAGATCTCGTCGTCTGGACTGGGCCCTGGCCTTCTCTTGAGTTACTCATTTACTCACCCACAGCCCCGAACAACCCTCCAGCCAAAGATTTAAAAACATGAGCGCGTCAACTAGTGCTTACATCTTCCATGTGTAACGCTCCCGCTCAAGGAAGAGCCAAGCTCTTCATGAATATTTCACGATCAAATAAAGTACGAGTGTCCATTCTGTGCGACTGAAAGCAAGAACTCGAAAAATACACAGCATGGATCACTTTCTAATGGCCCTCTTCCTCGCGTGCAGAACTGAATTATTAAGTCTGTGTTTATGGAATATTAGACTCCTAGGCTTGGCCCTGTAAAGTTGATTCATACACTTAAGAAAAACTCATCCAAGAAATGGAAACAAGAAGTTTTTTACTTGTTGCCATTTGTATTTTCTTTTCTTTTTGTCTTGTTTGTTCATTTCTCTGTCTTTGGGAGGGTAAGGGGAGCACAGAAATGGAGGGACGAATCGTGAGCAAATGCGGCACTGGTACTCACCGGACACTATGTTGAAAATCTCCACCCACAACTTGTGGGTGAAGAAGGGAGGGAAAAACAGAGACAGCGCGAGGGAAGGGGTGACATTGTGCAAAAAGAAATGTACTCATTGTCTGACTTATGTAACTGTAACCTCTGGACATCACCTTTATAATAATAATTAAAAATATCTCAAGAAAGAACAATATTTGTTGTCCTACGCAACAAACATAAAAGTTCCAGTACCTTATTTCCCCTGCAAGCACAATTAACATCTCAGAACTCATCAATAAGTGTTTACGGAAATGATGGTGCATAAATTAATAGTCAAATGTTAGTTTAAAAGGTCAAAGAACATAGGTATTTCAATTTGGATTCCTCTCAAATTTGGAGAATTATACCATTACAAATCATAGATGATGAGAGATTATTTTCACTGGGCCATGCTGAATCCTATTTGGCTTTATGTATTCATCCTCTTAGCTGAATAGTCTACAAACATCCCCAAACCCATCCCCCAATCCACAAATAAGAAAAAGAAACACCATGTGTTCTTTTCCCCCTTTGCCCTTTTCTACACAGAGGCTGACCTAGTGATATTAAGCTACTTTACTTGGTTGCTGACAATGTCTAATTGGACTGATCACCTTTTGTTTGGGACCGTATCATCATGAGCCCACGCTTGGTCATCTTTGACTTTATTTACCTATCCACTCGTGTGAAATAAGGCAAGACCAACGGACACATCAGCCCAGCAGCCAGGTTCGAGCGCTAGGGCGTATTCACCTGCCTGTGCGTGGCTCGCCCATCCCAGCGAAGGTCACGGGAAGCACAGTCCTGTCCCCTCCTGTTGGGGTCCTCTCTCTGCAGAACACAAGACAGACATTACAAGACTGAAAGGACCTAGTGTTTTTTGTTTTTTGTTTTTTAATGCACACCGGTAAACAGGATTAATCGTAACCTTCAGTTCCTGTCACAGAGTCACTCATTGGCTCAAGCACAGTTCGCAGTATATGTATTTATTAATTTTTATTTTTACAATGAATATGAATCAATTCACCACCCAAATCCAAACAGTGGTTGCAATCATCTGCGCCTATGCTACAAAGAAACCCAGAGTCTGGCTGAGAGTTTCAGATATACAAAGTTGAACTAATAATCTTTGATTCCAGATATAATCTCATCATTATTTCCTATTCATCCTTTATGTTATTCTTATTTGTTTCTCAATACAATATGCACAGATGAATCCGAAACAAAAATGCTGATTAATACAAGCAAATGATTTTTATCCACAGTCTTACTTTGTTTTATACACAATCCAATAAATTCTAACGTTTGTGTCAACAAACACCTTTTGGTGGGCCATTCATGACTTTCTTTTATTTGGTCATTCCCTTACTAACTTATTTATTATCTATTTTATTTTGTGCTAGGATTGGAGCTTGACCTCTGGGCCTTGCGCTCTCACTTGGCATTTTTGGCTCAAGGCTGGCACTATACCACTTGAGCCACAGCTCCACTTCTAGCTTTTTTTTTTTTTTTTTTGGCCAGTCCTGGGCCTTGGACTCAGGGCCTGAGCACTGTCCCTGACTTCTTTTTGCTCAAGGCTAGCACTCTGCCACTTGAGCCACAGCGCCGCTTCTGGCCGTTTTCTGTATATGTGGCGCTGGGGAATCGAACCTAGGGCCTCGTGTATCCGAGGCAGGCACTCTTGCCACTAGGCTATATCCCCAGCCCCCCACTTCTAGCTTTTTGACAGTCAATTGGATAAAAGAATCTCACTCTCTTTTGCCTGGGTTGGCTTTGAACCAGATCCTCAGGTCTCGGCCTCCTGAGTAGCTAGGTTTGCAAGCGTGAGCAACCAGTGCTCAGTTTCATTGAATTCATTTTAAATTATACAGTGAATACACACGCCATCCAGCCCGAGACCAATGACCATTCCTTACACCTGTCAATAAGCTTAGGATGAGTTGGTTTTTAATTTTTAATAACCCCACAGAAACACAGAATAGAAAGGTGGTTAAACGAGGTCAGTGGGTTAAAAGGGGTCAGAAGAAGTTGGTCCAAACTTGCAATTGTAAGAAAGTCAATACTAGAGATCAAGCACACAGCAGGATAGCCATAGTTAACAGGGGACACATGAAATTTGCAGAGAAATATACATACATAGTTAGCAATAACCAGGAGAGGCAACACAGGTTAATTCGCTTGTGGCAATCATTTGTTACAACGTACATGTACAGCAAAACATCACACCTTAAATAGATACAATGTGTCCATTTGTCAGTGGGACCTAAGTAGGGCTGGACAGAAGGAAAGGCGCTGTTCTCGGAGGCCTGCACTGGCTGGTCCCAGCTCTCCCTTATCCCTGGCCCCCTCTCTGGCTAAGGAACCCCAGAGTGGCCATTTGTGGGAACACATAGGCCCAGAGAAGGGAAGGGAATGGCTTGCTACACGTTTTTCTTCATTAATGTCAGCATAGCAGGCCTGAGTTGGTCATAATGCTTTATCCAAGAGGATTCTCACAAGTGTTCCGTTCAAAGCCTCAATTACCTTATTTCTTATTCTTTCATTGTTTCCAATAATAAAATTAACAGCCACAAACCCTTTGAGTTCTTTGCCTCCCTCCGCTGTGGTGAACCAATCACAGCCTTTGTCTCACAGCCCACTCTCACTTGCGGGCCGGCCTTGCTGAGACAGGCCACCGGCGGTCCTTTCTCCTTGCTGCCTCCTTACACTGTGTGTGTGCGTGAGTGTGCATGTATGGGGGGGGGGGTATGTGTATGCCGGTCCTGGGGCTTGAACTCAGGGCCTTGAGCTCTTCGCTTGGCTTTGTTGCTCAAGGATAGCGCTCCACCCCTTGAGCCACATCTATACCTCCAGCTTTTATTTTTGTTGGTTCATCAGAGGATGGCTTCGAACCCTGATCCTAGATCTGAGCCCCGTGAGTGGCTAGGATTGCGGTGACGAGGCGAAGCCCTCGGGGGTCAGAGGACACGCGTGAGCGTCTGGTACTACGGATCGCACCCGCGCCTCACGGTCCGCATGCTGAGCGCGCAGTGCCCGTTGCCCGTCTACAGAACAGTCTCTGGTGCCACGGTGAGCCCGGTGCAAAGCCCCCTCCCGCCCCGTCCAGCTCCTCGCTCCCGCAGCAGCAGCGCCCCAGCTTTGGTGCTAGACAGACAGACAGACCAGGTTCCACCCCAGCAGGCACTCGAGAGCTGTGTAACTGCAGAGACGTGACCTGGCCTCTCTGTCTTGCGCCCCGACTTGTGCGGTCTGGAGAAGGGCGTCCGACCGACCGATGGACTGGCGGAGCGATCTTCGAGCCGTGGCCGTCCTGTGCACCCCTCCACACCCCGCGCCCGTCCCTCCGACAGCCCCCCCACTCAGAAGACACGCGAGATCACCCCGCGCTCAGAACAAGCCACTGGTGGAGGGCAGCATGGGTCTCGGACGAGGGATTGGTTGGGGTCTGTCCGTTTTCAGATATAATACGGAAGCTTCGAGACGGGCCCCGCAACACCGAAATCCAACCCGGGGCTGTACCTCGGAAAATCGACTCAAACTGCTTCCCCGGGGGCCGAAGGAAGCCTTTCCCGCCAACACACGGCGCTTCCCTCCTGACCCTCCGCGTGGCCCGGCGCCCGGTCCAGGCGTGCGGGAACCCGCGCGGCCTGACGCTAACCCCACGCGGGAACAACAGGTCCACCGGGGACCGCCACCCACGGAGACCGAAGTCGGCCCGGCCGGTCTCGGGGATGCCTCCGGCCTTTGCCTTTGAGTAATCCAGCCTCCCCTTGGGCCTCAAGTGACGCCCCCCCCCCCCGCCCCCCCTCCCCGCCGCCCCCCCCATGCTCCCAGGTGCTGTGGAAATGAAGAACGCACGGTGCAGCCCGCATCGGTGGTATTGTACCTCCTGTACCGGCTCTGACCTCCGGCGGCACTCGGGAGCACCCGTGATCCCGCTCCGTCCTCACGGCAGACCTGTGGATTCCACACAAGAGTCACAATCACTGAACGCGTCCTCCGCATCCCACACCGCCCAGCCCTCGGGGCCTGCGTCCACACGGCTCGGGTGCGACTGGAACTCAGCCGCGTCCACGTCTGCCTTCCACCGAGAGCCCTCCGCCCCAGGGACGGGGGGACACGGCAGCGAACACGGCAGACGAGACAGCCCCCCGCCGCCGAGACTTGCCATCCCGGCCGGAGAGACGGGATCGGAGAGCATTGAAAGCACACAAGTCCAGCATGCAGGGCAGGGCATGAGGGGGTAACACAGCTGGGGGTGACCAGGGAGACACCCCCCACTGAGATGGTAGCAGCCACTCCCAGAAGGGCAGGCAGTAAGGCACATCCAAGGGTGATATTTCGTTCCTCCCGCCCCCCCACCTCAATTTAAAAAGAGAGAGAGCGAGAGCTGGTGGAAAGATGGGTTAGAACTGGGGAGCCTTGCGCCCTTCTTCTAGAAGCCATGTGGTCTGGTTAAACTCAAGGGCAGAAACTGCCACTGTGGGTCTGCCCTTCCCTGCTCAGGGTCTCCGCAGCTACAGCCTCCTTGACGGAGCCACCGCAGGAGTCTGCCCGAGGGTCTCCCCGAAGTCCCTCCTGACAGCTCCGTGCCCATCTGCGTGGCTCCTACCGCCGCAGCTGGAGTCAAACTCCCAGCCCTGTGCGAGCGAGTCACCAGAGTCTAGCAAACAGGGGTGATGACTGTTCCCATAGATATCAAAGGCTATCTCATGAAAACAGGTCCAAAGCCAGGTGGCTCCCACTTGTACTCCTAGCGCCTGGAGAGGCTGACAGGTGACCATCATGGCCCAAACCTAGCTGAGGGTGGAGAGCCCATGGCACTCTTATTTCCAATAAACTACTCAGAAAAAAAAAAAAAAGATGTTCCTGGCCTTGAGCAGAGAGACACTCAGAGACAGCGCCCAGGCCCTGAGTTCAATGCCCAGAACTGGCAAAAACGAAAGCAAAAAACAGTTGCAAGCACACTGGTTGAGTGCTCATGACATGGGAATGACTTGTGTGCTATGTGTGTGCGTGTGTGTATTGATATGTGTTGGTGTGTGTTGGTGGGTGCATGTGTGTATGTTGTGGGTGTGTGTGTGTTGGTACTGGAGTCTGAACTCCTCCTGGCTTTTTCACTCAAGAAAGGATGGCACTCTGCCACTTGAGCCACACTTCCACTTTTGGCTTTTTACCAGTTAATTGGAGATAACGGTTCGGTCTGCCTGGGGCTGGTTTCGAACGGCAGTCCTCAGATCAGTGCCTGACTAGAAATGCCTCTTCTAAGTGTGATCTGCTTGTTTGATTCATTTATACTTCAAATACCCATTAATGTGGTACTATCGATATTTGTATATGACAACTGAGGAAACTGAGGCACAGAAGTTCAACATCATCTTGTCCAAATTCAACAAGACTAGTCCATGGCAGAGCTGAGCTCGAAAGTTCTGCTTCTGGGACCTGTGCTCACAGAAACCTATCTGCTAGACCGAAGCCAGTGCTGCAACAAGTCTGGCTGACCGCCCCGTTGCGGCTCCGTCGGGCCCCCTCCCTACTTTCCCGATACCTCTTCAGGCCCTGAAGTCACTTTTACATCTGCTTCCATTAGCAGTTAATCAGAAATCTTCCTGGATTAATTAGACTGAGGGATGTCAGGGAATGTGTGGCCCCTGTTTGTGCAGTAATTACAAATAAGATCTACTAGAGAAGATGTTCCTTAATAAATTAAAATTTGATAGGACAGAAAGTCTGGCTCACGAAAAGCCTTGGGGGGGGTTGGGGGTGAGCCCAACATAAGTGAACACCACGGAGGGTAAGCTTTGGTTTTCCACGCAGGGCCGTGGGGGAAAGAGAAGGCTATTCCTGAGGGTAGGAGTTTCTAAGGAAAGGAGAGCGGGGTTCAAATCGCTAGGTGGCTTTCCACAGGTCCTTTGCCACCCCTAAACCTCTGCTTCCTTTCTTCCTGATTCAAAGTAGCAACTGTCATTGTGGAGAGTGACTGTGATGATGATGTAGAGGAGAGAGAGAGAGAGAGGGAGAGACTGAGAGAGAGAGAGAGAGGAGAGAGAGAGAGAGAGAGAGAGAGGAGAAAAAAAACCAAACTCCAGAGGAGAGCCGAGCATGTGGCTTAAGCTGAGAGCTTAGTCATCCAGGAGAACCGGTGGAGGCTCGGCAGCCCGCTGCTGTCCAGTGCGTGTGAGAGGGGGGGACGGAGCCCCAGCAGCTCCCACGCCGCACGCAGCGCGGACCTTCAGCCCTGGTGCCCGGGACTTGCTGGCTCACCTGTTGTCCCTGAGAGCGGGGAGCCAGTCAGTCCACTCAGAGCCAGAAGCGAAGGCGGGAGCTTCCCCGGCAGGCTCCTGAGCAGAGGAGAACTCTCCTGGAAGATCAAGTCAGCCTTTGATCTTGGTGAGAAACTGACTGTTCTGTCCTTCATCTATCTATCAGCCCACCGTGTGCACTTCTTCATTCTCTCATCTTACCACCATTTATTTGTAAGCCTGACAGCCTCCTCTCCAGGTAACCGATACGTCGTGATGCCATAATCCACCCATCCATCACACCTACCCTCCTTCCTTCCATCTCTCAGTTTTGCAAAAGAATCAAACAGCCCTGGGCTGCATCCTAGCTGACCTTGGTTGGGGGGGGGGGGGGTGATGGTGGTGGTGGTAATGTCTGCCTTCTCAAAGTCCTGTCCTCTGGAAAAGAAGAAGAAATGAGACGGGGCTGGGGTGGGGATGTCAGCCGAGTGCACAGTCCACGGCTTGGCCTCCGTAAATTGTCATTAAATGCCTCTTTCCTTCTGCTTCTGCTATTGCCTGGGATTTATGCCGGGAGAAAACTGCGGCATCGCGTATGACATATTGGAAAATGCGTTTTTTAGAAGTATCTGCATGGTTTCAGGGTGCGCATTCTTCCGCGGAGCCAGGACTGGGCCTGGGCCCCGGGCAGCGCCGGGGCAGTGGTCTACCCGGGACGCATAGCAGAGAGTGCCACCTAGTGGACAGATACCCTGCAGGGGGGCGGCCGGCCGCACTCCGGTCCCCGGAGCTGCTGTCAGACAGGCTGGGGCTGAGAGGCCCCAGTGGTCCCGGCCCCCCAGACTGCAGGCTGACCTTGTTGGGATGTGCAGCACGTTCTATCTTAATCACTCAGGGGCCCGGGCCTGCCAGGCGCCTTTTGTTTCGTGGAGGAACTCCAGCCAGCTAGGTCTCGCCTACCCTCGCCCAGCTTTGCGGGGAGGGGGCCATGGAGCAGGGACTGTGTGCTGAGTGTGCACACTCACAGGCCGAGGGGCTGCCTGCGTGGGCTCTCAAACCACAGGGACAGGAGCTGGCCCATTTGCTGTGAGAAAATTGAGGTTCCCCAGAGCCGGTGTGTTTTCCTCTGCTTGGATGTCTGGACAGATGTTTACACCCCTGAATTTGTTAGCTGCCCTTACCTTCTAGAACCCTCTGTGTTGGACAGAGATTTAAACAAGCTAACTGTAAAAAAGAAATTGATGAGTCAATCAGGAATGTTTGAGTGGTGAATAGAGGTTGATAACGTTAGGGAAATGTTAATTTTCAAACTGTGATTGTGGTGTGTTGCTTTTATTTTTATCAGAGAAGATGGTCCCTTTTTTTCCCCCCTTCTTCTCTTTTTTTTTTTTTTTGAGATAAACACATTTCCAAAATGCTCAGGGGAGATGATAGGGTGTCTGGAATTTCTTCCTAAGTGTTGCTGGGTAGGGGCTCCAAGAGTAAAGTAACAGGGAGAAATTTGGGGTTCAGAGAGAATAAAGGGGGCCAGAACAGGGTTTTAACTGTAGCTCAGTGATGGCAATGTAAATGTTAAAATTGTGATTTTTTTTTAAATGCACTATTTCCTCAATGTTTGTTTGGTTTGAAAAGTCCCAAGATAAAAGGAAATGAAAATCAACAAGTAAAAACAAAATGCAGCCAGGGATGAGGGAGAGACGTCTAAATGTACACACAAATCCGGGGCCCAGGATGAAACTGGAGGAGGTTCAAGGGACGAATGTCTCAGAAGTACAGAAAAGACGGGAAAGAAACAAATCATGTTCACTGTGGACGAAGGGGGTCCCCCCCCTGCTGCCCCAATCCTGTCCCCTCCCCGGCGCTGCCCCAAGCCCCCGGGAACCTTCTCGGGCCCACAGCAGAGACGGCCACCTGCTGCGCACACACGGAGCACTCTGGTGTGAGCTTGGGGACACTGCTGTCACCTGCCAGACACACTTAGAGGGAGGAAGCACGCAGCTGCCTTTAAAATCCGTTCACCGTTTCACCGTATTGCCGCTACCCGGTATATTATTTTGCCTTCTTGGGAGGACGAGACTTGGTACTTTGCCCCCTAACACGGTGTGCCCAGCCTGGCAACGCTGAACTAATTTCAGCACACACACACACACACACACACACACACACACACACACACACACACACACACACACACACACACACCAGCCACACCTAGCTCCTGGAACAGCCCCCCCCCCCCCCCACAGTCCACACCCTGTGACTCCGCTGCTCCCATTTTTCTGAACCTTCTGCAGCAGCCAGCAGTGCTGGCTCCGTCCCCCGCTCCCCACCGGCGTGCACCGCCCCCAAGTGCTCCCTCCCTCTCTCGGCTTCCTCCCAAGCCGCTCCACACATCAGAGACGGCTCCGGACAGCTCCGACCCTCTGTGTCCCGCCGCGAAGCACTGCATTGCAGCACGGACGTCTCTGACAGAGGGGGTGCAGCCTGCAGACCTCCCCCCGCCCCCCGGAGACCACCACCTCCTAGCCGCCCCAGCCCGGGTCACTTGTCAGCTGCACTGCCCGCCTGGCCAGCTTCTGCCGCGCTTCAAAGCCCCCGCTGCGGAGAGGGCAGCCCCTCCTGACCAGCTCCCCCCTCCTCACTTGGTGGGACGCAGAAGCTGTGGCCCAGGCAGCCCCCTGGTGGCACTTGGGGGCGCCACAGACTCTTGGCTGGTGTCTGAAGGACTCAGACTACGCTGCACCGTGAGTTGGCACAAATCTGAAGTGCCCCTGAGGCAGAACTCGGCGAGGCTGCTTCTTGGAGCCTCCTGGCCAGGGGCCTCCCTCGGTCCTCCCTCCCGGCCCTGCCTCACCCTCCTCCATCCGGAAGGAGCGGAGGGAGCGGCGCACAGGGACTCTCCTGTTGAACGCTGCTCCCGCAAGCACACAGGTGCCTGGTGCCCGGTGGCAGGAGCAGCAAGGTGGGGCCAGTGTGAGAACCGGGTCTTGCCTGGCAGCGATTTGTGGTTTCCATCTCTACATCACAGCTAGACAGCGAGGGGAGGACGGTCTATGGTCCCTGGCTGTCGGTGTCAGGCTGTGAGCCCACTGTGCGGGCTCCCCCCAGTGAGTGGTCCCACCTTGGGGGTCCTTCCCCGGGGTGAGGGGGGCTACCCTTAGGAGGTATCTGCTCGCAGCATGAAGCCCCAGCTCTCCCAAAGCTGTTTTTCCCCCTCTAGGAAGCCATGCCAGCTCCCTGGATGTTCCCCATTCGCTCCAAGTCCCTTCGCCCGGGAGCAAGCTCCAGTCCCTCTGCCTCTCTCTGCAGTCAGCTGGCAGACTGGCGGGGCCCTCTCCCCATCAGGTTAATAATGCCATTTTCACAAGCCTCTGCCATAGGCGCTAACGCCTCATTTAAAATCTGCCCTTCAAACGGATTGGGCCACAGAGCAAATGGAGATCTCAAACTTCGTTGGGAGGTGCTTATAAGTAATCAATCCATATCTGCCCACCCACAGCACACCCTCCCCCCCCCCCAGCTCTCTGCTCGGCCTCCTGAGCAGTCTTGCAGCAGCCAGGCAGGCGTGGTGGGAGCCTCGGGGAGCCGAAGGTTCCATCCGGCCGGCCACACACGGTGGGTATTGGATTTGGGCTGCTGAGACTCAGTGTCTACATCAGCCCACTGGAGATGAGGAGACTGAGAGGTCCAGGGTTGAACCCTGGGTGAGACCCACACAGAGCCCAGCGCCGGGCTCTTGCACGGAGCTCAGTCAATCTCAACAGCAATCCTCTGTTGAGCTCCTCGAGTTGGTGACTTACTCCCTGCTTGTTCTCCCCACCAGACTGCCTGAGCTTGGAGCCCAGGAAGCCGACGGGCTGACCGACCGCGCCGCTGACCGGAATCCTCGCGCCTTCCTCCTCACACTCGGTCTGCGCCGAGGAAGGTAGGTGCGGTGCGCTGCTTCACGGCACGAGTGGGCGAGGGCTGGCTGTCCCCTACCGTCTAGGAAATGCCCGTGTGCTGCCGGGTTCCCCTTCCCCGCCTCTGCGGTCTAAGCTGACGGCTCAAGGAAGCGGCAGGGGGAAATGCTGCCTTCTGCCTTCTTGCTCTCCACCTGCTGCTACTGCTGCTATAATAAATGTTCCATTTATTAAATGCAGATGTGGGCTCTGCGTGGCATTTCTGCCGCCTGCTGCATCTACTGGAAGTTAGTTCCCCAGGCCAGGGGCTGCCGCGGCTGCCTTGATTTGTGTGATTAAGCCGGCAGAGGGGCCTCTGCCGGCACAGGTTCCCGTTTGCATTCGCCTCAGGGTCTCGAGTGGCCAGCTTATTCTCTCTCCTGTGACACTTGTTACACGCGGCGCTCCTCCCCGGGCCCCCCCCCCACCACGACCCCCGTCCACTCCACATGCATTTATAAAGTGTGTGATGTGTGCTAAGCTACTCTTATCTCATTGAGCCTTCACTTCAAGCCGGTGAGAGAGACACAAATGCTCATCTCCATTTCACAGGGGAAAATACAGACTTTGGAAAGTAAAGGGAGCTGCGTGGCATTGCAGTGCCAGCGAGAATCAAGCCCGCCTGGCTGCCTGGCTCTGAAGCCCCCCGATCTGCCCTGCCCTGCCCTGCCCTGCCCTGCCCTGCCCTGCCGTAGCTGCTGAGCTGACCACACAGCCAGGGCCTCCCTCAGAAAAGGCAAAGGCAGGGGCTCTGCACACAGAGATTCCTCCTGGAAACTGGCAAAGGGACCATTAAAAAAAATTGTTTTAAAGGACTCAGAGCTGCTATTTAATAGCCAGCCACGGAGGAGCTGGCCCTAGGATGGGGAGCACCTCACCCCCCCCCCCGGGGTCCCAGCAGGACAGCAAGGCAAAGGGCTCTGTCCCCAGATACAAAGGGAAAAGGAGAGATACCCCCAGACAGGTATGGAACTGCCCCCCCCCCCAATATCCTGCTCCCATGGTGAGGGGGGGGGCTCTTCATCCTCAGCACAGCACAGAGACAAGTGTGAAAGGAGGGTGCTTGCAGCTTGCAAAGCTCTGGGGGGAGAGGGGGTGCCACCGAGAGCCGCGGAGAGCCTCGGAAGCTGACGCACAAGACAGAGAGGCTGAGCGCAGCAGCTCGGAGCGCGAGCCCCCGAGCACGCTGCCGGGAGAGAGGGAGCTCCCTGCCACGGGCGGCATCCGAGCGGGAGGCAGGCAGGTACGTGGCTGGGGGCGCCGAGCCCGGCCAGCTCCCTGCCTGGCTGGCAGCCCCCACAACGAGGCCCGTGAGAGCCCCCCCCTCCCCAGGGCGCTCATTTTGGAACAAGCAAGTGGGGCTAGATGGAGAGGAGCCGTCGGGGGTAGGGTAAAGGTGGGGGCTTTGGCCACGCAAGGCCACGGGGTAAATGGCAAAGGCACACCGACAGTTGGCGGCAGGCGCTACGGCGGTGAGGCAGAGAGGGGCAGGAGCAGAGAACAGGGGCGAGGGTTTCGGGGCACTTGGGGGGAACTGTCCTGCGGCCCGCTGAAGGGCCGTGCCACCCCAATTCCTGGACCTGCAACGCTACACTGCGCCCCCTCTGGGGCAGCAGGCGGGCACCCTGGGCGGAGGGGGGACAGGGAGAGGGGTGGGAGTCTGGCACAGGCAGGTGCCAGCTGGTCATGGGGAAAGGGGACGCTTTTCCGGGGTGGAGCCGGCCGCCGGCCTGAGATTCGGGGCTCGAGGGGCGCGGCCCTCGCCCAGCCCCTGCTGGAGCTAAGGGGGGGGCCTCTCCCCGCCCGTTCGCAGGGGTGCAGCACCGGGACTGCGAGTGGACGTGGCCTCTGCCAGACACGCTTGTGGTTTTCGTAGTTTCTAAAGGAGTTTTTGCACGTGTGTGCGTGTGGTGTGCGTGTTGGGGGGGGGGGTGCGCGCGCGCTTTCGCGTGCTGAGAGGCCGGTTGGGGTTCGTTGTCTACGAGATGACCATGGTGGGCCTAGCTAATCCTTGAGCTGTGCTGCGACGGGGTGGGGTGGGGGGGCGGAAAGAGCAGCGTCATCGGGGCCCGGGGCCCCTCGTTGCGGTGCCTGATTGCGCCGCTCCTGACAGCCCCATCTGTCAGCCTGGGGTCCCGTGCCACCCCGGCCCGCCAAGGGGGGGCAGCATCGTGCTGCAGGTGAGAGCCGGCCTGGATGGGGGGGACGGGGGGAGGGCATGGCCCACTGGTCTGGACGGGCACTGCTTTGGGTTGCTTTGCTGTCTGTCGTTACGGTTGTTGTTTTAATCTATTAAAGGATTGACTTGTGATTCTGAAGGTTATCGTGACATTTCCTGGGGGAAGGGACAGGCGGGGTAGGAGAGACAGGACGGCGCTCTCGGGTTTGGGAGTAAACAGTGTCTGGTGGGGAATGGCTGGGGGGCGGGGGGGGGGCAGGCAGAGGGGACGCGGCTCCCGGGAATCAGCAAAGTCACCCCAGATCACGGAACGAGGGAAGAGGCCCCACGCTCCCGCTGGACGAGGGGACGCGCCAACGGCCTCCCGTGACTGAGCCCGTCCGCGCGGGCACGCGCAGAGCCAGGAAGTGTGGGGGCCCGGGTGAGCCCGCCGAGAGCCCCCAAATCAAGGCGAGCGGGGCCTGGGTCCACCGCGGGGCAGCGGACGAGCGACACACACGTCTTAATACCCCCAGGCAACGCGGTCCACACACACAGAAGGCTCCCCGAGCCCGGGCCCGGCCCCCGGAGAGGATTTTTCTGTCACATTGAGGAAAAAGTCAGGTTTAGCGTGAGTTTTTCCAGGAACTACGGCTCTCTGGAGGCTGAGCAGGGCCCCTTCTGAGCTGCCCCGGCCAGGTCCTGTGAAACAGGAGCCTGCAGGAGAAGCCTGAGAGCAGTCTGATGCTTTATATACATTTATGTAAAAATAAAATAAAGTCTCCCTAAGGGAACCCAATTAAAAGTGGGGGGGGGGCAGCGCCCTTCCCACCCCCTGGGTATTTTAAAAACTGTGGGTCAGGAGCACACCCAGCTTTCTCCCCCCCCTCCTCTCACCCACTCCCCGACCTTCCCTGAGCTTTCCTGCTCCTCTGCCGCGCAGCAGTCTCCACCGAGGGGCACCCCAGCCCCGGGGCGGGAGGGGAGTCTCTAGAAAGGGCTAGGGTGGGAAAGTACCCATGCTGCTAGCGAGTCTGCATTAGGGACGACACCAGATGATTTATTTCAGTTCTTTTCTCACTGATATCTCAATAGCCCTGTGTGAGGGAGATTATGACTCTCTCTTCTTTTTAATATCAGGAAACCAAGGCAGAGAAACACTCGGGGACTTGCCAAGAACACACAACTCAGGGCTGCTTTGTACCTGGCTTTGAGTCGCGGCCGATGGTCTGCTTGCGACACCTCCATTGACCCCATGTCCCCCCTCCCCCCCGGAAAAGATACCAGTCCTTGAACACATTTCTGGCCTGTGGCTGGCACACACACACACACACACACACACACACACACACACACCCTCCAGGGGTGGCCCTGACTCTTTCTAGAGCTCAACTCTTCCCCACAGGCAGGAGCAACCATTCTCAGCCGCGCCCCGTCCTGCCCTTTGCCCTCTCCTCTGCGTCCCGAGACCACAACGGTTTAGTGGATGCACAGGGAGGGGCCGGCCACCGAGCCGCAGCCGTGTGTGTGTGTGTGTGTGTGTGTGTGTGTGTGTGTGTGTGTGCACATGCAGGATCACAGCACTCTACAGACTCACCCCGCGTCACAGTGCAGATCGCACGACCCTCTGCAGGGCGGCTGTTCTCAGTGAGAATTCAGAGCCAGGCAGCATGACGGATCCCAGAGGGTCGCTGCTAAAGGACAAAGGAAAAGGGGTAATTAATACGTGACCCCCCCTTAGTGCATTCTAGAAACAAAAAGCACACAGACAAATACTCGCCTAGGTGTGGGAATTACATGGCAATTCGAGAGACAGTGCTCTGCGAATCACTGGGACACGGGCAGAGGCTCGCCTCTCACTCGACTGCCAGCCGGGGGTCGAGGGCTTGGGGCTGGTGGGGGGGGCCTGTGGACAGCCCGGTGGACAGCGGTGGGGTGGGGTGGGGGGCGGGGAGGGCACCGGTTAGGAGCCAGTTCCAGCCGCCTCCGGCTGGCTTGCTTGTTGACTTGTTTGGTTTGGGACTCTATCTTGGAAGCTCTGGGAAGTCGGCTAGAAAACTGAAGGCAACGTTATAACAAGGTCAAGATGGCATTTAGAGAGATAAACTCCGAGAAAATTAACTTGTACCAAGCATTTAACCTAGCTATCCTGGCTCCAAGGAATAGAAAACCAGGCAGGCGCGTGCTTGCGGAGTTAGCTACACAAAAACTGTCTGCAGTATCACTACTAGTGACAGTATAAAGAAATAAAAAAGCAAAAAGTAGGTTGTTTATGAATTTTTTTTCAATCAGGTGTCCATTGAAACAAATCCTCCTCACTTGTTTACGACATGTCCGGCTCACTGATCTATACAGAGGCCACACAAAACCGTTGTTACACATGTTTAATTTTTCAAAAAAATTAATGCACATGAACCCTTAGGAATCTCAGACCCTGATGCCTATGACCACGTGCTAGCTGTGGCAGCTCTCTCCCTGAAGAGCACATACAGCTGGAACTCTCCACAATACAGGGTGTAATCAGCAATGAGGCAAGCGCACCCCAGAATATTAAACAGCTCTTAAAAAGAATGAGACAGCTCGGACCTATTGTCTTTTAATGGACCTGTGCATTTTGCGCAGAACTGGATTAATCATGAGCCTTTGTTCATAAACGTTTTCTCTCATCACTGGTCTAGGCATGTCCTCTTTTCTTTTGCTAATTTATGCATTCATATATTCATTTGTAATAACATCCTAAACACCAGTGGGCCCACTCCCCAAATTTAGATCTCAGCAATTACTTACAACTGCCTCCGCCCTCCGCCCCCACCCCAGGCAGGGGAGGGGAGGAGGGTGTGTCCCTGACAGCAGGGACGTGGTGGAATAAACTCCAGGCTGTGAGAATTACCGGATTGCAAGGTGCTGTGTGTTTAGGAAACACGTTGATCTTTATTATCTCCAAGCAGATTCTTGAAGAAAAACAATCTAGCGGGAACTGCTGAAGGAAATGTACATTATGCTATAGCTTATGTAAAAGAGGAAGTGATGGATTTTATGGGTCTCTTTCTACATGGATGCAAATTCGCGGGAAAGTATCTGGGAGCAGACCTCTGAAACTGATGACACGAACGACACCGGGAGAAAGCGGGAGAGGGGAAGAAGGGTTAAAGATGGCTTCGGCTCTCTCTGCACGCTCGCTCTCTCTTCCTTTCTTTCTTTTTTTTTTTTTTTAACTAGTGAGTGTATTCATTACCTCTGCATTTCTCCTATAATTAAAACAAACATTTTGCGTAGGGTTTTTTTTTTCTTTTAGGTTTGGTGGTGCCTTTTCTTTTCTTTGTGTTGTTTGTCGGTGTCAATCAAAAAATCATTTCGGCTGATGAATTAAGATTCAGTTACACACGCCCAAAGCGAGTTCTACGGACACAGGGGATTCGTGTTTTATCTTTTTTTTTTCTATTTTCTATTTCTTCTTTTTTTTTTTTTTTTAATTTCCTCTGCTCTGCTGCTGAAGCTCCGGGGTCTCCAAGAGACTCGTGAGTGATGCGTAGCAGCAGGTGTGAACCTGTAGCCCCCAGATTCTGGCGGGCAAGTCCCCCCGGCCCCCGGTATCTGCACCCCACAGGACAGCATTTGGCTTTTTGGCTCTGAAGAGTTCCTGAAAGCGAATGCTCTGGCCCAGGTTCTCGGGGGATTAGTGGACTGGAATGAGACGTGAGAGAGATAGGAGAGAAGGGGACACGGGCCCTGAGAACAGCCGACACAGCAGCCCGCGGGTGTCAACAGCCCAGCAGGTTCCTGGCAAGTCGCCGCGGGCCTTACCGCGTCCCGACAGCTGGATTCCCGTGCAGAGCACACACACCACAGGGACCGTGGCGGAGAGGCGTTGCTATTGCTAACGTGTCTGGGTCTCTGCCCACTCCCATGCGGGCTGGGGCCGGGGGGATGCAAGTTGAACTCCAAGTTCCCATCAGAAGCCGGGGGGCGGGGGGGGGGCTCTCCCTGCAGCTGGCTCAGGCAATGAGTGTGGCAGGAGGAGAGGAGCCTCAGGGACCCCCAGACCACAGGACGAAGCCAGCTCCAAGCGGAAGGCCATCTGAAGCCCCGCGCGGTGTTAGGGGGCGGGGGGGGGGGGGCTGCTGTACAGAGCACTTTGCAGTGAATCTTTCCACGGGTGCTCCTCTTTCTGTTGGGCAGAGATGTCTTTTCTTTAAAAAAAAAAATGCTTGCTTTTTATTTTTCTTTCCTTCTTTGGTTTATTTTTATTTTTTATTGCTCACACCCATATGCCTTTTTTAAGTAAGAATTTATTCTAGTAAAATAGGGAGATGTGCAAAAGAGAGAAACGTCTCCTATTCCCCGTGCACGGAATGAAAGTTAAAGATTCCGTGACACGGTTGTAACCATGATTTGGGGCAGAAAAAAGAAAAATGTAAGCCTGATCTAACGAGCTGCACGTGCACGCTTACGCGTCCAGTCCTTTATCAGCCGTGCCCCACCCAAGCAAGGCCTTGCCACGTATTACGTGGTGTTTTATGATGAGCTGAGGATGCACAGATTTGGCAGATGTTTCTTGCACATACGAAATAAAAATGAAAATAGAGCATACCCCGTGGAAGTCAGCGCAGGAAGACAGTCTTGGAGAAGCCTGCACACGTCTAGGCAGTCGACGCTACTGAAGGGCTTGCAGGGGGCCGGCTATGGGGGGGGGGGAACACCTGAAAACAGAGAGAAAACAGGCTTTCACTTGGGTGCTAGGTATTCTGTGTCATCGAAGGCACTAAATATGCATATGGCGGCCCCCATCCTACACATGTGACCAAGGTCACTCACTGCAAAGACCAGTTGGTCCTCCCCACGCCAGCGGGCGCTGGGCTGTCTCTAAGGGTGTCCCTCCCACTGCCACGATCGTGACAGACCCCAAGAGTCCCTCTGTCAACAGTTAGGCCAGAGTGATGGATTCTCATTAAACTTCCTTCTCCTCCAGGCCCCCCCCCTTCCCAATGGAGACCATCAGGTGCACAAACCTGGCAAAGCACTGGGATGCTGGTCTTCCCAGGTCATGTAGGAAGGTGACATCCGAGCGGGAGGCCAGGGCGGCCTTGGGGACCCACCGACTCACTGCCCCTCGGGGAGGGGGGGCAGTGAGCCCAGGCTGCAGAAGGGAGGGCTTGAGTTAGTTCCATTCTGAGACCAACAAATTTGAAAACTGTACACACTGACACACTGATGTGAAAACCCAGGTACTCGTTCAGACCTTGTGATCTGGTCCTGGTCCGGGCATCTGCTGGCATCTGGGGACAGCGCCGCCATCTTACCTCCAGGCTACCTGGGGAGGGGGGGGGAAACAGGAAGTGCTCACCAGGTGGGAGGGCCAGGCTTCCCCAGGCCTCACGCTGCCTGCAGCCCTACTGTGCGCCTGGCCAGGACAAGACGAGAGGAAACACTCAGAGACCCATACCAGAGGACAAGACCAAGCGCTTCAGGGTCGCTGAGAATAAGACTCCGTATAAGCAGGGGCAATGAGCCTGAGAGGAGGCTGAGCTCTGGAGAAATGGCAGTGTCATGGGGAGAGAAGATTCAAGAAGCTTAAGAGTTGGCCGGGAATGTGGCCCAGTGGTAGAGTGCTCGCCTCACATACAGGAAGCCCTGGGTTCGATTCCTCAGCACTACATAGGTAGAAAACGGCCAGAAGTGAAGCTGTGGCTCAAGAGATAGAGTGCTAGCCTCGAGCAAAAAGAAGCCAGGGACAGTGCTCAGGCCCTGAGTTCAAGCCCCAGGACTGGCAAAGAAGAAGAAGATGAAGAAGGAAGAAGACGAAGACGAAGAAGACGAAGAAGACAAAGAAGACGAAGACGAAGAAGAAGAGGAGGAGGAGGAGGAGGAGGAGAAGGAGGAGGAGGAGGAGGAGGAGGGGGAGGAGGGGGAGGAGGAGGAGGAGGAGGAGGAGGAGGAGGAGGAGGAGGAGGAGGAGGAAAGCAGCAGCAGCTTAGAGTTTGGCTACAGGTCCAACTGATGCTCTGGCCCTCCTATCGAGCCTAGGTCACAGTCCTGAGAGAGGCTGTTGGGCTAGAAGATGGTGTAAATAGTGTGTGTGTGTGTGTGTGTGTGTGAGGCCTGCATTTGCACAACAGTGAACACACATTTATCCGCTCCCTTTTCAGAGAGAAGCCAGGCTCGAGTGGAGTGTGATCGGCGGACCTCTACTTGCACCCTTGTGGCCCAAGGTAAGATCTGGGCGGGGCCGCCACCAGGGAAGGATTGGGGACACCTTGCGGAGGACTGGGGCACAGCCATGCGCCCAAGGGAGAGCTAAAGGGCTAGCTTGCCCGTAAAATGAGAGAAAGAAACAACCGGGCGCCATGATAGGTAGCCCATACCTCGGTTCAAAAATACTTGAGCCGCTATAATTAGCAGGCCCTCGGCCAGCTGTCCTCTCCTGTCCTGTCCCGCTACGGATACCAAATAAGCCAAAATGAGTTGGGAATGACAGCATGAGCCTTTTGGGGAGACGGAGGCAGGCACGGGGGCCCCCGCGTCTGCGGTCTGGCTGGCTGTCAAGCCACGAGGCTGACTGCATCAACACCTTGGAATGAAGGAGGCCTCTCTGGGGGCCCCCCCGCCCCCAGGTCCCCAAATGGCAACTGCTTGATCCTACCCTGGGCACCTGCTCCTGACTGTGCATCTACCAGGGGAGGGCGGAGAAGCCTGGCTTCCAGCCCTGTCCCCGCCTGGCCCTTCCCGGGGGGGTCCGGGAGCCAGCACCAGGCCTGCTCCATCTTGGTTTCATTCGGCCACGTTGGGGGTATTTCCCGTCGTGAGGCGCGCACCCCGCATAGACGATCAGTAAATTCTAATTACCCCTGGCTGGGGGCATGGGGGAACACTTCATTTCCCATCCATCCCTACCCGGGGCCCTCAAGAGCTCCTCAGGAGGCTGGGTTCGGGGGGCTGGTGGGGGGGGAGGGCTGGGCGGGTAGCAGCCTGGGTCTGTGTGCTGTTGCCACTCGTAATCAGGGCTCCTGCGGGGCTGATTCACCCCTGGACTTGAGTCTCCTCCTTTGCCAAGCAGGGATCCAGCCCCTCATGGGGCTAATGGGAAAATTAAAGCTGACACCATGCGGGAAATGCTGTCTAAATCGTGACCCTGACAATTAGATTATGTGTTCTAAAAGCAAGAATCCTAAGGGTCTTAAGAACAGGAACAAGCTTGGATTTGTTCCAAGCGTTTCCGTTCACAGAGGGCTCGCTGGAAAAGAGGGGCGTCTTCCAATGTGTACATAGGGAAATTGGGGGGGTGGCCCTGCACTCCACAGCGTTTGCCTTCTGCTCTGGTCCCAGGCCCCCCTCCCTGGTCAGAAGTCACCATTCTAGCCCTCCAAGAGCCCCTCCATCCTAGCCCCCCCCCCAGACACGCACGAATGCACACAGCAGCAGGGACAGGGAAGAATCGGCTGTGAAGTCAGATAACAGCGAGAGGAAATCATACTGTCTGCGGTTTCAACGCAGGGCTAAAGTCTCAGCTCAACTAATGAGAACTCCGTTGACAAAAGCAACTGGTTGAGTCGAGGCAAGGGTGGGGTCTCTGAGACGCCCCCCCTGCTTGGCCAGCCCCCCCCCTCCCCTCCGTTCCCCCAAGAGGAGCCCTCAGACGCCTCTCAGGAACTCCAGAGGCGCATGAGAAGAACAGGAGGAAGCCCACCGTCAGCACCCCCTCGTAGATAAGGAGGGCCGGGAGAGAAAGGTCACGGTGCCAGCCGGGAGGAGGGCAGGCCCGGCGGCCCTCGAGGCCCTGGCCCTGCCCGCGAGCCTTGAAAGGCAGGTTTGGGCTCCCGAGCAGCTGATTGGCTGTGCCCGTGGGACAGCCCCGGGAGGAAAGGGCCCGCACGCTCTTGCCCCCCTCGGGGCTATTCTGGGAGAGTGATCCAGCCGCCCCCTGGACCTGCCCGTCAAGAACAGACGGACAGGGACCCGCTGCAGCAAAGGCTGCTGGATCCTCTCCACGGGGCAAGGGGACGAGGGTCTCCTCTCCCCCGGGGGGCCTCCCACCCTGCAGGATGGGAGAAGCCACGGGGACCGGCCCCCCCCACCCCCCCACCCCCCCACATCGGCCACAGCTCCCGCTCTACCCTGACCCCCGTTGTCCCACCTCCAAAGACATCTTTGATGAGGTCCAAGTCCAAAGACCTCAATCTAGACCTCAGGGTGGACTTCCCGGTTCCCCAGTGGGACACCCGGATATCCTTAGCCACAAGTCAGGGCTGACGGGGCGTGGCAGGACCCCCCCCTCCCCCGTGAGGGCCCCTCGCATGGGCTGCCCCCCGTCGGCGTGACCCGGGGTCCCTCGGGAGACCCCTCCACCCGCCGATCCCACCACCTTCCTCTCCTACTTGGCTCAGGCGGCTGAGTGACAAAAGCAACACCCCCCGCCCACCGTTCCCCGACTGGGGAGCATAGACGAGTCCCCGCCAGGAGCCGCCAGGGCACATCTGGACCTTGGCGTTGGTTTCACAAGAGAAATTCACTTCCATCAGCCCATGCATGGCCCTCCCCTGTCTCCAGATGTGCTGCCCCGATGCAGATGTGTCGCTCCGCCCGTGGCAACCGCAGGCCGGGGCGGCAGAAAAGGCCCAGGTGGGGGAGTGGACGCCAGGCCACTGAGTCCTAAGAGCTGGTGGCTATGGCCGGTGTGACCGGCAGAGCGACGGGGTCTTCCTCTGACCCCTGCCCTGCCGCGTGAGAGCTGGGGACCCCCCCCCCCGGTGTAAGCGGGCAGATGCCCAGGGACACGGAGAGAACATGGCTGCCACTCTGGAGAAGGCACGTGCCCTCTAGCTTCCCCTTGAGCCTGGCTGGCTTCACCTTCCTCCTCAGAGGCCCCCGGCCCCCCTCCCCTGTCCTCACCTCTCCCCTAATTCCGACTCCTCCACCACCACCACCCCCCCCCCCCGCCCCACGCTCCATGTTCAGATCTGCTCCTAAATATTCTCTCATCTCCTCTTCCAAGCTCTATTTTTAAAATCAGATTTCCTTTACTGTACAGGGAGAGGTATTCGCAGAGGGACCTGCCCCCCCCGTCCCCCCTACGGGCCCCCCCGCACCCCCCCCAGCAGACAACCCTTCATAGATGCGCGGGGCCAGCCCTGGCTCTATGGGCCACTTGCTGGGAAGCGAGCAAGGAGCTGACCCGACAGAGGCTTTGGGCTGACCGTGGTGAGGCTGGGGTGTCTGCCTGAGGGTTGGGGGGGCAGAGGGTCCCAAGTAAGAACCCCACAACGCGGCCAGGGTAAAGTAGGAAGCTCCAAACTGATAACCATTTCTCCAAGAAATTGTCATGGGCTGGAGAACGATGTTTATGGAGGTGCGGTTGAAAGAGCGCGATGAGCCCTGCGGCAGAGGCCAGGGGAGAGGCAGGGCGGGCGGGCGGGCGGGCGGGGGGCCGAGGCGGCAGGAAGGCCACAGCCACTGCCTGAGCCACGGTGGATTACGGGACAGGAGTCCCGACAGCTGGTGTCCACCCAGACGGGCCGCTACGAACGCCGAGCCCTAAAGGAGCCCGTCACGCTCATCGACGGACCCCCTCACCTTGCCCCCGAGACCCCGCGCTCACCTGAAACAGGGTCTTAATCACAAACGGGTGGTCCTCATCTCCTTGCTGGCTGGTGGGAGGCGGCAAGGCAGAGCTGCCTCCATCGCTTAACACCGGGATTCTAGTACTGTGCCTAGCCCAGGAAGAAGAAGGACATAGTGCTGGGTGAATGGGGAATCTAATCAGGGGGTTGAAAAAACAGCAGCCATAAGAGCAGGATGCAATGGGGATGGAGAGAGGGGACAAGGGGTCAAAGCAGGGAAGTTGCAGATGGTTAAACGTTTTGATTTCTTGCAAAAAGCATCTTTTAAGTTTTATAGCTGAAGCAATAAAAGAAAGAGCAACCTATCGATTTCCAGCATGAGACAAACTTGCTCCAGTTTCCAACTCATGTTTGGGGATTTGGAGCTTGTACCATGGCAGTGACCTCTGAAAGGTTTGAAGTTGGGGCTGTCAGTGATGAAACCGGGGTGCCAGGTGACGGTATTGGCATGGTCCGCCAGTGAGTGAGAGAGCGAGATGAAAGTTTCATGAGTAGATTTTGGCTTTCTGGGAAGAAATCTGGACTGCATTTTGAGGGGTGACAGGACCAAAGTTTTATATCATGCTAAGGACTTGGGATTTCTGCCATTAGAGTTTTAAGAAATGTGATGATGATTTAAAAATAAATAAATAAAAGACTTACGGGAGATAAATCTGCACAAAAAGATGATAAAGTATGTTTTATGGCTAAAAGCTTTGGGTCTCACGATTGCAAGCAACAAGGAAGCACTGGAAAATTGTAAACAGAAAGGCAACACCCACAAATTTAGGGATCATGCCCAAACATTCTGACTTGATATGTTGATGGATACCAGAGTCTGCCTCACAGGGCATGTCAAAGAGATGTGATTAACGTTGACACCAAAGAAAGATTTAATTAGAGGAGTTACAGGACCAGCACTGAGGATACACAAAGAAATTCAGAATTTGTATTGAGGCCTTGATAGGATGAGAGTTTCGCAGATGCCTACGAATTTGATTTATGCAATAAAAAGTTCTAACGGAGTGACATGGTGAGTTTCTCGTGTTTGATAAATAGAATGCAATGAAATTAGGAAATAAAATTCCCATTTCATGCCAAGAATCTGGACTTTTTATGCCACACACAATTAAGAGATACTTCAGGGTTTTAAGATAGAGATACAAAGATCAAATTTAATATATGGTGCTAGGAAGTGTGAATTTTATTTTTAAAGGATAACGCGATCAAGTTTTTATATTGTGCTAATAAGTTTGAATGTAAGCCAATAAAAAGGGCTTCAAAGTGCGACAAGGTGAGATTCGGGATTTTATAGAGCAGCCTGGAGATACATTAATTTCATGAAATGCTGTGTTTTATGTTAAGTACTTAGGACTTGATGTTGCAGGCAGTGAAGAAACTTTGGAAAGTTTTTAATCGTGGAGTCACGGGTTCCAACTTATGCATTTTTGGCACAGCTAACAATAGATGTTTTCATGGTGAAGATACTATGATCTAATTTTTCTAGCTTGCAAAGGAGATGTGATTTTCTGTTAGCATTGAAGGTTCTGGTATATTCTAACGAGAATTAGATGATACCATTTTTTAACCTTTATGTGGAGGCACTTGGACTATAGCCAATGAAGGGTTTTGAGGGGTAATTAATGAGGGTTTGGGGTCTGCAGTAGAATTTGATGGTAAAACCTACTCTATGTGAAGGTGTCTGGATCTGATGAACCACATAATAAATGGGCTTCTGCAAACTGGCACAAGAGCACTCTGTGTGCTCTCTGCTGAGTTGGGTCATTTGCAGATTGGGCAGAAAAGAAATATACTGTGATGAAATTTACACAGCATGCTAGGAAGTTTGAGCGCAGTTTTGAAGAATGACAAAATCCCATTTTTATGCCTATGCTAAGGAATTTGGATTTCAGCCATGAAGAGATTTTAAGAGCGTGACATAGTGAACCTTTTGTGTTGGATGGGAAAGGTTCAGAGAAGTTAGAAAGTAAAATATATTACTTTATGCTAACAATTTAGAGCCTATCTCATAGGTGACTGAGAGACACTGCAAAGCTTTAAGCTAAATTTATAAGGAGCAATGCATGAATCTTATAAAGACTTTGACAGTTTCTGTTAAGAAACAACATGGCCAAATTTTCATAGCACATAAAGAGGTTTGGAATTCAACCACTCAAAGGCTTAAGGGGGAACTGGGTGAGACTGTGGATTCTGTGTTCATAAATAGGCAAATAGATTACATGCTAAAAATCTGTATTTTCTGCTAAGTATGTGGTAGAAACCGTGGGCTACTTTTTTAACCAAAGAAAGGACTTCTCATTGTAATTTTGACTTTTAAAATTATGCACTAATTTTTATTTGCTGCCCTAAAAGCTGTTACTTGAGCATGAAGGAGTATTAAAATAACATTTTAGAACACACCAAGGATATTTTCCATTAGGTTGACGATAGGAAAGATTTAATTATTGACATGATCAAAATTTTAAATGTGTTAAGAAGTATAGACTTTATATTAAGAAGTTCTAGGGGCTGGGGATATAGCCTAGTGGCAAGAGTGCCTGCCTCGGATACACGAGGCCCTAGGTTCGATTCCCCAGCACCACATATACAGAAAAAATGGCCAGAAGCGGCGCTGTGGCTCACGTGGCAGAGTGCTAGCCTTGAGCGGGAAGAAGCCAGGGACAGTGCTCAGGCCCTGAGTCCAAGGCCCAGGACTGGCCAAAAAAAAAAAAAAAAGAAGAAGTTCTACAATCAGGTTTTTCAGTTGTCTTACTAGGAAATTTAGATGTTAGCCAATAAAGAATTTTAAGTGAGAGGCATGCTGAGATTTTTACTGATGAGAGCTGAATCTGTTGATCATTTTACTTAGACAAGCTTAGTGCTGAACTTTGAATTTCCTATTAGAGACTTGGAACTTGCCAATACTAAGTGCATACTGCAGAGGGCTTTTCTGAGGAGGAACTAGGTGAAGTCTAGCAATGTGCCATGCAGGCTTCTATGATCGTGATGGTGATGGTGCTGGCCGGGGGGTGGGGAGGGTTACTTAATTTGTACACCACGCTAAAAAAAAAAAAAAATGCGGTTTCTACCTCAAGGAATGACATGTCAGAAGTCTATATTATGCTGAGACCTTTCGATTTTAGCCAGAGAATGGTTTTGGTGAGTTTACATGTCAGATGTGTTTATACTGAGAGGTTTGGATTTAATATTGCAGACAGTAAATAAACAGTACAGGCTTTAATCAGAGGGTTTGCATAATCAAATTTAAGTGTCAGGCTGACAAGGGTATGTTTAATTTTGAGAAAGAGCAGATCTGAATTTTGTATCCTGTTGGAAAGGTTTGGATTTTAGCCAATGTGGAGTTTCACATAAGGGAAGGCTCTCCTTTTTTTTTTTTTAGGGGGAGGGATGTATTTTTTTAAATATATCAGCCCAGAGGCACTAGGAAGAAAACTGAGAAATAACAAAGGTATTCAATTTATGAAGTACAATAACTATATAGCTAATCTATTGAATAGTCAAAGCTCAATTTGCTCTGCTCCAACAGAGCAAATAACTCCAAATGGAGGCATTTTCTTTCACTTCAGTCTCTGCCACTAAAAACAGGCATCACTAGATAGATTTCAAAGTTAGATGCCCACTACCCTCCCAACCTCACACCTCTGTTCGTTATATTCTAGATGTGAGGGTAAATTACTCAGTCACAAAGAGAAGGAGATTTTGCTAGAATGAAGAGCTTAGCCCTGCTTGAGCAGAGAAGGAAATTTAAGTAAGATATGATCAGAGAGGCATGCAAATACGTCTGCATGAGGCAAATGGAGGCCAGATGTTCTGAAAGCCCCCAGGTTTGGAGAGGGCCAGGCAGGGAACGTGAAGGTCTCCAGGACAGCTCATGAGGCAGCGAGAACACAGCTCTGGAAGGGGACCAAGTCAAGGAAGAGAAATTGCCCCACAAGGGATAAACCAGGATCGAGTAACCAATGTGCAAGGTTAGCCAACGCTTAGTAGGCATTTTATAAAACTTTTTAGGGGAGGGAAATTAACAATAAAAGCCCATCTCAAGCCTCGATGCCTCTTAACTAACAGATCTGGACCCCAGAGGAGGAAATGCAAGCTATTTGGGACAACTGACCCGGAGGGAGGGGCTGACAGCCAGGTGCCCGCATCCTCCTCGTCCACGGAGCGTAGGAAAGAGCAGAAAGCTCTGCTACAGATTTCTGCCTTCAATGCCACTGGGCTGGGTCTAGATGACCCGGCCTGCCACACGTGGCTCCGAGGGGCACCGAGATGCAGCCTCTGGGGCTTTCAGATGACTTGAGAGGGAAAGAGACATTGACCCAGGCACAAAATAGGGCAGCCATCAACCCTGCCAGGTGTCTCGCCTGCCTGCCTGCCTGCCTGCCTGTCTACTGCAGAGGCCGCTCTGGGCCAGTTGCTCTACAAAATTTATGGGCTGTGAATTTCTCACACCCGTGGAGGAAGTAGGCAGGCTGGGCAGACGGCCTGTGCTTGGGGCGGGTCAGGGCTTGAGGGAGTCTTGCTCATTCAGAGAGTGGCTCCAGTGACCAGCGGCCAAGGCTGCCGTGGACATGGGCAGGATTCCTCCAGGCCCGCTCTGATTCCCACTCCTCCTCCGGCCTCACCAGACCCTAACCCACTGCCTTTCCTCCCCTCCCCCGCCCCCGCCCTCCCTAGGTTCTGATCTGCTCGGTCGCAGTCGCTGACCGGACGCGGCGCCGCCTTACCCATCTTCAGTAAACACTCCTTTCCAACCGACGAAATGATAGAACCCTCTGAAGACTCATTTGAGACGATGATGGAGCTTAAGAATCCATCATCAAAACAAATGGAGTCCTCCGAGGGCTCATCCAACAACACCACCGTGGAGACCCAGGGCAGTGGCGAGCAGGCGGAGGGGGCAGGGCCCGCTAGCAGCCCTGCCCAGGAAAGAGAGGAGCCACCCAGTGGCCCACTCCAGGAAATGGAAGAGCCGCCTATTGATCTACTCCAAGACATGGAGGAGCCATCCAGTGGCCCACATAGGGAAACAGAGGATCCACCCAATGACCTACTCCAAGACCTGGAGGAGTCATGCAACGGTGATTCTCACCAGGCGCTGGAGGACCCGCTCTCGGAAGAATCTGAGGAAACGGAAGAAGGAGCGGTTAGCCCTCTGGAGTCCCAGGAAGAGCAAGAAGACACCACTGACCTGAAGGACTCGGAGGAGGAGGAGGAGGACAGCCCCGAGGAAGAGAGCCCGATGGAGGCGTCTCCCGAAGAAGTGCTGGCCATGATGAGGTCCATCATCTCGCTCTTCTTCCGCATCCACGACCTCAACGAACAGCAGAGGGTGGCAGAAGAGATCTTAGCAAGAGGGATCAACGCCGGCCAGCTGCCCACCCCGAGGAGCTTCTCGGGCGACCGCCGAGAGTACCGCGAGTTCATTGTGCTCTGCCAACTGATCCTACAAACCTACCCGAGAATGTTCTACAGCGACCACCTGCGAGTGAGATACGTCATCTCCCACCTCTCTGGGCTAGCCTTGGAATGGGCTGAAGCCCTGATACAGCAAAACAGCCCCGTGCTGGAAGACTTCCCAGCCTTCCTGGAGGCCATGTCGCAGGTGTTCGAGTACCGGCACGCTCTGCGCGTGGCAGAAGACGCCATGTTCAACATCAGGCAGGGCAATCGCTGCGCCACCGACTACATCAACGAGTTCCAGAGCCTGGTACCCACCTTGCGCTGGCCGGACGAAGTGCTGCAGGCCCATCTGTGCCAGGGGCTCAACGAGGACATCCGCCATTACCTCTTCCGGGTCCCTCAGCCGGATTCCCTGGACAGCCTGGTGGTGCTCATCCTGCAAATAGAAGACAAGCTGGCGGAGAGAAGGGCCATGCTGCGGCTGCCCCCCGAGGCCCGCCCGCGGAACCTGACCTGGATCGACTCACCTGCCCCCGAGAGGTGGTCCGTCAGCAGCTGGCTGCCCACCGACTTCCACCCCGGCCTCCACCGCGCCCACCTCTTCCTGCTGCTCCTGGTGCGGGTGACCCCTTACCACAGCGTGGCGGTCCAGGCCCTGGTGGACTCCGGGGCGGAAGGCAACTTCATGGATGAGAAGTTTGCCCAAGAACACTACATCGAGCTGTACGAGAAGCCCTACCCGCAGATGGTCCAGACCGTGGACGGCTCCCTGATCGGCAACGCGCCCATCTGGCTCTACACCGAACGCCTGGTGTGCCTTCACCAGAACCACCAGGAGTCCATCGAGTTCGACATCGTACCTTCGCCCAACTTCTCCGTGGTCCTAGGCATCAACTGGCTGCGCCTCCACGCCCCCGAGGTGGACTGGGCGCGAGGCCGCTGCACCTTCCACTCTCCCTACTGCCTGAAACACTGCTTCCGCCCGGCCCCGCCATGCATCGCCCTGGAGAAGCACCACATCAGCCTGCTCCCCGGACTGCCGCACCCCTACTCAGACCTGGCCGACGTGTTTAACCCGAAGGAAGCAGATGATGAGACTTCCGACCAGCCAAGCTCAGACGGATCCGATGATCTTTCTGAATCAGAGCCCTCTGAGCTTCAGCAGGCTGGAGACAGTGATCGTGCCGACGTCTTCTTCGAGTGCCGCTCCTCCGCACCCTGGGTGCCTATAGGTCTCAGGGTGCAAGAAGAAGCCAGGCAGCAAGCTGATTTCTGGAGGCTACAGAGCATGCTGAGCGACACACAGGACTATGTACAGATCATTCCGGAACTGTTTGACCAGTTACACGGAGCGACGTGGTTCACAAAGCTAGAGCTGCGGGGGAACGTCGTGGAGGAGAGCCTGAGCATTCGGGGCACGGAGGAGGTATGGAAAGCGGCGTTCGGCCTGCAGCCCCAGGACATGAAGAGCTACCAGCCCTTCCGGATCTCACCCAACCCTTGCATCCCCCAGCGCGTGATTCACTTCATCCTCCAGGACATGCTAGGCCTGTGCGTCCTCTCCTACGGCCCGGAGGTCCTGGTCTACTCTATGAGCCAGGAGGAACACTTCCAGCACGTCCGCCAAGTCCTCGTCCGCTTCCGCTACCACCACATCTACTGCTCGCTGAACAAGAGCCAGTTCCACCGGCACTCGGCCGAGATCCTCGGCTTCACCTTGTGCCCCAAGGGGGTGAAACTCAACAAGACCGTCATGGACATCATCACGGACTACCCCATCCCCGCCTCCATGACCTCCCTGAGTCTCCTGATGCAACACATGTACCCCTACCGGCACTTCGTGGAGCACTTTGTCATCATCGCCGAGCCCCTCATCCGGAAGCTGCTGCGCAACGCGCGCTTCACCTGGGGGGAGGAAGACCAGGAGGCCTTCGAGGGGCTCAAGAGGGCTTTCCGCAAGGCGCCCCGGCTCTACTACCCCAGGCCTCAGAACCCCTTCTACTTGGAAACGGGCGTCACGCGGGACGCCCTGTACGCCTCCTTGATTCAAGTCGACGAGCAGACGGGCAGGAAGATCACCTGCGCGTTCTACTCCCGCAACCTCTCCCCGCTGGAGGTGGAGTACCCTCCCGTTGAGATGAAGATCCTTTCGATCAGGGCTGCCTTCATGGTGTGGTGCCGCTACCTGGAGAACACCGAGGAGCCTATCATGATCCTTCTCAACACCGAGGATCTGGCCTCTCTGAATAATGACAGGCTCACCGTACTTCTCCCCGGCCACTGGGTCTTCTTCTTCTCCCACTTCCGCTTCGACGTGGCGGAGATGCCGGAGGATGACGGCAGCCCGTCCCTCACGGGGAGGAGCCGCGGCTGGAGAGCTCTGGGCGGCGGCCGCTCGCTGAGGCCGCTGTTGCTCCTGGCCATGAGGAGCTCGCTTCGGAATCGCTCCTCCGATTCCGAGTCGGACAGTGACGAGGACTCAGAAGAGGATCTGCTCAACCAGCAGACCCTCATCCAAGAGCTCTTGTCTATGATACCGATTGACCAGATCCTCAACAGCTTCCTCGCCCACTTCAGCATGGCCCAGATCCGGGCCGTCATCCTCCATTTCTTCCGCGGCCTGCTCTACTGGAAGAACCTCGTCGCCCTATCGGCCCTGCTGGTGCTGCTCCGGGTGAGGCGGCAGCTCTCCCTGCCGCCGGCGCGCGCCATGGAGGCGGCGTGGCCCCCGCCGCGGCCCTCGCTGCGGCTCATCCTGGACTCCTCCCTCGTGGCGGGGAGCGGCATGGCCTCCGCCATCGCGCAGCTGCTGGGTCAGATGCCCCCTCTGGTGGGCGCCAACACCGTCCCCGCTCAGGAGCTGGCGGAGCTCTTCCTGGGCCCCGGGCGCTGGCAGCGGAATGCCCTGCACAGCCAGGTCCCCCGAGGACTCTGGTTCACCCCTGGCTTCTGGCTGACGCTGTGCGCGTGCTTTGGGGTGAGGGTCACCCCCCTGGCGGGCGACCGCCCCATCCCGCTCCGGAGCCGCCCCTTGGAGCTGCGCGTGGTCGGCGACGAGGATGTCGTCTTGCGAGAGGCCCTGCAAGACGACCTGCAAAGTTACCGACAGTGTGGCCTGCATGACGGCCTGCAAGACACCTCGCAGGACGAACAGCAGGTCAGCGACGAGGAGGAGCGGGAGTCCCCGCCCCCCGAGGGCGCGGCCGGCGCCCCGCCCCTCCGCCCGCGCAGCCTCATGGACCCCGAGGTCCTGGACTTCCTCAGTAACCGCCTGCTCTACGTCCGGGGCGCCGACGGCCGGCTCCACCTGCTCGACCGGGAGCAGGTGGCCCGGGCCCTGACCCGGTTCCTCACCATGGTCTACACCGGGACCCTGCCCGCGCCGGCCTCGGGGGCCGCTCCCAGGGAAGGGGCGAGGCTGGAGGAACTGCCCCACGACGGGGACGAGGACCTGGACTGAAGGCCTCCCCTCCCGCCGAAGGACTCTCTCTCTCTCTCTAACCTGACGACACCTCACGAAGTCTCTGCCAACCCCCCCGTGCCTCCGCCAGCTTCGCACACGACGCACCCCCCCCCCGTCGTCCCCCACCTCGCTGCTCCCGACCCAAGGGGAACCCACTCGACAAGGGCCACAATCTCAACTCATCAACCAGCAACATCGTCCGTGCTAAAGGTCTATCCAACCTCAGAGTCCCAGAGTCAGCCCAGGGCTGCACCACAAAACCCCGTCGGAACTCTCTAGGCCCTGGGCCTACCGCTGGGAGAGGGATGATGCGAGGGGAAAGCAGTGAGTGATGAGCAGCCATGACCTGTGACCCAAAGAAAGACAGACGCAGCGGCAGGCAGAGCAGCCAGTGCAGCCAAGCAAGCAGAAGCCGGAGACCCCCGCCCGCCCGCCCGGCCGGCGCGCGGCCCCGGCGCAGCCTGGGACACTGACCTCGTCGGGTGCTCCACTGACTTCTTCTACCTCCATTCCGGTGCTCCAGCTCCCCTGGGCCCCGCCCCCGCCCCCACCCTTCCGAGGTCCTGCGGTGCCACGCCCCCCCCGGCCCCACCCACCCCGCAAGCAAGCCCACCCCGCCACCCCCACCGTCTGGTTCGGCTCCCTCCACCCCAACTTCATCTGGCCCTGAACTCTAAGGCCTACCTGGACGGAGAGGCTCCGGGAAGCGCGCGGTGGCGTGCCAGGACTACTTACCAGACGGACAGGCTCAACGTCACGGTCCCTGAGACTCAGGGGCCGCCGGAGCGGGCAGCTGTGCCAAGTGGGGCTCCCGCCCCACCCCCAAGGCTGACAAGTGGACAGTGCTGGGCCCAGAGACTAGGTGGGGGGGCCGAGAGTGCTCCAGCCAGACCTCGCTTCGTGCCACGGGAGGACACCCCTCCCCAACCGCCTTTTTTACCCCCCCAAAATAAATCAGACTTAAAAAAGATGACCTGACTCTGTGGTGTGTTCTGAAAGGTGGGAGTGGGGTGGGGCAGGGAAGGAGGGGCGCAGGGGGGTGGAGGAGGCTGAGCAGACGGGGGGAAGAGTGGTCAAGGGGAAGGGTACCGGGCCATACAGTGGTAGGCCTCTCTGACACGTTCCGGGGTCCCCGTCAGGACCCCATCCCTTCTCTCCAACCGGGGAAGCCTCCTCTACTCCTGGAGCAGCCCCCCGTCCCGCGGGAGGGGCCCCGCTCCGTCCTGAGCGAGCACCCGGGCACAGGGGGCCGGGAACCACCTAGCCCTCTCTCCACCGAGGACAGAGCCAGGACCCCAAGGCCACATGGCTCCACTGTCCTTGGCCCCACCCTAGGCCCATGGGTCCCCACCCACCGTCACCCTCCATCTGAGTACTCTACCCCCGACAGCAACACCAGGAGATCATGGTCAGGATCCCCAGGTTCAAAGCCAGGGGCTCAGCCTTCCCCTCAGGGCTTCCCCCTGCTTCTACACCAAGTGGCCAACAGCCCCATGCTGTCCCCTACTGGTGGGCTCCAGGACAACCCCACTGCCCTATCTGTCACTCGGACCCACGAGGGCCCCTGTAAGATGTGGAGGGGGTCATGAGCAAGACCCTCGGTGCAGGTCTCCCCCCACCCCGCGCTCCCCACCGGCTCCCCACAGGGGTCTCGTTTGCTGACTCCCGGTATGGCTCACTTGGTCTCCGTGCCAAGTGGGCAGCACAGAGCTATAGAAGCAGCCGGAATCAGGGTGTCCCCCCCCCCGGGGCCTTCTCCCTGTCACCTCGGGCCACTCCGTCCTCACAGCCTAAGCCCAGCGGCACACCACCGGCTACGCGGCCCGTCCACCGGCACTGCGTCCCTCGGGGCGGCCCCACGGTCAAGCCGGGGCAGGAATTCAGTGGTAGTGCACACCCCTTAGTGACCCTGCCACGGAAGGCTCTGCCCCTGGCTGGCTGGGAGGCGGGGGGAGGGGCACGGGGGGAGGGGGGGAAGGGGGGAGGGGGACACCCACTTCCCCAGTGACCTGTCTTCCCACTGCCCATAGAGCTCATAAGGCAGGGGAGGGACGGCCCCAGACAACAGTCACGAAAGCTCCTTGGTTTCCGTGCCCGGGCGGCTAGTGGTCTAGGGTTAGCACTAAGGTGCGGTGGCACCTCGGGGACCCCGGGGGGATCCCTAAGTCGGGGCACCCCCTGACCCTGCTCCGGGATGAGCCCAGATGCCCGCAGTCTGGGGCCGGCGCTCTTACCTGAGTCCCAGGAGCAAGCAGAGCAGGGCTGGGCAGGTGTCGTCACGTGACGCCAGCCCTCGGAGGCGGCCCGCCCCTACACGACGCCCACCCCGGCACGGCAGGGGCTTTATCTCCCCTGTCGGGGAGCCGCCGGGCCCCCAGGACTACGGCGCTAACGTCAGAAAACAAAGGTTGCAGAAAGCACCATACAAACCTTTTTTGACTCCTGAAAAAGAAGGAAAGAAGGTATTGTCAGTAAGAGACGTGCTGGGGGGGGGGGGGAACGGGAAGGACCCGGGCCCTCCGCACTGACAGAACGCACTTCCCAGCTCCTCCCCGCGCCCCAAAGTCCCCGGGGCCTGGCGAGATCGGACAGCAGCCGGGGGACACGGGGAACCCCCGAGGCCCACCCGGGTCTAACCCGCCTGCTGCCTCCTTTGTTATCCCCACCCCCTGCCAGGCTAACGCTGCCCACTGAGAAGCCAGGCCCTCCACACACCCGTCAGCTCCAGATCTGCTTGTCCGTCCTGCAAGTAGCCGTGGGTACAAATACAGGACCCGGGCCTAGGGGCAGGAAGCCCTGACTATTTTGCCCACGCAATGAAAAAAAAAAAAGAAGACATGCGGGGAGATCATGTGACCTCCACGCCTCCCCAGGTCCCCCGAGCCTGCCTTCGGGGCCCAGGGGCCCCCTGTCCTCCCGCCGTGGCCGACAGACCCACCCAGACCTTCACTCACCTGCCCGGGCTCAACGCAGCCAGCCTGACACCGGGGGAGCCGCAGGGGAGAAGGTGGGCAGCGGGAGGGCGTGGGGGGAGAAGGGATGAGGGAGGAAGGGAGCAAAGAGGGGGATGTGTGCAGCCCTCCCCCTCCGGTCCCCTCCTCGTGGCTGCCCACGGTCTCGTCCTTGGCCGCCCGCGTGGGGGCCTGGGCTGGCTGCCTGGCAGGGCAAAGCGGTTGAGCACAGCAGGGTCATGAGGACGGGGCTGGTCCCCTCCACATGCAGGGGTCTCAGTTAGTGGGGTGCAGAAGGCAGAGGGCAACTGGGCCGGCCGCGTAAGGCCGTGGAGCCCCTAGACACCCAACCTGGACGGCACTGGCGTGAGGGAAAGATGGGGGTGCCGACGGACGCCTGCCGGGGGACCCGGTGTGAGTGGTGGCTGGGAAGAAGGGCGATGTCTCCGGAACAGCTCGGGGAGAGAGTAAGCGGCCGCCTGTGAGGGGCCTCAGCCTCCTGGTCATGAAAAAGTCCTGGGTAGAGGCAGAGACCCCTCAAGGAGACCCTCCTCCGGGGGCCCTGGCGAGGGGGAACCCTGCTCTGTCCCGGCTCTGTCTCCTCCTCTCAGTCCTGTCATCAAAGCTGCCATCTCCCAGGTCCCAGGGAGGAACACACCCCCCCCCCCGCATCGCTGCCCCTGGGCGGGAAAAGCCCCCACGCTAGCTACCTCCAGCCTGTCTACTGTCGGATGGGCCCAGTCCCAGGAAGCATCCCGTGAGGGACATAGCCTCCCCTCCGAAGAGGGGCTTCAGGACGGCCCGGCCCCACGCCCTCCCACCCGGGAGCTTCGGGAGCTGCAGGAAGAGAGAAGAGGAACAGAGAGAGAGCACGAGCAAGCGCCTGCAGAGCATGCTGGGAAAGCAGCAAGCTCGAGGACACGCCCCCCAGGCAGCAGGGTGCAGAGGAGGGTCCGGAGGCTGCGTGCGGTTGAAGGGGATGAAGAAAGGCATCATATAGGAGCTGGATGACTGTGCAATCAACTCCTGCATGACGCCGTTCCCACCCCCCAACTACTGACTAGGGCCGCGACCCTCCTCCCAGGAGGAGGTAATGCAAGCAGGCGGGTGGGGGACACCTGCCATGGAGGCAGGGGGTTAGCAAGGGGCAGCAAGGGGCAGCCAGCCCAAGCAGTAACAGCCAGGTCCTCCCGCCCCGCCCTCCCACCCGCCCCGTCCCCTCTGCTCTGGGCCTTGTCTCTTCCCAGCCTCCCTTAGCGGGGCCACACACAGTCCCTAAGGACAGGAAACCAGGTCAGGGGATGGAGGGGGTGGGGGGGAGGGGCTGGCGGGGGAGGGGGGGCAACTAGGTGCTGGCCCGGGCACAGGCTCAGTCCTGCCCATTCGCTGGCACGTCCCAGGCCTCGCGCTCGGCATCTGCGGCACCTGTGAAAGCGGGGCCTCCACCAGGCCTCCTCCAGGGACCTCAGGAGGACTCCTGGGGCCTGGCGGGGCAGAGTGGGGTGGTGGGGGGAGCCATTTCACGGCTACCTGGTTTCTGATGAAAATGTTCTCAAGGGAGCTGTGGCGATGGTCGCACCTAAGTGTGAAAAAAATGAAACCTGATGAATTGCACATTTTCCAGGCTGGATTATCCGGATGTGCACTGTATCTCAATAACGTGGCTCCTGCACTTGGTTCTCAGTCACCACATCCACATACCCAACCACCACGCTGGCTGCATGCACACAGGGGTCCAGAAGGGGCCTGGCACTGCAGGGGTCCGCTGCAACCAAGGGGAACAGTGACTTAAAATACAAGGTGCCCTGGAAGACCACCGGGAAGGGAAGCTCGGTGCTACAGAGCCAAAGCCTGGAGAAATGGCGATAAGAGGGAGGAAGGGAGGGAGGGAAGGGAGAGAGGCGGAAAGGGAGGGACGGAGGGAGGGAGGGAGGCACAGGGTCGGGGGGACAGGGCAGGGAGTACTCAATGTGACAGATATAGAAAAAGAACTGCATGTGAGGGGCCTCCTGACAGATGGAGAGGGAAGAAGATGGATGGGACATGCCCAGGGAGGGGCTGCATAGAACAGGGGAGACAGGAGGGCAGAACAGCACATAGGAAACCCAAGGAGCTAACACGGCGCGTGGAGAGGAGCTCCTTCATGCACAGAAATGGAAGGTTCCAGTGACACATGTAGAGGGGAGGGGCCCCAGAGTGCACGGCAGGGAAGACAGGCCAAATGCAACACATGAGAGGAAGGACTGAACGTGAGACACTAGAGAGAGAAGGGGTTCCATGACGCTTGGAAGACAGTGGGGTGCCAGGAAACGAGAGAGAATGGATCTCGAGGAAAACACACCAAGGGGGAGAGTCTAAATGTGACACAAGGGAGAGAACAAGGGCCAAAGGGAACACACAGGAGAGGAGGGGTCTAAATGAGACACATGGAGAGGAGGGGTCTAAGTGCCACGCATGGATGAGGAGGGGTGTAAATGTCACACATGTTGAGGGGAGGGGTCTAAATGTCACCCATAGAGAGAGGAGAAGTCTAAATATCACACACAGAGAGAGGAGGGATCTAAATGTCACACATAGAGAGGGGAAGGGTCTAAATGTCACACAAGGAGAGAGGAGGGGTCTAAATGTCACACACAAAGAGAGGAGAGGTCTAAATAATACACATGGAGAGAGGAGGGGTCTAAATGCTACACATAAAAAGGGGAGGGGTCTAAATGTCACACATGGAGAGAGGAGGGGTCTAAATGTCACACATGGGAAGAGGAGGGGTCTAAATGTAACACATGGAGAGGGGAGGGATCTAAATGTCACACATGTTGAGTGGACGGGTCTAAATGTCACACATCAGAGAGGAGGGGTCTAAATGTCACACACAAAGAGAGGAGGGGTCTAAATATCACACATGGAGAGAGGAAGGGTCTAAATGTCGGACATGGGGACAGGAGGGGTCTAAATGTCACACATGGAGAAAGGAAGGGTCTAAATGTCACACGTGTTGAGGGGAGGGGTCTAAATGTCACACATGTTGAGGGGAGGGGCCTAAAAGTCACAAAGAGAGGAGGGGTCTAAATGTCACACATGGAGAGAAGGGGTCTTATTGTCACACATGGAGAGAAGAGGGGTCTAAATGTCACACATAAAGAAAGGAGGGGTCTCAGTGTCACACATGTTGAGCAGAGGGGTCTAAACCTCTCACATGGAGTGGAGAGGGGTCTAAACGTCAGCCATGGGGAGAAGAGGGGTCTAAATGTCACACATGGAGGAGGAGGGGTCTAAATGTCACACATGGAGAGGGGAGGGGTCTAAATGTCACACATGTTGAGTGGAGGGGTCTAAATGTCACACAGGGAGACAGGAGGGGTCTAAATGTCACACATCACAGAGGAGGGGTCTAAATGATACACATGGAGAGAGGAGGGGTTTAAATGTAACACACAAAGAGAGGAGGGGTCTAAATGTCACACATGGAGAGAGGAGGGGTCTAAATGTCACATATGGAGAGGGGAGGGGTCTAAATGTCACACATGGAGAGAGGAGGGGTCTAAATATCACACATGTTGAAAGAAGGGGTCTAAATGTTACACATGTTGAAGGGAAGGGTCTAAAAGTCACACACAAAGAGAGGAGGGGTCTAAATGTCACACATGGGGAGAGGAAGGGTTTTAAATGTCACTAATGAAAGAAGGGAAGGGTCTAAATGTCACAAATGGAGAGAGGAAGGGTCTTAATGTCAAACATGGAGAGAGGAGGGGTCTAAATGTCACACGTGGAGAGAAGAGGGGTCTAAATGTCACACATAAAGAAAGAAGGGGTTTAAGTGTCACACATGTTGAGGAGAGGGGTCTAAACCTCTGACATGGAGAAGGGAGGGGTCTAAACATCAGACATGGGGAGAGGAGGGGTCTAAATGTCACACATGTTGAGGGGAGGGGTCTAAATGTCACACATGGAGAGAGGAGGGTTCTAAATCTCACACGTGGAGAGAGGAGTGGTCTAAATATCACACGTGGAGAGAGAAAGGGTCCAAATGTCACACACAAAGAGAGGTCTAAATAATACACATGGAGAGAGGAGGGGTCTAAATGATACACATAAAAAGGGGAGGGGTCTAAATATCACACATGGAGAGAGGAGGGTTCTAAATGTCACAAATGGAGAGGGGAGGGGTCTGAATGTCACACACAAAGAGTGGAGGGGTCTAAATGTCACACATGGGGAGAGGAAGGATCTAAATGTCACACATGTTGAGTGGAGGGGTCTAAATGTCACACATCAGAGAGGAGGGGTCTAAATGTCACACACAAAGAGGAGAGGTCTAAATGATATACATGGAGAGAGGAGGGGTCTAAATGATACACATGGAGAGAGGAGGGGTCTAAATGTCACACATGGAGAGAGGAGGGGTCTAAATGTCACACATGGAGAGAGGAAGAGTCTAAATGGCACACATGGAGAGAGGAAGGGTCTAAAGGTCACACATGTTGAGTGGAGGGGTCTAAATGTCACACACAAAGAGAGGAGGGGTCTAAATATCACACATGGAGAAAGGAAGGGTCTAAATGTCACACATGGAGAAAGGAAGGGTCTAAATGTCACACGTGTTGAAGGGAGGGGTCTAAATGTCACACATGTTGAGGGGAAGGTTCTAAAAGTCACAAAGAGAAGAGGGGTCTTAACGTCACACATGGAGAGAAGAGGGGTCTAAATGTCACACAAAGAAAGGAGGGTCTCAGTGTCACACATCACAGAGGAGGAGTCTAAATGATACACATGGAGAGAGGAGGGGTTTAAATGTAAGACACAAAGAGAGGAGGGGTCTAAATGTCACACATGGAGAGAGGAGGAGTCTAAATGTCACATATGGAAAGGGGAGGAGCCTAAATGTCAGACATGGAGAGAGGAGGGGTCTAAATGTCACACATGGAGAGAGGAGGGGTCTAAATATCACACATGTTGAAAGAAGGGGTCTAAATGTTACACATGTTGAAGGGAAGGGTCTAAAAGTCACACACAAAGAGAGGAGGGGTCTAAATGTCACACATGGGGAGAGGAAGGGTTTTAAATGTCACTAATGGGAGAAGGGAAGGGTCTTAATGTCAAACATGGAGAGAGGAGGGGTCTAAATGTCACACGTGGAGAGAAGAGGGGCCTAAATGTCACACATAAAGAAAGAAGGGGTCTAAGTGTCACACATGTTGAGGAGTGGGGTCTAAACCTCTGACATGGAGAAGGGAGGGGTCTAAACGTCAGACATGGGGAGAGGAGGGGTCTAAATGTCATACATGTTGAGGGGAGGGGTCTAAATGTCACACATGGAGAGGGGAGGGGTCTAAATCTCACACGTGTAGAGAGAGGGGTCTAAATATCACACACGGAGAGAGAAAGGGTCCAAATGTCACACACAAAGAGAGGAGAGGTCTAAATAATACACATGGAGAGAGGAGGGGTCTAAATGATACACATAAAAAGGGGAGTGGTCTAACTGTCACACATGGAGAGAGGAGGGGTCTAAATGTCACACACAAAGAGAGGAGGGGTCTAAATGTCACACATGGGAAGAGGAAGGGTCTAAATGTCACACATGGAGAGGGGAGGGGTCTGAATGTCACACACAAAGAGGGGAGGGGTTTAAATGTCACACATGGAGAGAGGAAGGGTCTAAATGTCACACATGTTGAGTGGAAGGGTCTAAATGTCACACACAAAGAGGAGAGGTCTAAATGATACACATGGAGAGAAGAGGGGACTAAATATCACACGTGGACAGAGGAGGGGTCTAAATGTCACACATGGAGAGGGGAAGGGTCTAAATGTCACACATGGAGAGAGGAGGGGTCTAAATGTCAATCGTGGAGAGGGGAGGGGTCTAAATGTGACACATGTTGAAAGGAGGGGTCTAAATGTCACACATGGAGAGAGGAGAGGTCTAAATGTAACAGGCAGAGAGAGGAGGGGTCTAAATGTCACACATCGGGAGGGGAAGGGTCTAAAGGTCTGACATTGAGAGAGGAGGGGTCGAAATATCACACATGGAGAGAGGAGGGGTCTAAATATCACACATGGAGAGCGGAGGCGTCAAAATCACACATGTTGAAGGGAGGGGTCTAAATGTCACACATTTTGAGGGGAGGGGTCTAAATGTCACACATGTTGAAGGGAGGGGTCTAAATGTCACACATGTTGAGGGGAGGGGTCTAAATCTCAGACACAAAGAGAAGAGGGTTCTAAATGTCACACATGGAGAGAAAAGGGGTCTAAATGTCACACATTGAAAGAAGAGGGTTCTAAATGTCACACGTGGAGAGAGGAGGGGTCGAAATATCACACATGGAGAGGGGAGGGGTCAAAATATCACACGTGGAGAGAGGAGGGGTCTAAATGTCACGCACAAAGAGAGGAGGGGTCTAAATGTCACACATGGAGAGAGGAGGGGTCTAAATGTCACACATGGAGAAGGGAGGGTTCTAAATGTCACACGTAAAGAGAGGAGGGGTCTAAATGTCACACATGGAGAGGGGAGGGGTCTAAATGTCACACATGGAGAGGAGAGGGTTCTAAATGTCACACGTAAAGAGAGGAGGGGTCTAAATGTCACACATGGAGAGAGGAGGGGTCTAAATATCACACGTGGAGAGAAGAGGGGTCTAAATGTCACATGTGGAAAGAGGAGGGTTCTAAATGACAGACATGGAGAGAGGAGGGTTCTAAATGTCACACATGGAGGGGGAGGGGTCTAAATGTGACACATGGAGATAAGACGGTTCTAAATGTCACACATGGAGAGTGGAGGGTTCTAAATGTCAAACATGGAGAGGGGAGGGGTAGAAATGTCACACATGGACAGGAGAAGGGTCTAAATTTCACAAATCGGAGAAGCTAGGGTTCTAAATGTGTCAAACAGGAGAGAGGAGGGGTCTAAATGATACACATGTTGAGAGGAGGGGTCTAAATATCACACATGGAGAGTGGAGGGGTCTAAATGTCACACATGGAGAGAGGAGGGGTCTAAATGTCACACAGGGAGAGAGGAGGGGTCTAAATATCACACATGGAGAGAGGAGGGGTCTAAATGTAACAGGCAGAGAGAGGAGGGTTCTAAATGTCACACGTGGAGAGGGTAAGGGTCTAAATATCACACATATTGAGTGGAGGGGTCTAAGTGTCACACATGTGTGGGGGAGTGGTCTAAATGTCACACATGGAGAGAGGAGGGGTCTAAATGTCACACATGGAGAGAGGAAGGGTCTAAATGTCACACATGGAGAGAGGAAGGGTCTAAATGTCACACGTGGAGAGCGGAGGCGTCAAAAGCACACATGTTGAAGGGAGGGGTCTAAATGTCACACATATTGAGGGGAGGGGTCTAAATGTCACACATGTTGAGGGGAGGGGTTTAAATGTCAGACACAAAGAGAAGAGGGTTCTAAATGTCACACATGGAGAGAAAAGAGGTCTAAATGTCACACATTGAAAGAAGAGGGTTCTAAATGTCACACGTGGAGAGAGGAGGGGTCGAAATATCACACGTGGAGAGAGGAGGGGTCTAAATGTCACACACAAAGAGAGGAGGGGTCTAAATGTCACACATGGAGAGAGGAGGGGTCTAAATGTCACACATGGAGAGAGGAGGGGTCTAAATGTCAAACGTGGAGAGGTGAGGGGCAGAAATGTCACACATGGACAGGAGAAGGGTCTAAATTTCACAAATCGGAGAAGCTAGGGGTCTAAATGTGTCAAACAGGAGAGAAGAGGGGTCTAGATGATACACATGTTGAGAGGAGGGGTCTAAATATCACACATGGAGAGTGGAGGGGTCTAAATGTCACCCATGGAGAGAGGAAGGGTCTAAATGTCACACATGTTGAAGGGAGAGGTCTAAATGTCAAACACAAAGAGAGGAGGGGTCTAAATTTCACACATGGAGAGAGGAGGGTTCTAAATGTCACACGTGGAGATAGGAGGGGTTTAAATGTCACACGTGAAGAGAGGGAGGGTCTAAATATCACACATATTGAGTGGAGGGGTCTAAGTGTCACACATGTGTGGGGGAGGGGTCTAAATGTCACACATGGAGAGAGGAGGGGTCTAAATGTCACATATGGAGAGAGGAGGGGACTAAATGTCACTCATGTTGAGTGGAGAGGTCTAAATATCACACATGTTGAGGGAAAGGGTCTAAATGTTACACACAAAGAGAGGAGGAGTCTAAATGTCATACGTGGAGAGAAGAGGGGTATAATATGACACATGGAGTGATGTGGGGTTTAAATGTCACACATGTTGAGTGGAGTGGTCTAATTGTCGCACATGAAGAAGGGAGGTGTCTAAACATCAGGCATGGGGAGAGGAGGGGTCTAAATGACACACAGGTTGAGGGGAGGGGTTTAAATATCACACGTGGAGAGAGGAGGGGTCTAAATGTCACACGTGGAGAGAGAAGGGGTCTAAATGTCACACGTGGAGAGAGAAGGGGTCTAAATATCACAAATAAAGAGAGGAGGGGTTTAAATGTCACACATGGGGAGTGGAGGGGTCTAAATGTCACATTTGGAGAGTGGATCTGTCTACATGTCACACATGGAGAGAGGAGGGGTTTAAACTTAACACATGGAGAGGGTAGGGGTCTAAATGTCACACGTGGAGAGAGAATGGGTGTAAATGTCACACGTGGAGAGAGGAGGGGTCTAAGTGTCACACATGGGATGGGGAGGGGTCTAAATGTCACACATGGAGACAGGAGGGGTTTAAATGTCACACACAAAGAGAGGAGGTGTCTAAATGTCACACATGGAGAGGGAGGGGTCTAAGTGTCACAAGTGGAGACAGGAGGGTTCTAAATGTCACAAATGGGAGAAGCGAGGGGTCTAAATGTGCCAAATGGGAGAGGAGGGGTCTAAATGTCACACATGGAGAGGGGAAGGGTCTAAATGTCACACATGGAGAGGGGAAGGGTCTAAATGTCACACATGGAGATAGGAGGGGTGTAAATGTCACACATGGAGGGGGAGGGGTCTAAATGTCACACATGGAGGGGGAGGGGTCTAAATGTCACACATGGAGAGGGGAAGGGTCTAAATGTCACATATGGAGAGGGGAAGGGTCTAAATGTCACACATGGAGAGGGGAAGGGTCTAAATGTCACACATGGAGAGGGGAAGGGTGTAAATGTCACACATGGAGATAGGAGGGGTGTAAATGTCACACATGGGGATAGGAGGGTTGTAAATGTCACACATGGAGGGGGAGGGGTGTAAATGTCACACATGGAGATAGGAGGGGTGTAAATATCACACATGGAGGGGAAGGGGTCTGAATGTCACACATGAAGAGGGGAAGGGTCTAAGTTTCACACATGTTGAGTGGAGGGGTCTAAATGTCACACACAAAAAGAGGGGTCTAAATGTCACAAATGGAGAAAGGAGGGGTCTAAATGTCACACGTGGAGAGAGGAGGGGTGTAAATGTCACATGTGGAGAGAGGAGGGGTCTAAATGTCACATGTGGAGAGGGGAGGGGTCTAAATGTGACCTTTGGGAAGGGTGGGGCTCTACTTGACACAGCACACCCATTGAAGGGACATGTGTGACACCCCACATGTGGGGGTGGGGCTCCTTTTGTCACAGCACCCATGGGGGAGGGTCCCTCTGTGACACACCTCAGGTGGGGGAGGGACTCCCTGTGACACACCACAGGTGGGGAAGTGTATCTGTATGACACACCACACGTGGGGGAGGGCTCGTGTGCTACACCCTGTTCGAGGGAGGGGCTCTGGTAACACAGGCCTTGGGGAGCCCAGGTGACGGGAGGCCCATGCCCCGCATGTTGGAGACACCTTGGTGGCAGAGGGGCCACCTGGGGCTGCGCAGTGAGGGCGTGGGAGGGCGTGGGGAGGGATGGGGGACGGGGGGGGGGGGCATGAGTGAAGCATGGGGAACACACGGGCGGGGAGGGGAGGGGAGGGGAGGGGCCGGGCCCTGTGGGCGGGGGTGGGGGGGAGGCACACGCAGGGGAGTCTGTGACCCGGGGGAAGGGAGAGACGGGGGGGGGAGAGTAATGCCTGAGTGGACGTGTGGGGAGCCCCATAACAAGGAGGGGGAGGGGGAGGGGGAGGGGCTCCCAGGGACCAGAGTGGGGGGGGGGGCCTGCAGGGCACAAGACCTGCCATGACACCCGAGGGCTGCGTGTGCGTGTGCGCGCGTGTGTGCGTGCGTGAGTGTGTGACGGGGCGTGTGACGGACGCGGGGTGGGTGGCGGGAGGAGCCCCGCTGGGGGGCGCTCGGACGTGCGGGCCACCCCGCGCCCGCGGGGAGGGGCTGGGGGGGACACACGGGGAGGGAGAGGGAGTCCTGGTGTGACACCCGGAGGAGGGCAGAGCGAGGCGGGGTTGGGGGGGGGGCGGAGGGAACACACACCGGGGGGTGGGGGGTGGGTCGGGGTTCTGCGTGGGGCCACCTGTGATGTATGGGGGGAGGGAGGGCGGGCACAACACCGGTGTTCACGGGGGGGGGGGGGGGGGGGGAAGGACAGAGAGGGTCCCACGGGGGACGTGCGGGCGAGGGTCGGCGTGACGTGGGTAGGGAGTGGTCCGCGTGCCCCAGACACACGGGGGCTCCCACGACGGCCCCGCGGTTCCTGTTCTGAGTCCCCGCGTGCCAGGGAGCCCCCCACCCAGGGGGCCGTCCACGCCGTCCGCAGTCCTACGCAGCACCCGAAGCCCCAGGGACCCCTCCCCCCGCCCCGCCGCGTCCTAAACCCACCCTCCCCACCGCGCGCCCGGGCCCAGACCGGGAACACCTCCAAAACAGTACTAGAAAATCCACGCGTGGGCACACCTCGACCCCGGCCCCCCGCTGAAAACAGAACCCCATTCTCAACCGCCGTGCAATCTCAGCGCACCCCAAGTGCGCTGTGCATCGATCCGGGACCCGCCTCCTCCCCTCTCCCCTCCCCCACTCCACGTGGACAGCCACGAGGTCCACCCAGAGACCGGGGTGCAGAGGACCAAGGAGCAAGACTCCAGAGATAAGCCGGCACAGACCCCCCCCGCCCCGCTCCCTGCCCCGGCCATGGGAACCTCTGGGGCGCCAGCCCCCCCCCAACCCCCGCGCGGGCCCCGCCGGGCTCTCCTGCTGTCCACCGGCTCACGCGGGTGTCCCGAGACGTGCCATCCCAAGGGCCAAGTCCGCTTACACGATGCCTGGCGCAGGGCCTGGCACACAGTAGACCTTCACCGAGTGTGCAACAGAATGAATGAAAGCCTACCATGTACAAGGCCCTGGGGGCCAGAGGAGCCCCGGAGCCAGCGAGATGGAGGTGAGGTGGGTGACCGAGGCTGGGCGGATGATGAGATGCTGGAACCCCAGATGACAGAGGTCGGATGGAGGAGAGGGCAGCCATGAGGAGGAGGACATCCATGGGGAGAGATGGACCCCGCCCAACCCAAGACAACAGAGTCGGGGGGAGGGGGCCTGCCCCCCACCCCCACCCCGGCACACAGAACATGCGTCCTGTGGGAAGCTCAGAGGATTTGGGGGGTGGGGGGCCTGAGAGTCTGCCAGGGAGAACAGCACAGGTCCTCCCTCCGGACCCCATCATAAAACCTTGAATAGAAAGCCCGTTGCGTGGTCGGGATTTCGGGCGTGAGCCACGGGCGGCCAGCTCCAGACGGTTTTAATCTGTGCCCCCCCCCCCCCGATGCCAAAAAGTCACACCAAGGGACGTGACGCTCGGGGGACCAGGGTGCCCCGAACCTCCCCGGCAGACCCGTCAGGCGGAACATCTCCTCTGAAGACCTGGTGCCACGCGTGACCCTTTCCAAGTAAGAGCGTCCACACACATCCAAAAGACGCGCATCGCCCCCCCCCACCCCAGGGGTGCCGCGCGAGGGAGGGGGTGCCCCCCCCCGGCTGCGCAGAGGACTGACCTGGAGGCCGAGGGGTGGCGTGGCGTCTCTGCGGCGTGCGCGGGGGGACTCGGGTGTCCGGATCCGAGGTTCTGACGAGAGCACGGCCCGGCGGCGGGGTGGGGGGGCCCCCCATCAGCCCCTGAGGTTCCCGGGCCAGCACCACAGGGCTTCGAAAGCCCCAGGCCGCCAGCCACGGGGAAGGCCGAGGAGGTGGGGGGATGGGCACAGGACCCACGGGCGTCCCGTGAGCTGCCTCAGACGCCTGAGATGAGGAATGGGGGGGCTGAGGGGGGCTGATCAGAGCCCAAAGGGCATGGAGGGGCACGCCAGGACACAAGAGGGGAAGCTGACTGGGCAGAGCTGGCCACAGGGTGTGGCCAGCTCCCAAGGAGGGGCTCAGGTGGGGGGGGGGGGGCTGGGCACACGTCCACCCCCGTCAGGGCTCTGGACACTGATGGCCTGGGGTATCCCCCTGGGGGGGCTGGTGGTGGGGTCAGTCATTCTGCATGGAGGGTCTGGGGGCAAAAATGGGTGTGGAGAGGGAAAGCGCTCAGGGCATCTGGGTCCAGGAGGGAGCCATCGCTTCTCCTCACTCCCAGACTCTCGGCCACCAGCCACCCTCGGGCACGCCTGCCAGGCACGCGCGCGCACACACACACACACACGTGCACAGACTCACACAGACGTGCCCAGACAAGCACCCACACTCGCACCCGGGCCAGGACCCCTGATCCTAACGGGAGCCCGCTCACCAGCAGCATCTCCCCGTGGCTGGAGCCGCGCCGGGGCCGCCATCGAGGGGCTGGGGACGGACGGCACGCGTGCCGTGGGGGTGACGTGGGCCCTGGGCTCGGGACGCCCCGCGCGTGAGGGCCACGCCCGGTTCTAAGTAAAGGGAGGCGAGTCCCAGGCTAGCCCAATCATTCCAGCCCCCGGAAGGGAAGGTCTGGGGCACCCTGGGGACTTAGGGCACGTGAGGGGGCCTTCACGTGCTGTGGACACCCAAACGCCCCCACGCACCCCCTGCCTCACTCTCGGCCCAGGGTCTCTGTCTCTGGAGCCTGGCCCACTGGCACCTTCCACGCCCACCTTCCACGCCCACCTTCCACGCTCACCTTGCATTCGCACCTTCCACGCCCACCTTCCATGCTTACCTTCCACGCTCACCTTGCATTCGCACCTTCCACGCCCACCTTCCACGCTCACCTTCCACGCCCACCTTCCACCAGCAGCCACCACCACTCACACGGATAAAGTGCTTGGTAAAGTGCAGGTATATAAGGAATGTTCCAGAATACCCTTTCAGCCCCACCCCCTCCCGGCAGCCCTCCTCCCAGCAAGGGCCCCGCCCGGCCCAAAGCCCCCCCGGAGGGACACCTGCCCGTGCCCAGCCCAGTGGACCCATCTTGCTGCCGGCTAGTGTGTCCGCCACGCGCAGGCACACGGGACCGTGCCGGCTGAGCCGAGCAAGGGCAGGCGGGCGGGCTGAGGGGAAGACCTTGTGGGTGGTGGTCACGGGGCAGAGCGCTGGCTCTCTCCCTCCCTGAACGCGGCCTGGCTCTCACGGGCACCTACCTAGCTGCAGGCGGGGCCCCTCGTCTGACACACTGCCCTCCCGACACCCCTCGACCCACCCACTCGACGGGGGCCACGGCCTCTCCGCAGGGCACGCACTGCCCTTCAGACCGACTGCCCCCGACGCCTGGGCCGGTCTCCCTGCCATCCCTACGATGAGGCCCTGCAGGGTGAGGGTACGGAGGGGGGAGGAGCTGACCGTGTGTTCCGGGAAGCGGGGAGCCCCTTCAGAGGCCACTGGGAACCTCTCCATGTACGGGGCGCCGTGGACAGCCCCCCTCACGGAGGCCCGCTCGCCTCCTTCCCCTCCACAGTCCTGGGAGCGTCAGGGAATCTGGGCCCTGCCTGGCCCCTCGAGCCGCCGTCCACCGCTCTGCCTCTAGTCCCTTCTGCTTCGTGGCCCCTGGATCCTGAGGCCCAGATGAGCGGCAGAAGCAGGTGACCCCACAACTGCTGGAGAGGGTTCACGTTCCTCCAACAGGCGGAAGAACAGAGAGATGGGGAAACCGAGGCGGGGGGGCGGGGCCTGGGCCTGGCGTTCAGACTGTCAGACTGGGAAGGACTGGGCATGACTCTCTGACTTCTCTCCTCCCTGGTCCCTGGCTCCCTCCTCCTCCCCCCCCCCCCTTCTCTCAACTCAATGGCATCACTGGGGATGGGACACAGGGCCTTTTGCACGAGCTAGTCGAGCACACTACCATGAAGCCTCATCCTAAGCCTCTCTTCCTGAAGTCAGGGGCCTCTGCCTGGCGATCTCAAACGTCTCCCTGTCCTGATTTATTGACACCGCTATGGTTCTACGTCTCGGCCTTCTACCCACAGCGGATGACTCGAGAGAGCAGGTTTCACATTCTTCACAAACCTTACGAGCTGGGCTCTGTAGTAGCAATTTCTAGGGACTGGGTGATGAGTGATTCTAAAAACTGCCGGCTCCTGGAAATCTCTTAAGATAACTTGGCCAGATGAGAGCAGGTGTGGGCTGAGGTAGTCCATGATGGTGACGTTCCTCCTTCAATCTTCCTTCTTCTCCTTTTCCTTCATCTCCTCTTCTTCCTCCTCCTCCTCCTCCTCCTCTTCCTTGTCTCCTCTTCTTCTGTGCAGAGTTCCAGTTTCTCATAAAAGAAGTCCTTGTGTGTGTGGTTCTAACTTGAAATGAATTTCCAGGAAATATCACCAAAATGATGTTGGTATCGGTAGGGCGTCTTTTGTCAAGAATTCTCCCTAGTCTAGTTGCTCCTCTTCCTCCCAATTCTGATCGAATAAAATAAGTCATTTTCTGCAATGTGGTATAGGAATCAAGTAGAAGAGGTTAAAGGTCGAGGGGAGCTGCTCAGAAGATCCCAGACGAGAGTGTTTATAGAGTTCACACACACACACACACACAATAACAATGTCAACGTGCGTCCTCGCTGCCCAGGGCTATCCATGACATTCTTATGGTTTCTGAGCAAGCCGAGGTCTATTGGCAAATGATAGCATGGCCCTTCCGTCTTTACTCGCCGTCTCTCAAGGCCAGCGGACAGTCTTGTGTCAATCACGTTCCTGGAGGGCAAGAGACGCCATCAAGACACACCAGGCAAGGCTCCACCCCAACTCCTGCTCCGTCAGTCTGCCGGAGTCCACCTTCCATCCATGGCGGGTCCCCTCTGTGGCCGGCGGTATCTGCACCCCCATTGCGATGACCTTCCCGTCTCCCCGACTCTGGGCCTCCGTGAACACACGCGTTGCTAGAAGGAGGCAATCAGATCTGACCAGCCTGGCGAGTGGGCGTTTAGCACTTCCATGGGGAGAGGAGCTAAGCCGCGGAAACCAGCTTGGGTTACATCCCAGGGTCCAGCCAACTTGGCAGTCCTGTGGGGTCAAGGCTGGTAGGAGGCCGGCCCTGAGTCCAGCACGTAGACACTCACACGTGGACACTGCGGAGAGGGCAGGGCTGAAGTGCCTGGTGTTGCTCCTCACACTGTTCTTCCTCACGCCCAGAGCCGCCTCCACGTGTCGCCTTTTGTAGCTGCAGGGAGGCCGTGATGGACTGCACAGTGTCCTCTGTCCTGTTCCGGTCTCAAGTCAAACGTTGGCCACTCCCAGCCTTGCCCAGAACAGCCCATTCTCTGCAGGCTTTCTTGTTTTCTTCACAGACATTGGAGCTTTTGTCAGAAACTGTATCTGGAGTCTCGGCTCTAGAAGAGGAAGGAGTTTGTTCATTCTGGACACCAGAGCTTCACGAGAGCTGAAGATAGAGCCCCATCTCGGGAAGATCAGAAAGGTCCCTTTTTGGTGGAGTCTCGGCTGTAGAGCACCCGAAAAAGTCTCTCTCCGTCTCTACGTTCAGCTGAGCTTTCATCAGAGGCGGAGATGGCACCCAGCTCTAGAACATCACGAAGGCCTCTCTCTGTGGACCTCTGAGCTTCAGGAAGACTGGCGATGGAGCCTCAGCTGTAGGATAGCAGAATGGCTGCTCCTTCCGGACATGGAAACTGAAACTGAAACTGGATCCTTTTCTCTGAAATGTTAGGAGGTCTCTTTCTAGAAATCTAAGTTTCAGAGGCTGGAGAAAGACTCAACTCTAAAACAGTGGTCCATCTTCTGGATGTCTGAGCTTCAGAGGCCAGAGATGGAGTCTCAACTCTAGAAAAGAAAGGGCTTCTTTTCTTTCTGGATAGCTGAGCATCATCAAAGGCTGGAAATGGAGTCTGTCTCAGTTCTCGGACATCAAGTAGGTACCTCTCTGTGGTCATCTGAGCTTGGTAGAGCCCGAAGCTAGAGGCCTGGATATAGAACTTCAAGTCTCTCTTTCTGAGCTCCATCACGGGCTGGAGCTGGATAGCAGGTCCCTCTTTCAGAACAGATGAACTTCATCACGGGCTGATGATGGTGTCTTGGCTGTTGGACATCAAATGGGTATCTCTTTCCGGACATCTGAGCTTCATAGAGGCTGACCTCTTGGCTCTTGAAGATAAAGGAAGTCTCTTTCTAGACGTGCAAGCTTGAGCAAAGACTGGAGGTAGAGTCTCAGCTGGAGGACATCAAAGAGGGCGACCTTTCTGGACATCTGAGCATCCAAGAGGCTGAAGCTGCAGTTCCAGTTCTAAAGCATCAAGAAAGTCCCTCCTTCTGAACACTTGGGCTTCATCAAAGGCTGGAAGTCAAGTCTCAGACGCAGGACATCAAACAGGCCCCTCTTGCTGGACATGTGGGCTTCACAGAGGCTTAAGGACGGCTCTAAAACATCAACAAAGTCTCTCCGGACTCTCAGCGTCATCAAAGACTCTCAGCTATCAAAGAGGTCCATCTTTCTGAAGAGCTGAGCTTCACAGAAGCTGAAAACGGCATTCCGACTCCAGAAGTCTCTCTTTGCAGCCATCTGGACTTCATCAAAACTTGCGAGTGGAGTCTCAACTCTAGAATGTAAAGATCGATCTTTCTGGACCCCCGAGCTTCACTGGAGACTGAAGGTACAGTCCTGGCTTTGGAATATCAAAGAAAGACCTCTTTCTGTACGCTTACGTTTCAAAGGCCGTAAGTGGAATGTCAGTCCGACGATGTCAACTGGAAACGGAGTTGTGACTCTACAACATCAGAGAGGACCCTTGTTCTAGACATCTGGGTACCCATGGAGACCGGAGCCAGACTCTTAGCTTGAGGGAATCGCAGAGTTCTTCTCCTGGGTGTTAAAGCTTCACTGATGGCCGGCAATGGGGTTCTGGTTCTGGGTGACTGAGGACGGCGGTTTGTCTTTCTGAGTATGTGAGTTTTGTCAGAGCCTGGACAATTAACTGGAGAGCTGGAATACCAAGGAAGGAGGATCTCCACTGGACGCGGGGGCCACATCCCTTGCCGCAGCATGTCAAGCAAGTCCTCTCTCTAGACATCCAACTTCATCAAAGGCTGGGGATGGAGACCCGGCTCTGGGTCCTCAGGCAGGCCTGTCTGCTGGAAGGTCTGAGCTCTGTCAGAGCCTGAAGCAAGAGTCTGAGCTCTAGGATCGGAAGGAGGACTCTCTGGAGGCCCGAGTTTCATCAGAAGCTGCAGCGGAGGTCTCACGTGGACACCGGAACGCCAAGGACACATTCTGGATGCTCAGGGTTGTTCAAGGCTGGAGATGGGGTCCCGGCTTTGGAACACCGAGCGGGCTCTTCATTCTGGACCCCTAATCTTCATCAGAGACCGGTCCCAGGACTGAGACATCCCAAGAGCCCACGTGTAAGGTCAGAGGCTGTCAGAGGCTGGAGATGGAGTTCCGGCTCTGGGCTACCAAGGCGGTCTCTTTCCTAGACATTTAGCTTTTCTTCGTCTGCGTTTTCCGCAGATGCCGGATGCTGCGCCGCAGTTCTGGAGCCTCCGTGGGCGATGGGTGCCGGAGGCTCCGCTCACCGCGTGCGGACTGGGAGTGGAATCATCGGGGTGAAGCATGCCTTCCTCGTTGCACGGCGGGGCGGGCGGCGTCAGTCTTGGTCTGGGGCGGAGGTTGCTCTCGCGGGCCGGGCTGGGGCTGAGCCACTGAGCTGGCCGACGCGCTCCACGCTCCGCCCTGCGCCCTGACAGCGGGGCCTGTCTGCACAGCTCCCCAAACACCTCGCTATCGCAGGGGTGGGGCGGACAGAAAGGAGGAGGGGGGAGAAGAGGAAGAAGCAGGGCAGGTATGGGGGGCTGAGAAGAGGGAGGAGAAGGAGGAGGAGGAAGGAGAGCGGGGAGAAGGGAAGGGTGGCCGCAGCAGCGGTGGCAGCTGTCATGGCGGCCGTGGCCCAGGAAGCAGCTTGGTGGTGGTGGCATCCGTGGTGGTGGTGGCCAGCCCCACTCTCCTCTCCAGATGGGGAGGGCTTCGTGCCAGCTGCTCCAGCGAAGCCGGGGGAAGGGGCTGCCTAGGCTCAGACCCAGCTCTCCCTGCCTCGGTTCCGCCCGGGCCATCCTGACCTTGCTTGCCCAGCATTCCCGCGGCTAGCAGGGGCGGGTCTGCGGCTCGAGCTCCGTGGCCCTGCTCCGGAGCCATTTTGTAGAACGAGAGGTGGCCTAGGGTCCCGGTCAGTCAGGCCCACTGGGGCTATCACAGCCCCCCAAACCAAGCCCAGGACGCGGCCCCACAGAACGGAGAGGAGGAGCTGGGGAGGAGGAGGACTCACGAGGACCCCGAGGAACAGAGCCCCGGGCCCCCTCGGCCTCCAAACCGGACTTCCTCCATCTCCCGATCGCTCTCGATCCTTTCGACCCAGGAACCTGAGAAGGGGCCGGGACATCGCTTAAACTTTTAGCAAGCGTGGGATCTCCGTGAGGCCAACTCTGCTCCAGCCACCGCCGCCCCCGAACGCCCTGGAGTGCCAGCTGGACCAGGCGCACAGTGGCTTCGTGGGAGCTGAGCCGGCTCCTCCAGCCCCCCACCACGCTGCAAAAGAACCCCCCCCCCGCCCCAAGACCGAACACCCGCCGTTCACCCCTTTTCCGATTAGTAGCACACCCATCACAGCTTTGGTTAAGACAAGAAACATTTATTGGGAGCCCGACGGGCGTGCAGGCCCCGGGCTCCAGACCATATTGCAAAAGCCTCACAACATCCCTGTGAGGTAGGTGTCCCGGCCCATGGCGTCAGTGCAACAACAAAGACACAGCAGCACTCCGAGCGAGCCTCGGGGTCACCCCAGCCCGCACGCCTGACCCCCAGGTCAGCGCAGTCCAACGCTCAGAGAAGGGGGGGCTCGACGCAAGGGGAGGCCCCCAGTCCAGAGTCTCGGGTCCGGCCTGTCCAGCGGGAACACGCGCTGGACGCTCCTGCGGCCGCGGAAGCTGAAGGAGGCACGGCTGCTGATGAAGTCCACACCGGCTCCTGCCCCCGCCCCCGCCCAGGGTGAGACCGCTCATGCATCGGGCCGGGAAGTAGGGGGGGGGGGCGGCGAGACCAGGGCCACGCAGGCAGGAGGCCCGGCCTCTGGGCAGTCGCGGGGATGGGGCAGCACCTAGCCGTCAGCACCCTGCCCTCGCCAGTTCAGCCTCTCTACAGCCTGTCCTCGGTTCCTCTACTCAGTCCTTTACCTATTAACAATGGTGCTTAGCATTCGCTGCCATTGCTGCTGCCGCCTCCTCCTCCTCCTCCTCCTCCTCCTCCTCCTCCTCCTCCTCCTCCTCCTCCGCCTCCTCTGCCTCCTCTGCCTCCTCCGCCTCCTCCGCCTCCTCCGCCTCCGCCTCTCAGGAGGCTGAGATCTAAGGATCATGGTTCAAAGCTAGCATAGGCAGCAAAGTCTTTAACACGCTAGTCTCCAAATAAACCACCAAAAAGCCAGAAGTGGAGCTATAGCTCAAGAAGGAGAGCACCAGCCTCGAGCCAAAGAGCTAAAGGACGGAGCCCAGGCCCTGAGTTCAAGTCCCAGGACCAGCACCAAAAAAAAGAAAGAAAGAAAGAAAGAAAAACAATAGTGTAATATAATAAAAACAACTAAAAGCAAACTCTTCACTTGAAGAGGTGACATCAAGCAAGACCCGTTGTACTCACAAGACACGTTCAACGGAAAAGCTTCTGTGTAACTACTCAAAAGTAATTTTTAAAAATATATAATTGAAAAAAAAAAACACCAAACTAGGGCTGGGAATATGGCCTAGTGGCAAGAGTGCTTGCCTTGAATACAGGAAGTCCTGGGTTCGATTCTCCAGCACCACATATATAGAAAAGGCCAGAAGGGGTGCTGTGGCTCAAGTGGCAGAGTGCTAGCCTTGAGCAAAAAGAAGCCAGGGACAGTGCTCAGGCCCTGAGTCTAAGCCCCAGGACTGGCAAAAAAAAAAAAAAAAAAAAAAAGAAAAGAAAAAAAAAGAAAGAAAAGAAAACGATTAGGTAGGCCCTGGTGGCTCTCACCTGTAATCCCAGATACTTAGGAGGCTGAGCTCTGAAGCTACCCTGGGTAGAAAAGTCCACTCAAGACTCCTATCTCCATCAAAAGCCAGAAATGGAGACGTGGTCCCAGTGGTAGAATGCCAGGCTTGAGCAAAAAAAAAAAAAAAAAAAAAAAAGCCAAGTAAGAGCACAAGGCCCTGAATTCAAACCTCAGTACCAGCAGACAAAAATAAAATAAAATTGAAAGCATTAAAACTAAAAGGCGAACTCTTCCCCCCTCCCTCCTCTCCCCAGAGCGGGCTAGGTGCTACCCCACGAACCCTTCAATCTGCCCATGTGGACCAGCAGTTTCGGGGTACACTGCGGCCAGCTGCCCATGAACCCGTACCCCCCCACCAGGGCAGAGCCAGGACAACCGCATGGCAGGTAAACCAACAAAGCATTTATTGTCACATAAACAGTCTCGTTAGATCACACAAGAACCATGCCGGGGAGGTACAACGATTTCCAGGTTAGAGGGAAGCACTCTCGCCCCGGGCCGCGCAGTCAGGGAGGGGGAGGGAGGGCTCCACTCCAGACAGCCTCACAAGCCAGCACAGACTCAGGCACCGGGGCTCACGGGGGAAACGGTTACCGGTGCCTCCCATTTCAACAGGTGGGAAACTGAGGCTAAGAAGGTTCTAGTAACTTTCCTAACACTGACAGGCTAAACCCCCCCTCCCTGGGACCTCACCCCCTGGGAATCCTCCTCTCCTCTCCACCCTCCCACCCTCCTCTATCCGGGAAGCACGATGGCCTTGTCTTTCCCTCCTGGCTCGATCTCGGGGGGCGCGGGGGGGGGGGGGGCCCAATGGGGAAATTCCGGGCACCTGCACGCTAACTGCCTAAGCTTCCAGGGAAAAGGCTTTTTCCACCCTTACCACAGGCCCTTGGGAGCCCAGAGGCAAAACCCCCTGGGCTTCCAAGGGTGACGGTCCATGGCAAAGACAGAAAAAGCTGTGCGGGGGGGGCCTGGGGGCGCGGGAGGGGCGGGGCAACGTGGGCCTACGTCCCTAGCGGCGACCTCGGCGGACCCCGGTGCGGGGGGAACCCGGGCGGGGACCCCAACCCATGTTCCCAGTGACTCTTCTACAGGGGACCTCTAACTACCCTACGGGGAGGCTGAGGGGTGCCCTGCCCTAATCCTAGCAGCTACTCTACAGGGGACCTCAGGGTACCCAGGCAGAGGGAGGCACCGTGGGGGGGCGGGGAGCCACGATGCGTGGGGTAGAAAGCGCTATCCACACAGGACGGTTCAGCTCTGACCCTGACCTTGTCTCTCAGTGGCCCCACACCCCAAGAGCAGTGCTAAAATGTCTGGGAACCCTACGCCTGTTGTCGAGTCGTGGGGAAGACTCAGTTCGGTTGCTATCCTACTAATGAGTGGGAGGCGTTTTAGGGCCTTGGAGACAGTGTCTAACGAATCCGGGGGCACGGCACACATACACCTTTGCAGGAGCACCCCCAAACCAGCAGACACACCGCCCCCGCCCCCACCCAAAGCAGAGTTCCACCATCAAACAAGTATTTACCCTGGATCCCCACGGCCAAACACCCCGAGGTTCTCTGCTGGGCCTCACGCATCCCCTGAACTGTGGGAAACACAACCTTGGCGTGAAGATCCTCCCTTGTGGGGTAACCCCCCCCCGCCCCGGCCCACGACCCCGCACCATGGGCCGGCTCTGGCCCCTCACAACAGCCCTGTGAGGTAGGCTTTCCACGACAGAGGGGCTGAGTGGCTCGCGGACACCCCGCACGCAGCTCAGCGGCACGGAGGTCGGCCCACGCCCAACGCTCTGAGCATGCGCCACAGAAACGCAGACGCCGGCCAGGCAGCTCCCCGCCCGTCCACAAGGCGCCCGCAGACTAGAGCCCTTCAGCAGGCCACGCGCCGCCCGGCGCGCGTGACAATGAACGCGTTCATGGAGAGCCAGACAGCGGCAGCTCCGAGCAGAGGCTCCACACGCTCGCCCCTCAGCCGTGGTTACAGTTTGGCATCGCCTGGGCAGCCACCGAGCAGCACGGGAGGGGAGTCCCTGCCACTGGCCCGGGACTGTGTTAGGCACCCGGCCCGTGGGGCAGAGGACCCGAATGGAGTTGGGGGACACTGGCAAAGCAACAACGGAGACCCAACGCGCTCCCGGGAGAGGACTTTGTGGGGGGCGGGGGGGGGGGGGGGACGTACGGGTGCCGCCCACAGCCTGGACTCAGAGGCGCTGCTCAGTGGCAGGAGAGCGGACGGAGCACCCCAACCCTTCCCAGAGGAGGGTGTGAGCGCCCCGGGGCATGGGGCCAGGGCATTCCGCTGGGAAGTTCCTAGCTAAAGCGCTCCATGAACCATCACACCTAGCCACCGCCGTATCCCACAATACGCTCCGCGTGCTCCTCCAGCCGGAGCGAGCCCCCCTACCTCCTCACGCTGGGTCCCCGCTTCCCTGGCTTACCCCCACGGGCACGCACACCGTCCTTCTGGAATCACAGATGAAATTTCCCCCCGGTCCTCCCGGCACACAGACTGGAAACGCGCACAGGAAGGGAAACTACACAGTTTGTCCAACTCCACGATCCTGGCTTTGCCCCCGCAGCTCCTCCCCGCCGAGGAGGGGTCCGCCCGGCCTGGTTTCTGCATAGAGCGTCAGAGTGGCAACCAGAATCTGCAAAGCGCTACGTGTCTCTCACGTTGGGGTCTGCCCAGGACCCCTGGCTGGGGCAGGAGTCTTGTCACCTGCCCGAGCAATGACCTCCTGCGATGTTCTCTAAATAGAGCCCTGCATCAAGCCCCGGAGAGGCTAGAATGCTGATGGGATCGCCTCACGGGTGGGAGATGCCTGTCAAACCTGCCCCCCGGGGCAGCAAGCCCCTTGCTCTGCGCCGAGCCTCCTCAGGGTATACACCGTGGTTTCCGAGAACACAGTTTGAGGGGTTTCTCATCCACCTAGCTTTTACGAGGAACAAAGTGGGGAGGGTAATCACACTCACAGCAACACGGGGGACGGGGGGAGTTTAAACTGAGTCAAGGCCCACAAGCATGGCCCCTCTAACACACACACAAGTGCTATCTTCCAAAAGCCAATGCTGGGATGAGTCCTAGTCATAAGCCAGCTCTCGTACAGCACTGGCGACGTTCGCTTTTTCACGTATGCACGCACGTCCACGGTAAGAGAATGGATGACGGGGTGAAGGAATGAACGGATGACGCCAACAACCGCGGCCGTCGGGTGGAGGAAACTGCAAGGCTGAAGGCAAAGCTCACGGCAGGGACCATGCGCTGGGCGGGGCGGGACCTAACGGTGGGAACGTCTCGGATGAGCAGGCTCCACACCGGGCCACCACTTGCCTCCTGGCCCTGTTGAGATGCATGGAGAGGGAAGCACTATGGGGGAAAGAAGCCATGAGAGTGACCGTCGTGGACGGGGCGGGGGCGGGGGGAGGGTGCAGCTGGGACGTGCTCAGCTGCGGGGGGGAGGGGGAGGGGGAGGGGGGATCTGCTTCGTCATTTCAGCCCATGGGGGTGCCACACAGCCCGCCCGAGATGGAAAGGTTTGCTTTGAGGAAAAGGGAAGGCCAAACGCACCAGGTCAAAAAAAAATGTAGGCCAAATGCATGGATGGACAGATGGTTAAAGTCATGTCGAACACACACACCCCCCACCCCACCCCCGCCCCGCTGGATTCCCAAGCTTGATGCTGAGATAAACACACGGGAGGGGGGGAGAGGGAGGGGGGAGAGGGAGGCTCCACACAGGCAGGCATGCTCAGTTGCTATAGTAGAGGGGACTGGGGAGGGGGTCGGGGAGAGGAAGCAGCTCTTTGCAGAGAGAGGAGGTTTGGTGTGGAAGGCAGGCTATCCCCAAACGGTGGTGACTGGCCAAGAGCCCAGGCTAGCTAGCTTTGGGGAGGAGGCGGCCATCTATCCTGTCCCATGAGGAAACTGGGGCGGGGGTGGGGGGAGGCGGGGGAGATTATCCATCACTCCAGATCGGAAATGATCCACGGGTCAACGAAAGCTCACAGCTCACCATCAAGGCAAAGACGTTCAGGCCAGGGTGTGGGGGCCGCTGGCGGACACATCTCAGGACACTTAGGAGCCCGTTCCGGCAAGAGCTGGGGGAATGGAGGCCCTGTGCAAAGTCACCCACCCACCGGATGAGGCTGCCTGGGCGCCAGGGGAGTCACAGAGGCACTCCGGACCCTAGGACACTGGAGAGGCTTCGTTGACGCACCCCAAGGGGTGCACCCTGGTGGGCTAGGGGGGGGAGATGTGTCTGCCCCACCTTCCAGGGGTAAAAAGAAAAAAACACTCAAGTCAAACAGATCTGAGGTTTCAGCTGGTCCACCCTCCTGCCACTCTTTTGAGTTTCTGTAAAACTCTCTCCAAGCAGCTACCTGGCTGCCCCCCACCCCGCTCCCCTGGGTGCCTCTGGGTGCCTCTGGGGACAGAACGGTTCACTGCGTTCTGAGGGACACCTTTGGGCAGAAGCCGTGACCCAGTGGAGTTGGACAAATAGTTCACAGAAGGTACAACTGGTTAGCAAGGAGAACTGAACATCCTCAACCTTCGTCCGTACACAACAGGCTCCTTTAAAAGCGAACGGCCCCGCGCTGCCTCCCTGCACTGGGTCCACATCCACACTCCAAACCCCCGGCCTTTCACGCTCAGGTCTCCACTCAGCCGCCTCGCCACCTCATTCGGACCCACGCACGCTTGCCGGGCTCAGCCAGCCTCTCACCCACACACCCGAGAGACACTCGCTCAGTCAGCCAACACCAGCCCCTCAAGCCGCTTGCCCCGGCGGGGGCTCACAATCTAGCGGGGAAGGCGGGCGCGGAATGAAGCCATGAAGACGTTCCAGATGTCAAAAGAAAAAGCACGGGATGAGGATGGAAGACGGCGGGTGTGGTTGGGTCGTTAGTGTGACATCGTTTGTAAGATTAAAAAAAGAAGAAGAAGAAGAAGAAAAGAAAAAGGCCATGTGTGCGGAAGGATGGGCAGAGCTGGCGAGTGGAGTCTAAGGCAGGGAGGAGAGGCGGACAGGGAAACAAAGAAGAACGCTGATGACAGACAGACAGACAGACAGACAGACAGGGCGCGAAAAGGCGCCACGTGGTGAAGACTGCTGATTAAAGTTTTCAAAAATGGAGGCTGACTAAACACAGAGCAGGTGGGCCTGGAAGACGGGATGCGGAGGGCAGAAAGAAAGATGGTGGCACAACAGCATGGAGCTGGGCGGGGGCTTCCTCCTGCTCTAGGTCACATGGCATCGGGAATCCCAGGAGCCTCTGCCCGTCCGTCCCATCCGAGGGGACGGGGGGGTCACCGTGCGGAGCCAAGGAGAGCGGTCGCCCCTGATGTCACCCGGGAAGAGATTTGTGTGGGGGTGCGTGCAGATGTCCATCAAGGGGGGCAACATTTCCCCTGGGTTTATCAAGTGGGAGGAAAGAGCCACAGGGCTCTAAGGATGGGCCCTGGGCGCCCGGGGCGGGCGGGGGCCAGGGAGCATGCGCAGGCCACGCTATCCGCCCCGCCCCTCCTCCTCCTCCTCCTCCTCCTCCTCCGCCTTCGGGAGCCCTGAGCTGCCTTGCCATGCCCTGAGGTTCCGCAGGTCGTGGATCCTAAGGCCCTCAGGATTTCTAGGGAGACATGGGTGCGATTCCACCCAGTGGGTGTCCCTCCCTCCTGGCCCCTTCTCCATCCCAAGCGTGAGGTCTTCAGAGCCTCCTGGACTGGCTGAATAGCTACAACCCCGCCCTCTGGAGGCTTCTAAAGGCCCCCTAGTCTCCTGCCCCGGCCCTGCGCCCCTCCTGCGGGCACCCCAGGCATGCGTGGGCCTGTCTGAAGACTTCAGAAATCAGCTCAGCAGATGTCCCGGGGAGATAAGGGCCAGGGCCCAGCCTGGAGCCCCAGATTCTGAAAGAGATGGCCTGCATACCCCTGCGGCCCTAGCTCCACGTCAGGCCCACGTGGCCCTGCTCACGTGGCCCAGACACGTGGTGCTGGGGGCACAGAAGGTGGCTTCTGACACGTGAACTCCGTGTCCTCCATGTTCTGAGGTCACTGCCGTCCAGCCGGGGCTTACACTAGAAGCTGGGGAGACCCCCCCCCCCGCCCTCCGTCTGCCTCTGTGCTTCCTCACCTACAGCCTCAGTCCTGGGCTAAGGTCAGGCCTCCCTCGGCGCCACCCTAGACGGCAAGCAGCTCTCCCCAGAGCCCCTCGCCATCTGCCCACCTTCCTAGCATGCAGATGCTCCCCGAATCCTGCCCCCCCCCGGGCTTTGTTCATGCCCCAAAGAGGAATTTGGAAGCCTTCGGTCCTTGTTTTTGAGGACGGATACACACACACAACACACAAATGCATACGCCTTGTCCACTACAAAGAAAGGAAACTCCACAGAGACAGGGTTCCCGGAGCGTGGGGGTGGACATCAGCACAAACAACTCCCCCCGGCTCCCCACGCAGACCCCCCAGGGCGAGTCAACACAGTTCCAACAAAGGCATTTTCCAAGAAGTACAGAGCACATGGGAAAACAGTCAGGAAAACAGGCCTTGAAACGGGCTCCGGGGTGCCAGGTATTCAGGGCAGCCGGGATTGGGGTCTCTAAGCCTAGCTTGAGGTACACCTGCCCAGGATTCCCGACGGGCTTCTATCAGAGAGTTGCAAGGACAAGGTTCCTGGTGCTCTGCCCGGGGCACCCGGGTCCCTGGGCTCCTGGGTCCCCCCAAACCGCTGTCTTACCTGCCACTCCCAAGACGGCAGGAAGGAAGCAGGCCACCCCCTCCCGAATCCTGGCTGCTCTCTGACAGGCTACACCAAGCCCCCTACCTGAAGACTCACAGGTGACCCCAGCCCAGGGAAGCGTGAGATGCCCACTGGGCTGAACACCCCTTGTCCATGCAGCTGTCTGCAGCCCGCCCGGGGCTTCGGAAAGGGCACTGGAGGCGAGGGCATGACTTGCGCCCCGGGGGTCCCCCTACACCGGGAGGGGTGCGGCCACCTGCGTTGACAGGTGAGCCCACGGAGGATGAGAGAGCGGGAGTGGAATGGCCCATCATACAAGCAGGACATCGCCACGGCACGCCAAGGCCAAGGCGTTCCTGCGCCAGCTCTGCCCTGCCGGGGCGGGCTCAGGACCGGCCCTCCCGCAGGCATCTGCAGCCAGCCAGGGACCAGAGCTGGACAGGAAGACCTTCCTTCCCTGGCCTCCTTCTCTTCCTACATGCCTCCCCTGGTCCATCCATCCGTTCACTCGCTCGCTCAGATTTGTAGGCACCAATAGCCCCCGTTTCACGGGCGGGTATCTCTGGGACTGTGAAGAGCCCTCCTCACAAGGCCCACTGCTCGGTTCCTAGCTCTCTACGTCGCGTCTGCCTCCCTTCCTCTCGCTCTTCCCTGCGCTCGCTCCTTGTCATTAATCTGGATGCCCAGAATCAGGGCTGAGCCTTGCTCGTCAACATCCTCACCACTTGTGAACTAACTGATGGAACGGTCAAAACATCACCGACGCGGACATCCGCCGGCACCCCTGTATTTAGTCACTTTTTACAGTTAAGTACTTTTGCGTTTATTTATGCACCTCAATTGTAACATAGTTTATTACGGTGCTAGAGGATGGAACTTCATTTGTGGGCTGGGACTTTTTCTATTTTTCATTTCAAGGGAATAATGTATTTATCTATTTAACGAGGATATATGCGAACTTATTTTCATCCCTGTTTAGACAACTTCTCTTAATTATCCATTTATCACTCTGGTTATTGGTTTATTATCTTTTCCTTCTTAAATATTTTTTTGGTAATTCTCTTCTGCCTTCCCCTAAGAAACCTGGGTCTGAATTATCTCATCTATCTTGAGGATTGATGACAACCTCATTACTAATCTTAAGAGACTGTTCTCTTACAGATGTTGGTTAGTGCACGACTGGTGTTTATTTTCTTTTTCTCATTTGGTTGCTTCCTTCGCTCTTTTTTGTTTTCTAACTCTTAAGGACCCCAGGTGCTTAGGATAAGATAAGCAAAAGTCCCCCGGGTAATCTGCTCCTGGCCCTGGGGGGCATTTCCATTTTTAATTCAGTCATTCATGTATTCATTCATTCTTTCTGTCACTCCTTCATTTGAATATTTATTCTTTTATTTATGGACCTCAGGTGCATGGAATTGGATTAACCACAATCTGAGATTCCCTGAGCCTTGTCAGCACAGGTCTGTGTGGGGTTCTCTTTTGTTCCTTAATTCCTTGTACTGGTGATTTGGTTTAGGATTTATGTAACAATCTCAGGAGCCTGGTTTTTCAAATCTTGATGATGCAAATAATCTTTGATTCAAGAATCCTTGAATTCTTGCTACCTTCTTTTTTGTATTTGTATGGCCCTGTCTCTCACTTATTTATGAGTTTATTTAGGCACTCGATGTTATTGTGTATGCCTGTCTCATCCTAATTTCCCCTGCCCCTCTCCTTTCTTGCTTTCGGTTTTGCGTTCTTCCATTGTTTCTAGACTTGAGTGAAGTGGATTCATTAAAACCATCGCCTCTCCTTCCCTCCGTTATGCCTCAATTTATTTCTCCTTTTAGAGATTTGCTCTTTTACTGATAAATGCCAACTGTTATTATTTATTACACCTAATGAATGCTTATTACATTTATTAATTACTTATGCAGGAAGTGCCTTTTCTGTACAATTAACTTTAGTTTTGTTCTACAGCTTTCCTCTTTTCATTCTCGCCTTTTTTTTCCAGCTCCTTTTCCTGTTCGCTCGGCCGGCCTACGTCTATCTATTGCTCCTATCTTTTATTTCCACCATATTTATTACTATTCCTGAACTTGAGGACTGCCATTTGGTCCATTTGTCTTGTGGTGCTGGGAACGGACCCCACAGCCTGCCACATGCGCCCCCCAACAATGCCACCGAGCTACATGCCAGCCCAAGGGTACAATTTGGATTTAATGTTCATTACTTGCGCTAAACAACTCCCCTCTCGTTAACAATTGCTCCTCTTATTATCTTGTCTGCTTCTTGTTCCTTCTCCCTTTTCATTTTCCCCCATCTTATTGTTTCTATCACTCTTTCAAGCCTTCTTTCTTTGAGAGATTAGCCAAGGGTCAGGCGACTCTCGGAGTGCTCCGATACCACCCCCCTCATCGGTGAATACAAATCTTTTTCTCATCCATTCATTCATGCATTCGCGCAGCCATTCAGTCTTTCTTTCTATTTAAATACTGATTTCTACACTTGCAGAGGGCAGGTGCACCTAATTGGATACATTATAATCTGCTGTTAATGGGTGTCCCGTCCGGGCCTCCTCAAGTCCTCTCTCATGGGCCGGGCTGTGTGTGGCCAGCCTCTTGGTTGGGTCCTCGTCCCTCTCAGAAGCACAGATGGGAATTAACTAGTGTGCTTGTCTGGCCTAGCCCTTTCCTTTCTGTTCCTGGAGGGACGCTCGCTCCTGTCTGTGTCCATCTATTATTCGTTAACATACTGCAGTGGGGGAGGGGAGGGAGGGCGGGTGGGTGCGGGTGGGTGGGTGGGGATCTGATCTGCGGCCAGGGTTTGCACTCAGGGCCTGGCACTTCCAAGGTAAGGGATCTACCACTTGGGCCATTCCCCCTGTCCACTTTTCTTCTTTTCTAGCTAATTCTGTCAAGTTGTTACCCTTTCCTCGCCCTTTGGTTTTAACTTTCTGTCTTATTCTTCTATCAACAGGCCTCAGAGACCTGCATCCAAATGACATACTATCTGGCCCATTATAAATCGGGTGCCAGTTTCTGTGTGGCCCTAAGTATGTAAGGATTCAGTATTTTACGGGTGGTTATCTTGATGGGCGTGGGTCCGAGGAGGGATGGGTAGATCCTCAACCTGCCTTGCTCGCTTGTGGATCTGTCTTTGGGTCTACTCTCTCCTCCACGCTGGCTTGGCTCACCCCATCATCTGTGACGGAAAGTAGCCAAGGCCAGCCTCCCAAGAAAGACACTAAGACACACTCTCCTGGCTTCTGCCCACCACGTTCACCATCACCATTTTCATACCCACAACCCAGAAACACACATGACAGATGCAGAGTAGGGATGTGGTTTCTGTTCCTTTACTATGCCGTTCTCTAAGGGTCCGCATCCTAGACACGGCGGGAGCAGACCCGAAATTGGGGGGCCCCCTCCCCTTGGCGAGGCGGGCGCTGGACCCCAGTGGATGGCCAACCCCATGAGAAACCTGTTTCAAGACCCCAGAATACACAGAGACATACACGATACAGTTTTCGCGGTGGGAAACGACCGACACAGAGTTCATTTTTAAATAGGTGGCTTTGTCTACAGCAATATAAAAATATTTTGGCCTTTCAAGGCAAATACAAAAGAAAGCCCCCATTACCATCGCTGAGTGTCTCAGTCTCAAACAATAAAGAACTTGAAGAGGTTTAGCCGGAAACTTTGAAGACAGAAAACCTGCCCATTACATTTTCCAGACATTTTGAGGGGGTAAGCACAGGTCATTGGAGCTCGAAGCCCATGTTAGAGGCTGGTCCTCGGCCTGCGTTTTCTCCTCCGCCCCTCGAAGGCCCCCAGCTCACAAGGGCCCTTCCACGCTAGTCTGGCCCTGCGGCACAAGGCCAAAGAGAGACTCAGTAATGAAAGGACCATTCATTTGGAAGAGTGAAAAAGAAGACATTCTTTGGGGGTCCCACACTCGAAGCCATCTATAGAATTCTTTTTTTGCTGCAGAGACAACACAAGGGGCTGGGGTTCCCATCTCTTGAACACAAGCCCCGGGTCAGCCTGTGGCACGGCTCGCTGGACACCCACCCCCGGGGGGTCGGAACCAGCCGTCTGTCTGGCAGAGTGGTCTGGATAGCCGCCCAGTCCTATCAGCTACGTGTGTGTGTGTGTGTGTGTGTGTGTGTGTGTGTGTGTGTGTGTGTGTGTGTGTGTCTGGCCACTTACGATTTTAGAGCTGGAGGGTGCTGGAGGGGCGTGTGTCCAGATGTCCAGGGGTCCGGGGGTTCCGACGTCCAGGGAGATCCAGGAGTCCGGGGATCCAGGCGTCCGGGGGGATCCGGGGAGTCCGGGGGGTCCAGGGGGTCCAGGCGTGCAGGGGTCCAGGGTCCCACGCAGATCCCAGGCGGTGGCTTCAACCAGAAGGAGAAAACACAAGTTATGAAAGAGAACCCTACCAACCATGTAAGGACCCCAAATTTATGGTTTGATACCTTGATGCTTATGCACCAGAGAACAAGTGGCGGGTCTACACCCAACATACTAAAACCCAGAAAACATGCTTGAAATAGGGATTCGGCAAGGAGGAGGAAGCCGGTGACGGGAAGGGCAGTTCTACTGGGAGCAGGAAGGAGCTCCCTAACTTCCCACAAGTATTGAGTCCAGGAAACCAAGCATTTCCTGATCCAACATCCTCACCTGCCTGCCCACTTCCCCCCTCCCCCCAGCTGCCCCTAGGATGGCAGGGAAGGGGGTGACAGGTACAGACTAGACTAGACCCCAAGAGACCTGGGGTGGGGGCCTCGTGGGGGGGTGGGGGAGCAGAGGGCTGCTCTGTGCCCCGACACAAGCGAGGACCCAGAAGGGCCGGGGTGTGGGTTGTGCTGGGGCTGGGGTTGTGGAGTTTCCTGCGCCGACCACGCACCAGCCGGGACGCGTGGTCATCTTGGCAGTGCCTGGACAGACATGCTGACCCCAGTCCTCATGGAGAAGTTCTAACCTCTGTGATACCAGTCACTCAAGAAGTTGAGATCTGAGGATTGTGGTTCAAAGCTAGCCTGGGCAGGAAGGAAAGGCTACAGGACTGTGACCTCCGAGTGACTAGCAAAACGCCAGAAGTAGACCTATGGCTCAAGTGGTAGAGCGCTAACCTTGAGCAAAAAAAAAAAAAAGCTAAGGGACAATGTCCAGGCCCTGAGTTGAAGCCCTAGTATGAGCACACGCATGTGCACATACACACACGCACACACAGTCTAACAGACACCGTGAAATTCCTCAACCAAGTATTACATCACATCAACTATTGCCCTTGATGTGAAGGCAAACATATGCCATTAGACATTTGTCAAAACCCAAGAATACACCGCACAAAGAACAAGGCCTAACGATGTAAACTACAGACCTGACCTAAGAATACGGTCTCCTCGCTGCTAACAAACACACCTACAGATCCAAGACACGAGTAAGAGGACAGCAGACTGGGAGGGGGGTGTTTGGGAAATCTGTGGCTTTTTCTCTACACTGAAAATGGCTTAGAAAAAAAAAAATAACAATCGCCTATCCATTCAAAAAAATTGTTTAAATGTTATCATTTAAATACATGAAGCTCTGGGTTCGATTCTTCAGTACCACATATACAGAAACGGCCAGAAGTGGCTCTGTGGCTCAAGAGGTAGAGTGCTAGCCTTGAGCAAGAAGGAGCCAGGGACAGTGCTCGGGCCCTGAGTCCAAGCCCCAGGACTGGCAAAAAATAAATTAAATTAAAAGTGTGTCATTGGGGTCTGCTAAAGGTGAACTACTAAGCAGAAAAAGAGGGTGAGCAGAGGCTGAACGCTGGAAGCCAGGACCAGGGCTGAGGAGAGGACCAAGAACCCAGGGGCCGGGGGCCGGGTAAAGCCCTCGGGAGACTGCAGAAAAGGCAGAGGAGGGGCTCCCGGAGGACCTGTGGGGAGCCCAGGAGGCTGCCTGCCGGCAGAAAGGCTTGGGAGACCCATGGGTGAGGCCAGGGCTCTGAGGTGTGAGACCCACCCACATCCGGGGAGACCTCGCATCGTTGGACGCCTGCCCCACGGGCCCTCTAGGGGCCCCAAAGGAGAAAGAAGAGCTCCCTAGCTCCCCGCCCTGCGCCCCTTGCCCAGACTCTAGGCTTGGGGCACCCTGCTACCTTTCCCCCTCCATTCCCAGGCAGGCCTCTGGCTGAGTCACCCCAAGGCCCACCAGGGAGGGTGCCTGCACCTAGCTCACAGCCCACCCACGCACCCCTTCCTCGGCCTTGCGCTCCCCCAACATACGTTTTCCATAACTACCTTATTTGAAAACTTGACAGTAAGTTCGTGGGTGACCCTGGGGCACCGTCTGGCTATCTGTAGCCCCAGGACCACCTACCACGTCCTACACAGTGCTGGGGGCCGCTCAGCACAGCCACGGTGCTGAGGTGACAGTAAGAACACACAGCAAGACCAAAGGCCCCGTCATTCCCCACGGGAACACGAGCCGGGTCTTTTGGTCCGCTGCTTCCGTGTGGGTCTATTTTGTTGTTAATAGGAGCAGGGAAATCAGAAGCCGCGCGGGGCATCTGGGTTTTCTCTTGCCTGTGCCGCAGGGCCTCCCGGACCCTCAACGCGCCCAACTGTCCTTAATTAACTCTGCACGCAGCCCCCGGGCTGCCCTGCCTTGGCCTAAATGCTCCGTGTGCCAGCCCCGGGCCCACGGGGATGTACAAGCGACGCCATGCGCGGAGCTGGGCTCTTCATAAGTGTGGGGAACACTACAGGACCCCCAGCCCCAGCACACCCCACATCGGAGGAACACTGTCCAGAGCCCAAAGGAAAACGCCAGGCACCCTCATCACCGGAGGAACGAGTGTGGCCAACCTTCACTCAAAGAGCACGTGAGGGCGGCTCACAGCCCACGCTGAGAGCACGGACAGCCAGACCCTCACCCCAGAGAGCCCCAGCCAGACCCTACCCCAGAGCCCCCCAGCCAGACCCTCACCCTAGAGAGCCCCAGCCAGACCCTCACCCCAGACACCCCCCAGCCAGACCCTCACCCCAGACACCCCCCAGCCAGACCCTCACCCCAGAGAGCCCCAGCCAGACCCTCACCCTAGAGAGCCCCAGCCAGACCCTCACCCCAGAGAGCCCCAGCCAGACTCTCACCCCAGACACCCCCAGCCAGACCCTACCCCAGAGCCCCCCAGCCAGACCCTCACCCTAGAGAGCCCCAGCCAGACCCTCACCCCAGAGAGCCCCAGCCAGACTCTCACCCCAGACACCCCCCAGCCAGACCCTCACCCCAGAGCCCCCCAGCCAGACCCTCACCCCAGACACCCCCAGCCAGACCCTCACCCCAGACACCCCCCCAGCCAGACCCTACCGCAGACACCCCCAGCCAGACCCTACCCCAGAGAGCCCCAGCCAGACCCTACCCCAGAGAGCCCCAGTCAGACCCTCACCCCAGAGAGCCCCAGCCAGACCCTCACCCCAGAGAGCCCCAGCCAGACCCTCACCCCAGACACCCCCCCAGCCAGACCCTACCCCAGACACCCCCAGCCAGACCCTACCCCAGAGAGCCCCAGCCAGACCCTACCCCAGAGAGCCCCAGTCAGACCCTCACCCCAGAGAGCCCCAGCCAGACCCTCACCCCAGAGAGCCCCAGCCAGACCCTCACCCCAGACACCCCCCCAGCCAGACCCTACCCCAGACACCCCCCCAGCCAGACCCTCACCCCAGACACCCCCAGTCAGACCCTCACCCCAGACACTGCCCCCCCACCCGGCCACCGTGACTTTAACTAGAACATTCCAACTTGAGATTTGTCTTAAAGTTAACTCTCCTCTGGAGGTAAACAAGACCTGATTGACCCAGTGTTGTCTCTGGTACAAATATATTATGGATGCTTTACAGAGAAAAACGTCCAAATGTGCTTCTGACTAAGATGTTGACTTCAAGAACTACAGCCTCAGCCCTCCTAGCTCTACCTGTCGGACAAATACCACGTTCTTCCGACTTTCCCTTACACACGTAAGCTCTTTACAGAGCTAATTTCCTGTACCTTTGAGAGGCCCGGTCCCTGGACATTATGGGCCCATTTAGGAAAATGGGAGCAGTAATTGGGACATCTTTTGAAACCCTGTCCCCTCCCCGCACCAGCCCCCGTCGGCCCCCTCTAATTTTAGCCGGTCCGGTTAGAGGATGTTTACATGTGCCTCTTCCTGGAATTTCACCTCTCTGCTTCGGGAGCGGGCAATTAGAGAGAATTAGGGCCTATTTGGCACATGTTTTCGTTAATGGATAGAAAGGCACAGGCAGCCTTGGGAAGGCCGTCTGCCGGTCTAATTGAAGCTGGCAATTTTTTGATTCCTCGTTTTAGCTCACAGGTATTGTAGCAACCAAGGTCACAAAACAAAAGCTGCAGCCCACCACGGTACTAGGCGGGCGTAGGCCTGAGGAGGGGGCGCCCCGGGCCGCAGCCAAGCACCGAGAGAGCCAGGGCCCCGCGCGAAGCAATGGCAGGCAGGCCACGGCCCACGCCACCCGTGGCTACCCCGACGGTCTCTACAGAAAGTTCTGGCCAAGGGGGTCAGGAGGCCAACGGGGAAAGGGTGGGGGCTGCCGAGGGTCTCCAGGGACAGCGCCTTGGGTCGCACCCTCCCAGCCATCTCCTTACACAAGAGTTATTCTCGGGCCCCAAGATGGTTCCCCAGCCAGGCCGGAGGCCGACATGTGGGGCCCCCATGTGGAGCGGCCCCCCCCCCGTCCCCCGCAGCCTCCCGCAGCCAAGGCGGCAGCCCGCCCAGAGGCCGGCAGTGGGGCTGGCCCCCGGCGGTGACCCCTGGCCGCACTGGTCACGCAGGAGCTGGCGTGGCCTCTACCGAGGTCCTGGCCCTCTGGGGTCCCTAAAGCAGGGGGCCAGGGGGACCCAAGGTCCACAAAGCCCCAAGTCCTAGCTGACTGGCGGGCAGAGAAGCCCGCAGGGACCTGGAGTACCACAGCACTCCTCAGACAAGTCCCTCATCCTTCAGATAGGGAAACTGAGGCTCAAGAGGCCAAGAGCACACCCACAGTCAGGGCAATGGGTGGCACTGGTCCATCACCACAAGCTGGCCCCGGACTCTGGAGAGCTCTCTAGGATGGCTGGCCGTGCTGAACCCCGGCAGCCATGACCGCCAGCTCTCTCCTGATCGCCTGACCAGTCCCCAGTGGCCAGTGACCTACTAGGGGCTCGTGGGGGCACAAACTAGAAAGCTGGGGGTCTCCGTGTCCTCCTTGCCTCTCCTACACCCTGGACTGCTTCTGGCTTACAGGTGGGGTACCATCAACAGGCTGCCACCTCTGAGGCACAGATACCAGCAGACGCAAAAATCAGACCGAAACTCCATCCTCTCATGACAGGGACTTGGCCCTGGCTGGCTGGAGTGCTCCAAGGGCTTGAGGAATTCCAGTGACGAAGCAACCCCCTGTCCCCAATACCCCAGCCCAGCCCTCTCCCTAACCACACACACCTGCCCTGGAGTTAGGAGCCCCCTCCCCCCCTCCCCAGTAAGGACAAAGGACCCTATGTCCACCCAGAGAACAACCCAGGGAAAGGGCTAGAAGACAGAGGAGCCTCCCAGCTGTGGTTCCCTGGTGGCCCCTCTGACCATCACCCTCCTTCCCCAACTTTCCCATCCTGGGGCTCCGGGTCTCATCCCCGTGCTGGCTCTAACGCGGTCTTTCGGGCACCAGGCCCGGTTTGATAGAATTCCATCTCCAAGTGCAGCCATTGCAACCCTCGTGTCCGAAGAGACTTGCACAAACCCGGCTCTGGGTCGGGAGGGCATGGGTGTCCCCAGGGGTCACACAAGCCAGTGGCTGGGGACGAGAGCCATTGTGCCTCCTCCATCCCACACATACACACAGGGCTGAGGCCCCACGCAGCTCGAGGAACACACTCGCGCGCACGCACGCGCGCACACACACACTGTCCTTTCTGGGAAGGTAATTGAGGTTTGCTTCTTTTCTTCAGAAGAAAGGGCACCTTCCATTCACGCCGCGCATTCAGAGGACCTGGGAAACCCATCTGCACTTGCTCTCCCAAGGACCCCCCCAGGTGGCTGGGTTCCATGGGGCTCCCCCACATTCCTTTCTGCTGGCGCCTTTGTCTCCGGCCACAGAGGCCGGGGATGGGGCTCCCTAAGCCCCTGCAAAGCCCCTATTCACTGAGAGAAGACAAACCAAGCAAAAGGTGGAGGGACGCCCTCCTCCTGCCCCCCCCCCAGGCGGGAAGGGGGGAAAGGACTCTTCATCTGCATTTTTCTCCTAAGCCAAAGAAATTGGAGAGCAATTAAGAAAGCCAGGAGGATCTCCTCCAGCACAGTCCTCTCCTTAATTAAGTCGCCCCCCATACATCCCGCCCGGGTTGCGCCCCCCCCCCCATGCTAACCTCGGTCACCCAGCACCTGCCCTGAGCACCAGCCCCCACCTAGGCCGCTGGGACTGGAGGGAGATGAGAAGACGCAGCTCCAGAGCTGGCGGCAGCTCCTTTGTGAGAAGCCCCGGAGACTCGGGGCCTGGGCACTGGCCTCGGGACCCGACGAACCCAGAAGGTACCAGACACGACAGCAGCAGTGACCGCCTGAACCGCGGAAGCCCGGGACCCTGCTTCTAGTACCGCCCTGCCCTGTTTTGGAGCCCCAAAGGTGCCCAGGAGAGGACACTGGTGGGGGGCAGGCTCCTGCCGCCTCTCCACACCCCATAAGGCCTCTTTTCTAAGGAACCCCTAAGCGTGAGATGGCCATGTCTAGAAAGATCCAGTTCACCCAGAATCACGCAGGCAGCTCAACCCAGAGATAAGAGACCAGGCCGTACTTCCTTATTCTGACTTGGGGGGGAGTGGGGGAAGGTCAGGGTTTGAAGCAGCAGAGAGAAGGGGGGACTAGGTCTCTGCATCCTAAGAGACAATGCTCTGGGCTCCCCTAAGCTTTCCCCTAAGAGGCCTGCATTACCCGCTGCCCTTTAACCCTTTGGGACCTTAACTTGTCCCTTCCAAACTCCCTTTTGGGTAAGGCCCCCTTCCTCTTTTCAAGAAAAAGCTCATTCAAACATGGGTAGGTGGCCAGAAGTGGCGCTGTGGCTCAAGTGGCAGAGTGCTGGCCTTGAGCAAAAAGAAGCCAGGGACAGTGCTCAGGCCCTGAGTCCAAGCCCCAGGACTGGCAAAAACAAAACAAAACAAAACCCAAAACCCGGGGCTGGGAATGTGGCCTTGTGGCAAGAGCACTTGCCTCACATACATGAGGCCCTGGGTTCGATTCCCCAGCACCACATATACAGAAAATGGCCAGAAGTGGCGCTGTGGCTCAAGTGGCAGAGTGCTAGCCTTGAGCAAAAAGAAGCCAGGGACAGTGCTCAGGCCCTGAGTTCAAGCCCCAGGACTGGCCAAAAAGCAAAAAACAAAACCCATGGGTAGGTGTTTCGCACACAATATAAATAAGTAACGTTTTAAAAACAAGAAGCCCACACTTTGGAAGCTGCTTCCCGCACATGAGTAAGGAAGGCGGCGTGGCGGGGTCCCCACGCCCTCCCAGATCCTGACGTGACCTGGAGAAACGCGCTTGCTTGCAGCCCAGGCATCTGGGGTTTGACTCATGGCTTGGGACGCGGGGCTCAGGAGTCCTGAGAGCCTTCGCAAGGAACACGCAGGTGCGGGAGGCAGGGGGCGGGGGGTGAGGCAGGGGCCACCGTGTTCCCAGCCAAACGCTAGCTTCCTCTTCCCACACATAGCAAGGGGCCGCAGGGGGCGGGGGGGTGGGGGGGCAGCTCTCAGACGCCGCCATCGCTTCCCGGACATCTGGGCCCACCTGGAAGATGCCTGGGCCCCTGGGGTACCGCTTAGCGTGATGACAAACGACCAGAGGCCCCCCCACTGTCCCCCAGGGGGACCCCCTGCCTGGCTGGTCACTTTCCACCCTCCCAAGTGCTCACGGATGGGTCAATCTACCAATAAGAGAGAGAAAAAGAATTTTCCTGAAAATGACTCTTTCCTTGCACACTTAGGAGTGGCCCTCGTGAAGTTCCTGGGGTGACGCAACCAGGGACAGCTGAGCATCCTTAATGGAGGCTCTGGTGTCGTTTGTTGTTTGTTTTACTCCCCTGACAGTTCCTGACTCGGGTCCCAGTCGTGATAGAGCTGCGTGGCACCCTAGAGCGCCAGCCCAGGAAGGCAGCCCGCTTCCAAAGTTCTGAGCGGGTTGGGGACGCGCCCAAGAGGGTGGGAGCCACGGGAGGTGGGCAGGGCGGCCCACAGCCGTGCCGACCGGACCTCGCCTTTGGCCTCGAAGGCTCGGTCTACCTGGTGAGTCCGGCCATGCCCCCTAAGGGGCCAGCCTAGCAGCCCGGGGCTGGGCTCAGACCAGCTCAGACCAGCTTGGCAGATGCTCGGTCTGAGCTCGGGATCCGGTGCTCTGGGGAGCCCACTTCCACTCTATGCAAAGTTCCCCCCGCCCCGGCCCTGGCCAGCGCCTCGCCAGCGCGCGGTGTTTGGAGGTGGCTCGGTAAATGCCAGCCGTGGAGTAAATGTCACGGGGCGCAGCCCGCCCGCCGCCCCGGGCACGCGCCGCCCCTCCCGTCTGCAGCCCGAGGCAAGAAGCGCACGTCCAGGGGCTCCTGTTCCCCCCCCCCCAACTCTGCCTGCGTTGCGGGCTCTTGTTTAAAAGTCACCTCCCCATCCTCAAATTCGGGGAGACGAGCGGAGCTGTAGAAGAGCCATCTGCACCTTCCGTCTGGTTTGGGAACACGGTGGGGGGGGGGGGAGCAGGAGGCAGATGGGACCTGGGGGGGGGGCAGGGTTCTGTTCACAAAGACCCTGGGTGTGGGCATCCCAGGGTAGGGGCCCCGAAGGACAGGGCTGGGCCCACTTGGAGGGCCACACTGTCCTCTCCTCCCTTCCCCTTCCCCGCGCGGTAGCACGGCCATTCACCACGCCGTCCCGCGCCCGGAGGACACGGTCACCCCCTCTCCACGCCGCCTCGCTGGCTTCCTTGAAAGCCACGCAGCGTGGTGGGGGGCCTCTCGGTCCCCTCTCGACCCTCTGTCCCAGCAACAAGGCCTCCTCCTAGCCACTCCCCAACCCGAGCCCTTGACGGGGCCCCCGCTAATGTGTCTTGAATAAGTGAACCACAAGAAAACAAATGACGAGTCCTGAAGGAATTGTGTGGCTCTAATCCCCGCTTTCTCCGTCTTGGCCAGCGTGGCCGATTTTCCTGAAGCACACGCACACATTCCCATCTCCTTGTGATTTCAGGGGTGAGGACAAGAGCCAAGGGAAGAGCTCGCTCAAACCCCCATGTGATTAAAGGACCTTCTCAAAGGCTCCCGGGCGGGGCACTGGGATTCTTCACGGGGGCCCGCGTTGCCATGGCGGGCGAGAGACATGTCTTCCAGCCCAGGGTAGACAAGACAGCCGGCCTCCACCAACACGCTCAGCGCTCACTGTGTGCCTGGCTACCCTAGCCCTGGACGGTCCCCACTCACCTGCCCTGGTGCCCCTCTGGGGTGACCAAGGTGGCCCTGCCGCAGGCTGAGGCGGCGTGGCGGCGGTCTCCGCTCCGGGCAGCGTCCGGGCCCCGGTCGACGTGGAAGGTTGATGGTTGCCCCCCGCCCCAGAGGAGAGGTTGACATTCTACTCTTCCTTGTCTGGCTTGGTTTGGTGGGGTCTCCTTGTGTCGCCTAGGCTCGCCTAGAACTCGCGACGCAGGCTCGGTGGCCCTTGAACCCGTCATCCTCCTGCCTTAGCTTCCCGAATGCTGGGATTACAGGTGTGCACAACCACACCCAGCTCAGCTGTTCTTTACGTGGAGAGATGACCTACGCGGACCCTAGCGAAAAGGTGTGTGGAAGACGCAAAGAACTCACCCTCCACCGAGGCGCGTGGGGAAGAGGCTCGCGGGGGGGCGCGGGTCCTCCAGGGTCCCGGGTGGCGCCCGTGGCTGCTCTTCGGGCCGGCGGAGGGGGTCATCTTTGAGGAGGAGCAGAGAGTTAGACACGTCCCAGGCGGGCACCCCAAGAAAGCCACCCTGACAACCAGCGGAGGACCCGGAACACAGTCTCACCTGCTTCTCAGTGGAGTGGGGCAACCGGTGTGGTGTGAGCCACGGCGGGGAAGGGCGTGGGAGAGTCCTACTAGCCTAGGGGCCCCAAACCAACGGGGGGGGGGGGGCCGTCAGCCAGTGGCCCGGCAGCACTGAGCCTGGGCCTCTCAGGGCAGGTGGGCAAGGCGGGCAGGCTGCGGGCAGCACCCACCAGAGCTCGATGAGGAGGGGTCTCGGGAGCCAGCCCCGGGAAGGCGTGCCATCTGAGGCCGGGTGTGGAGAGATGGAGACGCCGGCAGGGCTAGGCCCCTGGGCACCAGGAACCTGTGGGAAACTGAGGCAGCACTGAGTGGGCTGGGCAGTGAGAGCTGGAGGTGGGAGGTGAGTCAGGCGGCCACAGGCGTGGCCTTGGCAAGGGAAGCCAGCCAAGGAGGCAGAGGGCAGAGGGGCAGAGTCCAGGGGGGGCTCTGAGCCCTGAAACAGAAGCAAGGAGGGGGCGGCGGGCAGGCTGGGGGGCGCGCGCGGAGCCGGGAGACCCCGAACGGGGCCATGGAGACGCCGGGGCAGAGACGCCAGGGAAAGAGCAGGCAAGCGGCCAGACGGGGGCAGAGGCTCCTGGAGGTCCCCCACCACAAGGGAGACTGAGTCCCGGGGGTGGGGGGACGGGAGAGGAAGAAATCGTGGGGGAAGGGGGTCAAAGACACAGACCCCCCCCATCTCAAGAGGGAGACCCACGTGTCAGGCCCGGGGCCACCGACCCCATCGCCATCCCACCATAGACCAGGGGGCCAGGGGTCTCCAGAACTACGACAGGGTGTTGGGGAGGGGGTGCCAGGCAAGTCTGTATGCAGGACAGTCGAGGCAGGCAACCCACACCGACCGACGCCGACGCGCCCCTCCCTCCCCCCAGGCCGCCGCTCTAGGGCCCTGACCGCCCCCCTCCCCCCCCACCGGCCGCCCTCCTGGGAAGCAGAGGCCGTCGAGGTGGCGCTAGGTGACAGGGGCCACGCCCGAGGCTAGGACCATGGGCTCGCTCAGTTAGGATCAACTGTGGATGACGGGGTGGGCGCGTGAGGGGATGCAGGGGCGTGGCCGCGGGGCCCCGTCAACGGGGCTGAGGGCCCTGCACCCGCCGCCGCCCCTGAGCCTGACTCCCCGCGTGGCCCGCCTCGCTGCTCGGGGTGATGGCCGAATCCTTCCATTCGCTCACCTGCCCAAGCCTACATCCCACATACTCTTACTGAGCCCCACTATTGCCAGGCTGGTACCGTGGGCACCCGGAGGCTGGGGGGGGGGCGGCCTAGGGAACCCCGGGAGGGCCAGAGTCCAAGCGAGCGAGGAGAGGGAGGGAGAGACCGAGAGCGAGAATAGAGGCGAGGGGTGGGGGGGGCAGAGAAGGCAATTCTCAGGATTGGGGTGGGGGGCGGGGGGGGCCGCTCCTCCTGAGCACTCCAGATTGGCTCAGAGGAGGCCGTGTGCCCAGAACTCTCTAGAGCTCTGCGCCCTAACTCTGAAGCCAGCCGGGGTAGAGAGAGAGAGAGAGCTGGGAGCCCCACAGTTCCTGAGAGCAGCCGAGCAAATGGCAAAGGGCCTGCCAGGCCTCCGGCGCCCCACCCTGGGCGAGGACCCTCACTCATCACTCATAGATCCCCCTATGTGTTCAGGATCCTGAAGACTGTCTCTAAACTACCCGACCCCCTCCCCCAGGGGCGGGGGGACCCTCCCACGGTGGCGTGGGGGGCTGTGGGCAATCCCTGCGTTCAGGGTCCCAGGCCTGCAGGCCTGACACCTTCAGAGTGGCTGCTCTAGTCCTCATTGGACAGGTCTCATCTCCAGAAAGGACTTTCACCTCGAACGGGCAGCCCTCCGCCCTGAAAGTATGGGGGCGCTGGCCGGAACCCACTTCCGGTCATTTGGGAATACCTGCAGATGGATTCCTTTAGAGAGGGAGGCCCCATCACTAGCAATGGCTTCTTGCTCAAACCGTCTCCTCTCTCTAGGCTGAAGGTCTGGCTAGAGCCCACGGGTTAATAAGAGTAATCTAACCCGGTGGATCTACCTTGGGTATGGAAAGGTCTGGGCTCCAGGAAGCTGGAGGGTGCGGGTGTGGGGCGGATGCGGTGGGGTGCAGGACATCTTGGTGGGAAATGAGCTAGAGCTATAGCGCCGGGTTAGTGCCAGGGCCTCCCATGTCCCCCTGAGCTGCACCCCCCCCCCAGCCCCAGATCCAAATGCTAATCTCCCCCCTGCAATCTGACAAGCTAGGAGACCTCTGGACCCCAATTCTGTCAGTACTCTGAAGCCAACCTTGAACCCCCCAACTCTGTCCTGTCCCAGCTGACCTTTCCTGTGGTGGCTGGGTGGGGGCGTCCAGGGGTGCTGGTCTACCTGGGTCTACCCGGGTCTGCTGGCTCTGGGCCTGGGCCGGCCCACTTGCTCCTAACACTCTGGGCTACACTCCCTAAGTTCTCCGTGGGGCCTGAGACTGGTAGACGGGTGGGGCTGGGGGCCGGCTGGGGGGCCTGGCACCCCACAGGGGGGTGACCTGCCTGTTGTGTGTGTGTTCGGGGTGAACAGCAACAACAACAAACAAAGCCAACCTTCACAAGGCAGACCGTCCTCGGGACCCTCGTCCCCCGAGGCTGCCTTTAACTTTCCACCCTCCTGGGGGACTTAGCTCTGGGATGGGGTGAGGGCTTCCGTGAGGAGCCCCCGGGGCTTCAGAGGCAGACCCCCAAATTGGACGTGTGGCTTCAGGACCCTCCCTGCCCCTGCCCCTGCCCTGGGCGCCAGCTCAGCTCATTAGGATAATCAGTATGTTTTTCCTTCACAGACAAAGAAGGCCCCTTATGAGGCCAATATTGGAACCCAGCAGCTACCTCATTAGTGTCTGCGGCCTCTTCCTTCGACAAGGCCCAAGATTAGCCTTTGTTCATTAAGGAAAAAGGTTGGGAAGTGGAATGAGACTGAAAAACCCAGCTGGAGGGAGGAGGGGGTCTTTTCTGTCTGCGATTCATTCATCGCAAGGTTCCTTTTACCCAGGGATTTAATCGCCAGCCCTGGCCAAGGGGTGCGGGGGTCGGTAGTGGGTAGGGAGGGGCAGGGAGGGGCAGAGGTTAAACCTAGGAGAGGAGTTAAAAACCCAAAATGGGGTGATTTGATCTGGAAGCTTCCTGGGATTTGTCACTGGGGTAATCAATTTAAAAGCTTCCTCCTGCTTACTTTCTCTTAAACCCAGCCTAATATGTAAGAGGAAACCTTTTTTCTAGATGAGTTTTTGGTGGGTCTTAATATTTTCTAAGTCTCCCCTTTCCTACTTTTTTTTTCTTTAATGGCTTTTAAAAAATTATTCTTTTCTTCTTTCTCTTTCCCACAAAGACCTCTCCCTCCCCCTCTCTCTCTTCTGCCTGGGGTCCTGGGCCCTCCCCGTGAGAACTATGCCTGTAAGAAAAACCTGATTCCAATTGTGTTTTCCTCATGACTTGCTGGATTGACTTCGCCTCGAGTCCCTCATCTAGTAGCGTCTGGTGCTTGCTTACCGGTAAGCTAAGCCGACCTGGCCTGCCAGGTAAAGATCAGTCGCCCTACTTCACACGTGGAAGTGGCCCACCCTAATGACACGGCCTGGGGTGCATTCACCAGGCTCACCCCGGCTTGAGAGTGGGGGGCCTTGAGTTCTCAGGAAAACCCAGAACAAGGCTGGTGGGGGCAGGCTGTCTGCCAAGTCACAGGAGAAAAGGCACTCCTAGGAGGGGCGTGTCTGGGTTGCCGGGAAGCTACAAGTGTGTCTAGGTCAACCTTACAGCCAAGTCTTTACCTGTGGAGGCCGCTGGACTGAGGAGAGGAAGTCAGGAAGCAGTGGTGTGAGGAAGGGAATTGGAGATCAGGAAGGAAATCAGCAAGTGTGCAGAGGCCTTTGCAGAAGCCGGGCTGCGAAGGAAAAACAGACACTGCAGTGGCTAGAATGGAGGAGAGCGCAGGAACCTGAGGAAAGCAGTCCAGAGTTCAGAGGGGACACCGGGGGGGGAGGTTCAGGCCCAGGACAGGTACCCCTAAAGAGGAGACGGGGATGGTGACATTGGGGGGGGGGGCCCAATCAGGAGATGCCGCAGCCTCTGCTTCCCTGGGAGGTAGCAGGCCGGTTCCACACCAGGACGGGACTTGTGAGGATCAAATGAACCAATGTGTGTACCAAAAAAAAAAAAACCGTGCCGGGCCACTGTGACAGCCCACTTGGAGGCTCACGGATGCCTGGATTCTCACTGACCAGAAATCATTGGTCCAAACATGAAGGCTATAAAGAGCCGAGAGTAAAAAGCTCCTCCAGTCTCCAGAAGACAAAGGGTCCCCTCCTAATAGCCTGAATTAACTCAAAGCAGGTCTCCACCCACTTCATTTGTCACCTTCTAAGTCATTTTTCCACCTCCACTGGTCTCCTAATCCAATCAGCCCTTTTCAGAGGCCCGCAGCTAACGGTTGTCTGTAGGAAGCTGAGTCACTCAAAAGCAACTCAGTTGTGGGGGTTTTTGGGGTTTTTTGTTTTGTTTTGTTTTGTTTTTTGTCTGGTCAAGACAAAACTGGATGGCTTAAGAGGGGACCAGAGAAAGTGCTGGTCAAATGAGGGTCCCAATTAGCTTCCCAGAGACTGTCTTCACGATCTTTGTCTCCTGGTCAAATGAGGGTCCCAATTAGCTTCCCAGAGACTGTTTCCATGATCTTTGTCTCTTGCACCTAGCCTGGCAAACTGGGCACATTGTCAGCGTCTCAGAAAATGTTTGTCACCTTAATTCCATTTATGTGCATTCTTGATCTGCTGAGCGCACAACACAGCACCTACTGGGTGCCATTGCCCCTACGGGTGAGGGCTTCAAAAGCCCCCTGTGGGGTACCTAACCTCACTCACGGTGGTAGGGGGCTGCCTTTAAGAATCCTCCTGAAGGCCATGAAAGGAGCTGCCAGTGGCAGAAGTTAAATGACTCGGCTAAGGTCACTCCTTCACGAGGAGGTGACAGCCAGCACCGGGACCACCCTGAAGGCCCCTGGGATTTGATAGCCCTTTGTCAAATGCTAGATCTGGTATTTAAAAAGAAAGCTCGGAGTAAAACTCAAGAGCAGGAGCAGCAGAGGGGCCAGGAGTAGCTACAATGGCACGCAGGGTCCTACCAGGACGCCCTCCTCTGGCTCACACAACATAGCAAAGCGGTCAGCTTCTTGGCGGCCCGTGTTCAGTCGGCCCCCATAGGACTGGGCGGGGGGGGGGGGGGAGGGGCTTCTCCTGTGCTCAGAGTTCTCTTCCTCGGGCCCCTACGCTTCTTGAAAATTTTGCAAATCAATGTCAAATCCACCCTTGTCTGGAAAGGGGGCTGCCTGGTTCCATACACACGTGACAGAGGGACTGCACGTGCAGGCCACGCACAAAGTGCTTTGGAAATGGCCCCATGCATAATTCATGTGGTTACACAAGTCTGCCCGACGGCGTCTTTGTGGAGCCCCTACCTGGTGCGGGGGAAGCCCCCCCATGCGCGGGGGCTGCCAGGAGTCTGTCGGAGAATAAACAAGACACGTAAGAGAAAGGCATGGGGTGGGGACGGACTGGCCTGCAAGCTTGTTCCACAAACATTTGCTGACAGCCTCCTCTCTGCCCAGCCCGGCCTCAGGCTGCTCTATCTCATTTAATTCTCACAAGGACCCTCGAAGGTTGCCCCTAACTCCCGGGACAAGGACAGGAATCTCTCCGAGGAAGTGAGCATGCCTGGGGAGGGAGGGGTGACAGCCAGCGTGCTCATTCCAGAAGCCCACCCAGGTTGCCAGCAACCTGCCCCTGGCCCAGGTCCCCCTCCTGAGAGGTTCCCAGAGGGATCCCTCCACTCAGGACGCCGTCAGGACCCCCTATAGGGAGGGAAGCACGAGGAAAGAACACACAGACACGAGGCAGGAGGGCAGCAGAGGTCAGGGGTCGGGCCCAATGCCCCCTCACTAGGGCATTGGTTTAAGTGTGGAGTGACGAGGGCCTGGTGGTCTTCGTGGTCCCTGGGGGTGGTCCTGGGGGTCTTCAGGCGGCGGTCCCGTCGGCTGGTGGCGTCCTGGTGTCCTCTGCAAACGACCAAGCATCAGAGAGCCAACGTCAAAGTCCGGTCTAGGAATTAGGCACAACTTAATTAGTGGGACTTAACTGATGAGTTGCGATTGAACGTGGTCTTGGGGCTAATGGGTCTGGGGGCGATGAACACGGGCTCGGTGAGGGGAGGGGGCTGTGGTACCGGCGGCGGGGCGGCATCCGGGGTGGGTGGTCCTGGAGGCGGGGGTCGGCCCAAGGCGCCATCCCGTTGAGCCTGCAGCAAGGGAGCGCCCGTGAGAAGGCGGCCTCTGCCGGCCAGCGCGGGAACTGCAGGGAGAGGGAGGGGGCAGGGGCGGGGATGGGAGGGAGGATGGGGAAGGGGAGGGGGCGGAGGGAGCCCAGGAGGGAGGAGGGAGGAGGGAGGAGGGAGGAGGGAGGGCCCGCCCGCCCAGGCGGGAGAAGAAGCAGGAGGGGGAGGAGGGAGGAGGAGGGAGGAAGAGGTGGGAGGGGGGGGGGAAGAGGAGTGGGGAGCAGAGGCAGGGGGAGGAGGGAGGAGCGGAGGAGCGGGAGGGGCCGAGGAGGAGCAGTGGGAGGGCCCAAAAGGCAATGGGAGGGGGTAAGGATGACTTGATTGACAAGTCACAAGTGGTCGCCGGGTGCGCCTGCGCAAGCTGAAGCCCAGCCTAGCGGGCCGCGAGCCTTTTGCGCACAGGGACCGCTAGGGGGCGCGCGGCCCGCACCCAGAGCCTAAGACCGCAGCCACCTGCGGCTGCCCCCGCCCGCGCCCAGGGCGCAGCTGCCAGAGCCAGGCTGGCGCAGAGCGGGCGGGGCTGGGGGGGGGGGGCGCACAACAGGTCTCGGGCCCGGGGAGGGGGGCGCAGCGCGCCGAGCCCTCCCCGGGCCCCGCAGAGCCGCCTCGCGCGCCCGAGGGTCTCCGGCGCCCCCTACCACCGAGGGGCCGCCGCGCCCGAGCCACGGCGCCCGGCCGCCACGGCGAGGCGGTGATCGAAGAGCCACCGGGAGACCCCGCCGCCCCCTCCCCACGCCCCCGGCCAGCGCAGGCATCGGAGGAGCCCACCGCGGGGCCGCGCAGCTCGCCCCCCGCCCTCCCCGGCGCGGCGCTCCCGCCGAGGCGAGCGGGGTCCCGGAGACCACCCGGCGCCCCCCGAGCCGGGCGGGCGCCTCCCGCCCGATGACGTCAGCGGGCTCCTCGCACCCACCCCCCCTCCCCGAGACCCCCGCCGCCGAGCCCACCGCGGATCAACCGCCTGCGCGCCCCCCGACGCCCCCCACACCCCGCCAGGGCCCGTGGCCGCCTTGCCGCGCCGCGCCCACCCCGCCGGCCGGGCGCCCCGAGAGCCCGGGGACCCCCGATCGTCCCCCCTCGCAGGTAAACCCACCCAGAACCTTCCAGAAAACTCCCGCGCCCGACCCCCTCCAGCAGGAGAACAAAGGCCACCTCCCCTCCCCACCCCGCCCCCCAAAATTCCGCAGTGCTACCCGGCGCCCTCTTGCGGCCAGCAGGAGAACCTTCCAGAAACCTGCCACGTAGCAACCCGCTCACGCTCCCCCCGCCCCCCGCGAGAACGCCAGCCAGAGTGGGGAGGGGGCTGCTGCCTGGGGGGCCCTGGCGGGGACAAAGGGAATGGCGAGCGGCCACCTCACCCAAGTCCGAGGCCCCCCCCCAGCCGGCCAGGATCCTGCGGCCCCGCGCCGCGCCCCCGAGGTCCCGCGCGCGCCGCCCGGACCCCCCCAGCACGCCCACCCCGCCGCCATCCGCCCTCCCTCCCCCAGACCCCAGGACGCGGCTCTCCGTCCTGCCCGCCCGCCCGCACCCCCGGCTCCGTGACCCCCTCGCCACCCGCCTCTGCGGCGCGGATCTGGGGGTTCCCGGTGGGTTTGAACTCAGACCCCCCCCCCGTCTCCCTTCCCCGTGAAGTGTCTGGTCGGGATCGAACCCGAGGGCACTGGGTAGAAATTGTACACCTCCCACCCCCACACCACCCCCCCCCCCAGCCTGCGCCACCGTAAACCTGGGTACTCGGGTTCGGAACCCCTGGGCGATACGGGAACCTGCACCCGCATGCCCGAGGACCACCAAAAACCAAACCCGGGGTGCCGTGCCGCAGACCCCTCTCCTCGGGCTTCCCCTCCCGGGCTCCTGCGGCGTGCAGAACGCGTCGCCGCCATATCTCCCACGTGATCATGTGATCTGAAAGGGGGTCTCGGAAACCCCCGAATCAGGGCTTTGGACCCCCACACTGGACTACGCTAGATTCCCGAGGGAGGGACTCTATCGGATTGCTCCCGCGCCCCGCCATCGGCCCCTGCCACCCCCCTGCTCTGAAGGCTTAGGGAAGAAAAGGACCCTGGTGTGGTCCCCCCCGCCCCCCCAGGAAAATGTGCCTGGAAATGCCCTTCCTGACGGGGTCTGGGGTCCGAGGCGCGGGGGACCAGTGGTCGCCTTCGGGCCGAGGTCCCCGAGCCTCGGGCTTTCGGCGTGCCGGAGGGCAGAGCCGGACCCAGATGGGAATGTGGTCTTGGTTTTGCGCATCCTTGGAGGCGAGGATGGCCACCGACTCACCAGCTCAGGGGTTCTCTCGTGGGCGCCCCGGCTCCGCGGAGGAGCTGCAGCCTCGGCCAGCGGAGGCCAGGCGCGCTCGGTCTCCGCGCTCCGCCGTCTGCGCTAGGGGCCGGCTGGGTGGGGTTTATATGGAGGTGCAGAGGGGGTGGTCTCTGACGACAGCGCATTCTGCTGCAATGCGCTCATTTCTCTAAAAATGATTGGCCGGAAAAATGAGCCCCCCAGATTCGATGACAAATTGCTCTAGCCGCACCCAGATTGCAGCAAAGAACCTAGGAAAAATTCTGCCGCAGTGCCCCTGGCCGCCATGACCGACACCCTGTGATCGCCGGTGCCTTTCTCTCACAGCAGCCCGCATCGCGGGGACGGGGCGATCGGGGTGCACAATTCATGGGGCGATCGCCCCCCGGGGGATGGCTGTCCTTGGGGGTGCCCGGGGATAACGGTTGGGGTGCTGTGGGGGGGGGGTGGTGAGAAGGTGGGCACGCCGATGATATAACCCGCGGCTTCCGAGCATCCATCCGTGGACCCGGGGCTTAGGGAAAGAAAAGTACGACTTCTGCTCGTTGCTGGGGCCAACAAAAGGCCTGGGTGGGATAACGGGGGTCCCCAGCATCAGCCCGCGGCTGTCACCCCTCTTCCAGCCCACCCCATTGCAGCCGTGATGGTTGCCGTGGGAGATACTGCGCTGCGTAGGCGTCAGGGGAAGAAAAAAAAAATCTGATTTTGAGTCTGGGGCTCTGCTTCTTACAACATATGTACCCAGGACCCCTCCGTTCCCCTCCTCTTCTAGGGGTCCATTTCTTCCACGGATGGGGTACCCCCACCCACCCAACCCGGCTTGGAATGAGAACGTGGGCGCGCGTCGTGTATTTCTACCGGGAGAAAAAGTACTTCCCGAGTGAAAGCAGGGTCCTCGGTGGGCCCGGGGTACACTGGGGGTACACTGGCGTACACCCCACAAGTTGGGGTGATCTCAGCACACGTACGCCTTGCAAGAGCCCCCACCCTGCCAGCCCAAGAAAACAGGCAGTGACACATGTTGCTGCGGGTCAGAGCCCGGGCCCTGGCTCAGCACTTGGCACACGGGAGCTAATCCCGGACAGGTGGCGCCTGCCTTCCCGCTCCGCGTGGCCTGAGGCGGCCAAGGGGGCAGCGCCATCCATCAAATGTCCTCTCCCAAAGGTCAACATGCTGTTGAAAGAGACACGAAGGATCTATCTTAGGGTGACAGGTGGGTGGCGGCCGGGAGGACAGGGAAGGGGTGCCTGGTGACAGACCGGGGGTGGGGGGGGTGAGGGGGAGTGGTGAACGTGACTGATGGACCCCACAGGGACAGGACGGAATTAGAAAAGCGGCGTTGCCCTTCTTCGGGGATCCAACTGCTCCTCGGTGAGCCCCCACCCGGGTGCCCAGGTCCTAGGACAGCCCTGGCTGTAATGGAGATCAGAGCTCCTGGGGTGGGGGTGAGGGGGGGAAGGAGGCCGAGAGGAAGGGAGGGAGAGAGGGGCGGCTGGGCGGCCACAAGTCAGGGAGCTGAGCAGAAACCACAGGGGGGGGACACTGGAAGTCGGGGTGCTAACGCACGAGAGGGATACGCTCCTGGGGGCACGAAGCTTTGGGAGACTGGGGACCTCACATGTGTGTCAGATATGGAGGGCATTTTAAAAACCCTTAATTAGAGCCTGGGGGACCATGCAGAGAGCCCCCCCCCTTCAAAAGCAAGCCCCAGAAGCCACATTCGCGAGGCAGAAAAGCCCCCACCAGCCGCAGACGTCAAGAATGCATCAAAAAATCATGGCTCCTATCAGCCGCATCAACAGGAGAACATTTATTACCCAAGGTATTAATAGCTAGGAAACAGCCAGAGCTGGCGGAGGCCAATCAACAGCCAAGAGACCCTGTCGTCAGGCCTCTGCAGCCAATCAGACGCCGGCAGGCCGAGTTGCTGGCCTCTGGGGGCAGAGGCAAGGGGGGTGCTTTGTCATGGGCGCTCCCGTCGCGGCCTGGGCGCGTGGGAATCGGGGCGGCCACCAGAGAGCATCCGTCGTCCCGCACCGGGGGGCCCTGGGGGCCCTGGGGGAGGGGGGGTGGCTGGCTTAGAGGCAGTGCCTCCTACCTCAGCCCCACCACCCCAAGACCATCAGGAGTGGATGGTCTGGTGGGGAGCACCAGGCCCCCCAAGAGGAGAGCATGTGGAGAAGTGGGCCTCCCCAACGTCCTCCACCTCCCTGCTTAGAACACATAGCTCCCCCTAGGCAGCCCCTGGCTCCTAAGCCCACTCCTCCACGTCCCTCGGCTCCAAGGCCTTCCTGACCCACCAAGGTGAAAGACCTTGGAAAGGCTGCCTCCTCGGAAAGCATGGTTTCCATCTGGGCTCTGCTCGGCGCTGCCTGGCCGGGCGGGAGGCCGAGGTCCGGGCCCTTCCCCACTCTGGGCCCCGTTTCCTCATCTGGAAAAAGGACAGGAGCGTCCCCAAGGAGCTTTCCAGTCCTGCTTTGCTTGATTTGAATGTATACATCAGGCGAGTCAAATGTCTTCCAGAACATTCTGCATGACAGTAATTAGTATCAGGTGTATCCTGCCGTCCATGTGGTTACTTCATCAGCCGGTTTTCCTTTCCATTGTATTTTATTTTAAACAGAACTCCATGGCAACATGTTTATCCTGCTTTTGAAAAAGAAAGAAAGAAAAAAAGATAGGGGGGAAATGGCAAAAGGAGGGGAAAAAAGACTTCTGTAAAGTAATCTCCACTGAGCAAGGTTCTGACCACAATTTAAAAAAAAAAAAATTCCATATGTTTAAATGTTTGTGTTGGCGTTTCTGGAGTTCAGAACCTAGCTTTTTAAATATTTATTGGTCCACAGCAATGGAAGAAATTCTTGAAGAAGCCAAATCTATGGTAATATTTGGAAGTGAAAAGTTTCTCTGTCTGGGCAATGATCTACACACTTTCCCCTCTCAGAAAGGACATTGGGGAGTTTCCAGTCACATCCATAGGGAAAAACAGTCAAGGAAATCTGGGTTTGAGAAATGAGGTACATTCTCTGTGAGCATGCTGAAACCTGGGTTTGCTGCAGGCCAAGAGAGAGCCATGTCCCAGCTGTTTGGCTCAACTGGCTGGCTATCCTGCTGCTTCTCCTCCTGTTTTCACCCCATCTCCTCCTCTTCCTCCTCCTCTTCTCTCTCCTTCTCTTTCTCTTCCACCCTGTCCTTTTCGATATCCTCCTCCTCCTCCCCCCTCCTCCTCTCCCTCTCACATAGATCAAATTCAAAGCACTCATTTTTCTTTCTTTCTTTCTTTTTCAAACTCATACTTGGGAATTCTCATGACCTGGGCGAGCAGTTTCCCTGCCCGCAAGTGCATACTTGTGGGCCAGCGTACAAACGTCCTAACATCCAGCCAGCAAATGAACACAGGCTCCTCTTTTTCATCCCCGGGGCTTCTCAGAAGCTATACTGGGGGCTACTGTCAAACACCACACCGCAGTCCTTCCCTATGTCTTTAAGCGGCCTCCCCAACTTTCCAGGTTCCCCCCAAATCTTACTGCTCCCTCAGGGAGCTGGGAAGCCTGCTACTGTCAATCATGCCCTCCAGTCCCCATGTCCCTGAGCCCTGCTTCTGGTGCCATCATAGACCCCAGCCAGCACTAAAGCAGCAACAGAACACTTGGGGGGGGGGGGGCTTCCCAGAAGCAGGTGTTAGTTGGCTAGTTAGTTGGCTGGTTGTTTGCTTAGTTGGTTGGCTGGTTGGCTGGCTGGCTGGTTGGTTGGTTGGTTGGTTGGCTGGCTAGCTGGCTGGTTGGCTGGTTGGTTGTCTGGTGAGTTGGTAGAAGAGCCTGACAATGCCAGCTGCAGCTTCTCTGCTTCCCATAGCTGTAAGATAACACCAAGTAATGATGGATGTGGGGGAAAACACAGTCTCCTCTTCTTTCTGAGGCTCAACTATTCTAGAAAGCGCCCCAAGCTAGTTCCTCAGTGTCAGGAAGGCTCTGCCCTTGCATATAACTCACCAAATTGTGGATTCTACAACAAGATTCAGTCTGGCACCTTCTAGAGAAGACCAAGAAACCAAGTTTAGTTCCCAGTCTACTGCAGATGGCCCCGAGCCCCAACCCTCAGCCTTCAGGCCCAGGAATCGATGCTCAGCTGCCTTCCACTCTGCTGGGGGGCTGGGGGGTGGGGCTTTCTTTCTCGGTTGACTTTCTGTCCGGTAATGTATGACTTTGATAATACGCTTTGCTCTTTCAGGTGCCAGGGTCTGAACACAGGGCATCATACCTGTTCAGCTTGCTTGCTCTACCACTTGAGCCATGCCTCCAGCCCTGCTTTTTGCTGAGAATCTTGGAGATGGAATCTCAGACTTCTCTGCCAAGGTTGGCTTCAAACCGTGATCCTCCAGATCATGAGGCCCCGGAGCCGCCTGAGTGGCTTGGATCCCAGGCAGGCCTGAGCCATCTACACCCAGGAGATGAGATGCTTACGTTTTGTTGATTGTTGTTTTAACGCAGCAACCCCAAAAGAATGGCCACTGACTTAGCCCCTTCTGTAGAGACCCCCAAATAGAAAATCTTTCTCTAACAAGTCCATAAAAATCTAGAGACTCAGGCTGCATCTCCTGCATAGCACAGGCAGTGTGTGTGTGTGTCGGGGGGGGGGGGGGTTCCGGGAAAGTTAATTCTAACCATCAAGAGCAAGAAAAAGAGCCTTCACCAGCCCCTCCCTGAGGAGAGGCCCCGAGAACTGTATTTACTCGGGGGAAATCTTGACATGAGAGGAAGGTGGAGGCCACGAAGCGGGTTCTGGGCAGGGGCCAGCCCCCGATTCAAGCTAGGGGTTTTCTTGGCCCAACTCCATGGAAATATTCCCTTTGGAGAAGCAAAGAAGTGCTTCATTCAACCGCCTGCGGCGGCGGGGCAGGAGGGAGCGGCTTTCCTGGGGTTCCTGGGGCGGGGGGGGGGGGTGGCGGGGGAGGCCCACAGGAGAAAGTGGGCTCCAGGTAGAGCAAAACCGGAAAGTTGCCTTTTATTTGATTTTTTTAAGCAAAAAGATTGCTGACGGCTGAAAAGCCACCACCCCACCCAAGGGGCCGTGGCGGACGCCACGCTGCTGGAATTCTGAGAGGCCTGGAATCGTGCGTGTCTGACTGTCAACCGGAAAGGGGCCGGTGCGGGGCCTCTTGGCAGTTTACACGTTCCAGAGCCCACAGCCACCCTTCCCGGAGCCGGGTCCGGGGAGATCCAGGAACTGTCCAGACACAGCCCCGGCTCCCATCGGAGAGCCGGGGGGTGGGGAGGTACCCCAAGGCAGGTGCCACTGTCTCAACAGCGGTGACCATGAGGTCCTCACTCCAGGAGTGATGCCGGAGGCCCCAGGCTTCCCCCCACGGGGCTGCTACCCCGGGTTCAGGCAGGCCAGACAGGGGGAGTGAGTGTACTCTGCTTCCTGTGGGGCAGTGGTTAGTGGCTCACCCTCCCGGAGCCACGTTTCCTCCTCCCATCTCCTAGGGCTAACATGCCCCCCACCCCCAGCCGAGAAGGCTGAGTAGAGAAGAGAACATGGTCTCAGGACTGCTGAACAAGACACTGCACACGCGCGTGTCCCGGGAGGAAGACAGGGCTCATGGGGAAGAAATCTTATTCAGCATTTAGTTCATAAGAAGTATAGATATCTATCAGATAGAGAGAGAGAGAGAGAGAGAGAGAGAGAGAGAGAGAGAGAGAGAGAGAGAGAGAGTTTGGCCTTGAGCATAGAAGCTCAGGGACAGAGCCCAGGCCCTGAGCATGCGCGTGCGCACACACACGCTCACACGCGCGCGCACACACACACACGCGCGCGCGCGCACACACACACACACTCCAGATATTGCCACCATACTGGCCCACATCCTTTTCCCTGTGGCCCTCAGGTTTCTGGGAGGGCGGGAGGCCATGTCAGCCTAGCACAGGGCGTCTTGGGGTGGGGAGGGGGGCTCCCTGCCGCCACCCCGCACCTCCACTCCCTTTCTGCAGGATGGGTGTCGCGGCCGGCGGGCCTATCTCGCAGAGCTCCTGAGAAGGTAAAGCAAGGCAGTGCGTGGGGCGCCCAGCGTGCCTCCGTTTCCCCAATGACATCCTTCCTCCTCCTGCAGACAGCCAGGGATGCCACAGGCCCTCGAAGCTTCTTGGTCTTCCCCCATCCGTCCAGCCCGGGAATGCAGGCTCCCAGGATAGCCCGCGGACGCACGTCAAGGCTAGCCTTCGGGCTCACCTCACGGCTTTAGTTTCCCCGCTTGGGGGGGGCCCTGCCACCCTGAAGGCAAGAGCCTCCCAGGGTCTTCCCAAAACGGCCCGGTTCAGCCCGGGTCTCCGTGCTTCACCCCCAACTCCTGAGCCGCCCAGGCTACGCTGTGCAAACGGGGCCCAAACGTTCAACATACCCTTTCCGTGTTTGCCGAGAGGATGAGCTTAAAGGCTCTGGCGTTAGGTAAACGGAGCTGCCCTCATATACTTGATGATAAAGAAGAGCAAACACAGTCTGCCTGGCAAAGGCCCGCACCCCTCCTACCAGCTCCCAACCTAAAGGCTTCTGCCTCTGCCGGTGTGAGCCGGGGGGCTGGAGACCCAGAGAGAGAGGGGGGTGCCTAAGACCCAGCCCTTAGCCTCCCGCAAGAAAGGTGAAAATTAATATCCGGGCCATAAGCTCGATTGAATAAGACAATTAGAGAAAAGAAAAGAGAGCCTCCCACGTCGTGGGATTGAAACTGGACCCCCGGGATCCACCGGGGAAGTGGAGGCTGAGCCAGGCAGAGAGTCGATGCCAACAGGCTGGAAAGCCCCCCGAGAAAAACCAGCCGCTGAGCTTGTGCGAAGCGAGTGTGAATTCTGTGGACTTCAGACACCCTCTTCAAGGCAGTAGAGCGCCTGCCCAGCGAGCACGCACGCGCACTGAGCAAGCGTGAGGACCTGAGTTCAAGCACCAGTACCAAACGCAAACAAATAAAGCTGACCGTGGAGAGCAGTCTTCCTCCACTCCACCGCTCAGTACAAGGATTCCGAGGGCTGGTCCTGTCGTGGGCACTGGGGTCCGAGGAAGAGTGACGGGGCAAGTGACAGCCCCCTCGCAGTCACACTGGACGCCAAGGGGAGCCCTACTGTGCGCACGCAAGCTCTGCTCTGCGGGGATATCAGGTGGGCCTCTGGCTCGGCCCAGCCCCTGCGGAACGGGGGTGGGGTGGGGTGGGGGGGGGCTGGAACTTTAGGAATCTGGACCACGTCTTTTCCCGACAGTCCGGGCCTTGTGTGTTTCTCAGAAACGCTCACTGTTTATACGGAGGGGCCTCTTGGAGCAGAAGCCATTCAAAGTCTGTGTTCCGCCGTAAGTCACTGCTGGCACAGGCACCTGGGAGCCGAGCGTACGGCCACGTGGCTGCCCAAGAGAGCCAAGCAAAACGGCCCCGCTGCCCAGCCCGCGCCGGCCCGGAGAGGCTTCCGTGTATAGCCTGGCCCTGCTCCGAGCTCTCCCGGGGGCTCCGGCCTGGGCCTGAGTGGATCGGAGAGGCCGGGGCCCCCTACCCACCCGCTTTGGAAGGAAGGCTTGGAAGGGCCTGGCGAGGAGAGGAGCTGGAGGAGGGGGAAAGAGCGAGGTGACCGCCTCGCTGGGTGACCCCTCACCTGGGCCTCTTGGCCCTGCCCTCCTGGAAGCAGTCTCCCAGCTCTACCCCAAGGGAAGGTGGAGGGCTGGGGCGAGCGCAGCGTTCGAATATTTGCCTGGCACGGGTAAGGCCCTGGCTTCTATCCCCAGCACGGTAACACCACCACCACCAAAAGGCGGAGGGGTGCTTGGAACCAAGTCCGCTAGCCCCGAACACTCCTCTGTGCCTACTCCAGGGCCCCGTGGGGCTGATCCTGTCAGAAACATCACAGGAGCCAACGGGGGCTCCGAGGACAGTCCTTCTCCATCTGCACACCCCCTCCGGGAATCTGGGACTATTAGCGTCATCACCGGGATCGGTCCATAGATGGAAATCGGTGTGCTAGGACACAAGGTTCTCAACCCACGCCATAGGATGCCAGGGGCAGAACGAGGAAGGGGTGCCAGGACCCCGGGGGTCTGGCTGCCCCTGTTCATCGGGGACCCTCACCCCAGCCTCACTTCTTCTGCAAGGTGGGGCCAGGAGAAATGGAGTCAAGGAAAGAAATCCCTCTCGGAGTGGAAGGAGCCTGTGGGCCACATGACGGACTGGGTCACTCCCGGGACTGTGGGGCTTCGTGCGTCCTTGCAGCCGATATTAAAGGCTCCGTTTGGGTATCCACTTAACAGCCAGTCCTGCCTTCTGCCCATCACATCCAAGGAGCACGTGAGGGGCTCTGTCCACCCAGAAGATGGGAACCACCCCTTCTGGAATCCTCCTGCTTGCCTTGGACTCTGTAGCTCCAGGCTTGGGGAAGGGGCTGGTAGGTCGATGGACGGCATACTAAGCATCTACATGCCCAAGGTGACCTGGGCCAGTGACTCCCGTCCCAACAGAAGACGGGGATGACATGGGGATGTCTTCAACATCCTCCTCTCTAGAGGAAGTCAAGGCAAGATGGCCTCACCAGCCAGGCCACATCCTGCAGGCCAAGCCACCCCCCTCCCCTCTGAGCCCAGAATCCAAGATCAGACCAGCCAGCACCCCCCTACCCCCACCAGCCCCAGGACAAGTCTACACAGAGGTGAGACTCCAGGTCCCCTTTAAATAGTGAAAACTCCCCAGTCTCCTGCTCTTGCCCCCACATTTCGAACTCAGGAAGATTTTGTCAAGGGCCCCCCCCGCCTTGCTTGGGACCAGAGATGGGCCAAGTTCTTCCCTGGTGACTAAACAGCACCTCTCACCCCAATTCCAGGCAGGGGTGCTGGGTCCTCTGGTCACCGTCACCACGAAAGACACTGGAAGAAAGCCAAAAAGAGGCAGGTGGGCTTCGGACCCTGTCAGAACATTCTGGCTGGCAGGCTTTCGTTTCCATTGATTTTTTTTTCTTTAAAGATCAGCAGGCTTTTACACAACTATTAGGTGCGCCATGAAAACGCACTCCACCCTACCAGGTTCCTGTCCCCAATTCAGCACTGCACCCCCAGTCTCAACAAGCTACAGCTTCTCGGGCCCACATCCTGACCACCGGCACCAAACGTCGGTTTGTTTGTTTTTGTGTTAGTCCTGGAGCTGGAACTCAAGACCCGTCCCTCAGAGGTGCTCCTCCGCTTGAGCCACAGCTCTCCTTCCAGCTTTTTGGTAGTTAATTGAAGCTAAGAAGCTCATAGGCTTTCCTGCCTTGGGCTCACTTCAGACTGTGGTTCTCAGATCTCAGCCTTCCCAGTAGCCAGGATTACAGCAACTGACTCAAAGGGTCCGCTTTCCACAACCACCAAATGGCCTAGTCAGACATGCGAGCCTCCCAGTCTGGCTTCTACTACCGGACGGTAAACGTGAGCCATGAGAAGGACGGAGGGCGTCCGGCACTGGTGGGGTAGACCCTGCAGATGCCAGGCCGCTTCGGAGGCTCCAAGACGGAAGCCATCTTGTCTCCCCCAAGCCTGGAGCCCAGCTAGGCGACAGGAAGGGCAGGCCTGCGGCCTGTCCCCTCCCCCACCAGGGACACACCGTCATTTGCAAACTTGTGAGACCAGACCCATCCTCTGAAAACTCCCACCTGAGAAGTCTTCCTCTTCCTAACGTGACAGGACTACCCAGCAGACATCAGCTTCCTTGGACCAAACAGGCCCGTCCTGGCTGGACAAGGAACTTCACGCAGTGGCCTATGGACAGATAAGAAGAAGCAATGCCCCATCTGGTCTGCGCACCCCTCTTCAGGGGCCCCCCGAGACTCATACACGTCATGCTGTCACAATTTCAGGGTTGTGGCGTGAGATTTTTGCATTGGTTTCTGAGTCCTGCCTGGTGAACCTTTTCATCTCTATTCTTTGCTGAGATCCACAGGGCTGGCCACAGCCCCCAGCTCTGTGTGCGCCTGGAAAATGTCATGGCGCCTGAGCCTTAGCAAATATTGTCCTGCCAAATCTCTTCTGGCAAAGGTCAGAGGTGAAAGATCAAAAGGAAAAGGGCTCCACTCGGATTTTCCCACTCAGATAGGCTCCTTCCTCAGTTTCAAGCACAGGCCAAGATCCACTCCCACTTTGGCTTTTTGGTCACAAACTTGACAACAGTTAATCCCAAGGAAAGTGGGGCCGGTAGCCGGGGAAGAATTCTTTCTGAGCAAAGCAGGCCCCAGGGCTTCCTGAGTGGCTGTGGATTTGAGGACCTCGGGGGCAGAGGGGGAAGAGAAGTGTCCACACGCATGTGCAGTGTGTGTGGAGATAAGGCTGTTTACCTTCATAAAGTTTGGGGGTGGTTTCTCCGTACCCTTTCTGGTCTGAGAGCCAGAGAACGGAGGTGTCTCTGGGAAGGAAGACAGACCCAGACTCCCCCACCACCTCACCCCCACCCCAGGCCGCCAGCAGGGATTTGCTGGGAACCGGAATCGTGGGGGGAGGGTCAGCTTGTCTGGACTTTCAATTCCGCTTGAAATGTAGATTCTCAGAGGGGGAGGGGAGGATCAGGCCCTCAGCTGTTCCAGGACACCCAAGTCTACTAGATAAACATGGAGGGGGCGGGGAGACTGCAGAGGACCGTACCCCACCTGGAGTCTCTGAGTCGTAGCCCCATGGGAAGTAAATTGCAGAGACTGCCCTCTAAGGCAAGGGGGATGGGAAAGCAAGCCAGCAGGTCGGCTCTGGCTAATTCTAGCATCATGGAATTGGGATAAAGTCATTGTGCGTGGACCACGGGCAACCCATACACACACACACACACACACACACACACACACACACACGCATGCACGCACGCACGCATGCACGCAATCATGCCTCCGTGGATCTGGGGCCTGAATGTTGACTTGGTCATCCAGCTACTCAGGGGTCACCTGTACTGGGGACCATCTGGGGGCCAAACTGAGGTGCCCCAAGTTCCCCCCAAATGTAACCACTCAGACCCCAAACCTAGAAAAGAAGTTGATAGCAGATCTTAATTCTCAGGGTGGGTCATGCCAGGTGCTCAGGCATCTGCAGCTGAGTCATTTGGAAAACAAGCAGATGGGGTGAGGAGGACACCCCCATTTCTGGAGCCCAGAGCCACCCTCGCCAGCAATGAGGACAGGGATACGTTGGATGGGAGGCGGGTGGCTACTTTATCCCTCCCCTGAGGGACAGTAGCCATGCGTTCCGGGGACCCTCACCCTGGCCTGCCCGTCTGTCTCCCCCAGGCTGGGTGGAAGTCAGTGTGCTCGCCCTCGGATGTAGGATTTGCTGTCTCCTAATGGAGAATCCGTACCCCAATGCTAATGTAAAGCACAGTGTTTTCAGGAAGGACGCTGCTACGAGCGTCCCCGCATCTCTTCACCACTGTGAAGAACTTGAGTCTTGGGGTCTCCTATTTTATAATACTCCAGCTCGCCGGGTGTGCTCAGTGGGCTGGCTGGCCAGGGCCACCAAACAGTCGAGGAAGAATGTGGGTGACAGGCAAGATCTAGGCAAGAGGAGAAGCAGGCTTTGCGAGCCCCACAATGGCGTGTCTAAGAGGGGCTGAAGGCGTGAAGCCACTTCTGCTATAGGATTTCAGGAATATTCAAGAGGATGCAGAGCCACGCGGAAGTGGCAGGGGCATCAGGCCAGGCACCACATCCCGCCTGCCAACCTGAGAATCTCTCGGCCCCAAGACACTGCAAACCCTGAGGGGTCGCGGTCAGTTAACCTCAGGGAACGGTCGCCAGAAGACAGGCCAGGACGTCCAGGGGGTTGGGCAGATCCACTGTGGGAGATTAAAAAGCAACAAAGAGCCTGTCCACACACCACATTCAACCGGCCAACTGTGGGCAACACCGGCGCGATCTGGACAACCATGGGTGTTCATCCTACGGGCAACTGGTGAACCCCAACTCAGCAGGAGCTTGATGCTTTGTCCAAGGAGTGGCTCTCCCCTTGGAGGTGGAGCTTCCTAGCCACCCAGAAACTCAGTTCCTTAGACCCCAAAGCTAAAAACAGTGGCGAGAAGCAGCCCTCTCTCTTAGGAGCAGGCAAGGCCTAAAGGGGCTTGGGCGGGCTTAGTGCTCCCTGCCATAGGCAAAGTGAGCTATTAGCAAAACAATTAAGACTGTAAAGAAACTGCTAAGCGATTCCATTACCTTTTCAATCTTCCCCTTCCTTAAAGAAACAGGGCTTCTGAACCGGGCGGCCAGGAGCCATTCAGCGAGTAGTCTCCCGCAGGCGTCCTGTGCCGCGGCCGCGAAGCCGGGAACCTTCCAGGTGGAAACAGGAGAAAACGCCTCCTTGCTTATTTACATCAGGTGAGGAAAAGCCTTCTGGAAAAACAATTCCTTAGCCCTAGGGACCTCTGCATAGCACCCCCCCCCACACACACACAGTAACACTCACCAAACGCCAATGGCAAATAACAGTGCATTGTGGGTACAGTCCACTCTGGCTGGGATAGAGGAGGACACGGAATTCTGGTGCAATAAACCACAGGCCTTGGAGCCACTGCCAAGCCTGGGGAGAGTCACTTTGCAAAGGCTGCAACTCTCCATTCGGAAGTTGAAGCTGGGACGTCTTCACTCCCTGGCTGCCTGGCCGCGCAACCCGAGGTTCAGAGGGATCAGAGATCTTGGGAAAACCCTGCAAATGCCAAAAATCATCAAGGACGCCAAAACATGATTCCACAACTACAGGGCTAAAAGGAGTGCCGCCCCACCCCCAACAGGAGGGTTTTTATGCAAAGGCAAGGCTTTGAAACCCGCGTCCAGGCCCTGAGGTGAAGAACGCCGGCCCCAGCCGAGTGCAAACAACAGAGCTGTTGAGATGTTAATGAGTGACTTAGGACCGCGCCTCTGCACAACTCAGGTGCAAAGAGCCGTGCTCTGCCCCCAGCTGCCGCCGTGCACCGCGGCACGGTGCAGGAACAGGACACCGGTGCGCGTGGCCTCTCGCGGCACGAGTCCAGGACACACAGCGACACCGGCAAGAGGGCACCGCGCCACGGGTACCGGCGGCACTGCGACACCGCGGCAAGGGCCCACGCGCGCAGCCATGTAGACACGCGCACCACGCACCCGGGCGGGGCGCCGCGGCATCGTGTGCAACAGCAGAGACACACCACGCATGGCACAGCGCGGTGGGCGCCGAAGCCCGGGCCCATGGCATGCTACATACTGCACGGCGACAGCGGGCGCCACGGCACAGGTCTGTGACACGCGTCGGTGAAGGCCCACAGTGACGCGGCACTGCCACAGTGGGCATCGCGGCACGGGGCCGCGGCGTGAAATGACAAAGTCACGATGGTCGTGATGTGGGCATGGACAGCACCGCGGCACGGGGCCGCGGCACGCATCGGCAGGCACGGTGGGTCATGGCACTGGCAGAGGGCACCGCGGCACGAGCTGTGGTGTGCAACGTCACACTGCCTGTGGCACCGCTGTGGTGGGCACCGCGGCACGAGCCTGTGGTGTGCTTTGGTAAAAGCCCACTGTGCCGCGGCAGAAGTCCATGTGTGCAACGGCAAAGTCCCACTGTGCCGGGAAGGGGGCACAGCGGACACACTGCCCCACAGCACAGACGCAGCGAGCCCCGCGGCACGGGCTGCGGTGTGCCCCGCGCTGCCCCGGTGTGCCGTGGCATAGCTCTAGTGGGCGCTGCAGCACGCGGCAAGGTGTGCAACCGCGTCGTCACGGGCGCTGCACCGCGCGCGAGCCCACGGTGCGCAGTGATGCGGGCGTGGTGTGCCAGGCACAGCACGGGCACAGGCCGCCCCGTGGCGCGCATCCATGATGGGCACTGGCCAAGCCCCAAGGTGCCCGGCACCAGAGCCAGATGCCCCGTGGCTCATCGCGCGAGTTCGTGGCTTACGCGGCACCCGTGCCAGGTGCGCGGCCGCGCCGCTCACAGGTCCGAGGTGTGCCATGGCAAAGTGATGGAGCACCAGGGGCGTGCGATGGCGTGCACGGATCCGCGAGGCGCTAGAGCAACGGGGAGGCGCGTGGCACAGGCACGGGCAGCACCGCGGCACGGCCGCGGCGTGCACAGGCAATGCGTCACGGCACAGGTAGATGCATGGCGGCTCGGAACCGGCACGCGCCGCGCGCCGCGGCTCGGGGCAGGAGGATGCGACCCAGGCTCCGGTGCTGTGTGGACTGGCACAGTACGCCGCGGCACGGGGACAGCACGCATCGCGGCACGGGGACAGGCCGGGCCCTGGCGACTGCCAGGACTGCCGGGTGTCTCACTGTCCTCCATCGCGGCCGCAGGGCAGCTCGCCGATGGGGGCCTCAGAGCCCCGCACCGCCAGGCCCACCAGCAGCCAAACTCCGGCTCGGTGGTCAGATCACCCGGGCATTTAGCCGAGCGGAGCGCGGCAACCAAATGGCACGGGGTGGTGTTTGGGTGGCCCCTGCGGGAGCTCAGCACGAGGCGCGGAAAGGGGCGGCCGGCTGCCTAGCCTGGAGCCGTACCATCCCCACCTGGCCTTCTCCGCCCACAGTCCTCACCTGGCCCAAGCCTGTGTGAACGGCGAGCGGAGGCCTGGGGGGGAGGGAGGTTGTTGGTCTCGGCTCGCTGGGTTTTGCTTTCCTCGGAGGAACAGCCGGCAGCGGACCTTCCCGCCAAGGCCGCCTTCCCCGAGGGGGCAGCTGGGACTCATTCCTCCCCGAGCCAGAACCACCCCTGCCCTGGGCCACGGCGGGACAGGAAGCTCGCAAAGTTCCCCCGCTCTTGCTCAAGGCTAGTCCCCGGCCCCTTGAGCTCCATTCCCGGCTTTTTGGTGATTAATCGGACTTGAGAGTCTCGTGGATTTTTTTTTTTTTTACCCAGCTGGCTGTGAACCATGATCCTCAGATCTCAGCCTTCTGACTAGCTAGGATGACAGGTCTGAGTCACGGGGGTGGGGGTGGGGTGCCTGGTGCCGGTATTCTGGATCTGTGTGTGTGTGTGTGTGCGCGTGCATGCAGGTGTGGGTTTCATTTTTATAGTACCAGAGGTTAACCCCAGGGCTGTCTGCTTGCTCAGCCCTCTGCCGCTGGGCTGCGGTCCAGCCTCGTTTCGTGGGATGTTCACACCGATCCTTAGCAAGTGTTGTGTGTTCTCCATGATTTCAGATGCTGCTGCTGGTGCTAAGGCTGGACTGCAGCCCCGTGACTGGTTCTGGCCTGAGTGGGTTTCCAAGATGGCTAAGTCGGAAGCCATGAAGCTCCTCGGCCCAGAAACCGCAGATGAGGCTGTGGAGGAGGCGCCGGGGGAAGAACAGGACCGCAGGCTGGGCGGCTGGAACTTGAATACTCTATAGCAATAGCCAAGAATATTCACCCCTGAGGCTGGAGGTGTGGCCCAAGTAGGTGAGCACCCGTCTAGCTGGTGCCCGACCCTGAGTTCAAACTCCAGCACTTCCAAAAGGCTGTTTATCCCTCAAGCCCTTGAGGAGAAGCTCAGCCGCCTGCGTGCTGTATGGAGGCACCGGAGGGGGCGACGCCACTAATCAGGATCTGATGACAGGCTAAGGGGACCAAACAGCTCCCCACAGACCACAGAGGCAAAGAAGCCCGGCGGCAAGACTGTCCTTTCCCTTTCCTGGCGCGGTTAGAAAGCTCCAGAACGCCTGCTTCATTATGTTCCCTGGAGCCTGTGTCATTTCATTTTCCCAACAGTCCAATCAGGGAACTGTCACAATATTTTAACCTTTATGACAACTACAGAAATTGTTCTTTTCTTTTTTCAAGGCAAGAACAAAAGAGCAAAACAACACCATACAAAAACAAGAGGAGGCCCGGTGTGTGGCGGTCACCCCATGCCCTGGCCATCGTCCCCCAAGGGGCACCGTGGGGTCCTGCTATTCCAGATGTGGTAGAAAGAGGAAGATCCTGTCTGTGGAGGACAATATCACCTCAAAGGGTCAGACACATTTGGTTTTAGGGTGCTCCTCCTCCTCGTAATCAAGTTAGGGTTTTCTCCAGGCCTGTGGACCCCGGCGGCGGCTGGCAGAGTTGCTTTTGCACTTTGTGACGGGGACCCCATCAGCCTGAGAGGCCTCCAACAGCGTGGAGGGGACTGCGAACCCTGGGAAGGGTAGAGGCCTTTTTCAGTGCTGGGAACCATCCCTTCCTCTGAATCCCCATTCTCCAGGTAAGCTAACCCTCCTCGGTAAGTGCTGGAATGTTCTCTCTTGAAATGCACCGTGGTGGGAGGAGCACAGGAAGGCCTGCTGAGTCCGGCTGGGGTGGGGGTAGCTCCCTGGGGCGTAGGGAGGCCCAGCACTTTCCCCGTACACCTAGGAGGAAAGGCGAGTCCCCGAGCTAACCCCGGTGCAGAATGAAGACTCAAGCCCAGAGGCTGATGCTCAACTTTCCCTTCTCCTCGGCCTGGAGTCCGGGCTAGACCACAGGTCGGGGGCTTGGCCTTGAGTCTGGGCTCCCCTTTGCTCAGAAAGGGTTGAGAGGGCATTTCTATTGATTCCAGGGGGGGGGGGCCTGCTCTTCCTCCCACACACACTCAAAGACACCCCAAGCAAAATCCAGCCCCTCTTCCTCCCCGTCTTCCATCCCCCAGGCTCTGAATGTGAGGGTGGTTAATGGGGCGTGGAAACCAATAAGCCTGGATGCCTGCCAGCTCCCAATAAAATATAGGGCAGGCTCTCCCTTTCTGAAAGGGAAGATCAAGCTTGGCCGGCACACCACCACTTGAACCACAGCTCCACTTCAACATTTTGCTGGTTCATTGGACATCAAAGTGTCTTAGACTTATCTGCCTGGGCTGGCTTTCAACTATGATCTCCAAATCTCAGCCTCCAGAGTAGCTAGGATTGTAGACATGAGCCACCAGCACCAGGCTAGTCTGTGACATTTTGAGTAGTTGTGTACTAGTTCTACATCCTTTTTTAAAAAATAAACATTCTCCTAATAAAGAATATATATTTTATATTATGTTGAAAAGGTTTTTATATAATTATTTGCTATCTACCTACATCCTTTGGTGAAATGTGTGTACCAATCTTTTGCCTGTTTTGGGAAATTGGCAGTTTGCTCTCTTATGGTTATACTTGAAAATCTTAGTACATTCTAGATGCATGTTCTTTTCCAAACACATTCCACGAATAGGTCCTGCATTCTCTCACGCTTCTTTTCATCTTCTGGAGAGAAATTCTAAACTTTGAAGTCTAATTTATCAACATGGCATTTTGTGGTGTGATGATTAGGAAATATTCAACCAAGATCAGTGCGATTTTTCTCCTATGGATGTATGTTGAGGCTCCATTTTGCGTTTACTGTTGATAAGTTTGAAGGGTGGTTGGTTTGTTTTTTTTTTGTATATACATAGTCTAATTGGACCAGTACCACTTGTAAAGATTGTTGTCTCTTTGCTAAATTGTGTGTGTGTGTGTGTGTGTGTGTGTGTGTGTGTGTTTGAGAGAGAGAGAGAGAGAGAGAGAGAGAGAGATGAGATTTAAACTCAGGGCTTTGCAGCTACTAGGCAGGTTCTGTACCACCAAGTCACTCCATCTGCCTGCCTTCCCTCTTTTGTCAAAAATCAAGAGTCCCTCTGTGTGGGACTAGATGTGTCTAGATGTGTGTCTCTAGATTCTCCATCCTGTTTTATTTCTCTTCCTACCAAGCACACAGCTTTACTGTAACTCTGTAATGATTCAGTATTGTTCCATCAACTTTATTCTTCCTTTTCAGAATTACTCTGATTCCAAGTCCTTTCAATTTCATATGGATTTTAGAATTAACTTAGAATAGCTTCACCAATTTCTCTCTTATAAATCTTTCTGGGACATTGCTGACCTACATGTTGAGTTTGGGGAGAAATGACTGTTGTTGTTTTTTTCCTTTCTTTCTTTCGTTCTCACCATGAGGCCCCCGGCTGGCCTGGAACTCATCATCTTCCTGACACAGCCTCCTGAGAGCTGGGATTGCAGGCATGTACCACCACGCCCTGCTGAGAAATGGCGGTAACGCCGAGTCCCCTGACCCACGAGCAGGGTGCAGGGCGTGTTCTTCTGCCTTGATTTATACCCTTGCCTTTTCTCTGCAATGTGGTGACGTCGTACAGACCTTTCTTATCTTTGGTCAGATTTAGTCATCACTGTTTAATGTATTTTGATCTTGCTATAGATGTCGTTTTTATTCCAACTTTGGAATTTATTTGTTGCTAGTGTGTAGAAATAAAATTGGCTTTTCTGATCTTCTACCCTGAGCTCTTGCTCAACTCACTGGTCAGTTCTAGTAATTCTGTTATAGCAGAGATCATGAGGCTTCCAGCATAGAATTTATAGGCATAGAGTTGTTCATAATAGACCCTTATTGTCTTTTTAATATCTCTGGGTGTGCAGCGTCATCGCTATTCTTGCTGATGTTGGTATCTTACAATTTCTCTCCCTTTATTATTTTTTTCTGGTCACTCTAGCTGGAGGCTTATCCATCTCATTGATCTTCTAAGATCTCTCAGCTTTGGGTGTCACTGATTTTCTGGGTCATTTTTGGTTTTATCACTTGCTGATTGATCTCAATTATTTCTCCTCTTCTGCTGACTTTGAGTTCGATTTGTTGTTCTTTTTCTAGATTATTGGTTTAGAGGTAGAGGTCATTGACGAGAAAATTCCTGTTTTCTCATCTAAGCATTTATGGCTGTGACTATTTACGGCCTTCCCATGGCTTATAAGATGTCCCCCAAATTCTGATGTGATGCGTTTGAATTTTCAATCATTGCACAGACATGGTCTGCTTTCCTCTTCTATCATATTTACTTGGTACTGTGCCAAGCAGTTGGGAATTTCCCAGATCTCTTTCCATTATTGGTTTCTAATTTTTAATTCCACTGCGGTCAGCAAACATACCCTGAATGACTTGTGCCTATTAAAAAAATACAGACACATATTTCACAGCCCAGAATATATTTTCTCTTTGTACGTGGCCCATGTACTCTTGAACGGAATGCATCTTCTGTCTCTGGGTGGGGTGTTCTATTCATGTCAGCTGTGTCCAACTGGCTGTTTGTGCTATCCAAGCCCACATACCCTGGCTGGCTTCCGGCCCACTTGCTTTATCAGATATTGAAAACAGACAGGGAGATATGCAACTAGCATTACATTTGGCTATTTCTCCCAGCAGTTCTTCATGTACTTTTGAAGGACTGTTATTAGATCTATATGTTTGGGATTGTTATGTCCGATTGATTAATGATCCATTGTTATTACAAAATGAACTAACACTGGTGATTTTATTTTTGGCTCATATCTACCATTACTAATATACTTTTTTTTTTTTAATGTACTGGGGATAGAACTCAAGGTACGCACGTGTTCCTGCACGCCAGTCCCGGGGCTTGAACTCTAGGCTTGGGTGCTGTCCCTGAGCCTTTTCACTCACAACAGCCACAGATCCACTTCCTGCTTTTTGGTAGTTTGATGGAGAGAAGAGAGACTTCCCTGCCTGGGTTGGCTTGGAACTGCTATCCTCAGGTGTCAGCGTCCTGAGTAACTAGGATTACAGGTGTGAGCTGCCAGCGCCCCACTTCCACAGATTACTGCAATTTTATAGATTTTTTGATAAACCCTGCAATGAATTGCAAATCATTTTATATTGACCATCAATTATCCTCTAATGAAATGTAAAGAATTTAGACTTCGCCTTGAGTATACCCGCAAGGCTGCTGTTGTGGGTACTCTCTCTGTTGTGGAGATTGTCTGGGGCTGTCTAATGCGGGGTTCTTCATGCCTGGCGGGTTCTGTTGGTGATAAACTCAGTGCTCTGGGACTTGTGTAAAAGGCTTTGTTGCTGTGAGGTTCTTGGGGCTGGGGGGGGGGGGGCGGAACGGGGATGGACAGAACTCCAAGCTGACAGTTCTTTTCTCAAGGGCACTTCAAAGATCCCAGTCTCCTCTTGTTTGTGTTGTTTCTCACTAGAAATCAGCATTAATCCTTGTTTTGTTCCTCTGAAAATGCCTTTTTTTCCCCCTGACTGGCTTGAAGAAGTTTTTCTTTTTCATCACTGGCTTAGAGCAATTTGATTATGATGTATCATGGTGGGTTTTGTTTTTGTTTTGTCTATCTTGGGGCTTGAATTTAGGGCCTAGGCTCTCTCTCTGAGCTTCTCTCTCTCTATTTTCTTTTCAGGGCTAATGCTCTACTGTCCTTATGATTGTAGTTCATTGAGGTCCTTGGAACTGGGGCCTTATAGCTGCCATCAAATTCCAACAAATTCGACTATTTTCACCTATATCTCCAAATAAGTAAGGCAGAAAGGGAAGGGGCCACAGCTCAAGTGCTAGATGGCTTTCCTAGCAAGCATGAGACTGAGTTCAAATCTCAGTACCATGCATTTGTATATTGAGCTTTTTCAGGATCTTCAGCTACATACATATACATCCAGCTGTGTATACATACACACACACACATTTAGATCCATATACATAGATTAAGCGACTTCCACTAGTCTCATGACTGACTGGAGCTACTCCAGTTACCTGGATAGTTTTCTCTGTCATTTGAAAAACCTTTTCTTCTGCAATGTTTTATCTGTCAATGATCTCAAGAGCAATTTTCGGCTCACACATCGTAATTGTCATCAACAAGGTCCACTTTCTTTCCTTTTTTTTTTTTTTTAAAAAAAGAAATCCTTCTTGTCTCTAATTAACTTTTTGAACATACCAGGATACAATTACAGTAACTGTTCCAATGTTTTTTTCCTTCTGCTAATTTCAACATCTGTGGAAGCTCTGGGTGGGATTTAACGAATGAACCAGTCTCTTCTTGGGGGCTGTGAAGTCCTGCGTCTTTGAATGTCTGGTAAACTTCAGCTGACTGCTCGACATGGAGGATTTTACCTTATTTGGGGGCTGGGTGTCTTTGTTTCCTGTAATTCCTGTAAATATTCCTGATCTTAGTTCAGGTATGCAGTCGAAGCCCTGGGAAGGGTTTGATCTTTGAGGGTCTGGGTTTTATCATATGGAGGCCAGTCAGCAGCAGCAGCATTGAATCTGAAGCAAAGTCCCCCCCACTCCCGTCCCCCATCTTCTGAGAATTCCTCCTAGCCTTGCTGAAGAACATGGCCAGTCCCCATGGCCCTGTCTTCCCAGTCCTGACCTCTCTGGCGGTGTCTGTGGTTTGCTGTTGTCCTTGTTGCTGGTGTGGGGTGCTGGGGATTGCTGGGCTGCAAGGCCTCGCCCGTCCCGAGCCCAGGCTTCCCCTCGTCCCTGCATCTCCAGCTCCCAGCCTCAGTACCTGTTTTAATTCTTCAGCATTGGATTTGAGCAGCCTAGGTCAGAGACTCTGTGGGGCGTTTGAGGGGGGAACCCTCTGCAAGCCTCCAGGACTCGCTTGGGGCAGCTCTGTCCTCCTGACCCCTGTCCTGAGGCTTCTGGCTGCCTCAGTCTCCCCAAATGCTCTGTCTTCTGAACTTACGAGTCCTCTGGGCACTGCCTGACTGTTCCCTCTCTAGTTGGAATGTCAGCCACAGAAGCAAGCCAGGGCAATCGCAAGAACCCCCGCCCCCCCCCCTTCCATCCTTCAGCTATGCCTGGTGTCTTGAAAAGTTCCACTTCAGATACTGACTTGGCACAGTGGTTTCCAGGGTGGTTCCTACCGCCCCGGTACCCAAATCAGCTTCCATTATGTGTCAATTAATGTAGACCTATATGCACATACACATAACATGTTCTCTTTGGCCCGGTGAAGAGATGGCAGCCTGCTGTGTGCAGTGCGGGGAGGTGTCTTCTACTGTGTGGTTATGAAAAGAGCATGCGCACGTGCACGCACACACACACGCACACGCACACACACGTGTACACCAGATAAACCAAGAGTGCTCTCAGGCAGCCATTCGACCCTAAGGTGGTTAGGGATCCTGGAGGAGCGGCCTCACACCAGCCTCAGCTCACCAGGAAGCCAGCAGCCCCTCGGGGCAGTGCCCTGGACAGGACAGACACAAGCATGGAGCCCTGCCCGGCCCCGGAGACACGGCAGACGCCCCCTGTGCAGGACAGAGGCTTCCACAGCGCGCAGAGGGGCAGGAAGAATGACAGGGACAGGGGGCAGCGCGCGCCCGGCCTGGCTGGGAAGGCCCACGCCAGCTGCTCTTTCCCTCGGGCAGGGAGGGGGGCTCAGCCCTGGAGAGGGCGGAGGGCGCCAGGCTCCTCCACCAGAAGTCCTTCTGGAAGACTCTCGTCCTGCTGAGATCACGCGGAGGCCTGAAACCCCTTCCCCTCGCCCCCGGACTCCACGCCCGAGGGACCAGGCCGGGACTGCTAGCCTGGCAGGCCCGGACCTCACATCGCTGGTAATGCCCAGGCCGCGAAGCTGCCAAGGTATCAGTTAATCCCGCCAAGAGGCCCGCAGGGTGGGCCCGGGCCCTCTGGGCTCTGGGGCCAAGGATCCTGAGGTGCTCAGCTGACACCGCAGTGTCCATAGAAGGCCAGGCCCAAGCCTTTCATGCCCCTGCCCGCCATGGCTGCCCTCCACGGCCCTTGAGACGGCAACACCCTCCTCCTTTTCTTTTTTCCATTTAAAACTATCATCTTTCCGTCGCTGTGCAAAGGAGTTTCGACTCAGCCTCTCGGTTGATGAGTGCAAGGCATCCTGATCCGTGTCAGCCCTGCCCTCCTTCCCCCGCATCTCCCCCGCCACCCCCCTCCCCTCAGTTTTCCTTGGTTCCATGTTCACATGCCTACGCTGAACGCTCACCCTTCATCGGCCCCCTCCCCTCCCCGCCTGCGCCCACGAACAACACACGTGCCAGCTTTCTGGTGACCCTTTTATTCAACTGTGAGTTAGTTGGCAAAACCCCATTTTTCACCTTCCCTGACTCTGGGGCCTCGGAGGTGTCCTGGACCCCAGGCCCCAGCTCCGGCCCAGGGCCTCTACCAAATGAGGACACAGAACACGTTCCAGTCCGCTCCAAGCCTTGTAAGTTAAACAACGCTGCACTTCTCGGGGCCACCTGTGCTGGCGAATGATGGATGGAGAGGTTGCTGGCCGGGCCCGAGGCGAGGGTCTGTCCTAAATAGGACATGTCGAGACTCTGGCACCAGAGCTCTGTGCCCTGCATGGAGACACGTGTGAGGCTAAAAGCGGAAAGAGCGGACAGAGCCTTGACTTTTTCCAACCTCGGTTCACCCGTCACCTGCCTCGGGCCGGGAATGGAGGGACAGGTGGTCCCAGCCCCTGGGCCCCAGAGCCTGGATTCCTGTGTTCTCAGCAGAGGCCCGAAAATAGCCTGGCGCCCTCAGTGGCCTGCCTCCTTGTGAGGGGCTCTGGGGCTTCGGGCGCAGGCCCAGGGACAAACCCCGCGGCTCCCCAGGCCTGGGGCGGAACAGTTACCTGTGAGCTTGGGGCGAGTCACCTGAGCCCTCCCTGGGGCCGGGAGGCTCGCTTTTCGCCCAAGTGCCATCATTGGCTTCTTCTCGTCGTCATTGTTGTTCATTCCCAAGGGGCCACCAGGCATGGCTTATTTCTTCCTTGGATCCGCAACACCCAGGATCCTCTATAGCTTTCCCTGAGGCTTGCGGGTTTTACTTCTATCTAAAGCCGCTGTTCTTTGTCGGGCTTTACGTGTCCTGGGTTGACAGATACAGGCAGAGCCTGAGCTCAGGCCTCCTGTGCTTCCTGGCGGAGGGTGTGATTTGTTATTTCCAGACTCGGGGATCAGAGGCGAGACAGGGTCCTCATCTGGTGGAGACAGGGCTCAGCCTTTATCGATGATGGTCACTGTCCCTAATTCTCTCTGGAATTAGACAAGACAGCTAGCTCTCGGGCCTGGTTTTATGGCTGAAGAAACTGAGGCCCAGAGCTCTGAAATCACATCCTCAAGTTTATGAAAGCAGCCATGGTGGGAGGTAACCACGTCTCCCAGTTCTATCTCAATCTGGCACAAAGGTCTTCCCCTGTGGGGGCCACAGAAACTGCTAAGAAGGGTTCCTTGTGTCAGCCTGGTGCCGCCAGCTGTTGGGATGTCACACCAGTGCTGCCTGGCGCCATGTCTCATGTCCTGGGCTATTTTAAGTGGCAGGAATTCATGGGCCTTTTGCATGTGGTCAGGACCCTTGGAGAGCCACCCACCCCCCACCCTGCTGGGGCTCCAAAGGCACCTCAAGGCCTTCCTTTGCTTCTCCAGAGGCAGGAGGGTGATAAGAGGAGAGTGATGTCTTTCCTGAAGAACCTCTGCCCTTGAGAAACCTGGGTGGCTTGCTACCCAGGGACTGTGGCCTCGGTGTCTCTCTGAAAGATTTTCTGAAGCGGGGGCCCCCCTTCAGACCATGAGAGTCGCCGGAAGGCTGACCCTTTGTACCTGACTACCCTAATGTGACTCTGTGTTCCCACCATCCGCCTGACACTTCTCACCAGAATCCGGTTTGTCCAGCTCCTCAGGCCTGGGTGGCAGGAGCAGAAGAGGGGGTTCGCTGGGTCTGTGGACAGCATCTTGGCAGTGAGGGATTGTGTGCCTACAGTCAACGTGTAACTCTCAGAAGGGGTGAGTGGGGCCCGCAGTCTGGAAATTCAAGGTCGGCCTCTGTCAAAACTCCATAGCCAATCAGAAAGAATCTGCCTGTCAAGTCCTCCACTCCAGCACCTCCCGTGCCGCCAAGTCAAGGGCAGCACCGACGTGACGGTCTATGTCCCCGGCTATTGCCAGGCTCTGCTTCGGTTACAGGCATCTGAGCGCTTCCGGCAGGTGGCGGGACCACCCAGATGTCCCCCAGTCACAAGTGGAGGAGAGCGGGGCGCGGGCTGGAATGTGGGCCCGCCTGGCGTTTGGTTTCAGCAGAGCTTCTCAGGCGCGGCCTCCACGGCCGGCCACCGCCATCACTCACCGGCCTGAACCGCTGCAGCCACGCTGGCCCCGCAGACTTCTCTGCATTCTCCAGCCTGACCCTGTCGAGGCACAAGGCGGGGGGCCGGGGGGGCGGGGAGACACAAATAAGATCTCTAGGAGAAATCTCCCCCTCCTCTGGGGGTCCTCGGGGACTTTTGTTACCACGCAGCAAGTCCTTGAGGCCTACACAACCCCCCTGGGTCTGGGAATGGAAGAATGTCACAGATTTGAGACGCAGGGTCAAAGGGCAGGGGGCTCAGCCCATTCCGCGTTCATAACCCCGCCCTCTGTTTGGGGAGACGAGTGGGGGCCTCCCCTAGGGAACAGTCTGTACTGGAACCCAATCTTCCCTCCAGCTCCTCAGGAAGCCCTAGCTCCCTGGCCCCCCTTCCGTTTAGAGGGGCGACCGCGCCCTAATTGTGCACCCCAGACCTCACAGGGAGCAGCTTGAGCTCCCATCTCCAGTTAGCCGGCAGGCTGCGAAGCCGGGCCCTGGATCCCCGCCAGGGATCGGGGTAGTTCAGGCCCCCCGGCCGGACGTGAGCGGAAGCAGCAGGCCGAGGCCTGTGCATCCTGAGACTCAGGCTGAGGGACCCAGAGGACCAGGACGGACAGACTGACTGACAGACAGGCCAGGGACAGGCCACGCGCTCCCCCCATGGGGCCTTCCCAGAGCCCTGCACAGGAAGTCGCCCCAAACTGCCTGTCCCAAGGGCCTCGGCTCACCCAGAGCCGCCTTCCGCGTCCAGGGACAGTGTCACCAGGGCCGCATCCGCAGGCCACGGAGTTTCCGTCTGGCTCGTCTCCAGATCAAAGGAGCTTTGCCCAATGTGTTGCCGAGCCCCTCGGGGCTCTGCAGACGGAGGCAGCGATGTCTAGGTGACCGGCGCGGGCCTTCAGCCAGGTGGGCCCCGCCGCCAGCCGGCTGCCCAGGTCTCCCGGCCTTGGGTGCTGCGAGGACACACAAAGATGGCTTTCATGGCGAGGCCTTAGAGCCTCCCTGGAATGAGGCAGGGTTTAAATAAATACAGAAGGAAGTTGGATGTCGGGGCCAGACTGGGCTTGCCCAGGGTGGTGGGTGCCACTGAACTAAAAAAAAAAAAAAAAAAGTGCTCCCCCCGCCAGCAAGCGCCGGGCTCAGGGCGGCAGCATCAGGAATAATGGTTCTTCTGTCCATTCACGGGGGCCCCTGCGCACCCCTGCTCAGCAACAGATGTGGCAAATGTGTGTTTGCTGATGGCTCCAGCGCCCGGGACTCACTGGGTACAATGCACAGACCAGACTCTGTCTGCGGCCTGGTGAGGAGTTTAAGCTTCCTCCAGGCGACAGGATGCCAGAGCCTTAGGTTCATGTCTTCGCTCTTTATGAACGATGCAGTGAGGTGTCGGCCGGGGGCGGGGGGCGGGGGGGGCAGCCAGGTGTCGGGGCGCAGGGGCCGGGTGGTCTCTGGATACAGCACCCTTGCTCAGACTGGGAGATGAACGACCAGGAAATGAGGCGGAGCGAGCGTTTGGGCAAGCACAGCCCACTTACTGAGCTCCTCTTCCGGTGGGGAAACTGAGGCACACACCCAGGACTTGTGTAAAAATAAAACAGTGGTAAGTCAAACCTTCCCCAGGCAAGGGGCCCCTGGGGAAGGTTGCCGACCTTCCATCTGAATATGCTGGTTCACACACACACACACACACACACACACACACACACACACACACACACACACGCTAAGACATAAATGACCTTTGACTCCTGAGAAGTTCAAGGCCCAGCCCGTCACCCCCCCCCCCCACTCTGTGCTTGCAGCCGGGGGGTCCTAGTTGTAAAACATAATGAGGTCCAAAGGAAGGCAGAGGAGGCTGGCCGCACAGGCTACCACCCTTGTACAGGGCCTGGGGGATATTTTGCAAAGCTTAGAGAAGCCCAGAACCTTGTCCTGACCCTCTTGATGGTTCTAGGGTCCCCCCAAACCAGGTGCCTCCGTGGAGGGGAGTTCAAAAAGTTGCCTTCCGGGCTGGGGATATAGCCTAGTGGCAAGAGTGGCCCTAGGTTCGATTCCCCAGCACCACATATACAGAAAACGGCCAGAAGCGGCGCTGTGGCTCAGGTGGCAGAGTGCTAGCCTTGAGCAAGAAGAAGCCAGGGACAGTGCTCAGGCCCTGAGTCCAAGGCCCAGGACTGGCCAAAAAAAAAAAAAAAAAAAAAAGTTGCCTTCCTCCTCCTCACCACCCCCAGCTCGTGCTCAGGGGTGCAACCATGGGGAAGGTTGGGGTGGGCAGCCACCCCCCGAAAAAGGGGGATTGGTTAAAGAGATCTCACTGTCCTAACTCTGGATCTTTCACAATGAACAAACTCGAAAGGGTCTTTCAGGATAGATGGTGACCCCCACCCCCGCCCCAGGGGCAGATAAAGGAGAAGGAAGGGCTGAGCAAGGCCCCTGACAGAGACGGGTGGGGGTCACAGCGCCCTGTGTCCCCACGCAGTGCCCCCCCCCCAAGATCACACCCGAGGGCAACCGAGAGGGAAAGAGGCCCCAGGCCTCCTCCTGATACCAAACTTACAATTTTTCTATGAATTTCGCTTTCTAGGCCACTTCAAGGCCTCCCTCATTTTCATATAATTTTTTTTGAAATCACCAGCTGTGATTGTAGTGTGGATCAGCATAACCTTTCTAGAAGAAACACTTCATGTCCTCATTTTCTTTTTTTTTTTTTCTTCTCTTCTCTGCTCAGATGGAAGAGGTACTGGGGGCTCTTTTCTCCTCCCCCCCCCACTCGCTCCAGAGCTATTTGCAATTATAAGAATCGTGGGGACCTCTCTGCCCATCGTGAGAGAAATGGCTGGCTGCGAGAACTGAGCGGCATCGGCTGACGTTTTCTAGCGAGCGGCAGCCGCGGGCGAGGGCCTGGGCGCGGGGACTCGCGGGCGAGTTGTCAGGAGCAAAGACAGGTTGAGGAACCGTATGTGTTGGGGATCCCATCTGTTTTTTTTCCCTAAAAAAAAAAAAAAAAGCATGCGTATGTACATATTTAGTTCCATGACTGTATATGCCTAAAAATATTTGGAAGGCATCACAGCAACCGGTTAGCAGTGATTATTTTGGGGGAGCATACATTCTTCTGTATTTGAATCTGCTATAGCAAGCTGCTCCTGTCACATTAAACAAAGACGAGCAACAAATGGCTTCCCTCCGGAGCCGGTCCCAGTTCCAGCAGCGCCGGCCCTGTCCACCCCGTGGATTTAGGCCCACTGGGCTCCCGAGGGGGGCCCTCCATGCCCACATGTTGACATGCACCCCAGGCTCGGCCTGCCCCCTGGGCTGGCACCATGCCCAACACTGCTCAGAGGTGGCTTCTATCTAGCTGGGGTGCGCTCTCCCCTCCCTTCCGGAAGAGCATGGGCAGGAGGGCTAGCTGTTAGAGAGACACGGAGACAAAGACTCTGCAGTGTGAACACGGGGCCGGGTGCTCCACCGTCCTGTACACAGCCCGCCCACCCGCCCGCCGGGCTCCACACCCCTGCCCTTTGCTGGGCTGGCTATGCCTTGCCACGCCTGGGAATTCCCAGCAAGATGGCTGCGGCACCAGCCGACTGAGAGCCGGGCCTGCCAAGGGTCCGAGGCGCCCACACACCTAGGAAGGAAGCTGACACGGGCTCGTGGGGGAGTGTGCACGGATGCGGCTTTCAGATAGAAATGATTTCCTCAGGAGGAGCTGCAGGTGGACAGACCCATAGTAGCCAAGGGCGGACCACTGGATTCCCAACCCCAGGGACCCAAGTTCCCTGTGCTCAAGGTGTGGCTGGTACTCAGTTCAGTGCTGACAGGCCCATCTTACGAGATGGAGGCAACGGAGAAAGAGGGGATGGCGTCCGGCTTTGGATGTGAGCAGGGGCCAGGCAGGCCGGGCAGTCGGGGCCCCACCGCCCGTTAAACCTCGGCCAGTCAAACACGCCCAGGCCGCACGCAGTCCCAGGCCCGGCCGAGGCCTGCCTGAAACCTCCAGGAAGAATAGAGAAATCAAGTCAGCCCTAATTAAGTCACACACAGAGGCCAGGGTCGGGGGGCTGGGCCACCTGCCCCGGCCCTCATTGTGCACAGTTAATCCCGTCCAGGTGTCTCCTGGCACTCCCTGATCAATTAGTCACTGCAACTGAAGCCGAGTGTAATTAATTATTCAATTTTGAGCTGTTCCAGCTTAATGCGTCTAAAGTGACATCATAGAGCCAGGGTGTTCTGCAGGCCAGGGACAAAGGCAGACAGGTCTGAACAAAGCCCCCCTCCCCCCGCACCTGACCCTCTCTGAATCCCCACTAATCCCCCCGGCCGCCCAGCCTGAACCCGCTCACCTCCCGCCGCAGCCCAGCAGGTGCACCGCCGGCCCTGCACGTGGGGGCTGTCAACCTGGGCCGGTGGACCCCCAGGGCAGTGCACCCCAAATGAACCCGCTCTTCTGTCACTACCAGAACTCTGTGACTTCAAGTGCCCCCCCCCCCCCCGCAGCCCGTTACCAGGGCTCTTCCTCACCGTGGGGAGAGCTGGTGCAGCCTTCTCTCCCTTGGTGGGGCAAGAGATCACTACGTGGCGAAGGGTGAGAGGTCATGGTCCTTACCCCTGGCCCACCCCCGACACGGACATCTCCCCAGAGTGACACCTCCAGCCCGCCATGCCACCTCTGCCCTCTCCCCTGCCCTCTTTCGCCCTCCCGTTCTGCTTCCCAGGCCTATGGCCGTCCTGCTGGACCTCAGTGTCTGCGGCTTAGAATGGCCCTTGTAGGTTGCGATGCCCACTTCCGGGAGCCCAACGAGAGCTTGCCCCTTTCTGTTCCCCAACTTAGACGCACGCACGGCTCTCCCTCTGCCTCAACGGCTCCTGCAGCCCCCCTCCCCCCCCACTCACCGTCATACGCCACCCCAATCCCGGGTGCTAAGCACGCGTTTACACCGCACCTCCGGCTAGGGGCAGCCGCCTTTCTCCCTGGCTGTGTTTTCTGGAGCGCCAACTCCTCACTGAGCGCACAATGGACCCTCCAGAAATGTGTGTTGAATTCGTAAAGGGAGAAGTGATGAAATCAGCCAGTTGAACTCACTATGCGCCCCTCTCTTTCTCCTGCTCGAGAGGGGGGCCTTGAGCCTCCTGGCTACATAGTGGCCTGTGCCGACGCTCTGGGATGTTTGCCCTCTGGTCTCTCATGGCTACCCAGGCCTTCTCTGCCTCCCCATTCCCGCTGGCCAGCTTGGCTCAGGCTCATGGTCTCGGCGCCTTTTCCCGGCCCTCCCCCTGGGGCTCGGCCTCCGGGATCCACCGGTGAGCTCCTGACTGGACCTCCAGAAAGGCGGGAGGGCTTGTGGTCTTTCCAGTGCTTAGGTGTGGGGCTGAGCGGAAGAGTCCAATGCCCGGCATGCGTGAGGCCCTGGGTTCCGTCACCCACACCGCGAAAAACGTAGATAAGGAAATAAAATCAAGCACTAGGCAATCCAGCCTCACCCATGGCAGCCCAAAAGTGGAACCATCCAAGTGTCCATCCGAGGACAAGTGGATAAACAGAACAACACGCTCAATAGCGGCAGCCCCAAGAAGGAGGGAAATTCTGACACCTACTGCAACACAGATGAAATTCGAGGACTCCGTGCAGAGTGAAGCAAACCAGACCCGAAAGGAGAAATTCTCTACGACGCCACTCCTGTGACATACCGCAGGGAGTCCAATTTGTGGAGACAGAAAACAGAATAGATGTTGTTAGGGGCCGGGGGAAGACGTTACTATTCAGTGGGAACTGAGTTTCTGTCTGGAATAATGAAAAAAAAATTCTGGGGATGAATTAAGGGGACAATGGCAGAATAAGGTGCTTGGATTTAGCACCCCTGACCATTTGTGTTTGGTTAGAATAGGGGTGTGTGCGCGCGCGCGCGTGTGTGTGTGTGTGTGTGTGTGTGTGAATCCTGGGGCCTGAACTCAGGGCTTAAACATTGTCCCTGACCTTTTGTGCTCAAGGCCAGTGCTCTACCACTTGTGCCACAACTCCACGTCTGGCTTTTTGATGGTTACTTGGCGATAAGTGTCTCACAGGTGTTCCTTCTCTGGGCTGACTTTAAACTGTGCGTCCTCAGAGCTCCCGAGCAGCTAGCATGACAGGCCCGAGTCACCAGTGCCCAGCCTAGAAGAGCTAATTCTATGTGAGGCCCGTAGTCCTGGGCCATACACTGATTCTGACAGCAGTGGATCCGATGTATACAGACAGTGGCTTCGTGGTGTTACAATGTTGCTAGGAAGCTCCAAAGACATGTGCTTGTGGGTTTCTTGAGCTTTGTTTTGTCTGTAACCAGGGCTCGCACTAGGTACTACACTAGGTACTACCGAGCCATGCCCAGCCTGTCATTCAATATCTTACTGCAACTTCCAATGTGTTTAGGGACAAGCTCACTTCCCATCATGTTCTTGTCACCTGTGATGGCCAGGTGGGTCATCTAAGAGCCACAGGCTGCAGCACACCATGTACAGGAAGCCGCCGGCCCCAGTGGAGAGATGACCTCATCACCAGGCATTTCTCAGAGCCTGCCTTTGTTGTCAACTGACACACGATTGAATTTTAATACAGATGTAACATGAAGACATCAAAACACAAGCTCCCTCCGGATGAGCCCCCCTGAGCTTGCTTTATGGGCCACGGTTCCCTCGGTGCCCCAAATCCCTCCACTTCAGCCTCGCGCCTCCTCTCGGGAGCAGTTCCCCCACTGTCACGGCTGGGCGTCCCCCCCCCCCGCCCCCCAACCTGCTCGCCTCCTAGGGTCAGGCCTGCTCAGCCCCTCGCCAGGCTGGTATCCATTCCGTTTCTCCAGGAGACCTCTGCAGGCCTGGGAATGCTTGGTGATGCGATAGCACGGCTATAGGCGCACCTGTAATCAACACCAACACAGGCAGGAAGGTCCATGAGACTCCTGCCTCCGATTAACCACCAAAAAGCTGGAAGTGGAGCTGTGGCCTAAGTGGTAGAGCACCAGCCTTGAACGAAAGAAGCTCAGGGACAGAGCCCAGGCCCTAAGTTTGGGATAACGGGGCTACATCCTCAGTGAAGTCAGGAAGGCTAAAGGACTTCCTGGGGCCTGCTTGCCCCATTCCTCTTCCGTGGGGTCCTCTTGCACCCCTCCCGTTGCTCTCGGCTCCCAAGCTCCCCACCTAACCCACTGGGTGTCCCAAGGGGAGGGTCTGACTACTGCAAGAGGGCCAGCGAGGGCCATGGAGCCCCAGAGAAGCCCCCTGGGCACCGCAGGGGCCGCGCCTGCAGTGGACAACACACATTCCTGGCTGTCCACCGCGCTGCAGCAAGAAGAAAGAAGATAAGGGAGGGGAGGCCAGGGGTGGAAGAGACCAAGGGAGACAAAGGGATTCTGACTGAGGCTGGGACCAGGAGGTGCCTTCCAAGAGTCCCTGGTGCTCTTCCTGGGCCAGAAGCAAGGTTGAGAAGGTGCTAGAAAAGGCCTAGGAGGCCCTACAGAGCACAATCTTCTTCCTGGGAAGAGTAGAGGTTGTGGAGCCTAGAGGGCTTCTCCTTTCCCTTCTCCTTCACTCTCCCCTTCCTCCTCCTCTTCCTCCTCCTCCTTCTCTTCCTCCTCTACCCTCCTCCACCCTTCTCCTCCCTTTTCCTCCTCCTTCTTTCTTCTTCTGTTTATGTGTGCCAGTACTGAGGCTTCAACTGGCCTGAGCTTTTTCGCTCAAGGCTAGAACTCTACCACTCGAACCACAGCTCCTCTTCTGGCTTTCGGGTAGTTATTAGCTATCTGAGTACTTGTTACATGGAGGGAAGCAGGGGGCAGGATTGGAGGGTGAGCTGCTCTGCGGCCAGATCGGTGCCATTCGGAGACCAGGCCAGGGACCCTGCAGGCCAGCAGGGCAGAGGTGAAGGCCAAAAAGGACCAAAAGTGCCAGTAGCCAGGCTGAAACAGCCTCTTAGCATCGAGGGCCAGGCTTCAGGGTGAGGACTCCCATGGGGCTCAGCCTCCTGCACTCCATTTGGAATGTGGTGAGGTGGGGGCCCCTTGCCTGGGACCCCCAAGGTAAGGCGCGGGGGCGGGAGGTGGCCTCGGAGGGCATCACCCACTCCCAGGCGTCCCCTCGGGACCCTGCGGGGCTGGGAGCGCAGCTGAGGCAGCCATGGTGGCACCGGGCTGGCAAGGCTCCCCGCGGTCGTGTCTAATTGCCTTGCGGCCTAGCTGATTAGCACGGTCACCGCCAGCCTCCGGGAGGAGACGGACGTCGTCGGGGAGCCAGGAATTAAGCCGAGACTTTGCAAGTTCATGCCGGTGCCTGCCCCGGCGAGCAACATGGCGTCCGTGGGCGGCGGCGTCGGGCCTCATCCAAGCTTGGCTCAGACGCTCTCATCTGTTGACCCAAGTGGGGCTCCTGGAAAGGCCGGGGACTCCCCGGGCGCTGTTCCTGAGCTAGCCCTCTGGGCAGGCACCCCAGGACTGCGTGGCCCCCAGAAACAACCGAGAAGGAAGCGGCGGCGGAGCCGGCGGGCCGCGCCCTCGCCTCCGGGGGAGCAGCAAGCCCGTGGCTTTCGAAGAAAGGATGTCGGCCAAGGCCTGAGGCGGCAACCTGACCACACGGCTTGGCTACCGCCGAGGCTGCCGGCGTGGATTCTCCAGGAATCGCCGGCCGGCCCGGGAGGATGTGGTCAGAGATGGCGGGGAGAGGCGGGAGGGCCCACTCCCAGCACCCCACGGGGGGAGCCGGCCATGGCGGCTCAGGGGGCCCCGGGGATGGGCACGGGGCCCCCGGGAAGACAAGACCGACTTTCAAAGGAAACAGACGGCTTCTGCAAGCCACGCAGCCTCCCCAGCCTGCGCAGAGGGAGAGAGGGGACCGAGGGGCTCGCGCGCCCCTTCCTCCCCCCTTCCCAGGCCAGAGGCCAGGAGCAAAGTGCACCCCTGCCCCACCCCTCCAGCCACAGGTACACCTCTCTACCCCTGTGGACTATTCTAGAATCTTCCCAGTCCATTTCCTCAGGAAGCCCTCTCTTCAGAGAGCCCCCTTGGGCTCAGGGTTGTCTAGAAAGTTCCCCCCCTCACCCAAGTCTTTTGAGGTAGCCCCGAAACAAGTGCCTGTGAGCTGCTCCGTGAGCTACAGGATGGACACACGCCACCTGGCACTGTCCGTGCCCGGGCACCGGGTGATCTGAGCCCTGAAATAGGCTTCAGAGCCGAGGCCCCGCCGCACAGGGCTCCAGGGCTGGACTCTCGGGGCTATTGGATTTCATGATTTCTCCTGCAGCCTTGGTTACGGGTTAGCATGAATTTTCTCACCCCTTAATTATAGTCCTGGCATTCGAAAAACACCCCAACACCTCCCCCTCCCTTGGCGCCACCCCTCATGCCTGCCCATTCCCAAATGCTCTTTGAGCCACAGTTAATCCCCCGGTGCCGTTTATGACCTGCCCTGCCCGGCCCCTCGCCTGCACTGACCGCATACCCCGGGCCCGCGCCCGCCACCTGCCTTACAAGGCAATACCGCCCGCCACGAGTGCCACTTTGGGACAAGGCAGGCGGACAGAGAATGTCAGGATCTTTTTTTATGTGCTGAGCCCAGCCATTCCAGAGGCCTGAGGAACCGGCAGCGTGCGGCCTTGGAGCTGAACTTGAACATTTGCCGTTTTCCAGGGGGCGGGGTTGGGGGATTGTGGAAAAAGTAAACCTGTGGCCTCTTTGGCTTCGGTTAGAAGGAGCAAACTGAAACATCGAGGCATTTTTCTCTCCCAGCCGCAGACCCATTCTGGTTTATGGTCTGTCAACTAAGTTAGGATAATGAAAGGCTCTCAGAAACGGGGCTACGCCTCCACACGGGTGTCCCCCGCTCTCCCCTGAATGGCTGTGTCTCACACGTGGGAACAAGAGCCAGTCCCAACCTCCCACTCTTCCCCCCACATCTTCCCCTATGGGGGGGCAGCAGGAAATCCGCACAGGGGTCAAGGTGTACAGCATTTCTTTGGAAATAAAGGGGGAGTGCCAAGGGGGGAAAGGTGGGCGCATAGAGCTGTCACTTAAGGAACAGTGTGGTGAAGCTGACCCGGTCCTTACGCTGGAGACACAGTCGAAATGTCCTGAGCACCCGAAAGAGCAGACAGAACTACAGGGCACGGCGGACAAGAGGGCGAAGGAAAACTTGAGACACCAATCACACACAGAATTCCAGCAGCCAGAATGTCTTAGCAGGGGGTGGGGCGGGGTGGGGGGATGAGAGAAGGGAGAGGCAGGGCTGGGACCACAGCCCTGGCCCACAAACATGGGGTGCAGCAGTGGAACTTCCGAGACCCACCAACCTGCTCTCCGCTGGGCATTGAGGACATTGCTGCCTGGCCCTGGATCAGCCCCCCAGAGTCCCCGAGGGAGCAGAAAGCCTCCCGGAGAGAGGATGAGGCCTATCAGAAGAGCCACAGGGCAAGATGTCTGCCTAAGGCCTGGCTCTGGGCCTGCCTGGCGCATGCGCCTGCCCGATTTCCCCTCCAGTCCTAAACCCCAAAGGGGACATGCTGGCTCAATCCTCTCCCAGGGGGCTCGGCCAGCCTGAAGCGCACCAGGAGAACATCTTTATCTGGGATCCCAGCCCTCACAGAAGCCCCCCAAGGCCAGAGACCGACTGGGCAGAGGAAGGCCAGGTCCCCTCTGCCGGGGGCCCACAAGCTCTTTGTGGACAGATCAACAAAGATCCTCTGGGGAGCAGCGGGGCGCGGCCTTGGGATAAGGAACAAAGGGCTGGGCGGCCTGGGAGGGGAGCACGGAGACCTCTCCCTTGACCTCCTGGGGGGTGGGAGCTGAGTCACGGGGAGGCCCAGGCTGGCCTGATCCTGAGATTTCCTGCAGACCTCCCCCCCTGCCTCAGCCCCTGGTAGATACGCTTGGGGGTCCCTCCTGGACTGCTGTGGCTCTGGTCTGTTGGGGTGGGCTACAGCCTCCCCGGTGGGTTACTGAAGCGCTCCTAAGGCCTCTGCCAGAGGCCCCCTCCCCTGCCCTCCTCCATTCCAGCGCCCGGCCGGCCGCAAGGACACGGCGCCAGGTCATTCGTCTTCTGTCGCTCCTCTGAGGTCACTGGACAGGAATGGTGGCATCTGCTGTCCCCGCACACGGCTGTAACAAGATCGGCAGAGCCCCCTCGTAGGCCTCCTTACAAGGCCTGCCGCCACCCTGAAATAGCCTTGATGCATGTACGGAATCTTCTGGAACCAGTGGACCCCACATTTAAACATTCCTGGCACCGTGCTGATGTTTGGTAGTTACCAATAAGGCGGCAGAGAGGGTGGGGGTGAGCTCAGGGGTTCATTGCTACCAGGGGCCCCCGGGATCAACAGTGCACATGTTTCCCTAATGTGCTGATGCCCGTGCCCGCGTGGGCTGGCACTGGGCGCTGCCTCCACCCGGTTGATATCTGTGGTCACCAGCCGGGCCCAGCGCCAAGGCCTTACCCCTGAAAGGGAAACTGAGCCCAGAGAGTTTCAGTAAGATGGCACCCTTTGCTGTCTGACACACACACACACACACACACACACACACACACATGCACACGCACACACACACACACGCACACACACACACACGCACACACATACACACGCGTGACAAAGGGGTTGGGGTGGGGGCTGGCTGAAAGTTCTTGAGAATGGAAGAGTGGGCCTTGGAACTTGAAGAGGGAAAGGGCAGCCAGGCACAGCAAAGACCCTTAAAAGCCCCCACCCCAGCGGGGTCCTCTCCTCCGAGCTCCTGACGGGGCTCCGCAGCGCAGGGCCGGTTGCTGAGGTACCGTGGATGTGTGGCCTGTGCGCTCTTGGTGGCGGGGGGGGGGGGGGGGGCTGCCTGTACAATGGGAGGTGTTCAGGCAGTACCACGCCCCCACCATGGCGGGGGAGAGGGGGGAACCCCGGCCCACACTGTAAGGGAGACACTTTTAAATACAAGTTGTTGAACGTTTTCTGTGAAGCAGCCCCAAGATATGCTAAGTGCCAAAAAAGCGAAACAAAATATAACACTGAGTGGGAAGTACTACGATACAATGTTAACTTAAAAAAAAAAAGTTGTGTGCAGCGTTATAGCAAAAATATAAAATTATCCTTGCGAAGAAATTACATGAAAGAAATATGCTAACGTGTTAATAGTGAGTGTCTAGGAATAGCAGAACTATAAATATTTGCTTCTTTGTCCTTGCCTGTATTTCCTAAAACTCCTCTCTAAGGTTTTTTTTGGGGGGGAATAAATAGAAAAAAAAATGATTAATAAGATTACTAGTAGCCAGGCCCTGGTGGCTCACACCTGTAATCCTAGCTACTCTGGAGGCTGAGATTCAAGGCTGGAGGCTGGAGCACAAAGCTTCCTAGATGGTTATCCCCAATTCCCCAGCGAAAGTCCACAAGTGGAGCTATGGATTACTGGGTAGAGTTTCAGCCTCCAACAAAAAAGGTAAGGGGTAGCACCCAAACACTGATCGGAGCCCCAGGATTGGAAAAACAACGTCAACAAGGGGATGTTAGTGAATTCCACCCTGCTGAACTTGAGAACAATCTCTGGGCATTGCCTCCATCCAAGCAGGGATGGCACCTTCTGTCGATGGCCCGGTGGCGTGGCAGGTATGTTCTTGGGCTGGAAGAGGCGCCTGTGGTCCCCCTCCTTCTTCCCAACTCACTACCAGCTCCTGACACCCACCTCCCCTCCCCGGGCCTGCCTCACTGGGGCTGCTCCTGGAGTCCCGTGAGCCCTAGCAGGCACTGGGTGGAGCTCAGGGTCTCTAAGAAGCCAGATCTCACCCCACAACAAAGCCAAGGCCACAGAAAGCTCCGGCCTTGGCGCTGGGTCTGGAATCCCATCACAGAACTCACGGCAGACAGGTGTGAGGGGAACACAGACAGTCATGTTGAGGGGCGGGGCAGGAAGAAGGATGGGGGGAGGAGGAAGTTGGGAAAGGGTCAGCAGGCAGCCTCGCTCCAGGGCCTGAGCAGCTTCTGGAGGCCGGGGAGCTGGGAAGGCCGCACCTCCCCTTCACCTGCCTCCCAGGTGGACGGCCTACTGGGTAGTGTAGACAGGACCCCAGCACCAAAGGCACCAGATATCAGACTCCTACCCACCTTTGGGGGGTGGGGGGAGGCACTTCCCTTAGATGGGCTACACCCGAGATGGGAAGCATGGGGGGCGGGGAGGCCAACGAGAGATGCAAGGCAGCGAGCGCTCAGGTCTCCTCACCAGCACCCCGGTCTCCTCAGCAGTGGCCGCCTCAGAAGTGGGGAGCAGGGCCAAAGAGCCCAGGGCGGTGTTGGGGCCCAGCCCAACGCAGCAGCCCAGCAGCCGTCAGTGCGAGCATGCTGCCCTCGTGTGGAAGCCGGGGCCTGGATGGCCCTGGAGCCATGGACACCCCCTGGCCCCCCAACCTCACGGGCCGGGGCGCCTCTGCCTCCACCCCACCCCACCCCCCAGCCACAGGCCTAAGTGGGCCCAGATGGTTTGGGAAGCGTGGACTGGCAGGGCTTCAACTCGGCACGCTTAATCCTCGAAGGGAGATTGACAGCCCGCCCGGGACAGGGCAGCCCCCCTGGAGCCCGAGGTGGCCCCGGTACCTGCCCTGTCTCCCCGGACCCGGCGGCCCCATGCCTCCCGGGAGTACAGTGTCTTCGGTGGACACCCTGGCCACCCTGGCCCCACGCTGGCTCGCCTCGGGGGCCCAGTCACCCCTCCCTCGGGGCATCCCGGATCGCAGGAAGAGCAGAGATGGCCGCGGGCAGCATTCCTCTCTGCCCGGCCCCCTGCCCCGTCCGCTCGGCGCTTACTCCTCCTCTAGACCCCTCTCCTGACAGTGGACCCTCCCTCCCTCCCCCCAGCACCTTCGCTAAAGCCACCACTGGCTACGGCCGGAGGATGGAGGATGGAGAGTTCAAGGGCAGCCTGGACTACTTAAAAGGACCCAGTCTCCACCTTCTCTTCCTCCACCACCACCCCCCAAAATCCCCAAAGCAGGAGGAGGATCGGTGAGGGTCCCGGGGCGCAGCCGTGTGCTGGAGTGGAGCACTAAAGAGAGCGATCACCGATCACGGATCACGGAGGAGGACGTGAGGACGGCGAAACTGGAAGACGGCGAGAGAGCAGCTCCGGGCGGGGGAAGGTGACAGGTGCGTCAGGTCCCACACCCTCCACGGAAGCAGCGCCCGCCGAGGGCACCCCCAAGCGGACAGAGTGACACCGCCAACTCGGCCAGCTCCTCCCCAGGGACGCGGCAGAGCGTGGGGGGGAAGGGGGGCCGTCTCCCCCGCGTGGGCACTGGCCGGCGACACCCGAGGAAGGACAGTGCACCGCCGCTCAGCGGCGTGGACACCCCCCCCCCCATCTCCCGGAGCCAGGACTTCCTGCTGGAGGACGAGAGCCACGTGTCTGCGGGGACAGACGGCTCCCCAGACGGCTCTCGGCAGGGGAGCTGGCTCTGTGAGAAAGGCAGAAGATTCTAGAACGTAAATTGGAGAAGGACCTCCCCTCCCCAGTGGCCTTCATTTTGCTCTGCCCATCCACTTGGGTCTCAGGGACGGGGCTCTGGGCGCTGGGCTGTCTGACTCTGCCTTCTGGGACGGAGGTAGCCATGGCATGAACCCCAAGGAGAACCCCAGGGGCGAGAAGCCCCTGCCCGCCTCCTCTCGCTGGGCATTCTGTCCTGCCAGTAGCTGTGGGTTCCTCCTTGCCCGCTCCAGACTCCAAGATCATACTTTCCCGTGCATGTGTGTGTGCGTGCGTGTGTGTGCGTGTGCGTGTGTGCGCGTCATCTCCAGGTATGACAGTACCCCTGGTTAATGATGGTCCCCCCTCCCCCGCACTTCCATCCCTCTTCCCTCCGCTCCAGATCCCAAACGTCATCGCTACGGCTCCGCCATGCGGAGGAGCTGAAAGGCAGCGGGCACGCGGAGACCGCGCTGCCCGTCCTCCGGTCTCCGAGGCGAGCAAGGGCTAGATCCTCGCTCGACGGGTGGGAAACGGAGGGAGGGAATTCTGCGCGAGCGCCGATGGCGAGGCCGATCCCGTCTCCGCGGGCTCCGCACCGAGCCGGGGACCTTCGCCGGGCCGTGCTTTCACGGTGGCCCCCAGTGACGCCACGGGTGGCATCACCTCTGGCTCCGTCCCCGGCGGCGGAGGCTCCCTCTCCAGTCGCTTACGACGTGCGTTGCATCAATCCCCCCCCCTTCCTCCCGCGGACTGGCTTAAGTCCCTCCACTTCTCAGGGCGTTCGCCGAGGTCGGCGTGGGCCTCCCGTCTGCCCTCCGACGTGGCGCTGCGGCCAGGCGCCTGCGCGTGGCTCCGTGAAGCCTCGGGGAGCCTCGCGCCGGGCCTCACCCCGCGGCCAGTCCCTCCCGCCCGGGCACCCGCCCGCCGCGGCTCCCCGGCTTCGTCCACTCGTGGTGAACCCCCCTCAGAGTGTGCCGGTCCTCTGCGTAACCCCCGGAAGAGCGCTCCCGTCCTGACCGAGGGACGAGGCTGAGCACGCGCCTGTTGCCTGGGGACTTGGCCCCCCCTGCCCCCCCACCCCAGCCCCAGCTCAGCCCAATGACCCTTTGTGGACCGGGGTCCCCGCCGCAGCCGCGGGTCCGGGCCTCTCCCTCGCCGCCCGGTCACCTCCGCGAACACGCCGCCTCCTCAGCGACGCCTAGCTCAGTACCACATCATTCCCAGAGCCGCTGGTGCGGGAGCCTTCCAGAGCCTTCTTCCCCTCCTTGTCTCTGAAGGATCAGGCCAGGTGAGGTCCAGCTCCGGGGCTTCGGGACAGTGGAGAATCTGGGGGACGCCGGAGAAGGTTCTGGGTGAGCCTCTAAAGTGGCAGATTGAGAATTTGTCAAAAGGTCTGCCTGTCTCCTGGGCAGGCCTAGCGCCAGGTGATTAAAACCCAACGACCTAATAAACACCCCAGACGCCGGCACACGCGCACACGCCCTCAGGGGGATGCTAGAGAAAATTCAGGGCTGAAGTGATTCCCCCCCCCCCCCCCAGCAAGAAAGACGGGGTGGCTTAATTAAGAGCTATCCTTAATCGTGGACAAAGCAGGTCGGATTTCTTTAACTCATTCCCCATTTCGCTCATTTCTTCTTCCTTTCTCTTCTTCTCCCTTTCCCCGAGGGTGTCTGGACAGGAGTGCCCAGCGGATTTTAGAAGGCTGGGTGGGGAAACGGTCTCCCGTTCGTTCTTCTGACGGGAGGGAGCCCCCCTGGCGCTGGCTCGTTATTTTCAAAGGGGAGGCGAACCCTGCCGCCGACGGCGGGGGGAGGGAGCGGGCGGGCGGGCGGCACACTGGAGCTCTCAGCGGGCGCTTCGTTAGCGCGGTGGCAGGCTGCCCGGTCAGCCCGCGGGAGGGTGGCACAGCCGGCTCCCACCCGGCGGTGCGGCAGGCAGGTCCCCAGAGAGGCCGCCGGTCCCCCCCCACCGGCCCACTCGCAAATCTCACTTACACACAAACAAGACATTACCCCAACAGCAGCGGCAACGCAAATGCACGCTCAAAGCAGGGCAAATGGCGACAACACAGCCCGGACACCCGCTGCAGGGCTGGGCGTAAAACTCAAGACGTGCCAGGCGCTGGTGGCTCACGCCCGCCATCCTAGCTGCTCCGGAGGCTGAGGTCGGAGGGTTATGGTTCAAAGCCAGCCTGGGCAGGAACGTCTACGAGAGTCTGATCTCCAATGAACCACCAAAAAGCTGCAAGTACAAGTGTGGCTCAAGCGCTAGAGCACTGGGTGAAAAGCCAGGGGACATGACCGGGGCCCTGTGTTTAAGCCCCCAGTACTGTCACACACACACACACACACACACACACACACACACACACACACACACGTGCACCTCAGACATTTTCCTTTAACATGCCACTGTCCATCTAGCCATTGGGAGATGGAAAGCCAGACCAACTCCACCCAAGAAGGGAGCTCAGGGACCGGAGGCTGCTCATTTTGCTTTGCCACGCGTTCGCGGTCACCGCACAGACACTCTTCAGCCGTGTGCTTGCGTGACACAGGTCGGCTCATCACCATGCCGGGAAATGTTTGTCGACTGAACTAATCAGTTAGCAGGGGAAAGAGTAAACATGCAAGCTAGGAGAGGCTACAGGAGACATGGGGCAGTTTTGCAGGCTCAGCCCCGAACGCCTTCCTGTGTTTCCAAGTCTTTCTGCACCCAGAGCCCCATCCCCTGGGCAAGATCCTGTTAAGTGTGGAACACCACCAGGTGCCAAAGGCTCAGAATCGGAGCGACCTGTTCTCACTGGACGAACCTGGCCCAGGACTGGACAAGGAACGCGGAGGCGCCATCTCAGAAGGGAGAACAAGGCAGAGCTGAGAGAGGTCGTGTGTCATCCATTGCACTCCCCCGTCCATGAAAACCCTTCCTTCTTCCCTCCCTCCCTCCCTCCCTCCCTCCCTCCCTCCCTCCCTCCTTCCCTTCCTCCTTCCTTCCTTCCTTCCTTCCTTCCTCTTTCCTTCCTTCTTCCCTCCATCCCTTCTTTCCTCCCTCTCTCCCTCCTTCCTTCTCTACTTTATTTCTTCCCTCCCTCTCCCCCTTTCTTTCTTTGTGTGCTGGTACTCAGGGCCTGGGCGCTGCGTCTCAGCTTTTGTCACTCAGGGCTGATGCTCTCCCACTTGAGCCGTTGAGCTGCTCTCCTTCCAGCTTTTTGGTGGCTAGAGATCCGAGTCTCGTGGGCTTTCCTCCCCCGGTGGCTTTGAGCAGGATCCCCAGCTCTCAGCCTCCTGAGCAGCGAGGAGGACGGATGTGAGTCCGCAGCGCCCGCCCCAGTTCCCCCTTCTTTGGAGAGCCTTGCCCTCTTCCTCCCACAAGGGTTCCTGTAGACAGTAGGGCCTGGGAGCAGAGAAGCTAGGGTAAAGAGCCTGAAGGAGCACTTTCCCCACCTTGGGAAGCTGGGGGGGCTCCATCCCACTGGGGATCTCTGGAGAGATGGCTCCCTCCCCCTCCCCCCGCATGTCCAGCCTCTCCCGCATCTCCGGCAATCCGGAGAGCCCGGGAGCCTCTGGTCCTTCCCCGGGGCAGTAGTAGGAGCCGGGGACGTTAGGACAGAGGCAATCGCAGGCCCCGATCATGGGGAGAGCGGAATGGATGGGGGGGGTCGGGGCTCACAGCCACACGGAGCATGAGATGGTACCCAGACCTAGAGACTCTAATACGCCAGCCGCCCCCCTAGCATGCAGCCTCCATCTCTCTTTCTGACTCAGCCCTGCCCATTTGGTGACCTCGACTAAACTGTGGGCAGGGGCAGGGGCAGGAGTTGGGCAGCTACAGCTGAGATCAGGGCGATGGCTTCTCAGAAGTGCTGCTCTAGGGCTGGGGAGATAGCCTAGTGGCAAGAGTGCCTGCCTCGGATACACGAGGCCCCTAGGTTCGATTCCCCAGCACCACATATACAGAAAAACGGCCAGAAGCGGCGCTGTTGCTCAAGTGGCGGAGTGCTAGCCTTGAGCGGGAAGAAGCCAGGGACAGTGCTCAGGCCCTGAGTCCAAGGCCCAGGACTGGCCAAAAAAAAAAAAAGAAGTGCTGCTCTACGCCAGCCATCCCAGGCCCTGGGACTCCGGAGGGAGGGAGATTCCACACATAGACTTTCCTGCCTAGGCTATCTTGGAACTGAGATGCTCCCATCTTAATGTATGTTCTTCCTCTTGGTTTGTTTTCATTTTGCTCAGTTGGAGAGCTTGAACTGGGGACCTGAACACTGCCCCTGAGCTCTTTTGCTCAAGGCTAGCACTCTACCACTTTGAGCTACAGCGTCACTTCCGGTTTTCTGGTGGTTACTTAGAGATAAGAGTCTCGTGGATTTTCCTGCCCCAGCTGGCTTTGAACCACGATCCTCACGTCTCAGCCTCCTGAGTAGTTAGGATGACAGGCACAAGCCCCTGGTGGCCCAGGCCATTCATCTCCTTTCTAAAATCCCATTTAATCTTTGGAAAGCCTGTGTGCGCATATGTAAAAGCAAACGAATTTATTGCGGCAGCCTCCACCCCACGGGGGGGGGGGGGGGGAGAAAAGGGGGCACCTGGTAAAGTAGTGTATGTATGCCATGCATAGAGACAACGGTCGGAATGGGCTGTAGACCTACTGTGAATGCCACAGGAGCATTTGCACTGCATGCAGCAGAGACCACAGCACAGGCCAGAGCAAGGGAAAAAAAGGAAATCAAACAAGGCATACCTGGTGAGCAGCTCCGGCAGGGCCTGCTTCACTCTGCACCCATACAACAGCACACGGGCACCGGCCTGCATCGCTTAGGACCCGGGACCATTGCGGGGAGTCTAGTTTAGGACCCGGAGCCTTTTCTGTGAGGAAGCCATCTGTGACTGTCCAGTTGGAGAGAGAAAGCAGCTGGAGAGAGAGAGAGAGTCGCACCAAAATCTCCCGGCGTGATTGCCCACCGCTGTGATATTGAGTTGTCAAAACATTTTCAACTCTTCACACAGTGTCTGGTACCTGGCGGGTGCTTCTAAGTGTTTGCTAATACACGAGTGGATACAGCGTTGGATAAACACCATGTGTACAAGGTTAGTGTTTTGAAAAGAGCATCTCTCTTTCTTTCTGCTTAGGTGCACCTACACCCAGGGCTTTGAGGCTTCCTGTTTCACAGCACGAGAACCAAATCGTCGTCGGTGTCATTGCAAACGCGAATCTTTGAGAACAAAGCCCATTGGGCAGAGCGCGCAGTAAGACTGACAACCAAGATGGCAGCCTCATGGCCAGCCGCTCCTCTCCCTGGGATCGCCAGGGAGCCGCCCAAGGGAAGCTCGGGTCCCTGGCGTAGGTCCTGGGTGTTTGCTCCAGCTCTCGCCTGTGCAGAGGTCCTCGCGGGAAGTGGGGAGGCGGCCCGGCTCAGGCCCGCCACTGCCCACCTGGCCTCCCTTGCCCACCGGTGGCTGGGTTATGCGATCCTCTTCGGAGCCGGCCATCCCCGCTCCAAGGCCCGCATGGGCGGGCTCCTGCGCGGACCGCGTTCCCGCTCACCTGGCTGCCCATAGCCCACTCCTTCGGTTGGTTTTTGAGGACTCTTTCCTGCTTGAGTGCAAATGTGCGTCTTGAGACCAAATGCCAAGGAACCCAACGGGTAACAGATGGCACCAGGAGTGATCCAAGAATCTCTGAAATGAGAGTTTGGATCTGGCTCAGGCACCAGATGGCTGGCAACGAGGACTCCATCGCTGGTGGTAGGGTGCATTGATAGTCCCAGGCATGGGGTAGAAGTACAATTAAGACCGGTGGGAAAGAGCACACAGGAGAGCCCAACGGGTCAGGTATTGAGACGAGCCGGGGGAAACTGTCATCAGGTGGCCTATGGCATAGGTTGATGGTTGCCAGGGGCAACTGCAGCATTGGAGGAAGACAATCGAAGACGAAGGGTGGTTAATCACCGATTCAAGCCTAATTAAGACGACCAGAGGGCCTCCTTAGCCTCGTCTAAATGAGCGAGTGGTCTCCTGCAGCTGGAAAGGCTCTGGCCTGGTCCAGGACCATGGTAAGTGTGGTGAATTGTGAGAGGTTAGCACCTCCATCGCAGCAGACGGAGGTCGCTGCTGAGGCTAGGCTCCTCGGGAGTCGCCATTGCTTTCTTGCTCGCTTGCTCATTGGCTGGGGTGAGTGTCTGTCACCTGGGGCAGGGAGGCAGGGAGGGGGGAGGAGTTGGAACGTCGGCGGCCCTCGGGCGTCTCCATGCCCCCGCCACATGCTCAGCCCAGCAAAGGTAGTAGCTGCATCTCTTACCACGTGGCCCCGTGGCTCGGGAAGCAAATGGAAGCGCGAGGGGGAGGCGGGCGGGCGGGCGTGACACGGGTGGCCCTGCATGACTTGGCCGCGTTCTATTGGTTACTGTCCCGGGGAGGGGTCATCCAGCCTCCACACACAGACAGTGGCCTGCGGTTAGAATGAACGTGGTTCTTCAGCGTCCAGGGGCTTCCATGGCTTCTCGGGGACCTAGAAAGACGGGAGGACAGTCCGGGAGGAGGCAGGCGGGAAGGTGTTAGCAGAGGGCCTGGTGTGGGGACTTGGCCGTGCTGTGCAGTGGACGCCCACCCAAGAGCATCCAGAAAGGCAGAGCTGCCTGGGTCCTTGGTTAACTGCCCCCATAGAGCTCCGGAGGCTGAGCGAGTTCTGCGTGGTGGAAATGGACCTGGCTGGTCATTCTGGAGGCTGGGAAATTCAGGACCAGGGCTGCATGTGGGGAGGGCCTTCGTGCTGTGTTACAACTCGGCAGAAGGACGAGCAAGCACAGCAAAGAGGAAACCAGGCCAACTTCATCCTTTTATCAAGAATTCACTTCTAGCCTGGTGCGGTGGCTCCCATCTGTCATCCTAGCTACTCAGGAGGCTGAGACTTGAGGATCGTGGTTCAAAGCCAGCATGGGCAAGAAAGTCCACGAGACTCTTATCTCCAATTATCCACTCAAAAAAAACCAAAAACCGGAAGTGGCGCTGTGGCTCAAGTGGTAGAGTGCTAGCCTTGAGCTCAAGAGCTCAGTGACAGCACCCAGGCCCAGAGTTCAAGCCCTACAACCAACCAACCACCCAACAAACCAACCAACAAATAAATAAATAAATAAGAATAATTCACTCCTGGAGCCCAGTGCAATGGCTCACACCTGTACTCCTTTCTACACATCAGACTGAGATCTAGGATCCTGTTCAAAGTCAGCTTGATCAGGAAAGTCCACGAGACTCTTATCTCCAACTAGCCAATGAAATGCTGAAAGGGCGTGGCTCAAGTGGTAGACCACCACCCTCGAGAATACAAGCTAAGCGGGAGGAAACAGACCCTGAGTTCAAGTCCCAGTGCCCACAACAAAAACAAACAAGTAGTTTGTTTTTTTTTTTAAAAAAAGGACTTACATATAAAATAATATACATACTGACACAAACTCAGACGACATGGAAACAAAACTTGGTTTTTCTCTGATGACGGTGTTTCATTACCTTCTATGTGGTGTGTTCACACGCGCATCCGCGGGAAGGCAAGGGGCATGGAATCCGAGGAGAAGGGGTGATAGGTGCAGCAGTGGGGTGCACCGGGTACAGAGACTCGGGGTGGGGGTGGGAGGGGGGATGGGAAAGAATAAGGGAGCCGGTGATACTGTGCGAAAGGAAATGTACTTACAGCCTGATGTATGTAAATATTACCCCTCTGTATATCACCTCTATAATAACAGTCAAGTACATTAATTTAGGAAAAAAATAAGAAGAACCCATTCGGGAAGGCAGGGCCGTATCCCCCGCAAAATGCCCACCTCTCAGCATCGCCATGAAGGCCACGGGGCTGTCCATCGCTGTGGAGAAGTCCAGACCTGTCACATGGCTCAGCCGGCCTCTGTCCCTGGTAGCCATGGCAGAGGCGAACACATGACCACCTAGCCGGGGACCTCCAGCATGGCCTTCCAGTCACTGAGCCTCAAGGACTCCGCAGCGGCTACGCCTGAATTCCTGGTGTGGCTCATGCCTCGAGGAGTTCCGTTGGCCCTGGTTGGACCACGGTGAGTCCGTACCGGTGCCTTCCACCTCGGAGAAGAAGCCATTGTTCTTGGCTGGAATGGACGCACGCGGTGCGTGGCGGTCTCCAAGCTGGGTCCTGCTCACCGTCACTCCCCTGGCCCACGGGAGGAATTCGTGACTCCCACTCGTGACCCAGCACCTTGTCATTATGATCAGCCTGGATCTCAAAGGAGATCTACCCCGCAACAGAGAACGAACGGCTTCATGGCGTCATAAAAACTCACCCGCTGCGAGTATGCAAGTCAACGATTTCCAATAAATTTGCTGAGCTTTACAACCACCCTCATAATCCAGTTGTAGAACATTCTCTTCACTTCAGGAAGATCCTTCCTCTCCAGCCCCCAGCCTCCGACAAATACAAATAGAGCTACGTTCTGTATGCCCGTTTGTCTGCACTTTTCTGGAATATTCTGCGTAAATAGAGTCACATGCGATATGATCTTTGGTGTCTGGCTTCCTTTGCCTGTTGTTTTTGGAATTGATCTATATTGTAGCAAGCATCAGTGTTCATCCGTGTGTGTGTGTGTGTGTGTGTGTGCGCGCACTTGTGCACATGCCATTACTGAGGCTGTAATCTAGGTACTTTACACTCTTGCTTTGCTTTTTCACTTCTAGCTGGCACTCGCCTGCTGGAGCCAGTCCAGTCCAGCTTTCTAGCTGGCTAATTGGGCATACAGTCTTTTTTTTAATCTTTAAGTAGCTGTAAAAAGGCAGAGGTGAGAGTCTTGAACACTCCTCTCCCTGGGCTGCTTTGAATTGCAGTCCTGTCTTAGCCTCCGGAGTAGCTAGGGGTGAGTCACGCGCGCCTCACTTCTATTCCGTGTTACGGATGGACGCGGTCACTGGCTGTACAGCCATCTTTGATTTAGAGATTCAACAATTAATGGCCGTTTGGCTTGTCTTGCCTTTTTGACTTTTACAAATTAAGCTGCTGTGAGTATTCACATGCAAGTGTGTATGGACTGATGTTTTCGTTTACGTATATGTATTTTCATGTATATAAATGTATGTGTTATGTATGTACGTATAGTACCAATATAGTACCAAGCTTGAACTCTGGGCACTGCCCCTTGTATTTTTCTGCTAAAAGGGTTGCAGGTGCGGCTCCATTGGAAGAGTGCTGGCCATGAGCAAAAGTATCAGGCATCAAATACGAGTCCCAGTCTTGGAAGGAATTTTCTTCTTAAGGTTAGCTCTCTACCACTAGACTCATAGCTCTCCTTCGAGCTTTTTGCTGGTTAATTGGAGATCAGAGTCTCGTAGGCTTTGCTGCCTCAGCTGGCTTTGAACTACAATCCTCAGATCTCAGTCTCCTAAGCAGCTGGGATTGCAGGACCGAGCCACCAGGGACTGTTTTTTTGTTTGCTTGTTTTATTTTTCTTAGATGTCCAGGAAGTAAACAGTTGAGACATTTAGGAAATTTATGCTTAAGTTAATTATTTACTTATTGATGCTAGAAAGCAAACCCAGGGTCTTGCATTTGCTCCACCGCTGAGCTATACCCTCTAGCTATGTTTAACTTTTTAAGCCATTTTCTTCAAAGTAGCCATTGTATTTTCTATCTCCATCAACCATGTGTAGAGCAGCCCATTTTCTCCAAATCCTAACTCACATTTGTTATTGTCTCTTTTTAATTATAGCGAGTCTTCTACGTGAAGTGTGTCTCATTGTGGTTTAATTTGCATTTCCCTAATGACTAATGTTGTTGAGTTCCTCCTCAAGGGCTTGTTAGCCATTTGTTTATCTTCTTTGGTGAAGTGTCTGTTCAAATCTCTTGCCCATTTTTAAAAAATTGGATGTTTGTCTTCTTGTTGAGTTCTCTTTATATTCTGGTTATAAGTCCTTTATCAGATATATGATTTACAAGTACTTTCTCTCAGTTTATGGCTCGCCTTTGCATGTCCTTAATGGTGTGTGTGTGTGTGTGTGTGTGTGTGTGTGTGTGTGTGTGGTATGTATACTGGACTTGAACTCAGGGCCTTGTGTTTTACCTTGGCTTTTTTACTCAAGAATGGCCCTCTACCACTTGAGCCACTGTTAACTGGCAATGAGAGTTTCATGGACTTTTCTGCCCAGGCTGACTCTAAACTGAAATTCTCAAATCTTATCCTGCTGAGTAGCTAGGAGTACAGGTGTGAGCCACCAGCACCCAGCTTCCTAACAGTGTCATTTAAAGTACCAGAACAAAAAAAAATTTTTTTTTGGCCAGTCCTGGGCCTTGAACTCAGGGCCTGAGCACTGTCCCTGGCTTCCTTTTGCTCAAGGATAGCACTCTGCCACTTGAGCCACAGCGCCACTTCTGGCCATTTTCTGTATATGTGGTGCTGGGGACTTGAACCCAGGGCCTCATGTATACGAGGCAAGCTCTCTTGCCACTAGGCCATATCCCCAGCCCCCCCCAAATTTTTTTAAATCAGTTTTTAAAGGGGGTGACATTGTCCAAAAGCAAATGTGCCCTTTAGCTGACTTGCGTGTCGGTGATCCCCTGTATATCACCTTTATAATAGCAGTAAGACAATTTTTTAAAAGGTAGTTTATTTTTTAAATTGTCATTATAAAAGTGATACACCAAGGCACTATGGTTATGTAAGTCAGGTAATGACTATGTTTCTTTTTGAACAATGTTACCCTGTCCCTAGCTCTCTTCCAGTACAGTTTAATTGTGTGTTTGTTTATTTGTGGGTCCTGGGGCTTGAGTTCAAGTCCTGGGTGCTGTCTCTGAGCTCTTCAGCTCAAGGCTAGCACGCTAACACTTTGAGCCACAGTGTCACTTCTGGGTTTCTGGTTAATTGGAGATAAGAGTCTCACAGACTTTCCTTCCTGGGCTGGCTTTGAACCGCGATCCTCAGATCTCAGCCTCCCGAGTAGCTAGGTTTACAGGCGTGAGCCATTGGCACCCAGCTTACAGATTCGTTTTTGTTTGAAACCCAATTTACCCATTTTTCTTTCTCCTTCATAGCCTGTGATTTCGGTGTTGAACCTACAAAACCATTGCCTAGCCAGGTGTTATGAAACTGTTTTGCTGTGGTTACCTCCAAAAGTACGTTAGCCTGTGGGTTTAGGGCTACAGCCCCTGTGAAGCTGATTTTTTTTTTTTTTGCGTGTGGATGGCATGTAGTACAGGCCTAAATAGATCCTGTTGCATGTCGAGAGGCAGTTGTATTAGATCGGTGTTGAAGAACCAGCCTTGCCTCATGGAACAGTGACACTTGCGTCCTCAAAAATCAATTGACCATAGCCAAACACCTGTGACTCACCCATCATCCTAGCTACTCAGGAGGCTGAGGATCTGAGGATGAAGGTTCAAAGCCAGCCCAGGCAGAAAAAAAGTCCATGGGACTCTTATTTCCAATTAACCAGCAAAAAGCCAGAAGTAGAGCTGCATTTCAAGTGGTAGAGCACTGGCCTTGGCAAAAAAAAATGGCCAAGGGACAGGACAGTGCCCAGGCCTTGAGTTCAAGCCTCAGAATCAGCACACAAGCACCTCCACCCCTACCCCCACCCTCTCCACACACACACACACACACACACACACACACACACACACACACTCACAAATCAATTGACCATAATCACAGGGCTTAGCAGTGGCTTCTCTGCCCAGTTCTATTGATCCGCCTGTCCATTTTATGCTGAACGAATACTGCCATGATTAATAAAGTAGTTTGGTGAGTTTTAGAAGTGGGAAATTAAAGTCCTTCCATTTTGTTCTGTTTTCAAAATTGTTTTTGCTATTCTGGGTCTTTCCGTTTCCATATAAATTTTAAGATCAGCTTGTCAATTCCTGTGAAAAAAGCCTGCTGGGATTTTGATAGAGGTTGTGTTTGCTCTATAGATCAATTTGGGGTGAATTGCCATCTTAACAATATCGATTTTTCTAATCCGTGAACATGAAATGTCTCCATTTATTTAGATATTCTTTAATTTCCCTCAGCAGTTTTATAGTTCTCTGTGTACGCCTTGTCCTTCTTTTATTAAATTTATTCCTAAGTATCTTATTCCTTTTGATGCTACTGAATAAACCTGCTTTTTTAATTCTCCTTCAGATTGCTCACTGCTAGGATATAGAAATGCGGGTGATTTTCTTGTATATTAATCTTGTATCTATATCCTGGTTGAATTTTTTTTTAATTAAGTATAATAATATTTCCAAGCGTGTGCCAGTCCTGGGGCTTGAACTCGGGGCCTTGGTGTTATCTTTTAGCTTTTTGCTCAAAGCAAACCCTCTCTCACTTGAGCCACAGCTCCACTTCAGTCTTTTGCTGGTTAATTGATGAGAGTCTCGTAGATTTACCTGCTCAGGCTGGCTTCAAACAGTGACCCTTGGATCTCAGCCTCCTGAGTAGCTAGGATTATAGGCCTGAGCCACAACACCTGGATTCTTAAATGTCTTTTCCATCTCTATTTGGATAGCAACTGGCTTTTGTTCCTTATTTCATTAATACAGTTTGCTATATTAATTGGGTTGGGGATATTAATCCGTCCTGGTATTTCTGGGACCAGCTGCACTAGGCACAACGCATAATACCTTTTATCTATGTCTGAATCCACTTTGCTTAGGTTTTGTTGAGCATTCAAAAATAATTTTATTAGCTTACATTAGTGATGCAAGGGGGATTTCATTATTACAGTTCCACATTTATTTACAGTATATTCCAGTTAATCTCACTGTCTCTATCACTCTCCTTCCTTATCCCTGCTTTCTAGAACTAGTTTAACAGATTTCCACAGATGCAGTCTACTTCAGCCATTTTCATTCTCTCTTCTCTCCCTTGTTAGCCCAATTTGTAACGTTTATTTGTCTGTACCATGATATGTATTGATCTGTATTTTCATTTCTTTGTGCTATCTGTGTGTGTGTGTGTGTGTGTGTGTGTGTGTGTGTGTGTGGTGTGTGTGTGTATGTGCCAGTGCTAGGGCTTGAACTCCAGCTGTTTCACTCAAGGCTGGCACTCTATTGTTGTGGTTAGTTGGAGAGGTGAGTCTCTTGGATTTGTCTCCTCAGGATGGCTTTGAACCTTGATCCTCAGATCTCAGCCTCCTGAGTGGCTAGGGTTACAGATGTGAGCCATCAGCGCCCTGCTTCATTTTTTTAAAATTTGCCCAGAAGTGTTGTATGACCTAGAATAGGGTCTATTCTGGAGAATATATAGCATATACCTAGAAAGAATGAACATTCTGCTCTGGTGAAGTGGAAATCCTATCGATTCCTTCAGGATTCCGTGAGTGGGTTCGCGCACAGAAAGCCCCGAGCTCTGTCCAGGCCTGCGATGACGTGCTCTGGCTGCTGAGTGAGGGCAAAGTGCCTTTGTAAAGACTAGACGTCCATTTCCCGCCATGGAGGGGACTCTGCAGGCAAACATCCCGATGGGTGTGGGGGGGGAGGGGTGCGTACAGGACCTGGCAGCCTCCCGGGCAGAAGGCACAGGGGCACCCCTGAACCTCTCGTATGGAGCCATTCATCTTCCTAACAGCCCCCCGCCATGGACTCACCTTCTCTGGACTCCACCGGACTGGTTGGTTGGGGCTCTCACCCGGTTCCAAGGGGCCTCGGGCCTCAGCTAGGGCTGCAGGCCGGCACCACCAGACCCGGCCGGAAATCAAATCGTAGCAGGTGAGTTGAAGGACTCGTGCTCACGCTGCAGTAAGGGGGCACCACTAACTCCCGCTACTCGTGGAACATTAGTCATTCCACTTTGTATATAGGCCAGTTTCTTGCTCTGTATGTTTTGAAGCTCTGCAATTGGCTGGGTAAAGTTCAGGAATCCCCCGCCCCCCCACCAACCCTTGGCAAATGCTCTACCACTGGGCTGCATAGCCCAAAAGTTTGGGATTTTTATGTCCTGTTGATTAACTGATACTTTTATAACTACAAAATGTCTCTTCCTTTGTGTTTAGTAACTGGGTTTTCTTTGTCTAGATTGTTTTACTAATATTTATATGACTATTCAGGGCTGGGAATATGGCCTAGTGGTAGAGTGCTTGCCTCATATATGATTATTCACTACACTTCCTCCTCCTCCTCCTCCTCCTCCTCCTCCTCCTCCTCCTCCTCCTCCTCCTTTGCTGTGCTGGGGACTGAAATAGTGAAATGGGCTGTACTCCAGGCCTTACTCTAGTTCCCGAATTGTTACCATTTTCTCCTTTATCTTGTACTTCATTTCAACCTCGCCAACCTCTTTGTGTCTTTAAATGCCAAATGTATTGCATACAGGCAGAACAGGGTTATGTCTTATTTTTTTTCGGCCTGGAAATCTCTATACCTTTTGTTTGAGTGTTTGTGCTATTTGCACTTAATGTACTTAGTGATACCATTCAGTTTACATTGGTCTTCTTGCTCTCTATTTTCCTCTTTTTATTTTTTTAAACTCTGGGCCGGGGCACTGTCCCTGAGCTCTTCAGCTCAAGGCTAGCGCTCTACCACTTGAGCCACAGCGCCACTTCCAGTTTTCTGAGTGGTTTAATGGAAACAAGAGTCTCATGGACTTTTTTCTCCCCAGGCTTTGAACCAGATCCTCAGATCTCAGCCTCCTGCGTAGCTGGGATTGTGAGCCACCGACGCTATATTTTTATGTCTTATGTCTCTTCTGCCAGTGAATTATTTTGTGTTATGTACACATTTTCTAGTGTATTTTCTTTTTTTTTTTTTTGCTATATTTTAAAAATTCAAAGATGGAGCCTGCCTTAAGTGGTAATGTGTTTGGCCTTGGGTTCAGTCCCCCCCATACTGTCAAAGGAAAAATGAAAGAAGCAGCACATAAAGCTCAATGGTAGAGTACTTTGCAAAGCATACATAAGACCCTGGATTTGATTCCACAGCTCAGCCAAAATCTAATAGTAACTAAATGTGTTACTCGTGGCCATCCTGTGAAATCATTGTTTCTTCCAGTTCTGGGACTTGAACTCGAGTTCTCACTGTTCGCTTGCTCATAGACATTATTCTACACCTGAGCCATGCCTCTAGTCCAGCGTTTTGCTTTGGTGGCTAATTGGAGACGGAATCTGGGAGGCTTTTCTGCCCTGGCTGGCTTTGAACTGAAGCCCTCTGGTTCTTAGTCTCCTGTGTGGCGAGGTAAAGAGTCACCCAGCTTAGACATGGGACTAAGTTTATCCTAGGCTGTTCCCCTGTGCCCGGGCGTTCATCTCTTGAAATCCTAACCTGCAAAGTGAAGGTGTTGGGAGACGGTGTCAGGGGCAGAGCCGGTGTGAGCCGGACCTACCTTTATAAAGTGGCCCAGGGGGCTGGGGTGTCGTTCAGTGACAGAAGCGCTGGCCCAGGCCGCGAGAGGCCCGGAGTGCGGTCCCTAGCACTAGAAGGAAGCGGGGGCCAGGGAGCTCGCTCGCCCCCTGACCACGTGCAGCGGCCCCCAAGGAAGCAGACTGGGCCCGCCTACCCCCAATGGGGGATTTCTCAACCGCTAGATCTGCACAACATTGCACAAGCTACCCAGCTGATGGCATTTCATTAAAGCAGGCCAAAGAGATTAAGATAGTCCACGTTCTTTCTGTCTTAAGCTTGTTGGGCGTGCAGATTCATACTGTTCATCCCATTTTGGAGATTTCCAGCTTTGCTTATTTATTTTGATGGTATCGGGCTTATCTTAGGACCTCATACAGTGACTCGGCTTTTCTACTAACAGCTGGCACTGTACCGCTTGAGCCGTAACTCCAGGCTGGCATTTTGCTGCTTCCTTGGCGTTAAGAGAGTCTGTTGGAATTGTCTGTCAGGGCTGGCTTTGACCCACAATTCGCCTCCTGGGTAGATAGGATCAAAGGTGTAAGCTAACAGTGTTTGGCACTTTCCTGTTTCTTGATATGTTCTACGATTTTGTTAAAGATGGTAGATATTTGGGATAAATATTAGGATGGGGGCTGGCAACGTGGCTTAGCGGTAGAGTGCTTGCCTAGCATGCATGAAGCCCTGGGTTCAACTCCTCAGCACCACATACACAGAAACAAAGCCAGAAGTGGCGCTCTGGCTCAAGAGGTAGAGTGCTAGCCTTGAGCAAAAGAAGTCAGGGACAGTGCCCAGGTCCTGAGTTCAAGCCCCAGGACTGGCAATACACACACACACACACACACACACACACACACACACACACACACACACACACACAAACTCAGATTCTCATTCCCTTCCCTAGAGAGTCTTTCTATGTTTATTTATTCATTTTGTCACTTTGTAAGACTAGATCTCACTATGTAGGCCAGGTTGCCCTTGAACTCACAATCCTCTTACATCAGCCTCTGGTGCTGGGATCACAGGCATGTACTACCACACCTGTCAGGATAAATGAATTATTTAATCTGGTCTCTCTCCATTGTGGAAATACTGAAATCTACGCTCTGTGTGTGTGTGTGTGTGTGTGTGTGTGTGTGTGTACACATATATATGTATTTTTTACTCTTTTTCTTTTCTTTCCTTCCATTTTTTTCTTTGTATTGGGGGGGGGGAGCATAGCTGGGGTTTGAACACAGTGTTTGGGCTCTGTCCATGAGCTTCTTTGTGCTAGTACTCAGCCACTTGAGCCACAGCACCACTTCTGGCTTTCTCTGAGTAGTTTATTAGCGATAAGAGTCTCATGGACTTTCCTTCCTGGGCTGACTTCGGACTGTGACCCTCAGATATAGCCTCTTAAGTAGCTAGAATTGTAGGTGTGAGCCACCGGCATTCAATTTTGACTTCATTATTAAACCTAAACTCTGAGTAAGCATACCTTAGTAATCAACCCATGACTGGTCAGAGGTTTTGCTTAAATACCTGAGCTAGTAAGCCTTCCACAAAGCCCAGGAAATTTCCCTTTCTACCCCAGCTTGGGCTTCGTGCTTGTGTAAGGCCTCATGACCAACCAGGAACCAGGGGACCGCTGGACCACCTCTAACATCTCTGAGCGTTCACACACCCTGCTAGCCTTCCAGTTGCCATGCACGTGGTGGGGGGGGAGGCTGTCTGTCTATCTGCCTGCCTGCCCCCCCTCCCGCCCCTCTCTCTCACTTGCTCTGTTTGGGCTGGTTACAACTTCCCAAACTATCATCCCAGCCTTCCTGAATCGTTTGCTGGCAATTGGTTGTGACATTGGCCCTGGCCATGCTGCTTTGCTCTGGAGCTCCAAATTAGATCACCCCCCCCCCCCCACCTTCAGCCAGCAGCGAGGCTTCTGGATCTCCGGCAGCAATGGCACAGACTCTGCCGTTGTCCACCAAGGCTCCGCAGGTTTTATTGAATAACGGTCTTTCAATTTGTTATATGCTTTGGTGAATTTCCAGAGTTCTGAAATGGTTGCTTTTGACAATTACGTCCAGTTTTATCATGGAGATGGGATTTGCTGAGCCCCTCCTTCTCCCTTTCCACCCAGAAAACTTTAGCCTCAATTACAGCCAGCTGCTCCGTCCTCCCTCCCTCCCTCCCTTCCTTTCTCTCTCTGTCTCTGGCTCTCTCTTTTCTTTTCTTTATTTTTGTGTACATGCTGGTACTGGGGCTTGAACTCAGGGCCTGGGTGCTGTCCCTAAGCTTTTTAACTCAAGGCTAGTGCTCTACCACTTGAGCTGTAGTTCTACTTCCAGCTTTCTTAATTTGTTTTGTTTTTGTTGCCAGTTCTGGGGCGTGGACTCAGGGCCTGACCACTGTTCCTGGCTTCTTTTTTTTTTTTTTCTCAAGGCTAGCACTCTGCCTCTTGAGCCACAGCGCCACTTCTGGCCGTTTTCTATATATGTGGTGCTGGGGAATCGAACCCAGGGCTTCATGTATACGAGTCAAGCATTCTTGCCACGAGGCCATCTTCCCAGCCTACTTCCAGCTTTCTTGATGGTTATTTGGAGGTAAGTCTTAGACTTTCCCGCCCAGCCAGGCTTCAAATCTTGATCCTCAGATCGCAGCCTCCTGGGTAGCTGGGGTGACAGGGGCGAGCCACTGGCGTCCGGTTCCCTGCTTATCTTCTGGATACTTCTTGTACCTGTTCTCAGGCTGGTGCAGACATCACCACGATGACTGAGCAGTGCTTGGTGACAAGGCTTCAATGGCCCTCGGGCCCGAGCGTCTGGGCCACGCTTCCGCAAAACGTCACCTAGAGCACTGTAGGTGTCATGTGCCCAGGAGCGCCCCAGAGGATGAGGAAGGGAGGCGGGAGCAATGCATGCGGGGAGCAGGAAGTCCCTCCCACTGCTGATCCTGTGGGGAGTCTCCCCTGGGAAAGGAGGAATTCGTGGATGAAGCACGCGGAATGGAGTGGCGCAGAGGACAGACTGTAGTCTCCATGATGTGACACCAAGTTGCAGCTCTCTCTCTCTCTGCACACAGCCTCCTTTCCAAGGCCCCGGGCCCCACAGGCCACGTGTCCCCCCCCCCCCCCCCGGCTCCACACTGGGGACTTGTTGTATTGGCATGACGTTCCGTGTTCCTCCCAACAGCCCCTCTGGCTTTCTGGACACTCAAGAGACGAACTGGTCTTGAGAGCAGCGTCCAACGAAGTTCTTCTACGTAGCTCCCCTCTCCAGAGAAGCCCAGCCTAGAACAGCAGCTGTGGCGCCATTTGATACCAGCAGACAAATGAAACCCAACAATGGCCACGAAGCAATCCACCTTTTCCATCCTCCCGGCGGCCGGCAGGGGGAAAAGGAGGGCACAAACCAAAATCAGAGAAGAAAAAGCCAGGCACTGGTGGCCCGCGCCTGTCAGCCTAGCTACTCAGGAGGCTGAGATGTGAGGATCACGGTTCGAAGCTTGAATGTCCATGAAACGCTGATCTCCAATTAACTGCTCAAAAAAAGCTAGAAGTGGCGCTGTGGCTCTAATGGTAGAGCGCTAGCCTTGAGCACCCAGACCCTGAGTTCAAGCCCCAAGACCCGTACCGAACACAAACAAGGAGCAAAAGGTACCGTACGTGATAGACGTTCAATCGAGGGCCACCCGGATGGCTGGATACTATGATAATAAACAAACGTCCCTCGCCCAAGACTGTGTGGCCTCTGAGACTTGACAGTAACTTTGAGCAATCCCGTGGCACTTGAAAGGCCTCCGGGAGAAGCAGAATGTGACCCGCCCTCCCCCCTCCCCCCTACCCCCCTCCCCACCCCAGCATCAGTGCTGGGCATCGGGCCAGGACAGCAAGGACTTGTCTCCTACAGGCAGGACGTGAAGCCCTGTCGTGTGTGTGTGTGTGTGTGTGTGTGTGTGTGTGTGCATGCTAGTACTGGGGCTTGCCCTTAAGGCCTCCTATTCTTGCTTGGATTTTTTTCCCTCTACCACCTGAGCCACAGTGCCACGTCCAGCTTTCTGGTAGTTACCTGGAGATGAGTTTCACATTTTTTGCCTTGGTTGGCTTGGAACTGCGATCCTCAGATCTCAACCTCTGGAGTGGCTTGGGTTCCAGGTGTGACCTACCTGTACCCAGCTCCGTTCTAGGAACTGGACAACCTGTAAAATCAGTTGACTTCCTGACTCTGCAGCATGAAGAACGCAAGGCTGGCAGGGGGGGAAGGAAGATGGCTGCCCAGGGGGGAGATGAAGAGCGAACCTTCTCCTCAGTGCAGCCGGGACCCTACAGGAACACGCAGACGCAGTCGGTTGTCTTTTGAGTTGGCCATGGAAAGATGTCACAGGATTTCCAGTCTCCTGACCTAGGGTGGGGCACCCCCCCCCCCCCGCCCCGCCTGGAGACAGAGAAGCAGGGGAAGGCCCAGGTGACGGTGGGCGGTGGCCAGCCCTGTGACACCCCCCGGCTGGCTGGCAGCCCCCGAGCACTCCCGAGGGGACGGGGCTTCCATTCCCTCTCCAGGTTACTCCGGGTCTGCGCTGTGTCCTCCCGGGCCAGGACCTACAGGAAAGAAAGCTCCGGGTGACAGCTCCGCTGAAGCGAGCACACCCATTGCAAACCCACCAACACGACCTCTCGGCAACCTGGCACCCAGTGAAGGGAAGACACGCTTTCTCTCCAAGTGCTGAAAAGCAGTCACAGAGCCACACGTCTCCGTTGCACAACCGTCTTGTGGCTGCGTGTTGCACAACTGTTCTGCGTGCAGTTTCGTGCCCACTAACCCTTTCCCCAAAAGAGGCCACACCGAGGGTGGGGATCACCCTTCTACCCCCGTCACAGTCTCCCTCAGACACTGAGAAAGGACGACAGACTCTTAACGCTGCGAGCTAGGGAGGTGAGAGATGGCACCCAGGGCTATTTGGGACTCGTCAACCCTCCGAATGAAGAAGAAATCATTATTAGCTATCATTTCTGAGAGCGGTTCCATGGTCATCCCTGGAACTTCTATTTATCCCCAGCCCTTGCCCCAGGCCGCCTCTGCCGTAGCCAGCACCCCACTCGTCCTGGTGCGTTGTGTTAGGGAGTGGCCCAAGCATTTATCTATCCTAGCGGCTCAGGAAGCTGAGGTCTGAGGATCGCAGTTCAAAACCAGCCTGGGCAAGGAAGTCCGTGAGACTCTCATGTCCAATTAGCCATGAAAAAACCTGGAGGTGGAGCTGTGGCTCCGAGGGGTAGAGTGCAAACCTTGAGCACAAAAGCTCAGGGACAGCACCTAGGCCCTGGGTTCAAGCCCCAAGGCCAACACCAACAGCCAAACCCCTGCACGTGGAGGTGCGGCTCAGTCGGTAGAGCACCAGCACGATCCTCAGCTCTCCGTCTCCTGAGGGGCTGGCATTACCGGCGCCCGCTGGCGGTGTCACTGGCTCTTCTCACCGGGATCTCCAGCGCTCTGGACGCGGCCCTCCATGTACAGCTGACGTTGTCCCCCCGCTGCCTGGCAGTGGGCCGAGTCCCCTGGGGGCACCGCCCGCTCGGGGCGCGGAGCGGGTCTCTGCTGCCGGCACCCCGAGCCCCGGGCCTTGCTGCCGGTGACAAGCTCCGGTAGGGAAGGCTGGACAACCCTCCTCCTCCCCCCCACACTGTGGGGGACCGTGAGGTCACATGACAGAGACAGGAGGAGAACAGGGCCTGCGGTCCACCGGGCAGCCCGCCCCGACCCCCTGGCTAACGACACCTTCCTCTGCTGAGACGCCCCTTGACTGTGCGTGCGCGTGCGTGTGTGCGCGTGTGCGTGCGTGTGTGTGCTAGAGTTTGAACTTGGGGCCTGGGCACGGTCGCTTCGCTTTCCTCATGCAAGGCTAGCCTCTACCACGTGAGCTGCAGCTCTCCTTCTAGCGTTTTGGTGGCTAACTGGAAATACGAGTCCCACAGACTTGCCTCCGAGGATGCTTCAAACGTGGCTTCTCAGATCCCAGCCTCCTGAGCAACTGGGATCGCAGGTGTGAGCCACCGGAGCCAATCTCTCTCTCTCTCTCTCCCTCTCCCTCTCTCTCTCTCTCTCTCTCTCTCTCTCTCTCTCTCTCTCTCTCTCTCTCTGTCTGTCTCTCATGTGGCTGGTCCTGGGCCTGAACAACTTAGGAACTGCCCCTGAGCTTCTTTCGCTCAAGGCTAGAGCTCCACCACCCGAGCCACAGCCCTCCTTGTAGCTTTTTCTGAGTAGTATACTGGAGACGAGAGTCTCACAGACTTTCCTGTGCAGGCTGGCTTTGAACCGTGCTCCTCAGATCTCAGCCTCTCGAGTAGCTAGGATGACAGGCGCGCTCTGTGTGAGCCACTGACTTTTCCGCTGGTGGTGGCATGATACTGGGATTCGAACCCAGGCGCTTCTTAGTCCTAGCCCTTCTCAAATTTGTTCTTCAACTTCCTTCCTTCCTTTCTTCCGTCCTTCTCTGTCTCTGGCTCTTGTTCGCTCTTCCTTCCTTATCTTTCTCCCTTCGGTCTCTTGTCCTTCCTTCTGTCCTTGCTTCCTGTCTTTGTGGTCTGTCCGTCCGTCTGTCTGTCTCCCCCCGTCCTGGAGGTTGAACACAGGGCCTCACGCTCGCTAGGCAAATTCCGCTGCCTGAGCCGTCGCCCCTCCGGCCCTTTTCCTCAGGCGCAGTCCCGCACGCCCACCGGGCCGGCCTCAGAACGCGACCCTCCGGTCCCCGCCCTCCACGCCACGCGGCTGGAATCACCGGCCCTCGGGATCAGGCCGGGCCTCCCCTGGCGTTCGACGATCGCCGCCATTCCCCAGGCCCCTCAGCCACGTTGTTAGCCACCACTCTGGAATCCACGGAAACCTAGTCTTTGGCCATCGCCCGCCGGCAGGCAGGCTCCTTCCACCGCCGCGCAGCGCCGCTCACTTCGGGCTGTGTGGAGCTGCCTAAAAATCTGTGGTTTCAGGGGCTGGGGATATGGCCTAGTGGCAAGAGTGCCTGCCTCGGATACACGAGGCCCTAGGTTCGATTCCCCAGCACCACATATACAGAAAACAGCCAGAAGCGGCGCTGTGGCTCAAGGAGTGCTAGCCTTGAGCGGGAAGAAGCCAGGGACAGTGCTCAGGCCCTGAGTCCAAGGCCCAGGACGGCCAAAAAAAAAAAAAATCTGTGGTTTCAGATGGATGGGGAGCAGGAGCCTCCGTGGAGAAGGCGGGCCGCTGTGCGTGTCACTTCCTCCCGGTGCGTGTCACTTCCTCCCGGTGCGCATTGCCCCGGCTCGAAGGGGCCCACGTGCGTGCCGCGACTTCCCCGCGGGGACGAGGTGCGGCCACTCGTGCCCGACTTGAACGCAGCTGTCCCGGGAGCCACACCTGGTCCGTGGGGCGGGCGCCTCGGGTACAGGGCAGCTTGGCTGCCATCGGCCTAGAGTTTGATCTCGCAGGGCGCTGGTGACTCGTGCCTGTAAGGTTAGCTACTTGGGAGGCTGATCTCTAAGGATCCCGGTTCAAACCCAGGCCAGGCCAGGCGCCAGTGGCTCCCACCCGTCATCCTGGCTGCCCAGGAGGCTGCGATCTGAAGATCGTGACTCAGAGCCAGCCTGGGGCAGTAACGTGCGTGAGGGCCTTTGCTCTTTTTTTTTTTTTTTGGCCAGTCCTGGGCCTTGGCCTTGGACTCAGGGCTTCTTTTTTTGCTCCAAGGCTAGCACTCTGCCACTTGAGCCACAGCGCCACTTCCGGCCGTTTTCTATATACGTGGTGTTGGGGAATCGAACCCTGGGCTTCATGTATACGAGGCAAGCGCTCTTGCCACTAGGCCATATCCCCAGCCCCTGCGTGAGACTCTTATCTCCAATTATCCACCCAAACAGCCAGAAGTGAGGGTGCTGCCTACGTGGTAGAGTGCCAGCCTCGAGTAAAAGAAAACACGCGAGAGCATGCACAAGACCCCAAGTCCCTGAGTTCAAGACACACACACACACACACACACACACACACACACACGCTCCCAGATGCTCTCAAGAACACGGTGGCAAGACGTTGCTCCAAAATTCTACGGTCCACCCTGAGACTCACCCAAATGACCCCCACGGGTCACGCCCTCTGACCTCCCAACGCCCTTCGCTTTGGAAAGAATATTCAAGATGGTCTCAAGCTCCCAGACGCTTAAAACATGTCCCGGAGGTGCCAGGGAGCTGATGTTTTTGTGCCCCGTAGCACGCAAGCCAGCGAGCGACGCATCCCATTACGCAGGCGCAGTCACCAGGAGGATGGGGGAGGGGGAGGGGGTCGGCCAGCAGGGCCCTGTGCGGAGTCCGTCCCCCCCCGTGCGGAGTCTCCCCGGTGCAGAGTCCCCCCCGGTGCAGAGTCCCCCACCCCCGGTGCAGAGTCCCCCCCGGTGCAGAGTCTCCCCGGTGCAGAGTCCCCCCCGGTGCAGAGTCCCCCCCGGTGCAGAGTCCCCCCCGGTGCAGAGTCCCCCCCCATGGTGCAGAGTCCCCCCCGGTGCAGAGTCCCCCCCGGTGCAGAGTCCCCCCCCCCCCCCCCCCCGGTGCAGAGTCCCCCCCCGGTGCAGAGTCTCCCCAGTGCAGAGTCCCCCCCCCCCCAGTGCAGAGTGCCCCCGTGCTCAGTGCTGGGGCCACGACGCCCCACCCCCGGCCCCCAACCCACTGCTCCCCCCAGGTCGCTGCTGGTTTTGCCAACAACACAATGGCATTCGGGGAGCAGCCTTAGGTTGATGGTCTTTTTTTTTTTTTTTTTTTTTTTTGGCCAGTCCTGGAGCTTGGACTCAGGGCCTGAGCACTGTCCCTGGCTTCTTTTTGCTCAAGGCTAGCACTCTGCCACTTGAGCCACAGCGCCGCTTCTGGCCGTTTTCTGTATATGTGGTGCTGGGGAATCGAACCTAGGGCCTCGGGTATACCGAGGCAGGCACTCTTGCCACTAGGCCATATCCCCAGCCCCTAGGTTGATGGTCTTGACGAAAGGCAGATCTGGAAATGCATTGGCCACCCTAGATGCCCGGTGGTGGCGGGAGGTGCGGGGGAGGGGCTGCGCCCCGGAAGCGCGTCCGGATCCACCATGCATGGGGGGGGGGGCACCCGGCGACAGGTCTCCCGGTCCAGGGGCGCTGTCCCCCCCCGTGTCTGTTTTCCCCTGGGGCCCAGCAGGGGAGTGGGCTGAGGATATGGAGGGAATCGCGGCCCTTTCCTGGCTGCGGGCACCGGGTTCGCCCCCTTTCTGCTGCGACCACGGAAGACCACGGGCCCGGTACCCGACAGAGAGACGTTGTGCCCCTCGATCAGTGATGAAGCCACTCGTTCACGCTGTCGGGTGCCGCTCTTCTCAGCTCCCGACATGGCGCTGATGAACTGCGACATCAACCTCGAGAAAGAAGAGAAGCCACGCAGCCCTGCAGCGCTTGGTGCCGCGAGCGACGGTGGTGCGTGTCCCCGGCACGCGTGGCTCGCTGCGGGGATCTGACCCGGCCACTGCCCCGACCCCCTGGAGCCAGACGACCTCCGACCTCCGACCTCTGACCTCCGACCTCCAGCGTGGGCGTTCCCCGCTCCGAGTCCTAACTTGCTCACCCGCAGCGCGGGAAGACGCGGGCGGCCGCCTCTGGGGCACCCTCGGGCCGCCCCACCCCCGCCGCGGGGGTGCAGGACGGCTCTCGGGGCGCCCGCCCTGCCCGCCGCCCTCCTCCAGCCCCGCGGCGGGCCAGCTCTTTGTCTTTAGCTTTTCGTTGCGGGCGGTGTCGGGTTGCACACTGAGAGCCTCGCGCTTGCTGCTGTCTCAGCACTGAGACGGAATCCGGAAGCGTCTTCCACCGCGGCCGGCGGGCCTCGCGTGGCGACCCTCAGCGAGGATGGGGTTTCGAGCAGTTGCCAGCGCCCCGCTTGCCTGGGATCTGTGGGGGTCAGGGCCCCACTTCCTGCCCTGCTGCTCTCCCGGGTCACAGGCTGCGAGGACCGGCCCGAGCCACCACACCCAACTTGGTGCTGCAGAGCTGGAGTCCTGGGATCGCTGCTGTCCCGGGGCCTGGAACTGCGATCCTCCCCACTTCAGCCTCCCAGCCAGGGTGCAGGGCCGCCGTTGGTCGAGAAGCGATCTCATTGGTTGCCCAGGCTGACCTTGAGCTACGACCCTGCCCATCCCAGCCTCTCCCGTGGCAGCGGGAGCCACTCGTGCCCAGCTCTGCCTGTGTGTGTGTGTGTGTGTGTGTGTGCCTTTTACTAGTGCATGTGAACTGCACAGCGGTACTTCACTGTGCTAGTCCCACACATGCATGAAATGTACTTTGATCAAATTATCCTTAACTCCTATTTGCTCCCTCATTTGAACAGATTCCAATGGGTCTTATGCTATATTCATACATAGATAGATAGATAGACAGATAGATAGATAGATACATACATACATACATACATATAGATAGATAGATATACAGATACCTATGTGTAGTATATACATATGTAATATATAGTCATATAATATACATTATATATAGTTATGTAATGTGCTTCGATCAGACTCACCCCCTCACCTTCTCCTTCCTCCACCCCTAAGACTATTTTTCTTCCTAAATAATCCCCCTTTTACAATCATGCCATATACTTGTTAGTTTTAGGTCCACATTGCATACATAGGAGGAAACATGGAATATTTGTCTTTCTGAGCTTGGCTTATCATGGGCCACATAACAATCTCCAGTTCTATTTGTTTGCTTGCAAACAACAAAATTCCATTCTTTTTTCTGCCCACGTAATATTCCACATATAGTACATATATATACACACACACATATGTATGTCACATATAAGTATATACACACATACATTCATATATGTATGTAAATGTATGTATATGTGTGTATGTATATATGAATATATGTGTGTGTGTGTATCTGTTTATCACATTTTCTCCATCCATTCACTGGCTGTGAATTCACTAGGTGCTGAATCAGCACCTAGGCTGACCATTGGTGAGCAGTGCTACAAAAGCCACGGGTGTGCACGTGGACTCGCATTCCTGTGCACGGTGTTCTGGTTAGGTTTTGCAAGGCGGGGCTGGAGTTTGAACCCAGAGCCTAGTGCTTACTAGGCCAGCTCTCTTCAGTACGCGGGAGTGGTGTCCCCTCACGTTTTGACAATGCAGAATGTTGCTGACACTGCCAACTGTCTCCTAGGGAAGCAGCTGTCCTCATCGGAGAGGCTCAGATAGTCATCCGTGTGTGTGTGTGTGTGTGTGTGTGTGTGTGTGCACGCACGTGTGCCCGTACTGGGGCTTGAACTCAGGGCCTCGTGCTCTTGCTGGGCTTTTCTGCTCACGGCTCTCCCATTTTCTCAGACAAACTCCATAATCCTTCCATCAAGTGATCTAATGTAAAGAGCTGGCCCTGGACCTCTAGCTTCGTTTGGGGATCATTTAGAGCTCCATAATAAGGGGTTTGTTGCTGTTGTTGTCTTGTGTCAGTCCTGGGCCTTTAACTCAGGGCCTGGGCGCTGGCGCTGAGCCTTTCTGTTCAAGGCTGGTGCTCTGCCCCATTGAGTCACAGCTATATGTTCATCGTTTGGGTAATTAACTGGAGATAAGAGTCTCACAGACTTGCCTTGCCGGGCTGGCTTTGAACTGTGGTCCTTCGACCTCAGCCTCCCGAGCAGCTGGGATTACTGGCGTGAGCCACCCTCTCCCGGATACACTGTGATTCTTAATCACTCTGTTACGTTCTCGGCAGGCTGTTGGTCGTGTTGGTGTTTCTGTGCACAAGAAGTGAGTCCTATGTGACTTGTTGTGTTATTCCTCCTGGCCACTTTCTTGTGGCTTTTTTGGTTGCTTCTTCCTGTTGTCTTCTCACATGGGCTAGAGGCCCTAGAATGTTCGTGTCAATGCCCGGTTTCCTATGTGCTCTTCTGCTCGCGAGGAAAGAAGTGTGAAGCCCTCAGGGGGCCGAGGTGCAGAGCCCACATGGGCAGCCGGGCCTCTCCAAGTCTGCTGGGAGCGCCTTACCGTCTCCATCAATGACAGAGCCTTCCTCTGTCAACAGAGAGCCCGCGGACGGGGAGAAAAGCCTTCCCAGAACACCCGTCCAACAGCGGACACGGCACATAAAGAACTCGAGACACTAAATAACAAAAAATAAGGACATAAAGAACTCGAAAAATTAAATAACAAAAAATAACTCCATCAGCGAGCGGGCAAATAAACTGAAGAGACCGTTTTCAAATGAGGAAGTAAAGATAACCATTAAATCCATGAGGACAAAATGCTCATTATCATGGAGTTTCTACCTCACTCTACTAGAACACGAGAAAACAAATAGTGACAAATTCTGGTACGGCTGTGAAGGAAAAGGAACTTTTGCATACTGTTGGTGGGAATGCAAATTAATACAGAAACTATGGAAATCAGTATGGAGGTTCCAAAAAAAAGTTTAAAAATCAAACTACCACATGCTGCTGCTGCGTCGTTCTTCGGGGTAGATACCCACAAGGAGCAAAGTCTGCTTCCTGCATAAAAATATCTGTTTACTCGTGTTTATCACAGTGCTATTCACCATGGCCTAATTATAGAATCAGCCCAATGCCAACAACTGATGAATGAATAAAGAAAATGTGGTGGGTAGATACAATGCGGCGTTTTTCAGCCGTAATAAAGAATGAAATTATATCATTTGCTGGAAAATGGATGACACCGCCGATCCTCCTATTAAAGCAAATAAGCATCTTTGTGGGACACAAAGACAAGTATCACTTATTTGGTATCATTTGTGAACGCTAAAGGGAAACAAAAGCAAAACGAAAGACCAAGGCAATGAAAGTAGAAAGGGGAGGTGGAAAGGGAAGGGAGGGGGATAAGGAAAGGCAGCCGAGGGGCCCTTTGCTTTGTGACCCGCTGGGAGCTGCCATGTGGAGAGTTCAGATGGATTTACCACGGGGAGATAGGATTAAAATATACTGCATGCATGCGTGGAAATGTCACGATGAAATCCCGTGCTGTGTTTAATGTAACTTACACGAAGAAGAAGAAGAAGGAGAAGGAGGAGGAGGAGGAGGAGGAGGAGGAGGAGGAGGAGGAGGAGGGAGGAGGAGGAGGAGGAGGAGGAGGAGGAGGAGGGGAAGGGGAAGGGGAAGGGGAAGGGGAAGGGGGAAGGGGAAGGGGAAGAGGGAAGAGGAAGAAGAAGAAGAAGAAGAAGAAGAAGAAGAAGAAGAAAGAAGAAGAGAAGAAGAAGAAGAAGAAGAAGAAGAAGAAGAGGAAGAAGAAGAAGAAGAAGAAGAGGAAGAAGAAGAAAAGATCTGAGCTGCGGTCACTGGCCTATGATCCCAGCTACTCAGGAGGCTGAGATCTGAGGATTGGGGTTCGCAGCCAGCCTAGGCAGGAAAGTCCGCGAGGCTCTTATCTCCAATCAACCACCAAGACACCAGAAGTAGAATGGTAGAGTGCCAGCCTTGAGCACAGAAGCTCAGAGACAGCACGCAGGCCCTGAGTTCAAGCCCCATGAAGCCACTGGCCCAAGACCAGCCCGGCATTGTCATGACTGACCCGGCGAGCCGCATCTGCGCGCCCCCGGGTTACAGAACTGGAGTCTCATTATCCTGCTCGAGGTCAGGGGCCCATCAGGAGCCTAGATGGACCCCGTCCCCGCCCCAGCCTCCACAGCTGTGCTTCTGGAACCTTCCCTCCACCTGTCCAGAGGCTGCCCCGTGTCCCTTCTGGGATGTCCTCTTTGTGACCCACTCGCTTAGGAAGTGTACAGGCTCCCAGTGCGGGGGCTCCAGCGTGACAGTGGGCCTTGCTGCCTGAACCCCATGGTGGCCCGTGCAGGAAGGATCGCAAGGCTGAGAAAAACTAGGGGGAGGGGTCCCACATCCCCGGTGACCTGAAGACCTGTCGCTGCACACCTTTAGGCACCGCAAGTCCCCCCAGAGTGCCAGGCAGGGGACCAAGACTCCAACTCCGGGGGCACTTTCCATCCAAAGTCTCCACGTGGCAGCTCCTCCCCCTCCCAGCAGTGCCCCCAGTCCCCACCCTCTGCCTCCTTCCCCTCCCCCCAGCCCAAGCATCACCTGAGCCTCTGCTCTAGATCCTCAGCCCCGGTCCACCCCTGCCGCCTCCCTAGTCCCGGGCCTCTCCAGCATCTCCTCTCTGAATTCACACATATTTTATTTTATTGCCAGTCCTGGGGCTCGAACTCAGGGCCTAAGCACCGTCCCTGGCTTCTTTTTTGCTCACCTCTACCTCTTGAGCCACAGCGCCACTTCTGGCCTTTTCTGTGTATGCGGCGCCGAGGAATCGAACCCAGGGCTTCGTGCATGCTAGGCGAGCGCTCTACCGCTAAGCCACATCCCCAGCCCTCGGAATTCACGTATCAGTGCCCAAGTAAACCTGCTTTCCCAGAACGCACTCCGCTGGCTGCTGAGGCTTTCGGGACGCAGCCCGTGCGCGCCGTGCGGAGGTTTCAGGTCTCTCTCCTCGGGGCGCGTTTGTTTTTTTGGTATTGGGTGCTCTCGGCTTCGTCACCTGGTCTTTCCTTCTGCTCCGCCAGTGCCCCCGGCCTGGGCGTTACTGTGAACCCTTTAAATGTGGAGGGCGGTGGACCCCCAGGACCGGCCGGGCCTGCTTTACCCCTGCTAGATGCGTTGAGGAATTGAAGGGGGACTGTTTTCCTGCAAACCCCATCATCTCTCGGATGGGCATCTCCGCGTGTATTAACTCAGCGTCGCCATGTTATTTTCTGGCGGCAGGTGTAGGGCGGCGTCCGTGTGCGGCTTCCCCTCGTCTCTGAGCGCCACAGAGGGAGGAGTCCCAGCATGGCCTCCACCATGGGCTAGGGGGAACGAGGAGGCTCGGGGCCAGCAGGTCCCGGCCCGGGCAGCTGGGGGGGGGGGGGGGGGGGGCTGGCCGCAGTCTCACCAAGGAGGCGCTGAGGCATGGGAGGAGGGGGAGATGGGGCCGAGAGCAAGGACTGACCCTGAGAGCAGCAGAGACCATGGGGCTCCTGGCCCTGGAGGTGGGGGCCCCCTACGCAAGGGGCCGAGTTAGGGGTGTGAATGGGGCCACGCACCAGCCATGGGAATGTGAAACCCCCGAACCCAGTATCCCATAACCCTTCTCTCCCCTCTCCATGGCAACTACCCTCCATGAACACACACACCCCACCCCTCCGGAGACCCCAGATGGAGTTCTTGGGTTCTTGGAGTTCCGGTCCCTTCCTGACGCCTGGGGGAGCCGGCCTCCCACTCCAGCTGGAGGACCAGGGCTCCAGGGCTCCCCTCAACCCCCTGCCCCCCACCCCCCACGGACAGCCACGTGGCCAAGGGAGACGGAGAGGAGCCCCCTCTGAGTCTGAAGAGGGTCTCGGGCCTTCTGGGCTGGAAGGTTCCAGATTCCAGGTTCCCAGCGTGTGGGTCTGTCCTTAGCTTTGCACCCCCCCACCCCACCCCCAGGGCCACCCAGGAAGAGGTGGAGTTGGGCCACGCGTGGCAGGGCCCCCAAAGTAGGAGTCCCTGAACCCCCCCCCCCCCGCCCCGGGCTGCCAGTAAGGCCGGGACCAGAAGGGGACCAAGTGTGGTAGCCGGCGCACAAAATAAAAGCCAAAGAGACAGATATAAATCAGCCCTTGTCGTTTATTCGCAAGGAAACAAGGTATTTTGCATGTCTGGGCTTGTGGTAAACGGGAAAGCTAAGAAGAGCGCCGTGGACACTTCATTTCGGAAACATTTTGGTTACAGAATTATGCCTCCTCCTCCTCCTCCTGTTCTCTGAATTTGGGACCGAATTCATGAACATGTCCCAGACCGCTATCTTGGAGCTTCTCCGTTTGGTTTCGTAAACTGCGCACTACCCCAAGCGCGCGGGGCGCGGCTGGGCAGTCAGAATCCCGACACTCTCAGCAGATCTGGTTGGGCCATAGAGTATGGAGCGGACCGTCTCTGCGTGCGTGAAGACCGTGGCGAGGCGGCTAGCGCTGCTCCGGCGCCCCGGGGGGGGCGCGGGCGCGGGGGGGCGCTGTTGAATTTGGGTGGGGCGGCCCTCAATGGGGTGCCGGTTTGTCCCGTGGGAAGGGAAAAGGGTGACACTCAAGGGGGTCTGCTCAGGACTCTCCATTCCCACGGCGGTCGACCTGCACTACTTGGCTTCCTGCGTGGGGACACACCTTGGGCGTCCCCCCACTCCTCTAGGACTGTCCCCCACGGCCTGCCTTCCGCTGAGCAGGTGCTGGGAGATGCTCCCTGATTGGATGGAGGGTGGATGGTGGGCGGATGGGGACTCCTCGGGGTAGCTAGCCGGGCCCTCGGGGCTTTGCCCTCGGGGGCCTGGCTCTCCTCTACCCCGCGGAAGGAAAACGAAAAACCACGAGAACCAGATTGCTTCGCGCGATCTTGGAACTCTGCGTGGGGTGGGGGTGGGGGCGGAACAGAATCGTTAGCGCCTCGGTCAGGGTCTCACGGAGAGCGGCCAGGCGGGGTGCGGACGCCCGCCTGACACGTGCCAACAATTCAGAATTTTTTTTGTCTTTTTTTAAAATTTTTTTTGATTTTTTAAAACAAACTCAAAACAATGGGATGGGATGATGGGGGTGACCTTGTGGGGACGGGGGGGGGGAGAGGGGGGAAGGGGGTCCTCAGAGCTTGTGGGCAGGGGAGCAGGGGATCTGGGGAGAGGAGGGGAGGGGTGGACCCCCAGAGGGGAGGGGGGGCTCGGCTGGAGTTGGGGGGGGGAGAATGGGGAGGGGGCCAACAGAGGGCTTTGGGGGTGAAGCCGGGGCTGGGAGGGGCCTGGGGGAGCCAGGGGCGGGGCTTGGCACGCTGCCAGGGATCTGGGACTTGGGGTAGGCCGAGTGGGGAGGGGCTGGGGGTGAGACTGGGGGCTGGAGCCCATGGGTTGGTGGGGGGGGGCTTGAGGGGCGCTGGGGCGGGCAGGAGGGCCGGGCTTTGAGTCAGGGGGAGGAGGAACCGGGAGGGTGGGGGGCGATGATGAGGCTGATGTGTCATGGCGGTGACGCATGGCGCATGGCGGATGGATGGCGGATGGATGGCGGATGGATGGAGGGTGACTGTGACACTGTGGTGCGGGGGGTGACCGGGACGCGGACGATGGTGGATGAGGAAGGCGATGGAGGCTTGCAAGTAAACACGGCAGTTCCTACCTAATAAAGCTTAAGAGTATAAATTCTCCTCTAAATAATTTAAGAAGCAAAATAGTCCTAACTGGTCCCCAAGGGCTGCGTGGCGGCCCCAGGGCCGAGGGGCCGGGCGGCCACACAGAGCTTGGGCCCGTCGCTCTCTCTCTATTTCTGCAAAAAAGATAGATGCTCTCTTCAAAAAACGGGGGGGGGGGTGGGTGGGAGGAGGGCGGGAAATAAATAAACACACCCACAGAAAGGAACCAAAGTTCAAAGTCACAACTTAGAAGCTGGCTAGCTAGGTGTGGTGGGGTCTGAGGGCTGTTCGCTGAGCAACCCAGTCGGCCGGGGCGGCCGGGCTTAAAGCACTGGGGAACGCTCCTCCCAAGGACTCCGTGCGAGCCTTGGCGAGGGTTGGTGCTGCTAACTCAGATTTTTGCCAGGGGGCACTTGCGGTTCAAGGGTCAAGCCCCGAGGGGCCCCTTCTAGTCTAGAAGGCGGGGGTGGGGGAGGCAGGTTCGGAGGTAAGGTTGGGCGAGGGGCCTGGCTGCCCAAGTGGATGGCCGAGTTATGGCTCCAAGGGGCGGCCAGGCGTGGGTTTGATTTGGTTTTCTTTCTCTTCCCCCCTCACGCGGGAGAGGGCCAGGAGGCGCCCCCCGGGGTTAAGGAATGCCTTGGGATCAGCTTCCATGTCAAGTGTGCCTCCAGGATAGGCCGAGACCTTGGGGATCCTAGGATGAGACCGAGTCTCCATCAGATCCTTAAGCTTGGGGTCGGAAGTGTTTGGACTATCTCCCCCTCGTTCCTAATTCTGAGGTTTCCAGCCAGAGAGGACTTGGGTTGGTGGGTGGGTGTTCAAACCCCTCCTAGGGAGGGAGGGGAAGGGGGGCCTGGGGTTGGGACGGGGGACTCGCCCGGGGTCACACAGCGGCGAGTTAGTAGCCAACCCGGGGCGCGCTCTCTATCTCTCCGCTGTGGGACACACAGCTGCTGCACTCCGCAAGGTCACAAAGCAATCGGGAAGATCTAAGGGCGGTTGCGCGTGAGGCCGGATGTGAGTGCGAGCTGGAGGTGGCACATGAGAATTAACCAACGAAAGAGGGTGGTTTTTTTTTTTTTAGCTTCTTTTCACAGTGGGTGGTCATGCACGAGACTCGTATGGTTCCACGGGGACCCGGCGGCCGAGACCCCCTGGGGAGAGGGCGTCGGCACCCAGCCCCGGTTCCGTTACCATGTTTTTTTTTGGTCTTTTTTTGCTATTTTGCTATTTGCTATTTAGTTTAGAATAACATACTTATTTCTCTTAACTCGTTTAAGGATGAGACTCTTATTATTCTCATTATTATTTGTAATCATGCATTAAGAGGGAGGAAAGGAGGATTCATTTTGCGTGAGCTTGTCACAGAGCCACAAGATAAGAAGCACAGCGGTTCACCAGATGGGACACAAAAGATACCCAACACCACCACCACGAAGCTGAGCACACGGACCGCATCTAGGGAGCTCTGCAGAACCCCGGGGGTGGGGGGGGCCGGGGCCCGCGGGGGGGGGCGGGGCGGGGGTGGGGTGGGGGGGGGTCGCCGCTTAGATCTCCTCCTCGCCAGCCTCCTTGTTGAAGACGCTGGCCTCCACCTTCTCGGGGAAGATGATGTTGACGGCCAGCTCGTCGCCGCCGCTGTACTGCAGCAGCAGGTTCTTCTTCTGGCGCAGCATGTGGTTGTAGCGCAGGTTGGCCACCCAGGCCTCGCACTTGTTGAGGAACACGATGCCCACCGTGCCCAGCACCACCAGGCTGGTGAGCACGCCCAGGATGGTGAAGCAGATGGCCTGGCCCTCGGTGAGGAGAGGGGTGCTCTTGTGGAGCTCCTTCATGGACACCTTGAGGATGCGGTGCTCAGGCTGCTGGACGGGCAGCTCGTGCACCCCGGGGGTCAGGCGGTAGGTGAGCCCGTAGCCGCTGGGCAGGTGGGTGACCTGCGAGGGCGTGGCCACCCGCTTCTTGGCGCAGGTGGGGCCCGCGAACGGGGGCTTGCACAGACACTCGAAGCTCACCTGGGTGTGCTGCAGGCAGGTGCCGCCGTTGAGGCACGGGCCGCTGGCGCAGTGGGCCACGGCGCGGCTGCAGGTCTTGTCCACGAAGCCGGCGGGGCAGCGGCAGCGGAAGTCGCCCCCGATGTCGGTGCAGACCCCGGCGTTCTCGCACGGGTTGGGGGTGCAGCTGTTGGCCACGATCTCGCAGAAGTTGCCCGAGAAGCCCGGGGGGCACAGGCAGGAGGCGTGGGAGGCCCGGCCCTCGTCATCCACGCAGGTGCCTCCGTGCTGACAGGGAGAGCTGGAGCACAGGGCACAGGGGGAGAGAGGGCCCTCTGGGGTCTGGGCTGGGACGGGGACGCTGCGGGAGGGGGGGGAGGGCCCACATCCTCTCTCACCTCCCATTTCATTTCCCCACTCACTCACAAGACAGACGGGGAAACTGAGGCTGGGAGAGGAATCATCCATGACAGCCCGTCTGGAGCAAGAAAGACCCTCCCCTGGCACAGCCAAGCTAGGAGGGGCATGGCCGCCCCCACCCATGGGGGGAAGCCGGGGTGCGGGGCCAGGCCCGTGGCGGAGTACAGTGTCTGTGGGGGGCTGCTTGCAAAGCCGGGCACACGGGCGCCACGTTTAACCTAGTGCTTTTAAAGGGGCGAGCCCTCTGTCGTGTGACCAATGCCAAGACTCCAAAGGAAGAAAGGGACCCTGAACACAAGGAGGCAGCTTGGGCTTGGCCGGCCCGGCCCAGGGGGCAGAACAGCTGGGCGCTCTTGAGCCCCGCTGGTTCTCCTCTCTCAGAGGGAAGAGTAAGGGTCGTCTAAAGTCCTGCTTTTGTCTTGTTTTTCCTTGTTGGCAGTATGCAAGGGTGGGGGGTTCGGTGGTCACCCCCTAGCCGCTCGGGACAACTTTCTAGCCTATTTGCCCGTGAGGTGCATGGGGACGGGGTGCCCTCCTGAGCCCTCTCCCCCACCCCCCCTCAGTCAAAGACCCATCAGAGGGGGAGGGCTCTGCACAGCCACTACCTCCTTCAGAGACCCCCCCCCATCTCTCCCCACGCCCTCAGCCTGACAGCTCCCTCCCTCCTCAGACATCCCAGGTCCCCAAACCAACCTCGCCCCTGCAATCACCCTGGCCCAGCTGAACTCCGACCTCTTACTGCCTTAGAAAATGCCGCCACTCGTCAGAGCCAGCCCCCCCCGCCTCCATCCTTCGCAGGCATTGGGGCTTGGGAACACCAGGGGAATATGGGGGGGGGTATGGACATAGCACATTCCTCCCTAACTGTCCCATCAGCGTGTGTCCCCTGGGGCTGCGGGGGGGGGAGGGGGAGGGGGCCTTACTTCTTTGTCAGGCAGACAAGTCCAATAGGGTCAGGCTGAAAGAGGCTTTAGGGGCGAGAAAGGGGCCTCCAACGCCGCGCCGGGGGGGGGGGGGGCAGGCAGCGCGAGGAAGGCAGTGTTTACCCGTTGATCACGCACGGCCCGTCCTTGCGCTCGCAGTCCTTGCCCGAGTAGCCGGGGGCGCAGGAACATTCGTACTCGCCGTGGTCCAGGTTCACGCAGGTGCCGTTGTTGGCACACGGGGTCGAGACGCAAGGCCGGACATCTGGGGGGACCGAGAAAAGTCGGAGTGAGCTCCCCACCCGGAGACCCCAGGTAAGGTGTGGCCGGACCCCACCCCAAGCGAGCTGCCCGACGGCCGCTGCCCCGCCGGTGCCGGTGGCCGCCCGGTGGGGTTTCTGGGTAGAGGGCGTGAGGACCGGCGCCTCCCCCCAGCCCCCTAGGACGTGAATAAATTAAAGGCTGGGAAGCTGAAGTGGCTTGTGGTGTGGAAAGGGGCGATGCACACAGCTGCACCCTCTTCCTGTCCTGCTCCTGGCCAACATGGTGCCCCCCCCCCCGAGCTGAGGGGCCCTGATACCCGGCCAGGCTCGGCTTCTTGTGATCAGGGAAGGGTCTTCCCCAGCCCACCCCCCTTTGCTCTGTGCCATCCAAGACCCTGGTAGGGAAATGAGCCTCCCACCCCCCACTCCTAGGGCCTTTCTGCCTCCAGGTTCCCACCTAACGGGGAGGGCCCAGGGTCCAAAGGGGGCATCTTTGGAAGGCAGCAAGACCAGAGTTATTATTTACCGCCTCGTAACGCCCGGCGTGGAGCTGGCTGCGTTACTGAGGCTCGGGAAGCGGGGGGAGCTGAGCGAAGATGTCTGGGCAGGGGGCTTTCTGAGATTGAGACCCCAGCTCTCCAGCTTCTCTCTGCCCCGTGCCTCAGTCTCCCCCTACACAAAAGGAAGCCCCCCTCCCTCTGGCTGACTGACTCCCTAAGGTCTCCTGTAATTTAAGTGGCGGAAGGTTAGCGCCCGCCAGGGGCACAGCTAGTGGATTTAGGCCCGGGGGACGGGGGACGGGGTCTCCCGCGCTAACGCCACACGTGTGTAGATTTTCCTTTCTTTTCTTTTTTTTCCTCCTTTCAAAGAGACCCGCGCCCCGGTGAAGACTGCAATCCATCAACCAGGAAAAGGCTGAACGCCATGTTGATGGACTCTCCCTGGGAAGCCGGCACGGTGCGAGGGAACATAAAGAGGAGGATTTATCTTTCCGGGATCGAGCCGCACAGCTTTAGCACCCGGAGCCTCCCAGCCAGCTCCTAATTTTCTGCCCCGGCTCTTTGGTCACTCAGAATCTTAAATTTAAGATAAAGAGCTAGAAATCACGAGTCCCCCCCTCCCTACTCCTCCCCCCCCCCCCCGCAGCCTGTTGCCTCTCCCTGAAATGCCAGGCCTAAGTACTAGCACGGGGTGGGGACCCAGACTCCAGGTGGGGTTCAGCTGCAGAGACTGGGGGAGACTGCAGACAGGGCTGACCGCCCCCCCCCCACCGTCCCAGTGAGCTACAAGCAGGCAGCCCCTCTGCCTGCTTACGGAGGGGGCCCACCCAGGACCCACGGAGAGAGGGTCTCCAAAATTCCATCTGGGGTGCAGTGTCCAGATAGCAAGGAGGGCACGCTCTAAGCTCAAAGTCTAACCCTGATCCCCAAGAGTGGCTTTTCTGAACCCCCTGTTCAAAGCTGCTGCTGCTGCTAGGGGCTTCGGGGCTGCGCATGAGTCAGCTGCACAACAAACCTCGCACCCTGTTTGGGGGCCTGGGGTGGACCAAGGCGCAGAGGTAATTTGAATATAGAGGCCCTTTTGTTGCTCTGACCCTCAGTTTCCCGATTTGTACCACCACAGTCAACTAAGGCTGGGAGAAAGGAAGCCCTGGAGCAATCGTCTGTGCTACCATTGCTGGAAGATTATTCTAGAATTTCAGTGTGCTTGGACTTCAGGTTTTTACCCAATGAGAAAGGGCCATAAAGGCCCATTTTGCAGCTTGAAAACTGCAAGGAAGACAGCCAGCCCTGTTACTGGAGGGGAGGGGAGGGGGGCGGAAATTACATGACAAAGATGGCCTGAATGAATGAAGGGAAAGGAGGACTCTGATCTGCACTGTTACCCCTCCCCTCCTGCCCCAGCACCATCCTGTGGGTCCTCACTCAGCTCCGGCCTCGGCCTCTCCACCCTAAGCACCCCCCCAACCCCTCCCTGGATGTTGTTTCTGGGGTCGGGGTGGGGAGGGGGCTTTTCCCATCTCTGCATCTCACCGCCCACCACGGGCGGCCTGGGGCCTGGGACCCAGGGGCTTGGGGGGTGTGTGGTTGTGCGGTTGTGACTTTTTATTCAACAGGCGGCTCCCCTGTCCCCCTTCTGTGGGTGCCAGAGGGGCAGAGGGGCAGAAACCCAAGTCCCTACCTTTGAAGAGGCTCGGCCATGGAATGGGCACGTACCCACAGGCCGTTAGGACAGAGCCCCCTAAGTATGCGGAGATGAGGCCCACCCAAAGGGGAGGGGAAGGGCTGAGGGTGGGCAAAGGTGGGGTGCCCACCTATATCGCAGAGTTTGCCATCCCAGCCAGGCTTGCAAAGACACTGCCAGGGCTTGTCGCAGAATCCGTTCACGCAGCCCAGAGAGGTCACGCACTGGTCACACATGGGGCCCTGCCAGCCCGGCTCGCACCTGTGGGAGGGAGCAGGAGAGACAGGACCGAGTGGGGGGGGGGCCGGGGTCCACTGGGGGCCTCTGAGGGGGACCCCTGCACCCACCCAGGCCGTCAGGGGGTCTCAGGAGCACAACATCAGTCCCCTGAACGCAGGCCCCAGAGAGGGAAGGTGCTGAGGCCCGGATGCTGAAGGGTCCCCGGGAGTCCAGAGGGCTGTGTTTGCCGCAGTGGCCCGCAGTGGTCCTCCTCCTGCACCCGCTCTCCTGCCCCCCCATCCGCCCCCGCTTCCTTCTCCCTCTCGCTCTCCCCCCTCCCAGTTTTCTGCAGGAGCAAAGAAGCTGTGACGCAGTTTTATTACCAAGCTCCCATCTCTTCACCCCCAACTCCATGGCGCCCCAGGATTCTGCCCTGGCCCCCCCCCCCCCACCATCAGCTGCAATTACCTGCAGTTCTTGTCCCCCTTGCAGAATCCATTTATGGGGTCGCAGGATGGGATGCATTCAGTTCCTGAGGTACAAGAAAGGTTACACAGTTCACCCCACAAGGCCAGGCCGGGGGAGATAAGGCAGATCAGACCCCCTCTGTCGCCCCAACAGCCTGCTCTCCCCCTGGGGGGGCGGTCACAGGGGCCTCTGGGATCCCACTAGTCGGGCACACAGTAGGGAACTCTGGTGTGTGAATGATAAAAACACCCCGCCGCGTTCCTAGCCACAGTACACTCACCCTAAAAGCAAAGCAGACGCGGGCACCTCTTCCTCCCCGCCAAAGAAAGCCCCCAAACCGTGAATCCCCCCTAAGAGCTGGGGCGGGCAACAGTGAAAGGAAGCCTCTTGACCTCTGTATACATTTCATTTCGCCAAAACCTCATTTGGGCAAAGTGAGCTTCTTTTATTTTATTTTATTTTATTTTTTTTAAGGGACCCGTTTTTGAGGTGTCCGCTCTGGGAAAGCTCGGGCAGGGTCAGCTGGCCCGATTTTATTTTCCTCGGATTCTTCCCAGTTGAACCCGGCCGAATCCCCCTCCCCTTCCCCCTCCCCACCACCGACACCCCGCTTTAAGAACGACGCAAGCACCGGGCGCCGCCGGCCGAGAGTCCAACCCCGCGGAGATCCGGACACTTTAACCGTCACCTGCCGTGCGCATTTACTCAACGAGCCCCCCAGCTTTCCAGACAGCCCCCCTCAACCCCTGGCGCAGTGGGGGGGGCAACTCTCCGCTGCCGGAGACAGATGGCCGCGGCGACAGAAGTGTCGCAGCCCCTCACCTAGAGACGCAGCGCGCAGAAGGGGCTCGGGCCGCGCTCCGGCGGGCCACGGGGGGCGGCGACGGCCGGGCCAGCCCCCCAAGGACCCCCCCAAGACCCGCTCTCCACACGCACGCGAGGGACATCGCTAAAGTTGCGCCCCGTGACAGCCCCGAGAGCTGTCAGCAGCGCCGCCGCCGCCGCCGGGCCCCCCGTCCCGGCCTCGCTCCGCGCGGCGCCCTCCGCCCCCCCCCCCGCGCGGCGGGCAGGGGCTGGGGTCCCGCGCCGCCCCCCGGACCCCCTCTTGGGACCCCACGGCGGGGCTGGACGCGGCCGGGTGGCGGGCGGGGAGAGCCGGGCGGGCGGGCGGGCGCCGCGCGGGGCTTAGGGTTAGGCGGGACGGGAGGGAGCCGGGGCGCACGGGACGGGGCGCGCGGGGGCGCGCGGGGCGGCGGGGCGGCGGGCGGCCGCCGGCGGGGCGTCGCAGGCTTCCCCGGGGAGGGGGCGCGAGCCGAGCCGCCGGGGCGGGGGGCCCGGCTTACCATGGGTGCTGTGGCCGATAGCCAGCAGGAGCCAGAGGACGCGCAGGAGGGCTCCGGTCCCGATCATCGCGGGGCGGCCGGGGTCGCGGTCCGGGGAGCGGGGCGGGCGCAGAGGCGGCTCCGGGCGCCGCGCTGGGCTTCTGGTTGTGGACGCTGAAGGGGGCGCGGGCGCGCGGCGAGGGGAAAGCCAGGGCTGCACCGGGCTGCGCGCTGCTCTCCGCCGCCGCGAGGAGCTGCCGCCGCCGCCGCGCGCGCCGCCCTTTCGTACCGCCTCCCCCCCCCCCCCGCGGCCCCCGCCCCCGCCCCCGCCCGGCGCGCACGGGGCCGGCGCCGGCCAGTCCCGCTGACCCCCCGCCCCTCCCGGAGCCGCCCCCACCCCGCCGGCGCCCGGAAGCCCGCGCGCGGGGCCCCGGGCGCACTCGCGGCTGGACGGCTTACCTGCGCGCCTTCGCCGGCGGGGCCGCGGCGGGCGGGAGAGCGAGCGGGCGGGCGGGGGAGCCAGCGAGCGAGCGAGCGAGCGTGCGGGCGGGCGGGCGGGCGGCGCCGGCCGGCTCCGGGCCGGCGCGCGCGGCGGGAAGCGGTCCCGGGCCGCGCCGGCGAGGCGCACGCGGCCCGTGCCGACGCGGGACGTCCCGCACGCGCTCCCCGCGCCTCACAGGCCCAGGAGGATCCAGAGGCACAGCACGAAGACGTGGAAAATGCACATGATCACACAGGCACTCACGAAAACCGCCAGGAAGAGCCGCAAGTCCTTGTACTCGCGGGCCATGGTGGGGCAGGGGTCGTGGAGACCCCCTGTCGAGGCCTACACACGTGCAAGCGAAACACACACGACAACACAATCACACCCCCGCAGAGGGCAGGGGTCACGCCCTAGGACCCCCCCGGACCCCCGGCCACAAGCCCCAAGCGGTGGCGGTGCGCTGCTCCGAGAGCCGGGGCTTCCTCGGCAGGTGCGCGCCTTCTGCGCGGAGACGGGCCGAGCGCGGGCGCACCTGACCAGATAGGCAGTCCCCAGGACCCCCGCGGAGGCCCCGTGTCCAATCCCCTCCGCCCACCCGCGCCGCTGTCACAGGCTGAGCCTTAGTCACTCTGAAACGTAAACACATACACAACCCGACAGTCGCAAATCCCCGGCCCCGGGCCCCCCTCCCACCGCTCACAAATAATGAGGCTCCCGGTCACGTGCTCAGAAAACCACACGCATCGAGTCACCCAACACCCAAGTCACCTAGCACGCAGCAGAGTCCATCTTGGTGCTGCACACGGACAGTCTCCCCAATAGGCCGCTTGCGGGCCATCACACACTAGACCGGCCATAGGGGAGACCCCCCGGGAGCCCCCCAACCCGGGGGTGACTGGGGAGGGGCCAGCCATGCCCCCTCCGACAGGCACCTGCCGCTGGCTCCCCTGAGAAGGGCCTCTCAGGCATCCCCCCTCAGGGCCAGCCCCTCACCACAGATGACAACCTCCCCCCCCCATCTCCAGGGAGACCCCCTCCCTGTCCAGGGGCTCAGGGGAAAAAAAACAAAAAACCAAAACAAACAACAACAAAAAAAAAAACCAAAGGGAAAAAAAAACAGAAAAAAAAACCAACCAACCAAAAAAAAACCTCAAAAGGAAAAAAAATAAATAGAAGTAAGAAACCGGGAGCTGAAGCCTTTAGTCAGGATTTGAGGATGGGTCCTTCACAAGATGCTTAATTTGCATAGGTGAATTTGCATCTCCATTTCTGCTGCAGTGGAGCTGTGGCATAAGTGGCAGAATGCTAGACTTAAGCAGCAAAGCTAAGGGACAGTACCCAAGCCCTGAGTTCAAGCCCCCAATGCAAGCACGTGTTGTGTGCACACACACACACACACACACACACACACACACACACACACACACACACACAGAGTCTACTAGATCTCTGGTGCAGTCCAGCAAGCTCATGCCTGCCAGTCACAACCTTCTCACTCTGCACAGTACTGGGGGGCGGGGGGGGGGGAGTGTGCGTTTTGGAACCTGCAGGGGAGGACCCTGACTTCAGAGACCACCTGACTATTTGAGGACACCACTTTGGGCTTGGGGAAGAAGCTTGCCTAGAGCTTTCCAGAGCCAGCGCTCTCCTTGGAGCTGCCATAAGCTGATTCTATTCTGAGGGAAATAGAGGGGGGACACCCCTGTGGAAGGGGGCACTGCTGGAAATGGCTTCTGGGATGCACTGAAGGGAGCACTTAGGGTGTCTGCTACATGCCACGTGCCCCTGAATTTTTGTGGCCCCTCTGGCTTTCCCAGGCTCTGCCCTCAAACCTATAAACGGAGCCCAGCATAGCAGGTCTTTTGTACAAGGTCCCCCCCCCCCCCCGGGCTAGAACAAGAGTAGGACAGTGGCCAGCAGCTCAGGGCTCGAGTGGCCGCTGTCCTGTCACTAAGGTCTCCTCAGCTCTCCATCCTCTCCTCCCTCCTTGAGAGGCTCCTGACTTCAGTCTCCAAAACCACTGCCCTAGCAGGCAGACCTGGGAGGCTGGCTTCTCAGGCCGAGCCCTTGGAGGGCAGGGCATCTTGGACTGGACCAAAGTTCCCCAGGCTCCTTCCCGCTCAAGGTCCCTGGAGAAGAGGGGAGCTGGAGAGAGCATGAAGGGGGAGGGGGGCCCGTGGCTGCTGAGTTCACTGTCCCACCTAGACTCCTTCCCCACCACCACCCCGGCTCCTTCCTGCACCTGTCCTCCGTGGAAAGGGAGGGAGGCTGGCATCCTCTCCCACGGGAATCGCAGCCCCCAGTGCCACCAGCTCAGCCGGCCCAGGGCCCGGCATCCCGGCTCCACCCCGCGCTCTCTCTGAGCTCTGCTCCCTCGCCTTTGCGCACGGAAGACACACCTGCCCCCGAAGGAACTCCGGCAGAAAAGTTCTGTTCTTGCAAGTCCTAGCGACAGCCTTTCCAGTCCTTTTTCCTATTCTGCCACGGGGGCTTCTGCCGCAGCCGGCTAGAGAGAGCGCAGCAGGGTCCCGCTGACCGCCCTGGGTCCCCTTCAAGGGGACGCCGCCCGCGGCCGGCCGCACGGGGGGGGGGGGGGGTGGTGGCGGGGAGCGCGGTGGGAGGGGGGCTCCCCTCAGATCAGACTTACAAGCCCCGGGGCTTTGTGTTGGTTATTTTCTGGTCTCCATAAAGCATTTGTAAACTCGGGAGGCTGATGATTTCTTTGTAGCAAGCAGATGCCGGGGAGGAGGGTCGCTTAGGAGCGTGAGGGAGGGGCGGCTGGGGACTGTCACCGACTGCAAGGCTGCACAGGAAGAATGAAAATGCCAATCCAGTCCCTGGGGGAGGAATCGGCGCAGTCTGCGAGCCAGCGAGCGAGCAGATCGGGGGACCGCGCAGCCCGGGGGGGCCCCCCTCCCCACGCCGTGCATCCCTCCTCCAGGGGCCCCCACCTCGGACCTCACCGGGGCGGCAGCCGCCCCCCCCCCCGCCCTCTGCTCGCCCCTCCCTGCCTTAGGAACTCAAGCATCGGGCTTCCTTCCTTTGAGCTAGCCATTCCTTTCTTGCCACACTAATGACTTGGTTTTGCAGCCCCCAGACCCTGGTGGGCAGGGTGAGGAAAGCAAGTCGTACTTTTCCAGAGCAAAAGAGGGATCATTGGTGACATTTTCTGAGGAGAGAGAGAGAGAGAGAGAGAGAGAGAGAGAGAGAGAGAGAGAGAGAGAGAGAGAGAAGAGAATTGGGGCTTGAACTCAGAGCCCTGAGCACTGTTTCTTAGTTCTTTTGCTCAAGGGGCCTCAGCTTCATTTCTGGCTTTTTTATTTTTTTATTTTTTGGTGGTTTGGTTTAGTCTTTGGAGAGGCAAGAGTCTCATGCACTTTCCTGCCTTTGCTGGCTTTGAACCGGGTCCTCAGATCTCAGCCTCTTGGTGGCTGGGAGGGGGGAGCGAGCCACCAGTGTGCCTGACTTGAAACAGAGAATGTTCTCTTCAGCCCTTTTCTTCTCTCCCAGGCGTGCCCCGGCCCTGCGCCTCCCTCTCCAATGCTACCGTTCCAGCCCCAGCAGAACCAGAGCAGCTTACCCTTGATTAAAGACAAAATGGCTGATGAGGGAAGCTCATCAGGGTGGGGCTAGAGGGGCCTCTGAGAGCAGCTAGTCCGCGGGGGGTGGTGGCAGGGAAGCTGGGGGCTTCAGTCCCCCCCCCCCGTCTGTCCCCCCACCCCCTTGCCTGCCTTGGCCCTAAGGCTTTGTTTCTGGAGACAGCGTCGTGGCTGAGCCACCCGGGATTCATCCCCCTGCGACATGGTACAAATAGGGAAACTGAGGCCATGTGAGGTCTCAAAGGCACATTGGTTCTTCCTCCCCAGACCATACCTGCCGGATGCTCACTTCAGAGGAAGAGAAGTAACCAGTGCCTGTTAAGAGTCCCGGGTGCCCGTGGCTCCCGGCTGTAATCCCCCCCCCCCCCCCCCCCCCGCTCCTCAGAAGGCTGAGGTGTGAGAACTGAGGGTGGAAGCCAGCCTGGGCAGAAACGTGCAGCTCACCACCGGGAGCCAGGAGTGCTGCGTGGCTCAAGCAAAAACAGATCCTGAGCTCAAACTCTAGGACGGGCATGCATGCACACACACACACACGCACTTGTACACACGCGCACACACACAGGCAAGGTGCTGAGTGTGGCGGGTGGAGGCGAGGGAGGGGCCCACTGGGCACATCTTGGCGGAGCACACTGATGATCTGGCTTCAAGTTCAATCAGAAAGAAGCCTCTGCAGTTTCAAGTGGCAGGGAGCAGGGAATGGGGCCAAGGAAGCAAAAAAGTGGAGGGGGGTCCCCATATTCGGGGACCTGGAGAGACTCCTGATAACCCCCCCCCCCCACGTTCCTGTGTGCTCCGGGCTGCAGAGCCGCCTCCAGCCACCTGCCTGTGACTCAGACACGGGAGCTGGGCTCCTCGGGAGGAAAATCACCCTGCGCGGCAGTGCGGGGTAGAGTGGGGGGCTCAGCACGTATTGACAATTGGCTGAGGGTCCCACTCAGCCGCTGCAGGCTCTACCAGCTTCTCGTCATCATCGATGATAAGATTCAAAAATAGATCTCTCGCTTCCTTCCTCACCCTTGGAATCAACAGCGATGTCAGGTTCACAAGTCTAATTGTCCACGTCATTCAGCAAATTATCCTCTCTCAAAGGCGCCACGGAATCGTGCTGGGCTAAGGAGCTGGGGGGGGGGCTCTGGAAGGGTTAAAAGAGACTATTTACCCTCAGACCTTGTAGGTAAATTCGCCCCCAACAGGGGTGGGGGAGGAAACAGGGGAGCAGAAGAAAAAAGACCCTTTTCATCACTCGGCCTGTCTATACAGGCTTTGGCAAAGACCACAGTGATTCTTCATTCATCAGAAATTCCCAGAAGTTAATTTTCCATAAAGCAGAGGCTCACCTCCTTAAATGCAGCCTTTCATCTGCCCAGCCTTAGCTGAGCCCCTACTGTGTGCGGGGCCTTTCCTCAGAGAGCTTGAGAGGTGATGGACTTCTTAGGCACCTCGGAGGGGTGCTGGGTAGGGCACTGGGTAGGGCAGTTGGGGGGGGGGCAGCATTGAGCCGAGGGTGTAGACTCCAGAGCACTTCTTCAGAATGACACTGTAGGTAGACATGGACATCTTAGAGAGGGGTGTGTGCGTGTGTGCGTGTGTGCGTGTGTGTGTGTGTGTGAACATGTGAGCTGAGCAGAATGCCACACACCTGTAGTCCCAGCTACAGAGAAGCTGAGGCAGAGAGCAGCACTTGAGCCAGGGGTTCGAAGACAACCTGGACAGCATCGGGAGGTCTTCTTTCAAATAAACAAGCAACCAAATGGAGATGTCGGCTGTTCCCTTAGTGAAGGGTGAATTAGCATGGCTTTAAGAATGAGGCTGGTGAATGATGTAAAAATGTCACTATTTGGAAATAAATCTTTAAAAAAATTTTCTGTGTGTGTGTGTGTGTGTGTGTGTGTGTGTGTGTGTGTGTACTAGTACTGGGGCTTGAACTCAGGGCCTCCACCCTCTGAGTTAGGTTTTTTTTGTTGTTGTTGTTTTGTGGGGTTTTGGTGTGGTGTTTTTGTTTGTTTTGCGCCCAAGGCTGGAGTAGCTAGGATAACAGGTGTGAGCTATGGGTACCCAGCTTACATGACCTTCAAGTCGTTGTACAAATCAGTTTTCTAGTACAATGCATCTTCCCCATCTCGCCCAACCCCATCAATCCCCGCCCGCCACCTAGTTCCATCTTGACACATGTGCATGGGGTATTATGATTCTTTTCACCCACCCATTCTCTCTCCACTTGTCTTCTTCTTACCTTGACCTCCCCCACAGACAACTCAGAACTCAGCATCCTGGCATTTATTTTATTAAACGGTATCGTGACTGTTCTCCAGTGCTGCCCAGCCTCCTCTGCCACAGAAGATCAGATCCTCAGAGCGGGGCTGCCCACCCCCCCACACTTTATTTCCACATACCAGGGTGGACCTACGAAGGCAAGCCCAGGCTGGATGCAGGGAATCAGGCCAAGCCACCCACATTCGGGCCCCTGGAGCCCCAGCTTCCCTCTACCCAGGGGCCCCCAGAAAGTAGAGCCGTTCAGAGGCACTGGCAAAGGGCCTCGCAATCAAGCGGGAACCAGAGCCCACCTCCGGCCCCAGACGAGAATCACCTGGCTGTGCCCAGAGCCCTCGCGCGGGGGCCGGGCTCGGGATGGGGAGTTTCTGGGTGCCCCGCCTCTCCCGTCTGCGGCTCTGAAAGGGAGCATGTGTGGGGTATTGGCAGGCAGCACTGTCAAGTTTAAGGCTGTGAAAACACAGCTCTCATGGAATGTAAGATGTTCTACTACGTCCTCTTATTTGTAAGGAAGCATTTCCATTTCCATTCAATTATATTCAAAACACTGTAATGTTGTCAGGGAGCTTCCATGTCTAGGACTTAGGATCCTTCCAGAAAATAAGGAAGACTTGGCTCTGTCCCCTGGGAGAGGAGTGGCACAGACGATCTCCGCCCCCCACCCCGTACCCCTGAGATCGGCTCCCCCCCACTTGCCTGCCCTCTGTGGGCGCTCCCCAGGAGCGTGGCGGGGGCGGGGGCGGGGGGCTCCTCTCAGCCGCCCCTGGCGCTGCGTCTTCCTGCCTGGTGTTAATAGGTTTTGCACGTGCCCCTGACCCAGCCAAGCTGAGCGCTCGGTTCAGCCCTGTGCCCCGCAGCCCGGGGCCCGCAGCGCTGTTTATGGATTAAGTGAATTAATGAATAAATGAATGAGACACAGAGTGTTCTCAGCGGGTTTCCATGGGCCCCTTGGAAGGATCGTGTGTCCTAGCAACTCGCCCCAGCCCCGTGGTCCTCTTCTGCAGCCCTCCTCTGATCTTCGGGTTCCAGAGGTTGTTGACTCTCACCCAGTCTTGGGGCCCAGACGCCTCGCCCGCCGGACTCCCCCTCCCCAGCCCCCCCCCACCTCCTCGCGGGAGGAACCGCAGCTGCTGCTGCGTCAGGTCGCAGATCGCAGACAGACCACCCCCCTCCCGCCACCTCTCCCCAGCTCCTCTCCGCGGAGCTGCTCTCCGTGCTGCCCGCCCGAGCTGTTCCTATGGCGACGCTGCACCTCAAGAGGCCCTACCTAGCCGACAGCAGCCCGGCCCCAGCCGGGGCTGGACAGCAGGGCCAGGCCTGCGCCAACCCTTGCCCCCCCCCCACCTCTCACGCACATGCCGGTGTAGACCATTCTCCTTCAACTGTGGGACAGAAAGGTTTCTGTCTTCTCCCCCTCCGGCGATGGTGGCTCCCCCTGGCAGGGACAGTTGGACAGCAGGGCCCAGAGAGGGTGATTCTCTCTCGGTGAGCTGCAGAGCAAGGAATCAGCCAAGTGCACCCGGGGAGCGGTGGCCCACCAGGAAGACTGTAAAAGGGGACCCTACAAGCCCTTTGAATCGTGCAGTCGTCCAAGCCTAGAATCCTAGGTTTTTGAGAAGTGGTCAGATGAAGGGACAGTAGTTCAAGGCCAGCCTGGGCATAAAGTTCAGGGGACTCCAACTCGGCCAGTTGGATGGGTGCGGTGGTGCACACCTGTGGTCACAAGCTGCAGGGGAAGCACGAGGCTGGGCACAAAGGCCAGTGACTGGCATCGCGGTCACAGAGACACCCGCCAATGAGGGGTCGCAGTGCGGGCTTGTTCCCACATCAAGGGGAGCCCTGTTCTGAAAATGACCCATGCCACATGGTTCAGTAGCCAGAGTGATAGAACGCCTGTCCAGCAAGTGCGAGACCCCGAGTTCAAACCACAGTACTGCCCCCCACATACAGTCACAAACATATATTTATTATTATTATATTAATATATACGATCTATAATGTTACTCTACTGATATACACACATACATACATGTATATTTCCTTGAAGAATCTGCAGATTCCCTTGTTTAAGAGCATCTATTCAAGGTCTAGCAATAAAACCTCTAGAGGGCTGGGGATATGGCCTAGTGGCAAGAGTGCCTGCCTCGGATACACGAGGCCCTAGGTTCGATTCCCCAGCACCACATATACAGAAAACCGCCAGAAGCGGTGCTGTGGCTCAAGCGGCAGAGTGCTAGCTTTGAGCGAGAAGAAGCCAGGGACAGTGCTCAGGCCCTGAGTCCAAGGCCCAGGACTGGCAAAAAAAAAAAAAAAAAAAAAAACCTCTAGAGCCTGCCATGGTAGAGAGTTCCTAGAAACACAGCACGCAGGAGGCGATCACAGGCAAACTGGGAGTTCAAAGCCAGCCTGGGCTTATGGTTTTTGAGACAAAGCCTCAAAAAAAAAAAGGGAAAGAAGAAAGGTAGGTTGGGGAAGGGAAGAGAAAGGAAAGGGGGAAAAGAAAAGGAAGAGAAAAGAAAGGAGAGGAAGGGAAGGAAGAGAAATGATGGGAAGAGGAGGGGAAGGGAGGGAAGGTGAGGGAAGGGAAGGGAAGGGAAGGGAAGGGAAGGGGAAGGGAAGGAAAGGGAAGGCAAGGCAAGGGCAAGGCAAGGCAAGGCAAGGCAAGGCAAGGCAAGGCAAGGGCAAGGCAAGGCAAGGGAAGGGAAGGGAAGGGAAGGCAAGGGAAGGCAAGGCAAGGGAAGGGAAGGCAAGGGAAGGGAAGGGAAGGGAAGGGGGTGGAGTTCAATCACAAGCATTGGGGACACGGTTTCCTGGGCTGCTTCTGGGGCTGGCTTTGTCCTCTCCCCACCCTGTTCTTCCCTTCTTTCTCCCTGCTCAGACTTCATCTGCCTCTGCCCTTCTCCAAAGCCAGGCCCAGGGAGGCGCCCAGTGCCTCTCAGCCGCCTTCCTCTCCCCCAAGGGCCTGACCGCCTGGACCTTGCTGGGCCCAGGCTGGGCGTGCGGCTCCGGCAGCCTTCGGCCTCTCTCTGCACGGGGCTCTGGGCTGCCCGGCCCTCTTCCTCCCGGCTTTCTGTGCTCCCCTTCCAACCATGGCAGCCTGACCCAGAACACCTGCCTCTCCCACCCGTGACCACCCACCTGTGGGCCGGCCTGCCCCCCCCCCCAACCTCCAGCACCAAAGCAGCCACTCATACCAGGGGAAGGGAGAGGGGAGCGAGGAAGAGGAGGAAGGGGAGGGAGAGAAGCAAGAATGAAGAAAGTAGGGAGCCTCCCATGAAGTATTGTGGGGTTGAATTGTAGCATCTGATCCAAGAATCGGGGAGGAAGCCACCGCTTGTGTGAGACCAGAAAAGGGTCTTTTAAACCCGGGGAGGCTTCGTCTCTCTCTCCCCATGAAGCTTTGCCTTCAGCCTTCAGTCCTGCCTGATTGATTCCTTGATAAGTTTCTTTTCAGTGGCTTTTTCCCTGCCTCTCTCTAATGGGACAATTATTTCTAGCTGTGTTTGACTCGGTTCCGCTTCCTCCAGGAGTGGATGAATGGCAGTTTCAGCTGCCTGCGGCCAGCCACAGGGACCCCAGCGGGGCCTGGCATAGCACGGCAGGGCCCTGCTGCACCTCCCGGTGGTCTGGGACTTGATGGGTTCCCCCCCCTTTGTTTCATTTTCTGTTAACTCGTGTGGTCAGTGGGGTGTGTGTGTGTGTGTTTTGTTTTGCCTTGGCATGTCTGGCTACACAGGTTGTACAGCCTGGAAGAGAAGATGGCAGGGTACGGCATTGGCCAGTGAGCTTGAGGCTGGTCAACAAGCCTGGGAGAGTTTGGATAGAAAGCTCCCTGCGGGTGCTGGTCTCATTTAATGGGTTTTGTTGGGGGTTTTTGTTTTTTGTCTTTTTTTTTTTTTGGTGCTAGTATTGGGAGTTGAACGCATTTCCTGGATGCTGTCCCTGAGTTTTTCTGCTCAAGGCTGGTGCTCTACCACTTGGGACACAGCTCCACTTACAGCTTTTTGGTGGTTTATCGGAGATAAGTGTCTCCCAGGCTCTGTGACCCAGCTGGCTGGGAACCTGCGTCCTCAGTCCTCCCGAGGAGCTAAACCAGGCGTGAATCACCGCTCGGCTCCGTCCGGTCTTTTCACACAATGGCTCTGTCAGGCCCTGCAGGGCGGGAGGCTGGGACCGGCTCAGGGCCAGGCTGCCGCCCAGCCGGGGGCCGAACGGCACCCACAATGCAGCCTCGCTCCGGAAGACCCAGTCCACCTGCTCCCCTCTTGTTTAACAGCTTGAGCGGACAAGGGGACCGGGAGCTGGGAGGTAGGGTGGTCTGCACGATTCAGACGGGGCTCGGCAAAGACAGATGGCGCACACAAGATGGTGAAAGCAGAGACTCTAATAAGGAGACCTCCTGCAGAGCGGCAGGTAGGGTGCGGGGGGGGGGGGGGGGGGGGAGCGGCGGACCCACTGCCTGTAGGCCTGCAGGATGTGTCCCTAGAGGAGCCAGGCCGGTGCGGGCGCTGGGGACAAAGTACACAGTTGCAAGTCACAAGCTGTCACGGTGGGGGGGGGGGGGAGGAGAGGGAGTTAGCGAGCCCCAGCCTTCAGGATAGAAGAGTGCATGTGTGTGCGTGTGCGCGTGCGCACGTCCATGTGCAGGCGCACACGTGTGTGCCCGCCTGTGGGCATACGTGCAGGGGCTTGTAAGTCTTCAGTTAAAGACAGGAAAGGCCCAAGAGTGTTCCCAGGCGGAGAGGCTGCAGATGCTGAGCGAGGCCTAATTGAATAATTGAATGAGGCGAGCACGGCTGGCTCCACCATGGGCTTCTGGCCTGGTGGGGACAGGAGGATTTGAACCACCACCTCCACTAACTCCACACGCTCTTGAATTGAGTTAGCTGCATTCAGGCGGGCGAGGCGGGGGACAGGGCGGTGGGGGGCGGGGGGCCCCTTCTCCTGTGTCCTGAGCACCTGCCAGCTGAGAGCCCGGAGTCTGAGCTGTTAAGCCCAGGCTCGGGGGGCGGGAGGGGCTCTGCCACTGTCCTTGTCGTTGGCAGCACTCGGCATTAATTATGCTTTTAACTTTCAAAGTGGTTTCCCATTGATTTTATTTACTCTTCAAAACCCAGCATCTATCATGCTTTGCCTCCGAGGCTGCCAAGGCCCCGGCTCGTGGCTGATTCCCTTCTGCGCCCTAGTCACGGCGGAAGGGCGCGTGTGTGCCGGGCGAATACGTGTAGGACAGATGCACAGACGGGTGGACGGAAGGATGAAGCATGGATGAATAGACGGAGAGCATGGCGGCATGTTCAACAGGAATGCTCTCTCCATCACTGTACTCTTGGTAAACTGAGGCAAGCCCAAGAACTTTCCGCCCGGGTTTCGGTTGAACTGTCCTTCGAGTCTCGCCCATCCTACCACATACATGCTCTGTGGGGTGCACCTCTCCTTGGGGATTTCCTCCATCCTGCAAGTGGGGTGACCCCGCCAAGGCCCCGAATGGCTCTGAGGACCCCTGTGGCAGGTAGCTGCGTGCTGAACCTCAGGCACCGGGGTGCCAGGCCTGGTCAAGGGCTAGTGCTGGGCTCAGGCAGAGGGAAGCGGGCACAGCGCACAGCGGAGCAGGCCGCCGGCTCTCCCCGCCCCTCCCCTGCCCCCCCCCCCCCCGTGGCTGGGTGGCCGGGCGTTGCCTTGGGGAGGCGCTGCGGCGGCCTCCTGTGGTTTGGGGTGCACTCTCTTGGCCTGTAGGCCCTTGTTGCCAGCATTTTTTTTCTAAGTTGGCCCGGCGTTTAATCAGCCCTCCGTGTGTAGGGAACAGTAAGCAATGATTTAAAGACTTGACTAATTAAAACCCCCGCTCTGAGGTTGCGGAGAGAAACCTCCACAGCTGGCCCGACCCCAGGGAGGGCCCAGCCCTGCGGGGCCACCAGCTGTGGCTCCGGCAGCCCTGCTCCCCATCCCAGAAGCCACCGAGCCGATGGCACCTGGGGGTGGGGCGTGGCAGAGACCCACCCCTACCTTCTCCTGCAGCCCTGAACCTCCACGGCCCCATGTGGGGAGTCCACCCTATGCAGGACACCCCACTTCTGGAAGGGGTGCTGGGGAAGCCTGGAGGGCGGGGAGAACACAGCCACCCCCCCTCCAGCGGCAGCTGTTTGCTCAGCCACCACCTGTCCTCCCCCCTCCTCTCTCCCCTGGACCCGGGAGACCCTCCCTTCTCTCCCTCTCCCCCAGCAGTTCTCTGGGACGCAGCTTCCCTGTCCCACTCTTTCACCCTGAGCACGGGCCATGGGGGGCCCCTCTAGCAGGTCCCCACCAAAGTGCACACCCCCAGGCTCCCTCCAGTCCCCCCCCGCCCCTCCTCCTGCAGGGACCGTAGACTCTTCTAGGGGGAACAGTGTCTGGGGACAGAGGCAGGTGCTCAGCAGGAGGCTTGTCAGGAAGCTGGGAGGGTGCCGTTCTCTCCACCCCACAGGCGCCCCGGGGCCTTGGGAGCCCCTGTCCAGCCCGCCCGCACTGTCCAGAGGTGGCCTTTGAACCAGCGAGTCCTCGGTGTGTGCGTCTGGAAGATGGGACTGAGGAGCCCTGGGAAGGCGAGGGGGGACTGGGCTGGGGGTGGGGGGTGGGGTGCAGATCACTCCTAATTACCCAAGGGCCAGGCAGCCAGGCCACCTGCTTGGGGACCTGTCCGTGACGATTGGCCAGGAGCCACCTGCGACCACCGTGAGACCCCTCCCCCCGCCATTGTCTCAGAGTGCTCCCCCCGCCCCCCCCCCCGCCCCCGTGTGCGGCTCCACTCCGCCTGTGACGGGCAGCCCCCGCCGTCCAAAACAAAGTTTTGGCCATGTTGCCAAGTCCCACATCTGTCTGGTCCTCCTGCTTCCCCTCCCCCCCCCCCCCCAGCTTGTCATGACAGATGGGGACACGCTCGCGTTTGCAAACACAAATTGTGGCATTTATTCCTGGGCTCCTGGCCCCGACAAACAGCTGTGGCAAATCTTTGGGGTGGGAGAAGGGGGTGGGGTGCAGGGTTTCCTCCCAGACTTGCGGAGAGGGCGGGAGAACCAACCATGGAATCAAGACAGGCACGTTGCTAATTAGCAAGTCGGCAGGCCGTGACTGGGAACAAGGGAGGCCCGGCGAGAGCCAGGAGGAGGCTGCGTGGTTGACATGGACCCGGGGACAGGCAACAATGGCAGCAGGGGGCCGGGGGGGGGGGACAGGCCAGAGACGCAGGAGGGAGGGGACCCAAGCAGCGCCATTGCTGGACCCAACCTTGCACAGCTTGCCGGGCCTCAGTTTCCCCCTTGGTCCTTGGGGATGCTTGTACCAAAACCCAAAGACCCCCTGGCCCATGGGCCCACTCAAGCCAGGTCTGACTGCCCCGGTCCTTTCCTCCCCACCCAGGGTGCCTGGACTGGGCTCCCCTCCCAGAGCTGCTCCAGGCCCCGACCCCCTCCCCCCACCGCTTCTACTTTCCCACGCATCGTCCCCAGTTCCCATTGTGTCCTCTATCTGAGGACATTTCCTTCTGCTGCCACTTGTCAAAAACGATCCTCCAGGAGCTAGCCTGGGCAGACGCTGTCCAGAGAGCTCCAGAGAGCCTTTCTGCAGAACCCCGACGAGGGGCAGAGGCCTCGCAGCATTATCTGTTATCAGAGCTGCCACTCGGCTGGAAATTCCATTGTCAAGTCTAAGATCATTCCCCAAGGGGCGGGGGGGTGGGGTGGGGGGGTGGAAGGAGGCTGAACCGGGAGTTCAAGAACAGGCTCCAGGCAGGACTTCCTGCCATGGGGGAAGCACAGACAGACAGGGAGGAGAGGGGGGTTAGGCGGAGCTGCTTGGACTCTGAGCTTTGCAGCAGAGCCAATACACTGAGGGGCACACAGGACAGGCCCGTGGGTCCACTGGGAAGCGCCTTGCGGAAGCGGGCAAGGGACAGTGCCCAGCGGAGGCACAGTTGTGACCCAGTACCACAGCCTCAGTGGCCAGGGTGACCAGTGCAGGACAAGTTGGGGCCCTCTCTTGCCAGCCCAACTTCAGAGGTGCTAAGGCAGCCCGGTGGGGCTGGGAGGCTTTGGAAGGCTTCCCAGGGGAGGTGACCTTGGGGACGGGCCTTGAAGGGTTCAAATGAGTTTGCCCAAGGCAGGGGCTGGGGAGGCCTCTCCACGGCAGGGCAAGCTGGAGCCAGGGAAGGCCAGGGCGCCCACGTGCCCGGCTATTTTGGGAGCCTAGAAGAGTGGCCCAGAAGAGTGAGGGGAGCAGCTGTCCCTGAGAGGGCTCCCCATCAGGGGTCCCAAGGGCCAGCCTGCCGGGCAGCATCTTGGGAAGGCTGGGCCGGGGCTCTGAGAAGAGGGACGCTAAGGCCAGAGCCTTGAAAAACTCCAAGCGGAGGAAAGGGAGCAGGGACAGCAGAAGCCAGTGAGAGGCCTGGGGGACAGAGGCAGGGAGGGGTGGGGGACAGCAGGAGCCCCAAGTTCAAAGCTAGGAGGCATTTCTACCCCCCGGATCCTCCACTCACTCGCCTATTTTTTAATGTAATGCGGAGGGGGGGGGGGTAGGAATATGGCGGAACTATGGTTGATTGTGAAACTCAGAAAAATGGAGCGGCAGACCAGTGTGTAGATGAAAAGGCTTGTTTCTGTGAAACAACGGAAAACGCGCACCCTGTATCTGCTTTCCTATGCTTGCGTTCAGGTATAGCTCGCCAGAGGGCCCCCCCCCCAGAATCCTCCCCTCACGTTCCCCCTTTGGAGGACACGTGGGGATGAGGACAGGGGGAACACATACTTAAAAGTGCCCCCAGCCAAGGGTCCATCCCGTCCTTCAAATAACCTCTAAAACCAAAGTGCAGTGGGAAATGCAATGGGAACTGCCACAGCGCTGGAGGTCCACGGGTGGCTAAGGCGCTCCCCCAATGGCGACAGGGGACCTGGAGGGTTGGTTTGGGCCTAGAAGGTTCCAGAAGGCGTGGGTCTCCTCACCCCTTTCCTGAGCCTTCTTGTCCCCTGACCGGCGGGGCGAGGACCCTGCGCCGGCCGCTACCCCCGGCCCTCGGCGCACCGCCGGCGCCCCCTGCTGGCGGGTCCCCCTGGCCTCGCGGCCACCGTGCCAACCCCAGCAGGACTTGCGGAGACTGGATGTCTGGCGTGGCACTCACCCCGTCCCTCCACACCCCCCCCCCCGACGTCTATATTTCCTAAAACAATGGCACATGGTGGAGGAAAGATAAGAGGAGCGCCATTATTAATGAAACAGGTGAGGGGAGGGGTATTCATTATCGTTTCCAGCCTAATGAAGCCCGTTGAAAGCTCTCTCTGGAGTGATCAATCCTTCCCGGGACCCTCAGTCCTGCCAGCCATGGAGTCACAAGCTTGTCATAACTCATGTCACACAAGTCACAACCCGCTTCCCCCGAATTCCCTCCATGCCGCCCGCTCGGGAGGCCTGAGAGCGAAGCCTGATAACACATTTTGAAACACAGAATTTCACACCTCATTGTGCAACCATTAAGATGACGCCGCAGGTGATTTTTTTTCTCCCCCCTCCACCCCCCCCCCAATGCCCATTCTCCGGCTCCTCCCAGGCGGCGGGGGGCTGGAGGGCCTCCCCCCAGGGCGGGGCTCCGGGGGGGTGTCCAGGGCTGGTGGCCTGCTGTCAGCAGTGGCTCAAGAGGGCATCTTAGTCCTCCTGAGCATGGCACCCTGCCGTTGTGGGGGGGAAGCAGGGCCCCTCAGAGCTGCTCTCCCGCCCCCCGTGGGCCCCTCGCCCAGCCCTGGCCGTGCAGTTACTGCTCCTGACGTCCGTCGGTTCCCAGCAAGCCCGGCCAGGTGGCTGGGGCTGTCACCTCTCCTGGGAGCAGCACAGACAGCTGCTCCAGACACAGTCCAGACATCGGGGCCTGCTGGGGAGCTGGGGGGGGGGTGGGGGGGGTGGGGGGGAACCTCCCATCTCCACCGAGAGCCCGGCCACGCAGGCAGAGCCGCCAGGGAGAAGCCAGCCAGCCCGGGAGGAGGGGGCACGCGGGAGACCAGGCTCTGGGAAGAGCCAAGGGCCACGAGGTGGATACGGAGGGAGGGGAGGCCCGGCCAACGCCCTGTCCTTCCACTCTCTCTGCAGAGGCAGCACGGGCCCCCACCTTTTCCAGTGACCCAGAGCCCCAATCTTGGGGCCTCCTCTGTACACACACCGAGCCCATTTCCAACCTGGTTCTCTGCACCCCCGTTGCACAGGGTTATGGAAAGCACCGGATTCTCTCTCTGGCTGTCGTGGAGGACCAGGAGGAGGGGAGGGGCGGGCAGGGCAGGAGGCTCACAGCCTAGGGCAGGTGGAGCCACCCAGAGGCCGCGGCCTGTAACACCAGGCCGAGGGGAGGCCCGCCAGGTGTGCCAGGTAAAGGCAGAGAAGCAGGTGAAGCCTGGGCTGCGCTCCAGGTCGCCTCCAGGGCCCCTGGGGGGAGGGGGAGCAGGCCCAGAGCACCCTCGTCACCCCTGGGAATCTGAAGCTCCTGAGGGCCGGGGCAGGGGCAGGAAGGAGGGGGAGGGGCAGGCGGGGCAGGCCTGTCAGCAAACTTGTTTCTCAGCTGGTGGTTGAAGGGGGTGGCATTGTTTCTGTTGTTTTTTGTAAATAAAAAGTCACTGTTTAGAGAAATTTTCCAGATAGCTGAAAACTAATGAGAATTGCATCCAAAGAAATGTGCCAGCGTGGGGCCTTCGTCCCCGCCCGCAGATTCCCTCTCCTCTTTATCTCGAGGGCAGAGCTAGCGTACATCTCCGTCACTGGCTGCATCAGAGTTCGCTGCTGGACCATGGTTAGCTGCTAGATCTTTGTAGGTGTTTGTTTGGTTTTATTGGGCGGTACTGGGGTTTGAACTCAGGGCTTCTCCCACTTGAGCCCCTCCTAGCTGCTAGTTTTCAGCGGGGACATGTGGGGATTCATATCACACTTGCATTGAGGCGACAGGAATCTGCTGGGTCACATTGCTATTTATCATTTTCCCCAGCATTCAGATTCATTGTTTCCACAAGTTTTTCAAAAGTAGAATCTGTCTCTGAGCAGAAGCAGATACAAATATGGATGGAGGTAAGGGTGCGGCTAAGCATACAGATACAAATGTGTCTTTTTGAGGTATGGGGGTGAACCTGGTTCCTCACTGATCACTGACTACTGAGTCATAGCACACACACCTCCAGGCCCAGAAATCTTTTTCTTTAAATAAAATAGGGAGGAGGAGGAGGAGGAGGAGGAGGAGGAGGAGGAGGAGGAGGAGGAGGAGGAGGAGGAGGAGGGGGGGGAGGGGGAGGGGGAGGAGGAGGGGGGGAGGAGGAGGAGGGGGAGGAGGGGGGAGGGGGGAGGAGGAGGAGGGGGAGGAGGGAGGAGGGGGAGGAGGAGGAGGAGGAGGGAGGAGGAGGAGGCTGAAGTAGAGGCAGATGTTGAGGGCATAGTTCAGTAACAGGACTTGCTTAACATACACAAGGCTTGGTCTTTAATCCTTAGCACAGGGCAAAAAGGAAGGAAGAAAAGAAGAGAAGGCGAGAAAGAAGGAGGAGGGAGGGAAGGAGAAGGGAGGGAAGCAGGCAGCCAGGAAGGATTTAAAAAATAGAATTGACCTGAGCCGTGTGTGTGTGTGTGTGTGTGTGTGTGTGTTTGTGTTGCTTTTGTTATTTATATTTGGTCAGCATGGGACTTGAACTCGGGGCCTGGGTGCTGTCCCTAGCACTATCCATGTAGCTCGGGTCCACCAGTGGATGGGGGGGGCGGGCAGGCCCCGAGGGAACACGCCAAGAGGAAAGGAGGGTTCCGCCTGTCCTCCGTCCTGCTCCCTGACGGGGTGTAGCCCTGGAGATCTGTCAGGACCCCCCCTCTTTTCTTCTCCCCTATACACCCCTGTTCCTGCCCCACCTGACACCCCAATGCCAGTTTCATCCCTGCTGTGTTGGCTGCGGGGCCATCTCCACTAGCAGCGCTGACGATGCATGGCTCGCTTGCAGCCCCGGCCGGGCCTTGCGCGGGGCGCTCCCCTGGGCCCCACTCCATCCTGCAGCCACCAACCCCTCAGGAGAGTCCTGCCCCCATCCCCATCGGCCCAGTGACAGTGGCTCAGCCCACCAGGCAGCCGGGACTGAGAGCTCCGGCTACAAGAAGGTCAGCACCGTCAGTGCCACCTGGAAGGTGGGAAGCCACCCAGAAGGCTGAGACCTGCCAGCCCAGACAGGAAAGCCATGAGACTCTTCTCTCCAACTAACCAGCAAGAAGACTGGAAGCGGTGGCGTGGCTCAAATGCTAGAGCGGCAGCCTTGAATGGCAAGAGCTAAGGGGCAGTGCGCTCAGGCCTGGAGTCCTGGCACCCACACACAAAGACTAGCACTGCATCAACACATCGCTTCAAAGTCGCCCTGCCTGGAGGCGGCAGTGCCCGCCGGCCTGCGCGTCCGCTGTCCTGGGCCTTTCAGGACCCAGTGGCTACTCTTCCCCTCTGGGCCGTTGTCCTGTGCCATGGTGACACTGCTAAAAATCACCCAGAAAACAAGAGATGCCTACAGGAGGCCCCTGCCTGGGCCTGGGCTGGGGCGGGGGGGCCTGGGGCCCATCCCTGCTGGCTCAGCCTGGCCCGCACAGCCAGCTGCTCGCCCATAAGTGGCGCCCCCTGCTGCCTTCCTCCCCGCGCTGTCCGGAGATGCAGTGATGGGGCGCTGACGGTCCCGCTCTCGCCCCCCTCTCGGTGACTCACGGGCACTCGAGGCCAGATCCCTTCCGCCTGGGACCCCTGAAGTCCAGCCACGGTCAACACGGCCCGAGCAGACAGACAGACGGCCTTTATCAAGCCTTCCCAGACACCCGGTGCTGCCACTGGCCGCCTCCAGGAAGGGAGGCTGCTGATGGACGGGCTGAGACTGCGGCCTTGTTCGGCGGAGCCGGAGCCGGGCCTCCCGTCTGGCCCCGTACAGCAGCCCTCCTTGTTTGGGGCCGTGTTGATGTTGGAGGGCTCCCAGGCGCGCCCAGTGCTCTGCGCGAGGTGTTCTCCAGCTGCTTCATGGAAATTATTTTATGGTACAGGTAGGTGTTGGGCAGCGCCCACCCTGGAAATGTCCTCAGGCTAAAAATACCGTGCTCCCCCCCCGCCCCCCGGGGAGAGCCCCGGGCCTGGGCGCCCACCTTCCGGATCCCGGGCCGCAGCGGGCACCCGCGAGCAGACATGGATCGGGCCACGCTCCAGCTGGAAGTTCTTAGCCCAACTCCGCCCGCGTGCTGAGGGCTCGGTCCCCAACCAGTGGGGCTATCGCGGCGGATCCCGGAAATCCGAGGCGGCGGAACCTCCTAGAAAGTTGAAGAAGCGAGTCTTCTTGGTTTGCCCCCCCACTTCCCCGTCCCCGTGAGGTGAGAGCACCCCATTGCACGGTGGTCTGTGTCACCTCAGGCCCAGAATTGACAGAGCCAAGGACCGTGGCCTGAAATCCCTGACGTCACCGGCCTAACAGAGCCTTTCCCTTGCTCTTTCAGGTGTTTTGGTCACTGCTACCGAGAAGAAGGAACACGGGAGGCCAGGTCTCGACCCAGCAGCCCAAGTGAGCTGCTTGCCCACGCCCAACGCGCCCTGCACCCCAGTTTGTGGACCTGCGGAGCCTATCTCAAAACTCGGGGTGATAATGGGGTAAACAAGTGGGAAGGACTGGGCGCTGGCAACGCCCTCCTGAGCACGGGCCGGGGAACAGGGGTCTCCGTCAGACACAGACTTCACTGTCTAGCCCAGCCTGGCCCCCAACTGCCGATCCTCCCGTCTCAGCCTCCTCCTGGGCTGAGAGCGGGCGGGGATGGGGGAGACCCACGGGGGAGTCAGACGGCCTTGACGTGGCCTAGGCCCGGGGCCTGGGGGACTGAGGGGCCAGCCCCGCCCGTGGAGTGCGGAGAGGAGCTCCCAGCAGAGAAGATCCGGGGCTGGATGCACAGAACCAGATTGGGAGGACACGGGGCTTCTTCGTGTTGAAGGAAATGTTACAAAATTAGATTCTGGTAATGGTTGTACAATCTTGTAAATTTGCTAAACACTATTCAATTATACTCTTCAAATGGGTGATCACTGTGATCTATAAACTCCATGTCGATAAAGCTGGTAGAAAACCAGCCCCCTAGCGGGGCGCCTGTGGCCGAGGTCTGTAATCCCAGCCCCTCGGGAAGCATTTGAGGGCTGAGGTTCTAAGCCGACTTGGAAAGTTCACGCGGCTCTTACCTCCAATGAACCGTCCACAAGTCAGAAGTGGAACTGTGGCTAGAGGGGCGGAGCAGCAGCCGCAAGCAAAAAGCTAAGGGACGGCAGCCAGGCCCTGAGTTCAAGCCCCAGCACCGGTACCCGACCAGGCGCAGGGAATCCTGGCCACCATGGGACAGAGGCCGAGGTGGCCGCCCCTGAGCCCGCCAGCTGTGTCCGGACTACCCTGGCCCTGCAGGCCCCCCGTCCACCCCCACCCTCCCTGGTCACCGCCGCCCCATCCCTGTGAGAAGCCGGGGACGGCTGCGGAGATGGGAACTGACCTGTCCTGAGCCAGGTGCTGGGTGCGAGCCGCCTCCTGCGGGTCCCCACGCTAGGCACACGTGAGTGCCACTGGGGTACCGACAGCAGGGCCCGGGGGGCTCTCAAACACCCCCGTCTGCCTTCAGAGCACAAGCCTTCGATGATTTCTTTGTTGTTTGTTTTGGTTTGGTTTTGTGCCAGCACCGGTGCTTGAACTCAGAGCTTTACACTCTTGCTTTAGCTTTTTCACTCCAGGCTGGGACTCGACCACTCGAGCCACAGCTCCACTTCGACTCGCCGCCGGGCAATTAGAGACAAAGAGTCTTGCAGACGTTCCTGCCCAGGCTGGCCTCGAACGGAGATCCTCAGATTCCAGCCTCCTGAGTAGCTCACGTGACAGGCCCGGGCCACGTGCGTCTGGCCTTGCTCTGTGTTTGGTTGGGAAAGAGGATGCGGAGATCAGGATTCAAGGTCAGTCTTGGAGACTCCTGGCCATAAGAAATTTTTTTTTAAAGGACGAGATTTGGAACAATGAATCCCAGGTGGCCCGGGATCGGGGACAGAGTCAGCACCCGCCAAGACTGGCGTCTGTGTGGTTGATGCCCCTTCTGCTCCTCGAGGCTGCGGGGAGGCCTAAGGAGGCCGCACTGGAGCCACCAGACAGGAGTGCCAAGGGCTTAGCCCGTGTCCCCCGTGCCACCCTAGGCCGGGCAAGGCCTTGGCATCCGGCCAAGCCCGCGGCGTGCAGGGTGAGGCCCGGCTCCGGCTCCCGGGGCGCGGTGCCGGCGTCTTGGGAAGTCAGTGGAGGCTGAGAGCTCGGCCTTCCCCCGTGGGTTGATCCACCGACAGGTCTGGCATTCCTTGGCTGAGGTGGTGGGGCCCCGCTGGGGGAGGGGGGGCCCCGGGGCCTGCCTCGTTCCTGGCCCCTTCCTCTGTCTGTGAGAAAGTCCGCTCCCCACCACGCTTCCACCATGATGGTCTGCCACCCAGGGGCCCCGAAACCACGGAGCCAGTTGACCGCGGGCCGAGGCCTCTGAAAACGGGAGGTAGAACTAAGCCTTTCCTCCTTCAAATGTTTTCAGGCATTTGTCATCACGCTAATGGCAAACTAACCCAGACCCATCCTTCTGTGGGGACAGACAGCAAACATGATGGCGAGCTGCCGCGAGAGTGGACAGGACGGAGCGGGAGGCCCAGCCGCAGCCGGAGCCCCGGAAAGCCTGTCTTCTGAATCCCAACCCACGCTTCCGCCGGCATCCGGACAGGAGAGCAGCCGGTGCAAAGGCCCGGGGGCAGGAGCGCTCGGTGTTTCCAGGCTACTGTGGAGGGTGGGGGGTGGAGGACGATGGTGGTAAGGTGAAGGAGCACTAGAGCTGGAGCCGCCAGGGCTGGGGGCATTTCTGTGGACTTGCCTTTGACTCAGTGGGACCCACGGCTGCGGGCTGGCGCGGGGGAAGGGCACGGGAGGTGGCAGGAAGCCACGTAGGCCGTCTGTGGTCATCCCACGGAGACGAGAAGCCGGTTTCCCTCAGAAGGCCGATCTCAGGAAAGCAAGCAATCGCAAAGGCACCCCAGCTGGGGGAGGACCCCAGGATGGAGCTGGCCCCGGAGGAGCCGGCACCAGGAAAGCCAAGAGGCTCCGTCTGGAGCATGGCAGATGGCAGAGGCCCACGAGACGCCTCCGTGGCGGCCCTGGGAGGGAATGGATGGCCGACTCCAGGGAGAGGTCCTCGCTGCAGGCGTAAATCCAACGCTCAGCAGTCAGGGAGTGGGATTTACAGCCGTGGACAGGGTGAGATCACCGGCAGGGACCCCAGATGCCCATCCCTGTGGCCTCCGTTAGCCGTGGCTTCCTGACAGCAGAGGCGTGGCTTCCCTTCCTCTGCGCCGGGGCCCCAGCCCGGCGCCCACCCCGCCCGGCGCCCACCCCGCCAGGCGCCCACCCCGCCCGGCGCCCACCCCGCCCGGCGCCCACCCAGCCCGGCGCGGTGCAGACCCCCTGTGCCCCGGGAGGAAGTCATTGGCTTTGGAGCGGCCACCCCAACACCACGACCACACTGCTTACCCAGCGCCCAAGAGGCAGAGACCCGTCCCCCCAACACTACAGAAGCGGGCTCAGAGGCCTGGGCGGGGCCCTGAGCGCGGGGTCTAAGGAATCGATGGGTTCCTGGGGGGGGGATTGGAAGGAAGCCTTGGACGCCGTCCCTCTGTGGACCGTATTACCCAGGCCAGGACCAGCCGCGCTGCCTTCCGCCGTGCCGGTGCCCGGCCCGGGGGGGGGGGGGGGACGGAGGGTCTGCGGCGGGGCTGTCTGGCCTCCGTCCCCCATTTACTCTCCTGGCACGCTGCGCAGGATGTGAAGAACCCCCGGGCTCTCACCTGCGCGTCCGCACTTGGAACGGCTCGCTTGGCCAAACCCATCTGGGGCGATGCTATCTGGGCGGCGCGGGGGAAGGGCCCCCGCAGCTAATGCCCTTCTTGGACCGAGCGTTTCCATGTCTCTGCCCGCTGTCTGTGTGCCAGACGGAATCCGCTTCCTGGAGAAGGGAGACGGCCTCGGCGCGGGCTGGCACCGGAGAGCAGGGGAGCCGCCGGGGCCGGGCGCTTGATCGTCATCACAGAAAGCTCCGGAGGGCGCTTGAAAGGTGCCAGGCCCCGTGCCAAGCAGCTTCTAGGAGTTGCCTCGTCACGACTTCCTCGACGGCCTGAGAAACACGGATCTGCCCTCTCGGCGCTTTTCAGATGAAATGGCTGAGTCTCAGAGAGGCAGAGCCGGTCCCCCCCCCCCCGACCCCCAGCATGGAAGACAAAGCCAAGTGCCAGCCACCTCCCTCCAAGGCTTCCCCGTGCCAGGCTGGCAAGAAGGGTGGCGGTGTCTGGGGGCATCGGAGAGCACATGCATGCCAACACCGGGGTTCCCTCAGCCCCTGTTGTCATCAGTGTTCTCGTGAGCAGGGGAGGAAACTGAGGCACGGCTCACTTAAATCTCCTTCCAGGACCACAGAAAACGCAGGCTCTGCAGCCTCAGAGCTAGGGGCAGAGCATGCTCACGTCTTCTGGGCCCGGTGAGCAGAGGGGGAGGGGAACCGTGGGCGGTTCCCAAGCGGGGAGCGGGGGCCATAGGGGGTCAGGCCGGCCCTACGCGGGACGTCCCTGCCTGGTTCCCGCCTGTTCTGCAGGCAGGGAAGGGTCTAGAAAAGGGCTGGCTCCGGCGGTCGAGTGGCTGCCAGGCAAAGGAAGCCCTGGGTTCAAACCTAGGAATGGCTGGCCACCATCCCCGCCTGTACAGACCCATACCTGCAATCCTAGCCACTCAGGAGGCGGAGATCTGAGGATCAGGATGCAAAGCCAGCCTGGGCAAATCCATGAGACTCTAGTCTCCAATTAACCAGCAAGAAGCCAGACACGGCGCTGGAGCTCATGCGGTAGAGTCCCAGCCTTGAGTGGAGAAGGCTATGGGATAGCACCCAGGCCCTGAGTTCAAGCCCCGAGATGGACACAAAGACCAAACACCTAGAAATGTGTCCCTGGAGTCAGGAGTCTGGGAGAGGAGGAGGCGAGAGGGGAGGGTGGGCTCTGAGCTCAGGAGTGTGGATTGAAACTCCTTCCCAGCCCCTCTGCGCCCGTCGTGGTTCTGCTGGACCTGCCCCCCCCCCCCCCCCCCCGCCCCAGCTCATCCTCCCAGGGCCTTCCTGCTTCCTGCAGGGGCTCCGGCCTGGCCCCCTGAGGGGAAATACAAAGCCACAGCGCTTGGGTCTCTTCCACCTGTCTAGCCGGGAGCAGGGTCCCATCCCACCTTGCCCACACAGCCGCTGTGTGACCGCACATGAGTGACTCGCATCTCTGGGCCTCCTGTCTGCAAAGTGAGGGGAGAGACTGCCATGACACAGGAAGGCCTGAGCATGGGGGGGGGGTGCCCCTCTTTCTCCACCCCTGGGGGAGGCGTGGTGTTGGAGGGATGGACAACACCAGGTCTCCACCCTGCCTGCAGGAAGCGCAGTCCTGGTCCCAGTGAGCCCCTGCTCGGGGGTCTCTCCTCACTAGGCCGCTGAAACCACCGTCTTGGGGGGCGTACGGGGGGGTGTCAAGTGACTTTTGAGGTCAAACAGCCCCGAGTTTCCCAGTCTCAATGTACCCACCATTCCCCAGGTGTGGACTCAGATCCTACGCAGAGGTAGGGCCCCCCCTCACCCCCGCCCCTATGCACAGAAGGAAAAGTCCAGAAGGAAGAGACAGCTCTCCAGTGCTTGGTTTTTAAGATTCACTGAACCTACCGACTCGCCGCAAAGCAGCTTACTTTCAAATTAGTCAGCAGCATGAGTCACTGCTCAGCCAGCTCTCTGTGGAGAATACAGATGAGGCCGGCGGCCGGGGGGCCCCCCCGCGGGGGCCGGCGGCCATCACGCCCCCTCCAGCTCCCGGCCCCCCCCCCCCCCCGCCCGGCCAGCACAGGAAGCGCGGGCCCTCCGGGACCTGGCCCGCGCAGCCCCCTCCGTCCAGCCTCGGGGGTGACGAATCCCCGCCCCCCTCCCCAGCCTGGGAGCAGGGGCCGGCCGGGCGGCCCCGTACATCACGCCCAGATGCCCAGGGCTGACGGCGGGGATGGGAGGCCCAGGGCTGCAGCCTCGCCGGAACTCGGAGGCCGGAGGGGCGGGGGGGGGGGCGGGCGCAGATGAGGCGGAGGCCGGAGGCGGAAAGAAGGGAGAGGAGGAGGAGGAGGAGGAGGAGGGCCCCCCCCGGCTAGGTCCACTTCCTGTGGAGGAGCCCGGCGCCCCCATGTTCACGCTCCCTCCTTCCTTCCTTCCTTCCTTCAGTGGGCCACAGCGAGTCACCCATCAGTCCTCACCAGCCACATCCACACCCTGTGGAGGCCCCTGGAGGCCCCGTGCGCTCATTCATTCATTCACTCATTCACTCATTCATCCATTCAGTGCGCACAGCGAGTCACCCATCAGGCCCTCACTCCCTAGTGCTGTGAGCGGAGCCCCTCTCGCTCCGGAGCAGGGGTGACCCGGAGGGCTGACAGCCCCCGGGCGGAGGCCCAGGCTGGCCCCTGGCTCTCATGACCTCGGCTGCCCATCTCTTCACCTGCCGGGGGAGGGAGGGAGGGAGGGGAGGGAGGGAGGGAGCAGCCTCAGGCCTGACTTGTGCACAGTGGCGAGGCTGGGCGCCCCGCGTTCCACCACCCTGCGCTCCGCCAGTTCCTCCCGCAGGACCAGGTCCACAGAGCCGCAGGAACCCTGGCCGAGGCAGGGCGGCTGAGGTGCTGTTCTTTGTCCTGGGCTCCTGGAAGATTCTGGAAGGGCTGGGCAGGTGGTTCTGCTTAGAACGAGGGCCCAAGGGTCGGGTTCAGAGGAAGGGGCACAGCCTTGGTGTCAGTCCGCCTCTGCTGGGGACCCCCAGGACTGTGGGCAGCCCCGGGTATCCAGGGAGGCCCAGGACCTGTCCGGGGGACGGCGGGGGGGGGGGGGGGCACTGAGCCCCAAGGAAGGAAGTGCGGAGGCCTAGGAGGTAGACAGCGCTATACTGGGGAGTCAGTTGGGGGTACTCTCAGCACCTCCTCCTCCCAGATTCCTGGTCCTGACAGCACTGGGAAGGAGGCTCAGGCTCAGACGTGGGGTTCACCCCCCTCAGGGCGCTGGGGGGGGATGTCAGAGGACGCGTGGCTGGTGGAAAATCTGCGCTCAGCGTGCAAGTCTGGGCACAAGCGGTGCAGCCTTCTTTTTACCTCTAAAAGGTGGTGGGGGGGCAAGGGTATTTAAGTGCTTACAGCAATTTTGACAGAGGAAGAGACTCTCCAGGACGCCAGGCCCTGCCCCCCCCCCCCAGCTTCCCGCAGCCCGCCTTCTGCCGCCGCAATCAGAGGCGTGACCCGATTTGTTCTCTGTCACTTTAACTTGTCATGTCTCATTAGCCGACTCTGCGTTTGGAGTTCTCTCGCACGCGCACGCGCAGTGCGCGGCTCTCGGCCCTGCCATTTCAACGCCAAGCGAGGGGTCGGCCGACGCACGCCCAGTCCATCCGGCCCTCCCTGCACCCCACGGAAATCCCCCCCCGGAGGGACCTCAGTGTCCGCACAGGCTACAGACTGTGGATGGTTCTGGATCCACGCTGAGATAGCTCTTATCCTGTGGCTGCAGTGAGCTCGGGGGTCTCCTCCATTGCTTGGGGTCCCTGGGGTGTCACATCATCTTGCCCTGAGCCCCCCCCAATGCTTGCCCCCCTTCGTCTGTCAACAGAGCTCAGACTGTTGAGTGGAGCACATGGCCACCCGTGCAGCTCTGTGGGCCTCGGCCTGGCTCCCGAGGCGGTCTTCCCCGGGCTGCTGTTTCCCCGTGGGTTTAGGACACTTTCATCTCGCACTGGTGTTGGTATTTGCTGGGCGCTGGCGGCTCCCGCCTGTCATCCAGCTACGCCTGAGGCTCGCGATCCGAGCGGGAAATCTGGGAGGCCCTGACCTCCCGTGGGGCGTCCTACCAGACGCCCCAAGTGGAGCTGTGGCTCCAGTGGTAGAGCGCCAGCTTGGAGTGAGACAGCACTAGGCCTCGAGTTCAAGTCCCCAGTGCCGGCGTGCACACACGAGAGCCCATGCACACGCACGCACGCACACACACACACACACACACACACAATTAGAAGTTTTTCTAATGTCCTGAGGTGATTCTGTGTGCGCCAGTTCCCCAGGACACAGCAGGGATTTCTTTTGTTTCTCCCTTTTTCTCCGGCATGGTCTTTTATCGTTGTTTTTCTAGACAGAATCATCTGGAAGAACCTAGCTACGGGCTACCATTTCTGCTCTGGGAAGATGGCAATTTCATATGGTTCTACCCCACACCGAAACGAACAGTGACAGGCGGCCACAGGCCACTGAGACAGCGGGGACCAATGGCCATTTCTCCTTTCCCCTCCGGCTAGGAATCCTGAGGTGACTTTTCAACATGACATTCGATTTTAGGAAATTAATTCCATCTCCTGACCCGCTCGTTCTTCTCTAGCTGGCACCAGCCGAGCGGCCAGACAGCAAGACGGCCGGGTCTGGGGAGCGTCGGGGACGGGGGGCAAGCGCCTCTCGTCATTGTCTCCCCTCTCCAGCCTGGGCTGGGGCTGGACAGTTGGGGGCACCTCTCCCGAGCCCCTGCCTCTGCCGTCAGGCCCGGCGCCCCTTTCCCAGGCTCGAGGCTGTCTGCAGGAGGCCGGGGCACCCTAACTAGAGAGACAGCGCGTGGCACCCGCAGCAGCTGAAGAAAACCGAGGAGAGGAAAACGGCAGGGACAGCCTTGGGCCCGGGCGCCCGGGGGACCCTCTGCTATCTGGGACCCCCCCCCCAGAATCACACATTGGCAACACTTCCAGGGTCAGGACCAAACTGGAAAGTGTTCCCTGACCTCTGCCTCTGTCTCCTCATTCCCCCCCCAACCTGCTGGGGGAAAAAACTCAGGCCTCCCATCTGGGGATTCTGAGTGCAAGCCCCTCTGGTCCCCAACGCGAGGGTTCGGGGGTCCTTGCAGGGCTTTGGGACGCCCCACCCCGCACCCCAGGTGCTCCCTCCGCGCCCTCCCTCCCATTTGACAGAGCCACAAGGATGCAGAATCAGATGTCCCTCCTCCCAGGGCCTGGCGGAGCAGGTGACGTCGTTTCCCGGGGAGCCGGGGGCCCTCTGGGACCCGGGGGTCATTGTCCTCTAGGCTGAAGGACAGGAAGGGCATTTGGCACAGGACAGCACAGGGAAAGGCCAGTGCTCTGCCTCAGGATGGCCGACTGAGGCAAGGTGGGGCGCCATGGCCCCTCCGAGCCCCTCGCGGGGGGGGGGGGAAGGGGCCCAGGGGAGGCAGCCGGCCGTCACCTGCTGCAGCCTCTGGGTGTCCGCGTTCCCACGAGGCTCCCGGTCAAGTGTGCTCAGCACGGTGCACAGTTCCTCTGGAGGTTTGTAAAAATCATGACTCAGTGGGGAGTGGAGGGCCGCCGGCCAGCCCTCTGGACGTGCCCGGCCGGGACGCCCAGGAGCGCGACCGACCCCACAGAGCCCGGCCAGCGCCCCTGGGGGCCGCGACCACCCCGGAGCCTCCGGAACAGCGTGACCCCCAGCCCCAAGAGCAGCCCCGGGCTACGGGATGCGGGTTCGAATCCCAGACTCACGGCTCGAGGGCCGCGGTGCCCAGCGAGCTCTTGCTAGGCTCTGGGTAAGCCTCCCCCCACCCCCCGCAGGAGGCAGCAGCCCCGGAGGAGGCCACGCGCGCCCCCTCCAGGCCCGGGGGGGCCCCGTGTGCAGCACAGCCCCTTCCCACCGCAGGCTTTCCGAGGAGCGGCGGCCGCAGGGCTTCTCTCAGCAGAAAGGAATGCGGGCCCAGCCGCGCGGCCGGCCGCCAGGGGCCTCGGGGTGCCGCGGAGTCCTTGGAACGGGCAGCAAGCGGGGCCCGGGGCCCCCTTGCTCCGCGTGCCCCTCCGCCGGTAATGAAGACCATCTGAGCCTCCCTCCCCCGCCCCGCGGCGGCGAAGCCGGCCAGGTCTCCGGAAGTGGGGAGGGGGACAGGGTGAGGGGCTGCCTCCCCCTCGACGGAGGAGGCTGCACGTTCGGCTGACCCCTGCTGTTCGTGGGTGTACAGCTCTACGCGGGGCTTCGGCCCTCCGAGCCTCAGTTTCCCCCACGGCAGCTTCCTCCACAATGGCTGCCGAAGGAAGAGCACGTCAGTAGGTCGGATTCCGCAGGGTGAGGCGTCCCTCAGATGCAACAACAGAAGAGCGAGTGGCCGCTGGTTCTCGCTCGTCACCCTAACGACTCGGGAGGCTGAGCTCGAGGGTGACAGCTTGAAGCCAGGCCAGGCGGGAGAGCCCTGTGAGGCTCTGATCTCCAGTGACCCACCGGAGGAACAGTGGAGCAACAGTGCTCAGGGAGCGCTCTCAGGCCCTGAGTTCAAGGGAGGGAGGGAGGGAGGGAGGGAGGGGAGGGAGGAGGCTGGCCCGCAGGCAGGGGGTGAGCTCCCCAGCACTGGGGGCAAGCAAGCTGCTGGGTGGGATCCTGGCCCCCCACACCAGTCCCAGCAGCCTTTCTGGGTGCTGGGGTCAGAGTGACTTGGCCTGGGGGCGCTGGGGTTCACGGGGGCCTTGGGGCTCCTCTGGAGAATGGGCTGCGGTGCCACACACCTGGAAGATGCTGCCCTAGGCCTAGAAGGTTCCTGCTGCCTCCCTGGTATCCAGGTGCGGACAGCAGAGGGGGGACACGCCTCCGTGGCTCCCTCAGACTCGGCAGCCCCCCCCACCCCCGCTTGCCCCCGACCGCCCATCTCCCCCTCCCCCCACGCCACCAGCTTCAAAACGGCCCCGCCCCGGGCCCCCCAGCCCTGCTGGCCCCCGGCCCTGCGTCCCCGGCCCCTGGCCCCGGCCCAGCCCAGCTGCAGGGCCTAATCCCGGCCTGTGGGAAGCAGCCCGGGGCGAAGCAGATGGGGCCTGGGCCCCGGCCTCGGGCGGGCGGATTTGACAAACTTGCTCAACTGCGATTCTCCGTGGCTTTGGGGAGCTGGGCCCCGGCCAGGGCGTTATCTCCAACAGCTGCGGCCGCAAAGCACCAAGGGGGAACCTTGGGGCCCGCAGAGCCCCCCATCCTGGGTCCCAGCACCTTTGGGGGTGCTGTTCCTCGAGGTGCCGTCCAGGGGGCACAGCGGAGAAGGGAGCCGTGCACGGGATGAAATGACCCGAAGTGTGGGGCCACCATGCTGCCGAGCCCCGTCTCCAGCGAGCCCCCCACTCCCCCCCCGGGCCCAGGCTCACCCCCCCTGACCTTGCCACCAAGGACAGAACTGGCTTGGGGCCGGAGCCTGCGGTGAGGACCCCAACACGGGACCTGCAGGCCCGGCCTGGAGTGGGGTTCGGGCCTCCACGGGGCCAGGGCCTGCGGGCCTCACCAGGGCCGGGGCTCCACCCCAGGGGCCTCACGCACCACCCCGGCTGCAGACAATCCATTTCCCCCGCACGTCCGCGGAGGGAGCAGCGCCTCTGCTTCCGGCCGCCTCTGTTCCTGGAATCGCTGCCTTTTAATTACACGGAAAGGTCACCAGGAAAGAGACAGATGCGAGGCGCCAGATCGCTGCCAGCGCCCTGCCCTGGGGATTCGCAACCCACCAAGTAGCAGAGAGACAAAGCGGGAGGGGGGCAGGGCCGTGGGCCGCTGCCTCAGTCTCCCCGTGGGCCAGGGGCTGTCAGGCTGTGTGGGGTGGCCATGCTGACCCCAAACCCAGCCACCGCGACTGCCGGCAGCTCAGGCTTGGGGACAGCCGGGGAGCAGCCGTGTGTGTGCCCGTGTGTGTGTGTGTGTGTGTGTGTGTGCGTGTGTGCGTGTGTGTGCGTGTGTGCGCGTCTCATGAATGGATGAATCACATGACTCTGGGACACAAGCTCCGCCCACTGCTAGGGCTGGAGAAATCCCAGCAGGCTTCCTGAGGAAGTGGCCTGGGGCTCCCGGGACAAGCGGGCAGCTGCCAGGAGAGGAGTCATCCTGGGGAAAAGGAGCACGCCCACACCACCGATCAGCTGCCTTTCCCCACCGGTCCCTCTCTGTGGCTTTTTCCTCCTCCCCTTCCTCCCCCATCCCCTCCTCCCTTCCTCTTCCTCCTCCTCTAACCCCCTCCTCCCCCTCCTCCCTCTTCCCCTCCTCCTCCATCCCACCTCCTCCCCTTCCTCCTCCCTCTTCCCCTCCTCCTCCATCCCCCTCCTCCCCCTCCTCCCTCTTCCTCTCCTCCTCCATCCCCCCTCCTCCCCTCCTCCTCCCTCTTCCCCTCCTCCTCCATCCCCCCTCCTCCCTTTCCTCCTCCCTCTTCCCCTCCTCCTCCATCCCCCCTCCTCCCCTTCCTCCACCCTCTTCCCCTCCTCCTGCATCCCCCTCCTCCCCTTCCTCTTCCTCCCCCTCCCCCTTCATTGCCCCTCCTCTCCTTCCTCCTCCCTCTTCCCCTCCTCCTCCATCCTCCTCCTCTCCTCCTCCTCCCCTCCTCCTGCATCCCCCTCCTCCCCTTCCTCCCTCCATCCCCCTCCTCCCCTTCCTCCTCCTCCCCCTCCCCCTCCATTCCCCCTCCTCTCCTTCCTCCTCCTCCATCCCCCTCCTCCCCTTCCTACTCCTCCCCTCCTCCATCCCCCCTCCTCCCCTTCCTCCTCCTCCCCCCTCCTCCTCCACCCCCCTCCTCCCCTTCCTCCTCCTCCCCCTCCTCCTCCATCCCCCCTCCTCCCCTTCCTCCTCCTCCCCCTCCTCCTCCATCCCCCTCCTCCATCCCCCCTCTTCCTCTTCCTCCTCCATCCCCCCTCCTCCCCTTCCTCCTCCATCCGCCCTCCTCCCCTATCCCCCCTCTTCCTCTTCCTCCTCCATCCCCCCTCCTCCCCTATCCCCCCTCTTCCTCTTCCTCCTCCATCCCCCCTCCTCCCCTTCCTCCTCCTCCCCCTCCTCCTCCATCCCCCTCCCCTTCCTCCTCCTCCTCCATCCCCCTCCTCTCCTTCCTTCTCGCCCTCCTCCTCCATCCCCTCTCCTCCCCCTCCTCCTCCAACCTCCTCTTCCCCATCCTCCCCTCCATCCCCCCCTCTGCTCCAGCTTGATGCGAAGGCGCCCCTGTCCCTTTCAGGACGCCCGTCCTTGCAAACTTACATCTTCCCACCCTCCCCCCATGGCCCCCCGAAGCCCCAGGGAACCCCGGCTCCTGGCTCCTCCGCATGGAGCCCCTGCCCACCTCCCAGGCGAGCTGGGCAAGGACGCGAGGACTTGGCTGTCACCCCTGCAGGGCCATCTCGCCGGGTTGGGGCATAAGTCAATAACAATTTTGAGGGAGAGAAGTAAGTATTCTTTCTAGATTCGATTTACCAAATTCACAGAATGCCCGCCCCGGCCAGCCCCCCTCCGGCGACGTGCGGCTCATTTTTAAAATACATACCAACGAACAAGACATCAAACCACCGCCACGATGGAGAAGCACCACCGCCACAGACGGCCTGTGCGTCTCAGCCGCGGAGGGGGCCGGGGGCCAAGCCCCCCGCGAGCTGCCCGCCTGGGGGGGGGGCGCGCACGGTGTGCTTGGTTTTTATTTCTTCCTTTGTGCTCAGACACTTCCGCCCACGGCGGGGTGGACAGATCCCTTTAGGATCAGGGAAGGGGAAGAAAAGACAACTCTAAACGCAAGAAAAATGCATCCATATTACTGATTACAGTGGAATTTTCAAAAGCTCCCCCCTCCTCCGGTGGGCGGGGCGGGGAAGCCGCCCGCTCCCCGGCGCCGCCCCCAGCCGGCGACTTTGCACACGGCCCTGTCTGCCGCTCGCCTGACCCGCAGCCGGGACCCGGGGCTCTGCACCCAGGCTCCCCAGTGACTGCACTGGGGGCTGCGGCCCGGCCCACGCAGGGACCGGAGACGGCACTGCAGGTCACCGACAGCCGGGGGGGGGTCCCAGCCGGCCCCGCCCGTGTCTTCCTGCACCCCCCGCCCGCCCCCACCCCCGCCCCAGGGCCCCCGCCACCTCCCACCGTCCATGACCAGCGCCCAGACCTCACACGAGGCGCGGAGCACCTGCAGCAGAGCAGCCCCTCCCCCAGGGGGCGCATCTCAGAAAAGGGCCCCACAATCCACCCCGCAGGGTTACCTCAGCCCCAGCCCCAAGCTTCTCCCCGATCAGGCTCCCCCCACGGGCGGGGCAGGAGCAGCGAGGCAACCCGCCACCACGAATGGAGAAAGACACCCCGTGGAGTACTAGCCGGCCATGAAGAAGAACAAGATTCCATCACTGGCGGGAAGAGGGATGCACCTGGAGACAATCGAATAAGCAGGCGGCCGGGGCTCCTACCTGTGGTCCTAGCTACTGAGGAGGATGAGGCCTGAGGGTCATGGTTCAAAGCTAGCCTGGGTAGGAAAAGTCCACGAGACTCTCATCTCCAATGAAACAGCAAAACGCCAGAAGTGGAGCCCGTGGCCAAAGTGGTAGCGCACCCGCCCTCAACAACAACAAAAACAGCGAAAGCCCAAAGCCCCGAGTCCCATCGCCAGCACTGGCGCAGAAATAAAGAAATCCGTAACCAAAAGAAGGGGTGAAGAAGGAGGGGGCGCTGGAGGGGGGGGGCACCTGATATCCTCATATGGAGATGCAGCGAGGTGTAGATCTCCCGGGGAGGTGGGCCTGCCGTGCTCCGGGTCCCCGGGGCCCCAGCCTCCTCTCCCCCGGCCCCCCGCCCCAGCACAGTCCCCAGTTGTGCCCGCAGCAGGCCCCAAAGCAGACTACCAATCCTGGCCCGGGAGATCTGGAAGGAAAGAATGGGAAAGGATCCGCTGTGTCTTCCCTGCTCCCGCGCCGGGCTTCCCTTCCATGGCTCCCCTCCGTCAGTCAGGGCGCCGGGCCCTCCTCTGGCGGCCTCCGTCCCCGCTGCCTGGGACGCTCAGTCCAGCAGGAGGGAAGGGTGCCGCTGCCCAGCCATGGTGGACTCCCCCAACGACACAGGAAAAACTCTACCCGGGATTTGTGCTTTGGTTTGTGTTGTGCCGGTAGTGGAGCTTGAACTCGGGGCCTGGCACTGTCCCTTAGCGTTCTCACTCATGGGTGGTGCTCTACCACGTGAGCCACCTCTCCACTTCCAAGCTTTTGTAGCCGGCTCACTGGAGCTAAGAGTCTCACAGATCCGCCTGCCTGGGCTGCCTTTGAACTGCGATCCTCAGATCTCAGCCTCCTGAGTAGCTGGGAGGACAGGTGTGACCAGTCCTGTAGTATTGTTGGGGTTTGTTTGTTTGTTTTGTTTTTGGTCAGTTGTGAGGCTTGAACTCTGGGCCTGGGCGTTGTCCATGAGCTCTTTTGCTCAAGGCTAGTGGCCCACCACTTTTTTTTTTTTTTTTTTTGCCAGTCCTGGGGCTTGGACTCAGGGCCTGAGCACTGTCCCTGGCTTCTCTTTGCTCAAGGCTAGCACTCTGCCACTTGAGCCACAGCGCCCCTTCTGGCCGTTTTCTGTACATGTGGTGCTGGGGAATTGAGCCCAGGGCTTCCTGTATACGAGGCGAGCACTCTTGCCACTAGGCCACATCCCAGCCCCGTGACCCAGCACTTTGGGCCACAGCGCCACTTGTGGTCTTCTGGTGGTGAGAAACGGGAGTCTCACCGACTTTGCTAACTGGGCTGGCTTTGAACCTCGGTTCTCAGATCTCAGTCTCTCCAGTAGCTAGCTTCACAGGCGTGACCACAGTATTTCTGACCTGCCAGGGTGAGTCTGGCGTTTCCCTGGACGCAGCTGGACGGCGAGGCGCAGCGCTGGACGTGTTTGGCCGGCCTGGCTCTGTGTAGCAAGGGGAGCTGGTGACACGCGGAGCGGTGGGGGGCGGCAGGCGGGGCCGGGGCTGCTCCGGCCAGACACCGCTGTCCTCTCCCATCGGCGGCTAATGAGCCTGGCTGTCGCTGCCGTTACCTGGCGGTTGGCAGGCGGCCTGCAGACGCCTTAACCTTTTCAGCTCTTAAAGAGCGTGTTTACCAAAGGATGAAGGATGGCGCAGCTGGTGCCGGGCCCTGCCGGGGCCGGAACAGCCCGGGGGGGCCCACAACCCCGGGAGGCCCTGGAGAGACAGCCTGGGCCTGGGGCGCCCGGCCACAGGGGTGGTCACGCCCAGGGGCACCTGAGGCTCTGCACCCCAGCATGCAGCTCTGACTTAACCTGTCCAGACTCCGCAGCACCGAGGCTCTGCTAGGAAGGGTATGGAGAGGGCACACCCGTGACCCCCCACCAGCCCCCCACCAGCCCTCTGCACACCGCGTGCCTCCTTCCTCGTCCCCCCCCCCCCCCCGCCCCAGCCCCTCTCCTTCTGCTTCCAGCTGCCGCTCCGCAGGTTGCTCACGGGCTCTCGGGGCCCGCCCCTCCGCGTGGTCCCCGGGCCCCGCCCTTCCGCGTGGTCCCCGGGCCCCGCCCCTCCGCGTGGTCCCTGGCCCCCGCCCCCTCCGCGTGGTCTCCCGGCCCCGCCCCTCCACGTGTTTTCCGGGCTCCGCCCTCCGCGTGGTTCCCTGGCCCCTCCTCTGCGTGCTCTCTGGGCCCCGCCCCTCCGCGTGGTTCCCGGGCCCCGCCCCTCCGCGTGCTGTCCAGGCCCCGCCCCTCAGCGTGGTTCCCGGGCCCCGCCCCTCCGCGTGGTCTCTGGCCCCGCCCCTCCGCGTGGTCTCCGGCCCGCCCCTCCGCGTGGTCTCCGGCCCCGCCCCTTTGCGTGGTCCCCCAGGGCCCCGCCCCTCCGCGTGCTCCGGGCCTTGGCCTGCTTGTGCTCAGGGAGAGGCCAAGGCCACCGCTCCTGCCCATCGGGGGGCATGTAGCCCCCCTCCGCCGGCACACGGGAGGTCCTCAAGGTGGCCCGCACCCGCAGCAGGCGCTGGGGGCGGATCTCCATCCAGCTGCGGTTGGAATCGGACTCACGGATGGCGTTGGGGCCCGGCCCTGGGACACAGTAGGTGCTCACAAAAATGCCAGCTCAGGAAAGGGCGATGCTAACATCCTCCCCCCCTCCCTCTCCCCCCTTCTCTTTCTGCCTTTTTGCTTTTCTGGTGCTTTTTGAGGGCGTGAACTCAGGGCCTCTCCTCTCACTTAGATATTTGGGGGGGGAGCTAAAGCAGGTGCTCTACCTCTTGAACCACAGCTCCACTTTGAGCTTTTTGCTGGTTAGTGGGATACAAGAATACCATGGATTTTATTTTTTTTGGTCCGGGCTGGCTTCAAACTGCAATCCTCAGACCTCAGCCTCCTGAGTAGCTGGGATGACAGGCCAGAGCCACCTGAGCCCGGCTAAGATCAGCCTCTTACCTGGTCATACTCCTTCTTAACAGTAGCTGCAGCCACTGCAGCCCGGAGTGGGTCAGCAACTCGCGGAAGGGTGCACAGCACGCCCTGGCCTGTGTCCTTGGCGCTCGTCCCCTTCCTCCTGTCTCCCTTTACCAGCAGTAGCCAAGGCCCTGGGAGACTCAGCCTTCAGGTTCTGAGGCAGTAGGGTCAAAGTTCCAGCCTCCCTGGCCCCCAAGGAAAATGGGGTCCATGGCTAGTAGGCACTTCTTTCCCAAACCTTCAAGGTCTGGAACTTCAACTGTCGTCCTGTCTTTTTTGGCAGTGCTGGTGATGGTTGGTCCTGGGGTTTGAACTCAGATCCTGGGCGCTGTCCCTGAGCTCTTCAGCTCAAGGCTAGGGGCTCTACCACTTTGAGCCACAGCGCCACTTCTGGTTTCTGGTGGTTAAACTAGAGATAAGAGCCTCACAGACTTCCTGCCTGGGCTGGCTTTGAACCGCCATCCTCAGATCTCAGCCTCCTGAGTAACCAGGATGACAGGCGCGAGCCACCGGCGTCATGGTGCCCAGCCAGTTCACTCTGTCTTTGTCGCCGTCACACGGTTGTTTCCCGAGCAGTTTTCTGGGTGGCACGATGCCATCTCAGAGGCCTGGGCCCCCCCACCCCATGCCAGGGGCCCAGCCCGACCCAGGACAGGGGTCCTTTGGCCCATCACCGTTTCACACGAGAAAAGTAAAAAAAAAAAACAAAATGCAAAGGTAGGAAGCCGGCGCATGATCAGAAGGAATAATTGCCTTCGGGTAGCAGAGCTGAGGATCCGAGGCGGGGCGGGGGGGCGGGGGGCTCCTCATCCATCACCCCACCTCGTAGACTTTGAATATTAAGCAAAGTTTTATTTATGGTTCTTCCTGCGAGCTTATGGCTCTCAGGCGAGGCAGGGATAATAACAAACCCTCTCTCACCAAAGTTAGGCTATAAAAAAATAATTAAGGGAAATTTTCCCCGCAGTCCAGGCAGCCGGAAGCAGGGCCGGGCTCTCCGCAAACACGCGCTGGCTCTGTTTCATAATGAAAGCAAATTACCTCTGGGCTGTGGGGCGCGGCGCGGGGCGGGGCGCGTGGGTGGGCGGGTGGCAGGTCCGGGCGGGCCTCCCCACGCAGCCGGGACCCAGGGAGGTCACCACCGGGGCTGTGGGGCACTGCCCCCCCCGAAGCCAAGGGAGCCACCCCAGGTGCGGGGACGCTGCCCAGAAGGTGGCCCAGAAGGGAAACTGAGCCAGGCATGAGATTCCAAGGGGATGGAAGGCAAGATCCAGAGGCCAGGCACCAATCTGGCACCAGACTGAGCTTTCGCTTGGGTTTGGTTTGGTTTTCCATGCTGGTCCTGGGGCTTGAACTCCGAGCCTGGGCACGCTGTCCCTGAGCCGTTTAGCTCAAGGCTGGTGCTTGAGCCACGGCACCACTTGTGGCTTTTTGCTGCTCGCGTGGAGCTACGAGTCTCGCGGACTTTCCTACCCGGTGCTCACGGCTCAGCCTCCTGAGCAGCCGGGATCGCAGGCGTGCGCACCAGTGCCCGGCTCACGAGGACATTTGCCCACCGTGATCCCCCAGGGGGCGGCACCGGCCCCACCCTGCGGAAGGGGACACGGAGGCCCCGCCTCCCGCCTCAGACCGCATGTGCTCCAAGATGGCGGCAGGTGATCAACCCAGAGGCAGTCCTGTGGGCCGCGACATCCGCCCTTAGGGGAAGTCCCATGACGTCACCCTTGATGGACAACCTAACCAGCCTATCACAGTGCCTGGCTAGCCGCTCCAAATCCCTCCCCTTCCTGCCTCCATTATTGCTTTATAAACGCAACCCCAGAATAAATCCTCGGACGTTGCTTCGACTTCTCCCTGGATCCCTGCATCTCCTGTGTCCTGCCTTAAACGTAAGGGGGGCTCGGGGCGGGCGGTTTCGCGACTCTACCTCTTCTCGGCTCTACCCCCCCGGGATACGCTCCCTGCTCCTCCTGCCGGCGGGAGAAGCGCCCGGAGCCGAGTGTCCCCGACAGAGGGGAAGAGTACATGTAACTATAAGGCACAAGAGCCAATCAGATAAGGGGAGGCATGAGCTGTCTGTAAGGGCGGAAGAGCCGGGGACCAATAGAGGCGGCCAGATTAGCCACACGAGCCCCAGGACTTAGAAACAGGCGGGGCCTGCTAGTTGACTTCCTCTTTCTGATCCAGGTGAGTCCCACATCTCCTCTTTTTGTTTTAGAAGCGAACCCGCCTGTCTTAGGTTGGGTGGGGCGCCTTGTCTGCCTTACCCGTCATTGGGAACTTCTTCAGAGCTAAGCTGAAGGCCCTGTCCTAGGTTGGTCAGACCGGCACCCCCTCTTACCCGTCTCTGGCTGCAGTTCTTCTCGGGGGAAATATGGGGGGAGAGATTGACACTGAAGAGGAAGCCCTGTTATTTTCGCCTTACACCTGTACATCCTGGTAGGGGCCATGGCCAACCTCACAGGGTTCCCAATCAGCCTCTTGTAAGGCAGCATATCAGACCACCATTAACTGAACAGCTGTGGCTCGTTCCTTAAGAAATTGAAGAAGCCTATTAACCACACAAGGAACAAATGTAAATGAGGTGCCAGACTTTGAAGCCAGGCCCCACCACGTGAACCCCATTTTAGAATCGAACCCTGAGCCAATCAGATTTGTACCTGTGTTCTAATCTTGCTTGCACAGCTGATTGTTGTAACCTTGTTCTTTGCCTTTATAAGCCCTGTGTAATCACAGCTCGGGGCTTCCTCCTAACCTCCGCTGTGTCGGTGGGTAGGACGAGGCCCGAGTTGGCAGCTCGTTAAATAAAGCCTTGCCTTGCTTTTGCATTTCGTAGTGTCTGAATCTCGGTGGTCTTCTTGGGGGTGGTCTTGCGACTTGGCACAACATAAATACAAGAATTAACCAAGGGGCCCACAAGGGGGAGAAGGTAAGGGAGCCACCCATTTAGTCCAGTCCAGAGTTCAGTTCGTTTCAGAGCTGCTCAAGATAAAAGCAGCATTCCTCTTGTAAGAACAGGTAGAGTCCCCCTTCTCTGGTGGTGAGCAGGTCCAGGCCCCAGTGATTTTCGAGGACCTCGGCAGCCAAGGAATCAAGTTGAGATGATTGCAGACCTAGGATAGTGCTAGCAACTTGATGCATACCATTAATCATTAGTTTAGACAGTTTATCATAAACATGAAACGAGGTACCAAGACCCCCAATGCCTATTCCCACCCCAGCGGCAACCCCTACTGTCCCCAGACGTTCCCTCTGGGGGTGCCTGGGGAGAAACAGACCTTGAGGGGGATAGGGTCAGGTCAACCCCAAGAGGGGGATCTTCCCCAAAGTTAATTTCCCTCTTCCTCACCACTTGTTCTACACGGTCCCAAGTAGCCCAGTTGAAAAGATTGGTGGTCACCAGCCAGGGCGCGCAGCGCGCGTCAAAGTTTCCCAGACCTTTTTGTTAGAGACGCTTAACCTAACACCTGACTTGAGCAAAATGCAATATTTTCCTGGTGGCTTTTTTAAATACACTGGCTTTTACAAGCTGGCGCCCCACTAAATTCCAAAACAGCTTTAGGCAATCAATGGCCCTTGGGTAATTTTCGGAGGCCGCACCCCACCTTGCCCGTCCGCCACGTGTAGAAGCTTAACCTAACACCTAACTTGAGTAAAATCTAATCATTTCCTGGTTTCCTTTTTTGGCAGCCACCAACCAGGGCGCAGCCAGGACAGGGGCGCTTGGCGTGGAATCTAGGAGCTTAGGCCAAGGCTCAAAAGGGTCTATGGGTCCATAAGGTTTCCCAGACCCTTTTGGATAGGGGGGTCCAAGATCTCTAAACCTCAGCTTTTGAGCATGAATCTCAGCGCGTAAAGAGCCAGTTCGTCATGCTTAGTATAAGATTGCCCCATCTTTTCGGGGATACCCTTACCTCGGAACTCGCTTGGCGTGGCCCGCCAATAGTTTCACTTTGGTGAACATCTTCCTCATTGCCCCACGTTGGGCGTCATTGTCGGGGTTTTTAGCCCCCCACACTCCCCCAACCTGCAGGAGAGATGGGGAAGGCACACCTCGACCGAAGAGACAAGAAAGGAAAAGGAGGGGCTGGGGATATGGCCTAGTGGCAAGAGTGCCTGCCTCATATACATGAGGCCCTGGGTTCGATTCCCCAGCACCACATATACAGAAAATGGCCAGAAGTGGCGCTGTGGCTCAAGTGGTAGAGTGCTAGCCTTGAGCAAAAAGAAGCCAGGGACAGTGCTCAGGCCCTGAGTCCAAGCTCCAGGACTGGCCAAAAAAAAAAAAAAAAGAAAGGAAAGGGCCGGCAGACCTCCCGCACCCAGCCCTCCCTCACCGGAGGACAATCAGACGCGTCTGGGGAGTCAAGTCAGCGCAAGATCTCATTTGTTGAGGGGAGTACGTGTAACTTATAAGACACAAGAGCCAATCAGATAAGGGGAGGCAAGAGCTGTCTGTAAGGGCGGAAGAGCCGGGGACCAATAGAGGCGGCCACATTAGCCACACAGGGCCCCAGGACTGAGAAACAGGCGGGGCCAGCTAATTGACTTCCTCTTTCTGATCCAGGTGAGTCCCACAGACTGGGACCTCGCACACCTGCGTGAGCACGTGGGGACTGATACTCGCACAACTGTATGAGCACGTGAGGACTGAGACCTCGCACACCTGCGTGAGCACGTGGGGACTGAGAACTCGCACACCTGCGTGAGCACGTGGGGACTGAGAATTCGCACACCTGCGTGAGCGCGTGGGGACTGGGACCTCGCACACCTGCGTGAGCGCGTGGGGACTGGGACCTCGCACACCCGCGTGAGCGCGTGGGGGACTGAGACCTCGCACACCTGCGTGAGCGCGTGGGGACTGAGACCTTGCACACCTGCGTGAGCGCGTGGGGACTGAGACCTCGCACACCTGCGTGAGTGCATGGGGACGCTGAGTCCTCGCACACCTGGCGGGTTTGTGGGGACTGAGACCTCGCACACCCGCGTGAGCACGTGGGGACTGAGACCTCGCACACCTGCGTGAGTGTGTGAGGACTGAGACCTCGCACACCCCGCGTGAGCGTGTGGGGACACTGAGACCTCGCACACCCGCGTGAGCGCGTGGGGACACTGAGGCCTCGCACACCCGCGTGAGCGCGTGGGGACTGAGGCCTCGCACACCCGCGTGAGCGCGTGGGGACTGAGGCCTCGCACACCCGCGTGAGCGCGTGGGGACACTGAGACCTCGCACACCTGGCGGGTTTGTGGGGTAACAGGTACAGACTGAGCCCCTGCAGAGCAGCTGCCCTGGCCATTCTCCTCCACTCCCAGGCCTGATTGGGGACCAGCCCCCCCCTCCCCCGCCGCACCCCTCAGGCAACCCCATCCTGCCCTCCCCGGTCCTGAGCAGACCCCAGGCACGCTGCTGGCGGGGGAGGGGGACGCCGTCCGGGAGGCCGGAAGCCACCGCCTGCCCCTGTGCCCCCACCGTGTCAGCTGCTGAGCCAGTGCCGGAGCCCAGGGCCTCGAGCCTGGGGCCAGGAGCCGGCGCCAAGGCCGGGGAGGACCCCGCCCACCCGCGGAAGCCAGGCCCCCCCCCCCCCCCCCCCGCCCAACTGCCTGGAGCTGCCCCAGGCATGGTCAGATGCCAGGGGCGGGTGGGGGGGGAGGGACTCCTCCTGGTGCCCGCCAGCCAGGAAACGTGGGTGCCGCTGGCAGGATGGGGGGGGTGGCCCACAGCTGCCCGCCGGGACCGTGGCTAATGGGCCCCCCCCCGGCCTGGGAAATCCAGCCCAGCTCCCCCCCCCCCCCCACACACACACTCCTGGAGCAGGGTGGGTAATCAGTCATTTCCTGGGGACAGATATCCGTGTCCCATCCGCATTCTACAGTCCTGAGGGGACCCAGCTGCAGGTGGACCGTGCTGGTCCCCCTCCCTGCCTCGGCCCCCCCCGTGCCCGCCCTGGCCCCCCCCACACCCTCCCCGCCGGCGTCCGGGCGCCTGGAGGACGTGGGTGTTCAGAGACCCCCAAATCCCCAGGCACCGGGCACGGAATCGCAGCCACTCAGCGGGCTGAGGCCTGGTGATCGGGGTTCGAAGCCAGCCCAGGAAGGAAAGTCCATGAGCTTCTTCTCTTATCTCTAACGAACCAGTTGAAAGCGGGGAGCGGAGCTGTGGCTCAGGGGGTTGGGGGGCGCTCACCTTGAGCAGGAAAGCCGGTACACACACACACACACACACACACACAAGGCCGGGCCGCCCTCCTCGGCGAGGCCCTGCGCCACCCCTTCCGCTCCCCTGCTCTGTCTCTGCCTGCACCACAGTCGAGGCACCGGGCATGTGCCCCGCTTCCCATGGACCCCGAGCTCCTGACGGCCATCGCTCCCCATGTGACTCCCGCAGCGCCTGCCATGGTGCCCGCCCCCAGACAGGGGCGCCTCCTGGCGGGTGGGGTCCCCGGCCTTCCTCCCCCCCCCTTCCTCCCCCCCCCCCCCCCCCCGCCACAGCTGTTGGAGGTGCGCGGAGTGCCAGCATTGTCCTGCGCGCCCGGCCGCATGGCCGGCGGGGGACATGCCGCGGCAGGTGCTAGCAGGACAGCTGCGGCCTGAGGCAGGGGCCCGGCAGGCCCGGGACGGGGCGTGGGGGAGACGTGGATCCGGGGAGAGGAGGTGGAGAGGCCCCGGGACGCGCGTGGGCTCCGTTCCCGCGGCCCCCGGGGGCTGCGCAAAGCCCAGGAGACCGTGTGAGGGGCCCCGTTGTTCCCGGCTCCTCTCCACCCAAGGGGCCCCACAGACGGGGCGGGGGGCGGGGGGGCGGGGGGGCTGGGCCTCCCGCATCTGTTTATGCGCTCATTGGAACCCGCGATGACAATGGATTTGTTTAATTTCCAGCAAGAGGGGGAAGATTTGTCAGGGTCAGGAATACGTCTTGCATAAAACATTTTGATTAAACTCTGTTGGCCAGAGAATTGCTTCCCCCCCAGCCCCCCCCCCCCCCCCCCCGGTCATACTTAGAGAAATCTCATGATCTCCTAATTGGAGGCTCTGCCTCGCTGGCGCGTTCACTATTTACTGCGAGTTCTCAGCCAGATGTTCCTGGAGGCCCAGTCCTCCCCCGGAAGCCGCACGGGGCAGGGGGTGGGGGGGAGGCTGGGGGGGAGGAGGTGATAACTCGAGGGGGTCACCGGGGACCAGGCTGGGGTGGCGGTGGCCTTCGGAGGGGAGCAGCCCAGCGAGGGGTCCCGTGGAGAGTGAGCAGACGGGAGGCCCCACTGGGCCTTGATCCGGCAGAGAACCGGCCGGCCAGGGCCGGGCAGGAAGGAGCTGCCCGGCTAGTGGGTGCCGGGCTAGCAGAGCCGCGCCCGCGCCCCGTCCTGACAACAGGAGCGTGGGGATCTGAACTGGGAGCCCAGGCTCAGCACAGACAGCAAAGACTGTAAGAGGAACGGGCCGCGGGGAGCTCACCGCCGACACTCTAGCCACGGCAGGGGTAAGCTCTGAGGGTCAAAGTTCAAAGCCAGCCTGGGCGGAGAGGTCTGTGAGACCCTCATCTCCCACGAACCACCCGAAAACCAGAAGTGGCGCCGTGGCTCCGAGCGGTAGAGCGCCGGCCTTGGGCACAAAAAGGGAGGAACAGTTTCCCAGGCCCTGAGCTCAAGCCCCACGACCCACAAGAAAGCAAGCCAAAAGGGGACGCGTGGCTCAAGTGGCTCAAGGAGCCTCGAGTGGAAAAGGTCAGGACCGGCGCCCAGACCCAGGGTGCAAGCCCCAGCGTCAAGGGAGAGCAAACGACAAAGCAGCAATGAACCGAACAGCCTTACAAGCCGGCGAGCTCACCAGACCGAGTCTCCGTGCGTGCCTCTACTCTCTGCGCCCACCCCGGCACGGCGGGGACCCCCAGACAAGGTCTCGGATTCTGAGTGTCTAGACCCCAGGCCCTTCCCATCCAACACCGTCCCCAGACGCCACGTGGGGCTGCCGAGCGTGGGACTTAATGCACTCAGGGTGCGGGGTTTCCAGTGACAGCGCATCGCTAGGGAATGCCAGCTCCCATCCGCACGCTTCCCGTCCATCCCGGGTCAGTCAGTGTGCTAACGCCGGGGCTGGGCCAAGTGTGGCTCGCCTTGTTTTTCTGTAGGGAGGGCTGCACTGGTCCCGGGCTTAGGTCCCTACCGACAGCACCCCCGGTGGCTGGGACGGGTAAATTCGCCCCCGAGCCAGTGACTTAGGGTTCTGTGCCTCCGTTTCCTGTATGTGAAATGAGTACACTCGCAGGTCCTCTTGCCGTTCCCGGACCAGGTTTCCACGGCTCAGTGGCCGATCTTAACCTTGCTTTCCAATGAGCTCGCAGGCTTTTCACAGCTAGTAGGAGCTGAGCCGTGGAGCTGGGGATAAACGGGGCCTCACCGCGCCCGGCAGGCCCCGGGCTGCTGGAACCATGCCTCCGGCCTCGTTTCTCGGGGGTGATTTTTGAGGGAGGGTCTTGCTGCGTGCCTTGGCTGGCACTGGATCAGTTAGGAAGCATGAAGGAGACAGTTTGTATTCCCCTTTCATATGAAGTCTTCGAACCTTAGATTCTCCATCAGTTCCCAATTTGAAGCCTATTTCATGGTTCCACAGCCCGGTGTGATTTCTGGCCACCATCGTGGACAGCGGGAGTCCATGTGGCTTTTTTTTTTTTCAACAAATGGGTCGCCAGGTGCCCTTGGCTCATGCCTATAATCCTAGCGGCTCAGGTGACAGATCTATCGAAGCCAGCCCAGGCAGGAAAGTCTGTGAGACTCTTATCACCAATTAACCGCCAAAAAGCCAGAGGGGGAGCTACGGCTCAAGTGGTAGAGTGCTAGCCTTGAGCAAAAGAGCTCAGGGACAGAGACCAGGCCCTGAGTTCAAGCCCCAGGACTGGCACAAAATGATAATAATGGATATTCCTGAGTTGGACAATGGGGAACGGTGTACACCCGCCTGAGAACCCCACACGTGTCCACAGAACCCTGTGCCTTCCTCTTTGAGCATTCGCTTGGACGACGGAGGGAAATTCCGCACCTTCACACCCCAGGACTCTCATGGGGGGACCAGAGCGTCCCAGACGTCGGGGACACCGTCAACCCCCTCACGGAGCTTCCCACACTTCCCTGAGCTTCCCACACTTCCCTGAGCTTCCTGGACTCCGCACTCGGCAGACTTGACACCCTGCCAGCCCCCTGCTCCCCGAACTGCGCGCTGAACTGCGCGGCTCCCGAGATGAAAGGCTGCGGGGAAGATAAAAATAGTCCCCGGGAAAGGAAGGGCCTGGCTTCCGCCGGCCCCAGTCCTGTTTCATCCCCGATTTGAATAATTCATCCCTTCTAAATGACCACGAGGACGCTGTTAAGCGAGGAGCATCATTACTGCATTTGCTTTGAGGAGAGCCTGTAACAACAACAACAACAACAAAAAATCATCAACACCCAGCCCCGAGGCGGCGGGGAGGGGAGCCCGGGAGCCCGGCCCCGCCCTCTGCTCCGCACAAAACGGCACCCGGCACCTGCGGGTCCACTTGCTCCCCAGCGGGTGCGACAGAGCCACTGTGGCCCCCCTCTGGGGCACACACTTGGGAGCCCCAACCCGGTTGCTTCTGAAGACTTCGGGGGGGGGGGGGCGGGGGGCGAGGCGGCCAGAGGAGCAGCCCTCCCCGCCACCAGCACCTTCCCTCCGCGCTCCTCCTCTCAATCCTGCCCAAAGACAAGTGCAAGCCAAGAAGAGCCCGGCAGTGGGGCCAGCTCCGCGCCTGCTCCTGGAAAAGCCCAACCAGTTCTGGCATCCCTTTTTCTTTCTTTCTTTTTTTTTTTTTGTATCAATATTGGGGCTTAAACTCGGGAACCGGTGCTCTCGCTTGACTCGTTCACTCAAAGCCGGTGCTCTGCCACTCAGACCACACCTCTGCCACTGCGTTTTGATGGTTAATTGGACATGATGAGCTCTCAGACTTTCCTACCCGGGCTGGCTTCAAATGACCGGTCTCAGCCTCCCGCGGGAGCCGCGCCGCCTGGCTGAGGTCTTGGCACGGTAGCCGTCATCACCAGGAATCAGTTCTACAGGCCAGGCTAACCCACATGCTGGTCCATGCAGTATCTCAACGAATCCTTCAAGTCCAGGAAGAGACACGCTTTTATACCCATAGCAGAGGACAGAGCCAGTCCATTCACAGAGCTCTCTGCCCGGTGTGACCAGAGGCCCCTCAACGGGGAGGGCCACTCCACCCGGCTCTGAAAGTCTCCACCGACAGCATCGGAGCTGGTCTGCCGGACAGCTGGCTGCAGGTCACCCTAAAGCCAGCCCTGCCTGCGAAGCCCGGCCACTCTTCCCAAGGAAGCCACCTGGGCTCGGCCCCACGCCTCGACCCACAGCGCCACTTCCGGTGTTCTGGTGGTGCGTGGAGATAAGAGTCTCACGGGACTTTCCTGCCCTGGCTGGCTCTGAACCGTGATCCTCCGGTCTCAGCCTCCCGAGTAGCTGGGCTGACAGGTGTGAGTCCTCCGCGCCCCGCATTCTACCAAACTCGTACGAAGAAGTCCAAAACGTACAGTAGACTTCTGGGAGCTGCTCTGGTTGGAGACCCCGAGGCCCTGGGACAGCCCAGTGGGTACCCTGAAAACCATTGCTCTGGGCAGCTTCATCCTTTGACCACAGGGGTAAACTGAGTCCTCGCTCTGTTCTTTACTGATATCCGATATCATCAGATATCCGCCTTAAAGGAAGCCCAAATCAAGGGCCCCAGGCTCCTGCAACAAAGCGGGAGCTGCTCTGGCTCTGCTGCCCCCTGTGCACACAACACAGGGCCCACCCAGGCTGGGACACCCCCCCCCCAGCCTGTGGGTCCCCCAAGATTGGCCTTGTAGGCAAGTGGCTCGAAAGTCACAGAGGGGATCCAGGCACCCCCACTCCCACGGGAGGGTTCCGGTCTCATCCCTCGAGCCTGGCACTTACATTCCAGAACTCCAGGAAGCTTTGACCTCCCCTGGGAGGTGCCGGGAGGGTGGAGCCAGAGCTGCCCCCCCCCCCAATACCACTGGCTCTCAGCACCCCCCAGCCATGCTGGGGCAGCCATAGTCCTCACCTAGACAGACTTCTGTTCAGGGTTCTGTTTCGCCTCGCAAAGCTCACACCCAGGACCTGAGCCAGGCTCCCGTGCTCTGCCCGGAGCCCGGCCCGTGCGTGCGTGCGTGCGTGCGTGCGTGCGTGCGTGGTTACGTCACTGTCCCTCGGAGTGGCTTCTGGGTCCCTGAGCTCCTCTTTGCTCAAGGCTAGCATTCTATCACGCGAGCCACGGCACTACTTGGTGGCTTTCACTGTGATTAATTGGAAATAAGAGTCCCCAGAAATAAGAGGCTTTGCTGCCTGGGTTGGCTTTGATCCTGGATCTCAGCATCCTGAGGAGCGAGGAACAAAGGCATGAGCCACCAGCGCCCTGCTTAATCCGTGTTCATTTCATTGTTGTTGTTCTGTGTGTGTGTGTGAGTGCACACGCGCGCGCACACACATGTGCACATGCTGGGATTTGAACACACCTGCAGCAGTCTGGTTAGTGTGTGTGCCAGTACTGGGGCTTGAACTCAGAGCCTGGTGCTCTCCCTTAGTTTTTGTTTTGGTTTGTTTGCTTGCTCAAGGCTAGTGCTCTACTGCGTGAGCTTACAGCGCCACTTCCGGCTTTGTGGGGGTTCTTTGGAGATGAGAGTCTCACACACTTTCCTGCCCAGGCTGGCTTTGAACCTCCATCCTCAGATCTCAGCCTCCCGAGTAGCCAGGATGGCAGGCGGGAGCCACCGCGCCTGGCTCACAGCGTGTGACCGGGGGAGGATTCGAGGGCTTGGCTCCTGTCCCATCGGCTGTGAGGAAGCCAGGCTCCGCTCCCATCCCCCCCCCTTGCCTTGGGTTTCCACCCTGAGTGGGGCCCACAGGCCACCTGGGAACCCGCCCTCCTGGGGACTCCCAGAGCCCCTCACGAGACCACATTGAGGGGAAAGCGCTCTGGGAGGTGGTCCTGGGGTTCCTCTGCTGGCCCCCACAAGGCCTGAGGCGGTCCCCCGCCCCCCTCCCCCCCCCCCCCCCCCCCCCCGCCCCGGCCAGCCCAGCCCTGGGGTGAGAGGCTGCGTGGTGCCCTGGAGCCACCAGGGGGCAGAGGCGCCCAGGCGAGGCCAGCGTTGCGCTCCTGGCGGAGAGGGGCAGAGGGCACCTGCGGGGGGCGGGGGGGGGGGGGGGGAGAGGCCGGGCCAGGCGGGAGGCTGGGCCCTTCCCCTCCGCGGCCAGCCCTCCACCTCGCCTCCGGAAGGAGCGCTCTCCAGGCCTCCCGCCTGCCCGCCTGGGCCGGGGCCCCAGAGGCCTGGGCCGCGCACTAGCCCTCACCCCCCCCCCCCCCCGCTTCTGCTGTGAGCCGGCGTGGTCACCCCTGGCTCTGATCCATTCCCCCGAGGATGGAAACTGAGGCGCGGAGGAGGCCGGGGCCCGCGCCCGGAGCCCCCTCCCCTCCCCCGGCGGCTCCCCCAGGCCAGGGCCACTCTGCCTTTTGTGGTGGGGAAAAGGGAGCGGAGACTTTCTTAATTCCCCTTTGGGGGGTGTGGGGGGGAAGACAGGTTGTGCTTTGTACAGAAATCGTTATTCAAAAATTACAGACTCCGGTTGTTTCTATGGAAACGTGTTCACCTTATGCAAATGAAGCAAGAAGCATGAAAACATCCCTTTCCTCGCTGCTCCTCCCCAGCCCTCCCTCCCCCCCCCCCTTATTTTTCTTCTCGGAACCTTAAAAAGCAGCCGCTGGAAGTTGACTTCCTCGCTGTCTGCTGACCCGGGGGCCCCACGCAGTCACGCGGAGCCCCCGCTCCGGCCTCCCCCCGAGGGTCAGTGAGCGGGGGCGTGTCATGCCAGGATGCCCCCCCAAAAGGCCCTGTGGTACCCACCTAGGCCCCGTGAGGTCCCTCAAAACAGCACTCAGAGGAGGCAGCTCGCTTCCTGCCTCTCCCTGCAGCTTGGGGGGCCCTGGGCTCACCCCACGGGCACTGGAGCGCGATCGGGGGCTCTCCCTCCCCCCTCCCCAAACCCCTCCCTCACCCAGCGCTGAGGGCACAGGGTGGGCAGGCCGGCGCTTCTCGTGAGGTAACAGAGCCCACCGTGCAGGGCATAGTGGGGGGGGGCGGGCAGAGAATGGCCCCTCTGGCATTTATCACAAGGCAGGGGTTCAATCCACTGGAACCTCAAGTATGGGTTCCCGGGTCCCCCGCGGGAACCCTCCAGCATCCGGGTGACGGGGGCTCGCTGGACCCAGCCCCTTCCCCCCAAATGTCCTCATTGTGTGGCCTGAAGGTCCTGTCCTTTCCCCTGCCTCAGTTTCCCCATCCACAGGGAGCCCCAACCTCTCCTACCCGTCTCCCAGGCTATGGAGGGCCTGGGCCCGGCCGCCCCCTCCTCCCTTCAACGCCACCGCCATGGTCTGGCCGTGCAAAGGCTCCCAGAGCCACGAGGACGCCCCGCTGCTCCTCCCCCGCCCCAGGGCGTCATTGCGATGATTCTCGTGGCTGGGGCTTCGGGGGGGGGGGGGGTGCTGCCGAGCGCTGCTCTGGGGGGCACCCGTGGTCGATACGGCGGGGCCGGGGTGGTGAGTGGAGTGAGCAGCCAGGAGCCGTCCGGGGCCCCGGCGAGCATCTGCGGGAGGATGGGGGTCCTCGCTGAGGACCGGGCCCCGGCCGCTCCTTTTCTCCAGCCCCCCCCCCCCGGCTGACACAGAGCACAGGGCTGCGGCTCAGCCCCCCCTCACTGCCGGGAGAGGGGTCTATGCGAACCACGCACTGGGGAGCAGACACCCCCCCCCTCCAGAGGCGGCCGTGAGAACCCCAAGGTCTGGGACGCTAGGAGGGCGCCTGGCCCTCACCCTTCCTCGCTCGCTCGTGCTGAGGACCCGCCAGCCGCTCCCCAGACGGCAGAGGGGCGGCCCGGCACCCACCTTTTGGCCCTGTGGGGGCCTATGGAAGTTACTGGGCAGGCGGGGACCGCAAAGTCTGCAGGTCAGGGGTCACCCCATCTCGGGGTGCAGCCTCAAAGCCTGGCGGGGAAGGCTGGCTGGGGAGAGGGAAGGGGCGCAGCAGACCCCCAGGCCAGGAGGGGGAAGGGGGTGAACACCGGGGGGGGATTCAGGGGCTGAAGTGGGCAGACTCCGTGGGCGTCCATGCCCCCTAGCAGATGATCACCATGGGGTCGGAGGGACCACCGGGGCCATCTTGCACACCCCAGAGAGACATCTGTGACCACCCCCCCCCGTCCCCCCGCAAGTCCCCGGCCAGCCACGACCCCACCAGCCGTGAGAACACCCTTGAAGAAACGCAGGGACATTGGAAACTCATCACGAATAGAACTCTGGAGCGGAGCAGCAGTATAAATGAACAAGTGCCTCTGCTTCCTGACAGGGAAGCTTTCCAGAGAGTTCTCTGGGTGGGATTCCAGCAGATCCTGCCAGCCTGCTGCTCCGTGGCTTCCCTGCCATTGCACGAGCCAGCGCCAACTCCAGTCTGCACTCCCTTCCCTGCCGGAGAGGAGGCTCCCGGCACCCCGGCACCCCGGCACCCCGGCACCCCTGCACCCCGGCCCGGGCCCACCCTGCGGCTCGTCCCAACCCCAACTCCAGTTCTGAGAGCCTTCGCATTGCTCACTAGCTAGTCTGTCACGACTCCTATCCCCAGTGACAGTTACTGGGACTCTGTGACTGGGACTTGAACCCGGAGCCTCCTCACTCTTGCCAGGCAGGCACTGTACCACTTGAGCCGCTCCCCAGCTTTTTTGGCTTCCCTTAGTTTTCAGGGAGAGTCTTAGATTTTAGGCCCTGACTGCCCTGGACCTACTAGCCATCCCCACGTGGTTGGGATGCGAGGCGTGTATCACGATGCCCCGTGTTTTTCTTACTAGTTCGGATGGGGTCTCCTGAACTCCGCCCCGTCTGGCTAGCCTTGACCTTCCCGACCTCGGCTTCCTGAGTAATTAGGAGTAGAGGCGTGAGCCACCGGGCTTAGTTTAAGGTGCGGAGTTGTAAACCTTAGGGGCCCTTCTTGGCATTTCGGGTGAATCAGCAAAAGCCAGAAGTGAGGGTGCGTCTCCGGGGGCAGGGGGTGAAAAAAGCTGACGGACAGCAGCCGAGGCCGGGGCTCGAGCCCCAGTGCCGGGGGAAAGCAAAAGGGAAAGGAGGAGAAGGACGGGGAGGGGAGGAGGGGGAGAGGGGGGAGGAGAGGAGGGAGGACATTTGCCCTCCTGCTCAGGGCATCCCTGGGAACACGTGGGTGAGCAGGTTCTAGGGATGCCAGGCCGAGCAGAGAGAAATACTTAGCTCAGGCCAAGTGCTTTGGCCTATCCGCATGTACAAGGCAGTCTGGGTTTGATGCGCTAGCTGGTGAGACCGTGTGTTAATTATCTAGGCCTCGGGGGCTCCAAAGGACACACACCAATTATCTCAGCATTTCTAGGGGTCGGGGCCCTAGCCGGGACTTCGCTGCGTCCTCGGTACCAGCGTTTCTCCCGAGGTGGCCATCAGGGTGTCAGGCGGACTTTACGAGGAAGCGGTCACCTCCCGGTCGCTGTCCTCCGAGCCCCCCGTGGCAAGCCACCTGCTCTAGCCACGCCTGCGAGCTCTGAAAGCGAGAGAGCGCGTCCGCGAGCCAGGCAGACGTCACTGTGACTGTCTAGCCACGATCTGGTAGCGCACGCCTGCAGTCCTCGCTGTTTCCTAGATACTCAGGAGGCGGCAATCGGGGGGCCGCAGTTTGAGGCCAGTCTGGGCAAAAAGTTGGTGAGACTTCCATCTCAACTAAGCGTTGAGTGTGGTGGTGTGCACCTGGCATCCTGGCTGCACTGGAAGACAAGACAGGGCGGGAGGGCCGTCCTTCCTGGCCAGCCCAGGCCAAAACAAGATGGGGTACGAGATCCATCTCCACAGAAAAGACTGGACGAGGTGCTAGGTGTGGTATGCGCCATCGCCCCAGCTTTTTCGGGGAGCGTAAAGAAAAGGATCACGGTCCAAGCCAGCTCAAGCAAAAAAGCAAAACCCCACCCCCCAAATACCCGGCTTAGTCGTGGCTGGCAGCCCGACTCAAGTGACAGCGAACCTGTGCATCAAGCTCTGGGCCCGGCGTTTACATCTCAGTGCTTCCACAGGACGCCGCTACCGGACCTCCACCGGCTTCAGCCGCTCACTGGGGGCTGGGGGCATGCCACAAGTCCTACCCAGACCCCAAGGAATGAAGTCACACCCGGGGGGCAGAGGCTCCAGGAACAGCCCATGGGGCAGGCCAACTTGAACCCGGGCTCAGGGGTGGCCTGTGGCCAAGAAGCTTTCCCAGCAAGAGGAGAAGCGAGTGCAAAGGCTCGAGTAGGGTGGAACGCGAGCGCTCGGACTTAGCATGGGAAATCGCACACGGCTCCCATGTGTGCGGGAAGGTCCCTGCTCAGGTTCACAGGCCAAGCCAAACTTCGGTGCTGAGCGCTTGGTCCCCAGCGCGGCAGTGTTGAGGGGCTTCGACCTTTAAGAGTCGGGGCCTAGGGGAAGGTGGTTAGGTCATTGGAAGCACTGCCCTCATAAGAGGTTAATGTAGTTTTTTCTGGAAGCCTGGTGAATTCCCAGGAGAGTGAGTTGTGGTAACGGTGGTGGTGGGGGTGGGGGTGGTGGTAGTCGTAGTAAGTATGTCTGGCTCACAAATCTCTCTGGCTTCCTGCCTTGCCATCTACCACAACCTCCCACCCCCTACCCCAGCAGAGCTGAACAGACACTGGTATGAAAAGACAAGTGAAACTGACAATTCTTCAGGCATACTAGCAAAGAAAAAAGAGAAACTGTTCCAGTGAAATCAGAAATGAAAATGGAGACCACAAACCCAATGCCAGAGAGAAGAAAAGGACCACCACACTGTCATCAACCATTGCGTGCCAACAAAATTTAAAAACCAAAAAGAAATGGATGAACATATGGACACAGCCTACTAGTGTTGAATGACCAGAACATAGAAAACTTGAACAGACCAATAAGAAGCAACAAGATTGAACCAATAAGGAAAAGCTTCCCCACAAAGACAGTTCAAGACCAGATGGCTTCACCCATGAATTTTCTAACTCTTTGGATACCTGAAACCAGTTCTTCTCAATCTATACAAAGGTAACAAAAGAGAAAGAACCTTTCCAAACGAATCTACAGGGTTTTACAACCCTAAGTCCAAAACAGAGCTCTTTGATTAATGCAGACACACTCAAAAAAATGCTTGCACATTTATTCCACCAGTGCATTAAAAATTACGTGTCACGAGCAAATGGGATTTATCCCAAGAATGCAGTGATGGTTCGACATCTGTAAACTAACAACTATAATAAGGCACCCCATAAACAGAATGACAGATCAAAGCCATAGATCATTTCAGTAGATGAAGAAAAAGTATTCGGTGAAATTCAACACTGCGTCATGATTTGAAAGAAAAGAAAACCCTCAAAAATTAAGAATAGAAAAAAAATGCTCCTCCACTGAATAATGTCTGCGTATACAAAGCCAAGGCTTAGGAATCACTGAGTGAGGGACAGACACATCACTTCCTGTATGAACCGGAAGGACACCAGTGTATCTCATTCTCCACTCCACTTCATTATTGGAAGTCTCAGGTAGAGCAATAAGGGGGGAAATCATGCAAACAGGAAGAGAGGATCACATTACCACTGTTGGCAGACACCATGGTTTTAGGTTCTACCCAAAACTGTAGAACTGGTAAACAACAATAAACATTGCAAGACACAAAATCAATATACAGGACCAGAGGGGAAAATGGAGAGAACACTAAGGAAGGGGTGACATTGTTGGAAAAGAAATGTACTCAATACCTGATTCATGTAACTGTAGCCCCTCCGTACATCACCTTTATAACAATACACAGTAAACATATAATTTTTAAAAATCAACATACAAAGATTAGTAATGGGGCTGGGAATATGGCCTAGTGGCAAGAGTGCTTGCCTCCTGTACATGAAGCCCAGGGTTCGATTCCCCAGCACCACATACATAGAAAATGGCCAGAAGTGGCGCTGTGGCTCAAGTGGCAGAGTGCTAGCCTTGAGCAAAAAGAAGCCAGGGACAGTGCTCAGGCCCTGAGTCCAAGGCCCAGGACTGGCAAAAAAAAAAAAAAAAAAAGATTAGTAATGTTTAATAAACTAATAAAAAAATTCTAAGAAGGAAATTGAGAAATCAATCCATTAAAGTAGCTACAAAAAGCCAACTAACCAACTGACCAACTAAACAAAAACCTAGGATAACATTCAGCCAACAGAGTAAATAATCTCTGTAGTGAAAATTATAAAGCACCCATGAAAGAAACTGAAGAGAACACAAAAATATGGAAAGACATCTCATGTTCGTGGATTGAAAGGGTTGGTATTGTTAAAATGGAAAAGGGCAGAGCAATTCTTCAGGTTATTTGCTCATTTTTTAATCACACAACCCAAAGTGACCTGCAAATTGAATGCAGTTCTTACCAAAATGCCAATGCTATTCTCCACAGAAATAAAGCAAGATACTTCAGGGAAATCGTTTTTAAAAAGCAAAATACTTTATGCAACCATTTAAAAATAAAAACCAAAGCTGTCTTGAATAAAAAGGACAAAGATAGTGGCATTATAAGACCTCACCTCAGAACATAGTACAAGGTGATAGCAGCCAAAACAGAAGGTACTGGCTGAAACAGAGCTGCATAGAGCAACAGAAGTGAATACAGAGTCACAAGGACAACCACACACAAACAACCAATTTTGAAGAAAGGCAACGAGATCACTCCCCAGAGAAGGAAAAGTCTCTTTACTACGTGGTGCTGGGAAAACTGCAAGTCTGTACACAAAAGAAAGAAGTTACATCTTTATTTCTATCATATACAAAAGTCAACTCAAAATGGATCAAAGATGTAACAGAAGACCCACAGTTACAGAAAGAAAAATATGAGGGAAACACTTTAGAGAATTAGACCAAGGAAAAGTGTTTTGTAAAAGAGTCCCAAAAGACCAGGCAATGAAAGCAAAAAATTGGTAAGTGGGATGGTATTAAACTAAAAAGATTCTGTGTAGCAAAGATAACAATGAAGAGAGCAAAAAACAACCTTAAAATGGGAGAAACACACACACACACACACACACACACACACACACACACACACGGATGACGAGTAGACAGGAAAATGCTCAACCTCTCTCATCATCAGAGAAATGCAAACCAAAACCACACCGAAGCACCCCGTGCGACCCCACGAGAGCCGACACTGACGTGGGTATATCACGCAAGCTGAGCTTGTCCTGAACACAATCAGCTCAGTGCCCATCAACAGATGAGTGGATAAAGAGAAAGAGGCGTCAGTGTGCACGGGGATATTACTCAGCCATCAAAAATAAACTCCCCTATAGCAACCTGGAGGGAATGGGGGCTCGGTATCTGAGAGAAATAAGCCAGACACAGAAACACAAACACTACATTGTTTTCAATGACACCTAGATGCGAACGCATGGATCTCACAGATGCGGAGAATGGAGTGGGGACCAGGAACGTGGGAGAGGGAAAGAGGGGGGGAGGTGGACCCGGATGGGTACCAGGGACCAGGTATGGGGTGCGCTTGAAATGGAGGAACCATTTCTAGTGTTCTGTAACACAGCAAGGAAGCCATGCTGAAAAACAATTCACTAAATAGTTCAGAATAGCTAGAAGAAAGAATTTCCAACGCATCCAACTCAAAGGGAGGATGGATAACCCTTCCAACAGACCGGGACGACGTGGCTGATCACTCCATGCTGTGTGCCCCCGTCGAAACATCACCCAGCACCCCATAAAAATGCCGGGGTACTCTGTGGTCATTCAGCTGTGTCCACAAGCCGGTTCACACCAGCGGAGAAGAGTGAGCCCCCGGCCCTCGCGGAGCAGGGCCTCACCTTGATCTTGAGCTTCTGCCTCCAGACCTGTGGGAACACAGTCCCCTCCAAACCAACCCCAGTGCAGAAAACCGACACTGACGTCTGCTCCAGGTAAACAGCAGGCAGCATCCTTGCTGTGCCTGGGACGTCTCCCTCGCCCCCCAACCCTCCCCTCCCTCTCCCCCGCTAGGCCCAAAGAGCAGGTCCTGGGACTCCCCTGGTGACCTGTCCTGCAGGAGGTACCCGCAGCTGCCGTGCTGACGTCGCCGGTGGCCTGGGTCGTGGCTCCGCAGGGGTCACCACCCCAGGCACCACAGGGAGATTGGAGGGTGTTGGGTGGCTTGCTTCTGAGACCAGGGAGAGAGACCGTTACACCGAGCAATGGGAGGAGCTGTCTGTCAGGGCCTGGGGACACCAGTGGCACCCTGAATCATTCATCCACCTGCAATAATATTCCTGCCCGGATACCTCCCCGGCTTGCCCGGACTCAGGACTCAGCGTGGCAGGCCAGGGGGGCGGGGGGGGGGGGCAGGCACCAGGCAACAGCACCCAGGTCGGAGGCAACAGCACCCAGGGTCAGGGTTCGGATGGGGCACCAGGGGAGGGCCGGAGCAGGAAGCCATGGTGACACCAAATAAAAGCACGTGCGCGGACCGCGCAGGAATAAAATCAACCATCACAACACTAGAAATGACAGCCGCAGGGCAGCAATCCAGGCCTTTGTCCCAGGGGTCCTGGTTCTCCTCACGGTCCCCCCCCCCCCATGGCCCAGACACCCCGGCTCCCCCTCCTGTCCTGGCCACCACATGTGTTCCTGACCTTTGACCTGAGGTGAAGCCCCCCCCTCCTGGGGCTGCTGTTGAAGGACTGTGGGTTGGTTGACATCGCCCAACGCCCCTCCCTCTCCCCTCCCCAAGCTTTTAGGTTGTAAGTTAGCATCCAGCTCTCCTTTTCAAGCCAATGGTGGTTGCTGGCTATAACTGGCTGCAGAGTTGGATGTGGATGCTTCCAGGTGCCCTGTCCTCTTGTTCAGCTGATTTCCTTCCTCACTAAATACCACGTTAGTATCTAATCACGCATTCCTCCAAAACCCCACACTCTGTTGGGAACTTGACCTTCAAGTCATGAGTCTGGGGTGAAAACCCTCAGAGAAGAGCCTCATCAACTTCCTTGCCCAGGCTGGCTTTGAACCTCGGTCCTCAAATCTCGGCCTCCTGAGTAGCTAGGATACAGGTGTGATCACCTGCACAGCTCCTGGTTACAGCACTGATGGTTAACTTGTCTTTTTAGTTTTTTGCTCCAAGTACATCTTATCTGACACAACCCTAGATACTCTCATGTCTAGGTTCCCTTTTATTGGCACATCTTCTTCTCTTCACTATCAGTCTGTGTGTTTTTCTGGTAAAGTGAGATTCTTATACGTACTATATCATTGGGTCTGGTTTGCTCTAGACTTGTTTATCCTATTGACATCTTGTAACTGGGGAATTTAATACATTTACAATCAGGTTATTATTGATAAGGTATACTTTGGCCGTTCTCTATTTGTGTGTATATATTATATACATATTATGCTCTTTATTCTATGTTATAGATATAAAATATAATATATTTCAATATAATGTATATTAAATATATATAATATGGTATATAATTATACGTTATAATACATATATTACATATGATTATATATCTCATATATGTTATACTTTATATATTATGTTATATATTATTCATTATGTATTACATATTATATAATTGTTCCTTTTGTATATTTTATATGTAATATATATATATGTATGTGCTCTACCGATGAGTTTAGTGTTTTAACAATGGTTGTGATCACCCTTTTTGCTTCTAGTTTGGGTGCTATAGTTTGAGTGTCAAATGTTTCATAAAAATCTCATGTGGTGAAGACTTGATCCTGAGACACTGGGAAGTGGGTAGCTCTAGCCGGAGGTATGGCTCAAGTGGTAGAGTCCTTGAGTTCAAACCTCAGTACCACCAGAAACAAAGAGAAACAAGCATAGATGAGACTGGATGAAAGAGGGATGTTGATGAAGATGTGCTGTCGGGACTCATAAACTGACATGTGGTGTTGAAACCCCTTTGTACAACTACTTAAAGATATTTTAAAGTTAAAAATAACCTTAACGTTTGTAAAACTTTTATTTATTTACAAATAAATTCACTTACAAATAAATAAATGAATAAGACAGTGGACCTAGCTGGAGAAAGTGAGTCATTGGAGACACTCCATTGAAAAGGTTCCTGGACCTTGTCCCTTCCTGCTTCTCTTCCTTCAAACTTTTCCTTCTCCTTCCCAGAAGCCATTGGGACCTGGGTATTTCCCGTCTGTCTGTCTGTCTGTCTGTCTGTCTGTCTCTCTCTCTCTCTCTCATGCGCGCTCTTCCTGGCTCTCCTCCCTAGAGCCCGTGAGGCCAGCAGCTTGTCTGCCCCTTACCTTTCCCCTTTGACCTCCTGCGTCCTCACAGGCCCCAGGTGACAGAGCCATGTGACCAAGGTGACACCTCCAGAATGAACCTCCCCTCCTTCCACCAGGCTCCCTCAGGAAGGAAGCCCGCCCACCCCAGCAGGATTCCACAAGCACTCCTGGTGGAGTGGTGGAGTCTGTCTCCCCGAGTCTTTACTCCCCCTCTTCCCGGAGGAGAGCTTGCTGGAGATTGGACTTCCAGGTGGAGATCTTCTCTGTTAGGAATTTCACCGTGGGGCCTCCTTTCCCCACACAGCCCCATCTCTGCAGACATCTGCACTGATGCCGTGAGCTCTCCTCTGGTGTGCTCCTCTCCCTTGCTCTTGTACTTTTGATGGTTTGAATGAACCGAGCCGAGGTCCTTTGTGCCCTCTGTATCGGGGTGCCACATCATCCTCATGAGTTAGGAAGGTGTCCAGTGGGCTTTCCTATCTCCTATCTCCTTCCGCAGCACCTCACTGTGTGTGTATTGCCCCTCACTTAATTAAGTCTCATAAATCACAAAGATTTGTCTTGGTCTCTTTACCTTTCATTATTGGTTCCTTAAAAAAAAATTGACTGGGTTACTTCAAAAGACTTGTCTTCAAACTGAGATATTCTTTCTGCCTGACCTACTCTAATGTATTTTCTCTCTATGTCATTTGAATTGAGTTCTTTAGCTTCAAGGTTTCTGATTGGCCCATTTCTATATCTCTCTATCTTTTCAGAATGAGTATCAGCCTCTCAATTGTATCATGAATTGCCTCCCTAATGTGACAGGACTGTCTGTATTCTTTCACATCTCAGAAGGGTCTTACGCTATTCTTTTGAAGCCATTGTCAGGCAATTCATCTCATCAGCTTCCTTTTCTTAGGTGTCTGTTGCTAGACTTATTGTGTTCCTTTGCAAGCATTATCTCGCCCTGCTTAGTCTTGCTTCTTCTCATACTACATGGCTATGTATGCATCTAGTGGTTCATTTGCTTTTTCAGGTAGTCGCTTCCACAGTGCAAGTCTTTCTCCTGGTATGGCGGCTGGCTACGTAGCTTTAGTCCTGTGCTTACCTCCTTAGCTGGGACCAGCGTCAGATGCCTGCAGCTGGCCGGCCATGCAGGAGTGAGCTGTGCAACTGCGCCATCCGTTGGATGATGGCTCCCTTGGGCTGGGCAGGCTCATTGGAAGTTCTAGGTTTGAAACACCAGGATTCATATTCTATGGATTGCAGGGAAGCATCTACCCCTACGGGGGCCTAAGGGAGCATGTCACAGCACCCCTCAAAGTGAGGGGGGTGCTTGTTGTATCTGGGGACTGACTGGGGGGGGCTGGGCCTTACCAGTGAGCCACAACTGCGTGCCTGTCATTGTCCGAAGGCTGGGAGGGGGGCTTCTTGAGTTTTCTAGGGGCAAGGGTGCACCGCCTCGCTGTTTCTGGGGGCCAAGGATGGGTGGGGCCTCCTGTCAGCTCCCCAGGGCCTCAGCCGGCGTCGTTTCTGAGCTGGTCCTCTTCCATTGCGTCTTTGTCCTACGAGAGCATGGGCAGAGACAGCTCGTGGCCTTCTGAGAAGCTGGGCGGGCAGAGCCGTTCAGGGCGGTCTCCCCCAGGGCTCGCCCCCAGCGGCTCCCCCGTGTTGGGAGTGGACAGGACAGACAGGAAGGAGGTCCTGGCGGGGGGTGGGGCTGGGTCCCCGGCACCTGCTTGGTAGGAAGTCGGTGGGCAGGCACCAGGGGATGTGGCGTCGAGCTTCGGGAGCCTGGATAGCAGTGTCAGCCGGGCCTCCCCCCGGGGGGAGGCCGGTGCCAGGCACCCTGCCACTCCCCATCCGGACTCAGGACGTGGGAGCTGCTGCCCACTCTCCCCCCGCCCCCCGCCCAGGAAAGCCCTTGGGGGTCACACTTGGAGAAAGTTAAATGAAGGGAAGTGGAATATGATAAACGGTACAGGTCTCTAGGCATTCACCCACAGTGAGACCAAACGAGGGCGTTCTTAGGGGGTGATCACAAAGGCACACTAGCTACGTGTCCCTGATCGTATAAAATAATATTTATCAAAATGAACTCCAGGGAAGGAAAACAGGAGGGGTATTTTCTCTTTGTTGCTGTTTTTGTTTTTCTTTTGTCTCATTTGTTTACTTGTCTTTGGGGAAGTAAGGAGGGCACAGAAATGTGGGACAAAGAATGAACAAATGCAGCAGTGGTACTAAACACGGTGTTGAAAATGAGCTCTGCCACTTGTAGGCAGGGACTGGAGGGGAAACTAGGGAGAGAGCGAGGGAAAAGGTGACATTTTCCAAAAAAGAAATGTGCTCTTCACCTGACTTATGTAAGTGTAACCCCCCTGGATATCACCTTTACAATTACAATTAAGAAGGCAAAAAGTTACTCTTTTTAGATATGCGTCTCTTTCAGCATATTAAGGTTTGCTTAACAAATAAAAATTATTTATGTTTACCAAAAATATAGGAATTTACATTCTCTCAAAGACTTTGTGTTTTACAAAATTGTCCAACTCCGTCAAGGAGAGATATTTTGACTACTTCAGAAATAAATGTGTTTTTGTAAATTGTTATGTAGGAAGATAATTTGCTATTGTTTTTTTTCTTTAGTCTTCATCAAAAATATGTTACTGAGAGTATTTTGTTTTTTTGTTAAAAGCTCTGCCTAAATTTAAAATTATATTTAAAATTTAACAAAAAGAAGGGGAGGGATTTTTTTAAAGGTTCTCAAACAAAATAATTTTCTCAAGTACCAAAAATATAGGACATTATGAGAGCAAATTAGGGGGGAAGTTAAAGGAACGAAAACAATGCTTTGGGATGAAAACAATACTTTCAAAATGTTTTTAATTAAATTTTATTGACAAGGTGTACAGAGGGGTACCGTTATATAATAAGGTAGTGAGTACATTCCTTGTCTTATTCGTTACACCCTCCCTCATTTTTCTTTCCATTCCCTAGTTCAGATAAGCATATATACAATATCCAGTATACCAAAATCATATACAGTGACCACAGGGGGTACGCCAAAGGAAATTCACCTAGTACATTAAACATAATGACAACAATAAAATCCTCCTGTTTCTCAAAATCTTTTTTGACATGTCAATTGCTTAACAATTTTACAGAATCTTAACTTGTTTTTAGGATTCTGTCTTTATAAGTATGTATTCTTTGTTGTTGTTTTTGTTTGTTTGTTTGTTTTTTGTTGTTGTTTCTGTCATGGGGCTTGAACTCAGCACCTGGGCCCTGTCCCTGAGCTCTTTCACTCAAGGCCAGTGCTCTACCACTTTGAGCTACAGTGCCACTTCTGGTTTTCTGATGATTAACTGCAGATAAGTCTCATGGACTTTCCTGCTGGGGCTGGCTTTGAACTTCCATCCTTAGATCTCATCCTCCTGAATAGCTAAGATTACAGAGGTGAGCCACTGGCACCCAGCTTATGGTCAAAGTCATAGAAAACATGTTTATCGATTACTTGTTTTTTTTAGCTATTATAATCTTGGTTCTAGTTTTACAAGGGGCAACATTAAATCTGGTGTTAAAAATTAGCCAAGGAGGGGCTGGGGATATAGCCTAGTGGCAAGAGTGCCTGCCTCGGATACACGAGGCCCTAGGTTCGATTCCCCAGCACCACATATACAGAAAACGGCCAGAAGCGGCGCTGTGGCTCAAGTGGCAGAGTGCTAGCCTTGAGCGGGAAGAAGCCAGGGACAGTGCTCAGGCCCTGAGTCCAAGGCCCACGACTGGCCAAAAAAAAATTAGCCAAGGAGACTGAGAAAACTCTGTTCTTTCTAGATCAATGTGCTGTGTTGAATCCTAAACTTATTACAACTAGAAATGAAGGTCCTTCACTTTATAAACTACACTGTGCAGAACAAAGCCTTGCCCTGGTCTGCAGACAATCTAGTGTGCCATTCCTTGAGTTGGAGGTGACCAAACATGCAAGAGCCCTGGTACATGACTAAGAGACGAAACCTGTGAATCTACAGTAGAGAAGAGAGAAATACAGACTGAAGGCACAGGAATTTATTCAATGAAGTTATAGCCACCGTCTTTCCAAAGCTAGGGAAAGAAATAGACAAACAGGAGAGAAGGCATCTAGAACCACTGGTAAACATGATCAGCAAAGAAAATACCATGGGTACAGAATGAAGAAAGAATATTGAAAGCTGGAACAAATGGAAATCTGTCTGAATAACAGACGATTTCCCCCGCAGAGGCCAGGCGCTCACAGGGTGATGCTGTTTGAGTCCTGAAAGAAAATCACTGCCAACCAAGATTACCATGTCTGGCAAAGTTATCCCTTAAAATTATACAACGAATGAAGCCTCCCACAATCACCGTGAAGAAAATGATTCCTAGACTGTGAAGCCAGCATTGCAGAGATATTTAAAGAGGAAGGAAGCTAGGCGCAATAATGAGATAACTGGAGAGAATAAATATTAATATGAGAATAGATTGAAAAAGAAGAAGAATCAAGAGAGAATCAAATATTACTAAGTCAGTAAATGAACAACTGTCTAATATGCATGAGAGAAATTAGTGCATGGCTTTCAATAATAACCCAAACGTAAATGACGCTAATGTTACACCAAATAAAATGTATAGGCTAGTTTGGGTGCGGTGGTTCATGCCTGTAATCCTAGCTATTTGGGAGGATCGTGTTTCAAATCAAGCTCGGGAAAAACTTAGTGGACTCCCATCTCAACAAATAAAGCTGGGTGTGCTCGCTCACAACTATCATCCCAGCTACACTGGAAACATAAATAGGAGGACTGGAGACCAGGTTGGCCTGGGGGGGGGGGGGCGGAGTTGGACATCTCAGAAAACAGCTAAAGCAAAAGGACTGTGGACCTGGCTTCAACAACAAAATCCCACTGTCAACACCACTCACACTCACCTCTAAAGACACACCAAGACTGAGAGGGAACGCATGGAGAACGGCAATCCAAACAAGCCAAGTCTGAATGCCAGCAGAAGTAGCTGTTCTCTTCTCTACCAAAGCAGACTTCCCCGGGACCAGGAGATGCGGCCCCAAAGGGAGCGCCAGGCCTTTCCCCTGACGGACACACAGTGTGCCAGTGCACTGCGTGCACTTCTGAAACCCCATGGAGTGTGGAGTGTGAGTGGGGAGGATTGCCCCGCCTCAGGATCTGGGGGCGGGGCCGGGGAGGACTAGGGGCGGGGCAAGGGCCGACAGGGGCGGGGTCCGGTGGCCCTGGGGGCGGGGCTGGGGGGAGGACAGGGGTGGGGCTGGGGAGGATCTGGGAGGGGTGGGGCAGGACCGGGGAGGGCCGGGGGCGGGGCTGTGGAGGGCAGGGGGCGGGGCCGGGGGGAATCCTGAGGGCGGGGCCGGGGAGGCTGGGGGTGGGGCCTTTGAGGGCCGGGGGCGGGGCCGGGGAAACCTGAAGGCGGGACCGGGCAGGCTGGGGGCGGGGCCGGGGAGGGCCGGGGGCGGGGCCGGGGAAACTGCCTGGCCGGGCAGGACTGAGAGGCGCCCGCCACGGGAGGCGATGGGAGCGGCCTCCCGCCCCGCTGCCCGGCAGCTGGGAGCCCCACGCGGGTACCCCTCCCCGAGGGGTGCATGTCTGCTGGGGTGGGGGGGTGAGAGGGAGACCTCAGCTCTCCGTGTACCTCCCCCCCTCCCCCGGCTTTCACGCCTGCTGTCCCCCTGCCCCGAGCCCCGGGGACCCCGCGAGGGGGCCGAACAGTCACCTCGCCGCACAGCCGCACAGTCCGGTCCAAAGCCTGAGCACACTTCCACGGAGAGACACGCGGCCACGACACGCGCACACGCACACACACGCACGCACACGCAGCTCCCAGCCCGCGGCCTGGCCTCCCAGGCACCAAGCCCAGCGCAGACAAGCAAGAAATGGGGGGCGGGGGGAAACAAGGCCACGCGGCTCACCCCAAAGCCAGCGACCCTGGGGATCCACTCGGAGGAGCACGAGGAAGCTGATGCACAGACCCCGGAGCGCCGGAATCAAAGCCCGACAAGCCAAATGCACACCTCAGCTCAACCGATGCCGGTGTTTCCCACCTCCTGGCTGCTCGGGAGGCTGAGATCTGGCAGGGAGAGAGGTTCAAAGCTAGCCCCGGGAGAAATGTCTGCGCAACTCTTATCTCCAATAAGCAAGCAAAAATGCCAGGCTGGAAGTGTGGTTCAAGTGGTAGAGCACCAGCTGGGGAAAAAAAGAAAGCCGAGAACACGAGGCTCTGAGTCCAAGCCCCGGTACTAGCACAAAAGAAAAGAAGAGAAGGGGAAGAAGAGAGAAGGAAAATAACTCAGTGGGAAGGGTAGTCCAAAGAATGGGTCAAATTGAAGGTACACGGCAGGGTGGAAGGCAAGGTAAACAATTAGAACATTCAGATAAAGAAGAAAAGGATGAATGGGACACACAAGATTTCTAGAGGACATCATAAAAGCACTGAAGTGATTATTTCTATTAAGTCTTGGATCAAAGAAGAAGTGCCAAGAAACTATACTCGATCCAAAACTTCTAGGAGAATCACAAAAGTGGGTCGTTTAAAGGGTAGGATGGCCAGGCACCGGTGGCTCACACCTGTAATCCTCGCTACTCAGGAGGCTGAGATCCAAGATTGTGGTTCAAAGCCAACCCAGGCAGAAAACTCTGTGTGAGATTCTTATCTCCAATTAACCACCAGAGAAGCAGAAGTGTAACTGTGGCTCAAACTGGTAGAGCACTAGCAAAAGAGCTCAGGGACAGCACCCTGGCCCCGAGTTCAAGCCCCATAACCACTACCACCAACAAAAATGGTAGAATTCTTGCAGGAGGCCAGGTATCTGATGGGTCCAGATATATAATAATATGTAAAGTATGTAATATAATTAAACAATTATATAAATAACATGTAAATACAGATATACAAGTAACAAATAAAATATAAATATAAGAATGACATGTAAATAATTATTTATGACAAAGAAAGTACCAAGCTAAAATTAGAGGATCCAAGGAACATCACTTCTTAATGATGAAAAGGAAAACATGTCAGAATAATCTAATAATTATAAGCACTGAATGTCAGCACACATGATTTCACAAATCAAATACTACTGGAAAGAAAAAAAAGGCGCATAATAGCAGTGGCTTTAATACACTGCTCAAACAATATGTCTTTCAGAAAAAGAAAACCAATAAAACACCTTTAAAATTAACACTAGCGATCAAATGGGTTTAACGGACATCTATAGAATATTCCATGCAAGAGTTAAAGAATATACATTCTTCTAAGCAGTACATTAGGTTTTAGCTCATAAAGCAAGTTTTTTTTTTTTTGTTGTTTTTTTTTTGTTTTTTTGGCCAGTCCTGGGCCTTGGACTCAGGGCCTGAGCACTGTCCCTGGCTTCTTCCCGCTCAAGGCTAGCACTCCGCCACTTGAGCCACAGTGCCGCTTCTGGCCGTTTTCTGTATATGTGGTGCTGGGGAATCGAACCTAGGGCCTCGTGTATCCGAGGCAAGCACTCTTGCCACTAGACTATATCCCCAGCCCTCATAAAGCAAGTTTTAACCAATACAAGAGAAATGAAATAACTTCCTTTGCTTTATTAGACCCAAAGTACAAAAAAAAAACTAGACATCAGGAGAAAGAGAAAATATAGAAAGTATTTAAACACGTGGAGAGTGAACAATACATTTCTAAGTGATTAGTGGGCTATTGAAAAAATAACAGAGTAGGAACTATCTTTTTAAAAATTATCTTTTTAAAATTCTTAAATAACAGAGTAGGAACTATCTTTTTAAAAATTCTTTTGCTGATGACTGTATTCTTTACCATATATACGATGTATTCACGAGCACATCTGTGGTAGAGGGAGGAGGGGGCACAGAATCAGAGGGAAAAGGGTGAAAAAGACATGGGTGAAAGTAAACTATACAGCTCAGTGGGTGGGGACGGGAGGGAGGGAATCAGAGAGAATGAGGGAACAGATGACACTCTGCCAAAGGAAATGTACTTAGTACCTGACGTATGTGAGTGTAACCCCGCTGCACACCAATCACCTCTAAAACAACAATGAAGTATACTAGAAAAAAGGGAGCAGGCTGTCACCAGTGAAAGTCTCTAGCTATTGTTATGCATTAAGTATGTATGTTGTTACTTAGATGGTTAAATTTTTTCTTGCTTATTTCCTGTGAATAAATTACTTCAGACTAGATACTGGATAGTCTCACACAAAAGTTTCCTAAAAACACAAATTGATTTTCTATTTATATGCAAATTTTCAGGACTAATTGCAATTTAGATCTCTTATCTAGACTTAATTAATTCTATGACTGATTATTGGTTATCAAAACCTTACAGAAGTTCAGATTTGGGGCTATCATCTGAGTCAAGTTTTATCAACACTTGTATATTAAAATGCCAAATTAAGGTTCAAGTTCTACTGAAATGAGGAAAAATGGTAGAAAATTGATCTTAACAACAGAATCATAATTCATGATTGGTTTAACTAAACCTTTATTTTTGATGTCTTTATTTGTGAGAACTAGTTATAACTCCTTTTTTTTTTTGCCAGTCCTGGGTCTTGAACTCAGGGCCTGAGCACTGTCCCTGGATTCTTTTGCTCAAGGCTAGCACTCTACCACTTAAGTCACAGTGCCACTTCCAGCTTTTTCTATATATTGGTGCTGAGGAATGGAACCCAGGGCTTCATGCATGCTAGGCAAGCGCTGTACCACTAAGCCACCGTCCCAGCCTCTTTTGTTGTTTTTTTTTTTGTATTGTTTTTTATTTTTCTATTTGATGAGGTTTAATACACACACACACACACACACACACACACACACACACACACACACTGTGGAAGACAATGATTTTGCATTGACATGCCCTTAGCTTTAAGTCCCAGTTCATTATCTCATTCAGAAACTCGGCTAAGTATGTAATTTGTGCTGAGCAATATTTGACTTTGCAACTCAACTCAGTTTCATCCCTCATCTGTAAAAGAGAGAGAAAACATAACCCAGAGGCTATGGTGGAGATGAAGCCAGACAATCTAAAACTGGGTTTCATATAGCACAGACCACATAAAACAGATACTATTCACGGAAAGCATCTGTCTATATTTATAACTTCTACATATAGATTTATGTTTATACTTTGTTCTTATTTTGCATATAAGAGCCTTTATTTGGACACCATATGAAATTAAATTGAACTAATTTTCTCTTCTTCAAAGACAAATCCAAGTACTTTTCTACATCCTTGGAGTCTAACCACAAAAAGGGTTCATAAATTTAGTTAGGACAAGGAACACACTTTAATCTTCATCTATTTTTCCTTCACCAAACACAGTATACCTGTCTCAAAATTGAATTTAAAGGAAGTTTTATTGAATCAGTAGATTAAATACCAGAAAATACAATTGAGACTCTTAAATAAATAAAAATCCTAGAATCTGGAGGGACAAAGAGTGAACAAATGCAGCAGCGGTACTCACTAGACACTGTGTTGAAAATGAATTATACAACTTGTAGGTGAGAACAGTAGGGAAAAACTGGGAGAGAGCAAGGGAAGGGGTGACACTGTCCAAAAAGAAATGTGCTCTTTACCTAACTTATGTCAGTACAACCCCTCTGTACATCACCTTTAGAATAACAATTTTAAAAATTAAAGAAAAAATCCTAGAGCCATTCTATAAAGCAAGGAGTACCCTGATACCCAAACCAGAAATGGATATAGAAAAAAAAAGTACAAATCAATTTTATGGATGAACACAGAAACAAAAATTCAACAACACATCAAAAGGTCATACACTATGATCCAGCTTGTTTCCAGGTTTTCCAGGAAGGTTCAATATACATAAGTCAACAAATGTAATACAGCACATAAAGGTTGAAACGCACTTCATCATCTCGACAGATACAGAGGAGGCCTGTGACAAAACTCAACATCTTTGTATGATTTTTTATTTCTGTGAATCAATCCTAAAATTCATATGGGAGCACACGAGATTCCGAATAGCCAATTTAGTCCTGAGCAAAGAAAAAAGAGAAATCCTAGACATATCATAATATCTGATTTCAAATTCTATTATAGAGCCATTGTAACAAAAATAGTACTGTAATGGTACAAAAACAAATAGGTAGATCTGTGGAATAGAAGGCTTAGAAAACAAACCCACACCGCTACAACCTATGTAATTTTGGACAAAGGTGCCCAAAAACTTATGTTAGAGAAAAGACACCATCTTCAACAAAGTTTGCTGGAAAAAACTATATCCATACACAAAAGACTGAATCTATATCTGTCACCCTATACAAAAATCCATTCCAAGTGGATTAAAGACCTCAATGTAAAATCTGAGACTTCAAAACTGCTCTAGGAAAACATTGAGAAAATGCTTCAAATATGGACATGGCCAACAACTTTTTGAGGAGGATTGCAATAGCTCAGGACCTAAGAGCAAAAGTTGGCAAATGGGAGTGCATCAAATTAAAAAGCTTCTACACAGCAAGGGAATCAATTTCCAGAATAAATATACACCCTTCAGGATGCAGGCTTAAGATGCAAAATAATAGATAAGGAGCTCAAAAATTTATAAAGAGCAAAAGAACTCAATCCAGTCAATAAATGGACAAATGAAGTAGGCAGACATCTGGAAAGACAAAGTCCCAAGTGGCCAGTACACATATGATATGGTCAACATCTTTAGCCATCACTGAGATGCAAATCAACACTGCCTTGAGAGTCCATATCACTCCAGCCAAAACCACCGCAGTCAGGAAAACAAACAACACTATGTACTGGCAAGAATGCATTGGGGGGGGGGGGGGCTGGGAATATGGCCTAGTGGCAAGAGTGCTTGCCTCGTATACATGAGGCCCTGGGTTCGATTCCTCAGCACCACATATACAGAAAATGGCCAGAAGGGGCTCTGTGGCTCAAGTGGCAGAGTGCTAGCCTTGAGCAAAAAGAAGCCAGGGACAGTGCTCAGGCCCTGAGTCCAAGGCCCAGGACTGGCAAAAAAAAAAAAAGAATGCATGGGGAAAGGTACCCGTATACAGTGTTGGGAATGTAAACGTCCATAGTGAGGTCACTATGGAAATCAGTATGAAAACAGAGCTACTACGAGACATGGCTATATAACAACCTTAGGTGCAGGCCCAAAAGAAAGCAATTCAGTACACAACAGATTCCTGTACACACTTAAAATAGCCGAGATATGGAATCAGCCTTGATGTCTATCAACAGGTAAGTGGATAAGACAAAAGGTGAATTTGCAGCTTGTGTCTCATACTTGGGAAGTAGAGGAGGAGGTCAGTGATTTTCAGTAACATGTGGCAAAAGTTAGCAGAACTTTATCTCAAAGAACAAGCTCTATGTAATGGTACATACCTGTCATTACAGGACAAGAAGATAGAAAGATTTCTGTCTAATGATAGCTCAGGGCAAAAGCCAGGACCCTATCTGAAAAATAATTTTCATTTCTTAAAGCGAGGTGTGGCTCAAGCGGTATAGTATATGTCTAGCAGCATAAAGCCCTAAGTTTAAATAATAGTGCTGCCAAAAAAGAGAAACAAAATTAGATGATGATAGATTAGATAAATAGATAGTAGATAGATAGATAGATAGATAGATAGATAGATAGATAGATAGATAGATAGAGACAGACAGACAGACAGACAGACAGATAGAACAGAGCAGATGACAGATGGGTAGGTGGAAGGATGGATTCCTGTAGACAGATACATAGACAGACACAGACTGTGAAGTATTATCCATCCATAAAGAATAGTAAAATTACATCAATTGCAGGAAAATGGATGTCGCTGGAGGTCACCATGTCAAGCGAGGTATGCCGGACACAGAAAGTCAAGTGTCACGTGCATTGCGGTCCCTCCCTATTGTTCCTCCACCCCGGAGGCAGCAGGGGAGGGGCGTGTTTCAAGGGGCACGGTGCTCCCTCCCTCTTCAGAGAGCACACACTCATTCAAACCAGATCCTAGAGCAGGATCTAAGGCTGGGAGGGAAGTGCAGATCAACAAATGATAGCCTCACCAAGGACGGAGCACTGACTGTTTTGAATCTCCTCCTTCTCCTCCTCCTCCCCCTTCATTGTCGTCATCATCTTTGATTTGTTTTGCTTTGAATTCATTTTGTCTTATATTTTGCCTTCCTTTCTTCTTTTCCCACGTTCCCTTTTCCTTACCCTGGAACTTTTCTCTTTCCTACTAATATCCAGCTCCTGACATCAGCACTCTTCCCCACAATGGAACTCTAGACCCACACCAAGCGTATTCGCTATCTGCAACCACCATACACCTGCCCTGTCTTCTCTAATCTCTTCCTTCGCCCTTCCTGCTCATATTAGCTTAGTTCTAACCCCTAGAGTAGTACACAGCCCTGGCACCTGTAATGTGACTGGTTGTATAGATAAAGCCATCAGTGGTAAAGAATCTTCTGCGTGTAAGCATTTCACTGGGTTCTGAATTGAAGAAGTTATTACGGCTGAGACACACCTCTACACCAATAGCGTAAAATGGCTCATGGCCCAAGCTAAAACTCAGTCCAGTGAGAATACAGGCACAGCCCATCAAGAAGACTCCAGACCACTCAAATGCCAAGCCACAAAGGGTCCTCAAAGGAATAAATCCCAAAACAGAAATACAAGAAATATGACAAGGCTGGGAAACACCACCCCTCTAGAAAACAATTATACAGCAGAAGGCCAGAACAACTGTGAAGTAGAGGAAAACCCCACACGCTGAGCTCAAAAAGCTGCTGCTGAGGATGTTCAGTGGAATAACAATGGCATTACAAGCAAATACACAGAGAACACAAACAAAAAATAAACTCAACGAAATCGCTGATGATTTGCTAAATGAATTCCAAGTAGATACAAATAAAGAGCTAAATGATATCCAAGAGAGTACAGCTAAACAGCTGAAAGAGATCAAAGAAGGCACAGATAAACAAATTAATGAAGTTAGGCAGTCAACTCAAGACATTTAAAAAGAAGGAATCTCAAGAAAAAGATAGAAATCCTGAAAAGCAATCACACTGAAGTCCAATGGATAAAATAAGATAAAACAAAGTAGAAAGCCTCTCCAGCGGGGTAGATAGTATGGAATACAGAATGTCTGAGCTCAAAGACAGAATAGATACAACAGAAAAGGAAGTGGAAAATTCGGGGGAGAAAATCAAAGACACACAAATGGAATTTAGGAGACCTTCAGGACCCAATTTACAACTTACAGGTATTGAGGAGGGGAACAAAGAATAGCTAAGGTCACAGGAAATACATCCAACAGAGTAATAGCAGAAAACTTGAAATCCAAATCTTGAAAAAGGGAGATCCAGATACAAGAAGCTTTTAGAGCCCTAACACACAAAAAACAGGGGGGGGGGGGGGGGAAACACCAAAGTATCCCCAACCCATTATAGTTAAAACATCAAGCACAAAGAACAAAGACAGACTGCTAAAAGCTGTAAGGAAGAAAAGACGCACACTTCCAAAGAGAAACGTATCAGAGCAACAGCAGATTTCTCAACAAGAACCACAAAAGCATGGGATGTGGGAATGAGGTATTTCAAGCACTGAAGGTAAACAGCTGCCAGCCCAGAATCCTCTACACAGAGACGTTTTCACTCATAACTGAAGGGCAAATAAAATAGTCCATAATAAACTAAAACAACACATCATCACCGAACCACCCTGCGAAACATGCTCAAAGACAGCTTGCACACAGAATGTCGTCATAAACATGGAAAAAGTAGACAAAAGCACTGGCTGCTGGAGACTCGTGCCTATTGTCCTAGCTACTCAGGAGGCTGATTCTGAGGCTCGCAGCTCAGAGCCAACCAAGACAGACAAATCTATGACTCTTGGCTCAAAAAAAAAACCCAGGGAAAGGGGAGAGAAGCAGAGGCCCAGCTCAGGGTAGAGTAATAGCTTTTAGAGAAAAAACAATCCAGTGAAAGAACAAGGCCCCGAGCTTAAAACTCATGACTGACCATCAAAATCCCAATGTCATACTTTGCAGAGATAGAGAAATCAACCCCAGAATTCATATGGAAGCGTAAGAGATTCTGAACAGCCAAAGCAATCTCAAGCAAAGAAGCAATGCTGGGATATCAAAATTCCAGACTTCACGTTATACTACAGAGCCATAGTAACAAAATCAGCTTGTTACTGCCATAAACGCAGATCTGAAGACCAGTGGAACCAACTAGAAGACCCAGAAACAAACCCACACACCTACATCAGTCTGATTCGCGTGTGCGCATGCGTGAGCACACATGCACAGACATATATGTGTATGCACATTCAAGTGCCAATACTAGGGCTTGAACTCACAGCTTGGACACTGTCCCTTAGCTTTTTTGCTCAAAGTTGATGCCCTACCATTTGAGCCACAGCTCTACTTTTGGCTTTTGGGTGATTAATTAGTTAAGAGTCTCATGGACTTTCCTGCCCAGGCTGGCTTTGAACTGCAATCCTTAGATCTCAGCCTTCTGAGTAGCTAGGATTATAGGCGTGAGTCTCTGGCACCACAGCATCTCAATCTGATTTTTTACTAAGAACCCACTGTATGTGCTGGAAAGAAGACAGGCTCTTCAGCAAGTGGTGCTGGAAAGCTGGACATCCATAGGCAGAAGCCTGAAATGAATCCTTACTTCTCCTCTGTCCTAATAGTGACTCAAGGTGGACCAAAGGCCTCAATGGAAGGCCTGAAACCTTGAAAGTATGACAGGAAGAAGTACAGTGATTTCTGGAACTCCCTGGCATAGGCAGAACTTCTTGAGTAATATCCCAGGGGCTCCTTGTAGAAGAGGGAGAATTGACAAATAGGATTGCATGAAGCTAAAAGTCTTTTTTATTTTTATTATTATTATTATTATTATTATTATTATTATTTTGCCAGTCCTGGGGCTTGAACTCAGGGCCTGAGCACTGTCCCTGGCTTCTTTCTGCTCAAGGCTAGCACTCTGCCACTTGAACCACAGCGCCCCTTCTGGCCTTTTCTATATATGTGGTGCTAAGGAATTGAACCCAGGGCTTCATGTATGCGAGGCAAGCACCCTTGCCACTAGGCCATATTCCCAGCTGAAGCTAAAAATCTTTTGTGCAGTGAAGGATAGAGCCCCTAAGCGGAACAGACACTCTATAGTAGAATGAGAAAAGATTGTCAACGAATTATGTATCTAACAATGATCTAATAACAAGAAGGCACCAAGAGCTCAAAAATATACAACCCAAAAGAGTTGACAACAAAATTAACAAACGCACAAAGCAGCTAATAGATACATGAAGAAGTGTTCAGTATTTCTAGCCATAAAGAAAATGCCAACTAAAACAACATTAAGATTCTATCTCAGCTGGGCCCAACGGCTCAAGTCTGTAATCCTAGCTACTCAGGAGGCTGAGATCTGAGGATGGTGGTTTGAAGAAAGTCTCTGAGACTTACTCTAATGAATGGCCAGACCTATGACTCAAAGTGCCCAGGCCCTGAGTTCAAGCCCCATCACTGACAAAAAAAAAAAAAAAGAATATGAGCAAGAAATGCCAGCGAGGTGGCTGAGAACTCTGTTACACCGTGGGTGAGAATACAAAGTAGCACAACCACTGTGGAAGTCAGCGTGGACATTCCACCACAAAAACTAAAAACAGAGCCACCCTGTGATCCAGTAATACCACTCTTGGCCATTTATCCAAAAGACAGCAAAAGAAAGTGCAATCAAGGTACTTGCACATCTGTGTTCGTTGCTATTCATAATAGCAACCTGCAGAAACCTCCCAGATGTCCTCCATGTGTGAGATCAAGAAAATGAGGTATATGTGCACAATGGAACTGTGTTCATCATCAGGAAGAATAATATTGTGTCATTTGCAGGGAAATAGATGGACCTGGAAAAAAAATCCTACCAAGTGAAGTAAGTCAGACTCAGAGAGACAATGGTTCTGTGTTTTCTCTCCTATGCCAAAGTTAGACCTAAAATACAGACATATACCAACAGACGGATGGGGCCAAGGGTGTATCTGCGTGATCAACCTGACTGTCGTAGAATGTTTACAGGGGTGGCTTTCTGTGACGGAAGCCCTTTGAACAACTAACAGACAGTTTAATTAAATGAACACCAGCAAGCCAAAACATGTCTTATCTGAAGCAGGTGGGACTTAAGGGGAGTGGGAGAAGATAAAAAGACAGAGGAATAGTAGCCAAATAGAGTCATAGCACTCCGTATGCATAATACTCGACATACAAATCAGTATGGAGCCAGGAAGCCAGATCACAGGGACCGGACGAGAGGAGGAAGGAGAATGATGAAAGGAGTAACACCGTCACGACGCATCACATACACAATTGAACAGGATAAGTGGAAACCCCTTTGTACAGCTCTTTAAAGATAACAACAAGGAGGAGAAATGATTTTTTTTTAATTCCCCAGATAGACTTCCTCTGAATCTCAATCCTAAGTTGAGCAACAGTGCATAGACAACCAGATGGAAGAACTGACCATGAGAAAAGGCAGGTCAGTACCTCTAAAAGCTGGAAAAGAGAAAGAAATGGATTTTTTTTTTCCTGGACCCTCTGAAAGGAACACAGCCCTGTCAAGACCTTGATGTTTAGCCACAGGAAAATCTATTCTTGACTTTTGACTTCGAATGGTAAGATAATTTCTGTTGTCTCAGCCAACACACACACACACACGCACACACACGCACACACACACACACACACACACACACACTTCAATTCAGAAAGGATCAAACACCATAATGGGACTGTAAAGCTGCTACAGGAGAAAAAAAAATGCTTCAAAATACAGGCTTGGATAACAACTTTCTGAGTGGGATTGCAATGGTTCAGGACATAAGAGCAAACACTGACAAATGGGATTGCATCCAGTTTAAAAGCTCCTGCACAGCAAAGGAAACAATTACCAGAATAAATACATGTCCTTCAGAATGGGAAAAGATCTGCCACTTACCATCCCGGTGAAGGATTCACATACAAAACAACAGATAAAAGCTCAAAAATTAGCTAGGGGCCTGTAGCTCGTGCCTGCAATCCTAGCTACTCAAGAAACCAAGATCTGAGGATCCTGGTTTGAAGCGAGCCTGGGCAGGAAAGTCCATGAGATTCTTACCTCCTATTTATTAACCACCAAAAAGACAGACGTGAAGGTGTGGCTCAAGGAGTAGAGTGCTAACCTTGAGCAAAAACACTAAGGTATAATGCCTAGGTCTTGAGTTCAAGCTCCAGCGCACGCGCGCGCACGCGCATACACACACACACACAGAAGCTCAAAAATTAAGCAGCAAAAGAACTCATAATCCAGTCAATAAAGGAGCCCAGGAAGGGAATGGAGATCTGGAAAGAAGTACAAGTAGCTAATAAATACATGAAATGTTCAACATCCTTAGCCATCAGGGAAATGTAAACCAAAACGACGTCGAGACTCCAGATCCCCCAGCCAATTTATCGCTATCATCGGGAAAACAAACAACAACACAAACGCAAGGGGAAAGGAGCCTGCCTGCACTGTTATCATGTAAATCACATTAGTCCACGTAAATTGGTGTAGAATGTAAATTAGTGCAGCCACTGTGGAAATCAGTATGGAGGTTCCTCAACAAACCAAAGCAAGAGCTACCATATGGTCCAGTGATAACACGCGGGCGTGCCCAAAGGAGCACCGCACACAATAAAGACATCTGTGCACAAGGGCTACTGCGGGGCACAAGCAAGTCGCGGGCTCTGCCTAGGGGCCCATCCACCGGTGGAGGGAGAAAGAACCGTAGGGAGCCCTCACTACCCCGCCGTGAAGAAGAACACAATTTTGTCTTTGTGGGGAAAATGGATGAAACTGGAGGTGTCACCGTGTTAAGCAAAGTAAGCCAAGTATTTTTTCTTTCTTAGGTGAAAAAATCCAGATTTTTAAGCACCCCAGACCGACCGATGCCCCTCAGTGAATGAATGGATGGGGAAAACGCGGGGTGTAGACAGGACGGGATTCCACTCATCCCTCGGGAAGAAGGACGTCCCGGTCACTGTGGAGGGGAGGGTAGATCTGGAAAAACCCTGAGGCCGAGTGAAGTGAGTCAGGCCCCAGAAGACAAGGGACGGACGCGCCGCGTGTTTGCTCGCGTACACGGAGGCTAGATGGAGCGGATCGATACGCGAGTGAACACGGAAGGGGGTGGACGCGCGTGCACACAGACGGAGCGGCTGGAGTGCGGCATTGGCGGGGAAATTCACACCACCTAACTCCTTAGGTACCGGGAGGGGAGGGAGGATGCAACACGCCGCCAGCACTCCCCCCACCCCCCGACGGCCCCGTCGGAGAGCTGTCCTTGCCGCCCACCCCACCGAGGCGTGTCCCCTCCCCTCCCCCTGCACAAATGCACCCCGTGGTTTTGGGAGAGACCTGAGGCCAAGGCCCCGGTGGGTACTGGTGCCATTGAAACCTTGAGATGCCCGTGGCTCCCGCCTCCATCTTACCCCCCCCACACACACACCCCCCGGCTGTCAGGGGAAGGTGCCGCTTCCTCTCCTCTTCAGCCCTGCTGAAGGAGACTGGGTTGCCCTCCCCAGGGTTCCCTGTTGAAATTTGCTTCCCTGCTCTTTTGCTTTTCTTATAATAGAGGAACGAAGGGAGGAAAGTGGGGGGGGGGGAGATACAGACATAATATTCAACGTAGGTCCGGGGAACGGGGAAAACTGGCTGGAGGGAGACCGTGGATGGCGTGGCTAAGGGAAGGACACCCCACAGAGAGAACCGTCCGCGGACGCAGCCACGCGCCCAGCAAGAGCGAGGCTGTGAGAACGGGGTGGGCAGAGGCCTGCGTGGGAGGCGGCTCTCCTCCGGGCGTGGAGCTGATGTGCTGAGGGCGGGGAGCAGGTGGGGTGTTAACGGCACCGAATGATGGGTTCACCTGTGACATTTTTCGTAGACAAGCTGAGGTAATTGTGTTTTCTCTCCATGTGGGCGGTACTGGGGTTTGAACCCAGGGGCATGCACTTATAGACAAGTGCTCTGCCACTAACAACACACACACACACACACACACACACGCACACGCACACGCACCAAGCCTTCCAGCTTTAGATTTACTCCGTGCCTGGCTGACTTTGGACTGTGACCCCCGGCCTCTGCCTTTGACCTTTGCCTCGATGGCAGGCGCAGACCCCGCGGCAGACCCCGAGGTTGTGTCGTGTTTTGCGGTGCTTTCCAGTTGGCCTGGGATCTGAACTGGGAGCTCACGCTTGCCTGGCAGGCGCGACACCATCGCTGGCCTTGACGCGGGTCACCCCAGGCCCTTGGCATCACGAACAAAGCACCGGGCACGCAAGTATCGTCCTCGGTGGACGGTCCTGAGCGGCACGGCGTGGGCTGCCCCTGCCCTTTCCCACGGTGCACTGTTACGATGGGCGTGGCGTCTTCACGGAGGGTCTTCCTGAGGGGTCACGGGAGGACGCCGCGCTCGCCTCCTCTGCCTCACTGGACGAGCCCTTGGCATGGCAGGACAAGGTGGCGGGCGGGCCAGCCACGGCGCGGGGAGATGGGACGCCACCCGAGCCGTCGGGGGGACCGGGGGAGGCGGATCTCTGGTCTGCGCGGGTGGTTACGGGAACCACCACCCCTCCGTGGCTGTCCTTGCTCCAGCCGCGCCTGCGGCCCTCTGTGGGTCTGGCCGCTTTGGGGGCCGGATCTCCCTTCTGTCCTCGGGAGTCCCGTGCCACAGTCCTCCTACGGACGCTTCCAGGCCTAGGCGTAGGCGGTGTGCCACCCGGCCCAGCTTCCTCGGTAGGGATGAGGTCTCGGGCCCCCAGCCCTGCCCCTCCTGGCTCTCCCCACGTGGCTAGGACTGCGGGCGAGAGCACAGCGCCCAGCGGCCCAATGTGCCTTGAAAGCCTCTCTCTGGCTGGAGAAAATCCTTGACGGGCAAAGGCAGAGACGGGGCGGGGGGGTGGTGGCGAGAAGGCAGCTTCTGCGATGGCAACCCCCCCCCCCCCGGAGAGAGAGGAGACGGCCTGCGTCACAAAGACGCCATGGGCCCCTGCTCCGGGGCTCATGCGGTAACCCCGGGCCCCCGCCCGCCCTCTGTGAGACGCTGGCAGGCAATGGGCCGGGGGCCCCTCCCCGGCCCCTCCCCGGGCTGGGCATCCAGAAGGGGGGAAGCCCATCGCCGCCCCACACATCGTCCCTCGGGATCTGAGGAGGAGGGTGGTCTCGGACCCACCAACAAGACCCACAGAGGGGCTGGAGCTGGGGCTCTGGTTCGGCCTTGGCGTGGCCGCTCCCCTCCCGGCCGGGTCCCCAGGCTCCTGCTGAGAACAAGCACCTGCCCCGCTCAGGAAGCACCAGGCCCCGGGGCTGAGCGCAGGCGAGGGGAGGGAGGCGCGGAGAGGGCTCGCCTTCCCCCAGAACGTGCCCTGCCGGGCCGCTGAATCATCTAAGCCTCCAGGAGCCAAAGGCCAATTGCGGCCTTTCAAGATGAGATCTGCAAAGTACAGGCTCCGTCTGTCAGGTGCCTGCAAAACAGCAGAGCCCGTTCCTGGCAATGACTGGCTTTCCGGGGCTCCCCACCTCTCCCCAGATAACCTTCCCCACTCCCCCGGCACCACCCGCCGCCGGCACCGGTGTCGGTGACAGCGACTCTCCCTGGTCCTTACCAAGGATGAGAGAAGCAGGGTCACTCCCGACAGTGCCCAGCCCCGGGAGGCGGCATCGGGGCCACACCGGACCCCTCCCTGCCCCGTGCATGTCAGGGACTGGACGTCCTCACTCTGTGGCTAGCGCCCCCCACCCCAGACACCCGAGAAAGAATCCATTCACGTGACCACAGGGCCCGGGCCACCAGCTCCCTCTGCCTTTGCATGCTCTGCACACAGACATCCGCGGGCCCAAAGCCGGCTCCCATGGAAAGTTCAAGGCGGAGTCGACAGGCCCCGGGCCGGAGACCAGGCAAGGGCGTGGTGGACACAGCCCCCACAAAAGCAGTGGGTTCTGTGGTGGGCTGGTTGGCTGGTCTGTGTTTTGTGCCAGCACTGTGTCTTGAACTCAGGGCCTGGACGCTGGCCCTTACCTTTTTCTCTCATGTCTAGTGCTCTGCCACCTAAGCCTTGCCTTCACGTCCTGCTTCTCGGCGGCTCATTGGCAATCAGAGTCTCGTGAACTTCCCTGCCTGGGCCGGCTTCCGAGTGCAGTCCTCAGATCTCAGCCTCCTGAGTAGCCCGGACTACAGGCGTGAGCCAGTGGTGCCCGGCCAATGAGGTGTTTTATACACTGAAAACTCACCCGGCTTGGGGCAGAGGAGGGCCTGCCCCCCCCACACCGGGCACTGAGGGCTCCACCTGGCTGGCAACACGGAAGAGTTCGCTTCTCTCCCCACTCACTGAGACAAGAGCGTTCCCCTTCTCGGTGTCCACTCCCCCTCCGCACGCACCCGCCTCGGGCGGCCTTCCCAGTGCTCACAGCCCCCATCCCCGCCGACGGCAGCTCAGAACCCTCCTCCCCGACGGGCGTCCACAGCGCCTGCCAGAAGCCTCGGCCAGGTTCAGAGCGGCCCCCGGCCCTGGGCGAAGGCGGCCGGAGGAGCTGCGCGCTTCCGCACGTCCTCGGACCTGGCCGGATCCAGCCGCGGGGACCGGCTCACGAGGAACAGCCCCTGGCAGGAGGCAGGATGAGAGCCCCTCCTCAGCTCCCGTCAGCCCCGGGTTCACCCCAACCCCGCGCACCTGCTCCGCGTTCCCATCTCAGCCGGCGCGTGGCGATAGGTAGACCACCCGCACCCACAGGCCCACAGGCAGAAGGACAGCAAGGACACGGGTGCGGGCAGCCGTCACTCCTGACTTCAAGTCCAGGCAGTTGCCCTCTGACCTCTGACCCCTTGCCCGTGAGACCGGCCTCCCGGGGAGGCCAGGAAAGGCCCAGGCACCCCTGGGGGCACTCACAAGACGCCCTGTAGGGAATTCACCCCACGGAGGAGGTGAGGCCACGCCCCATGTACTGGCTGGATGCTGGGTGTAGCATTAGTCTGTCATTAAGATGTCAAAACTTTTGCACACTGTGGTTGAACCGCCTGCCAGGTTAACACTGGCACCGGTGAGAGCTCACGGCAGGGCAGCTGACGAGGACGGGGACCCATCCTCCAGGAAGCAAGTGGCGGGGATGCCTGCCCAGGCTGGGTGCCCACGCGAGGTGGGGTGGGCTGTGACGGCAGGGATCTGAGGTCCTGTTCCTCAGTGGGTTGTGTACTGAGTTTCGCTGCATTCCCCTACACACATCTGTGTCTTCCTGGAGAGTGTGCTGCTCTGGGGAATGAGATCGCAGGTGGGCGCTGCTACACCCAGCCTGCTTTTATTTAGTTATCTCATTTTTTCTGTCACTGGGGCTCGCACTCGGGGCCTGGGCACTGAGCTGTTTCACTCTAGGTGGAGCTGAGAAGACACGGCTGTCTGAGGGAGCGCTTGCCTTTGGTGTGAGGTGCTGTCCTTCATAGGTGATGGATCGCCCAGGGACTACAGGGGGAAAAAAAAGGCTCAGGCCGGAGGGCATGAGTGCCGAGGAGGGGGGTCTGGAGGCCTAGCCTTTATCCTGCTTTTTCTTAATTCAGGGTCCCTGCAAGAGACATCTCCTCTGAGAATCCCCCCTTGCGTCTGCACATTTCTGCTGGCTGCAGGGAATTGGGCGTAGGCACTTAATTACCGTAAGTCAGGCTTGCGCACAGTGGGAGTCGGAGTCCGTGGCCCGGAACACCAGAGGGGGGATAGAGACGCAGTACACATCAGAAGAGGGTCAGTCAGATGAACCGGGGAGGAGGTCTCCTCTTCTACAGAAAAGATACACGTGGCCCAGGCAGAAATGCCCAAGCCTGTCTCAGTTTAAATGGAAGGCCTTGATCAAGAATAGAATGTTGCTCCTGTCCAAGGTGCTGGAGGGGGCGGGGCTTGATGTCAGGGAGCCATGACCTCAGAAGCTGCCTTTAAAGACCTCTCAGGCCGGCTGGGGGCTGGGACGTCTCTCAGTGGCCCAATGCTTGCCTGGCAGGTGCAATGCTCCGGACTCCATTCCCGTTCCGCCCGCACCCCCCACCCCACCCCCCAAACAAAACCCTCTTGGGGTCGGGGATTTAGCTCCGTGGAAGAGCACTTTCTGGGCAAGTGCAAAGCCTTGAGGCTGGGCTCCGTCTCCAAACTGCCTGGGGACAATTTGGGGGTTGGTTTTTTTTCTTTTTTTTTTTTTTGCCAGTTCTGGGGCTTGGACTCAGGGCCTGAGCACTGTCCCTGGCTTCTTCTTGCTCAAGGCTAGCACTCTGCCACTTGAGCCACAGCGCCACTTCTGGCCATTTTCTGTATATGTGGTGCTGGGGAATCGAACCTAGGGCCTCGTGTATCCGAGGCAAGCACTCTTGCCACTAGGCCATATCCCCAGCCCCATGGTTTTTTTTTCTTTTAAGATTTCATTGATTAACCATTCTGCGGTTGCTCCATCTCCCCCATCCCTGGGACTCATTTTACCCAGAGGCCCTGGGTGAGGCCCCAGCAGGAGGCAGGGATGGGTTGTCTGGGAGCTGGTGCCACAGAGTCTTTGAACCGAATGAAAGCATCACAGCTCCTACCTGGGCTTCCCTGACATTTTTATTGTCTGGCATTGTCTGTCCTGTAAGTCATGTCTTAGCATCTCAGGGGAAAAAAAAATGTCTGCTCAGACTGTTATTGTTAAATCTGTGCTCGCACAGATTGTCAACAGACAGCAGCTTTGAGGCTTTAGAAGACAAACACCAAATAAAACCAACAAAAGCAAATAGTGAAAAGCTAAGTCGTGTGACACACATGTACCGGCTACAGTCACTTTCCAGGCGATTAACTGCAAATACGCCGGAGAAGGAGCGAAATTGCAATGACAACGAAACAAAACCTGGACTAGCTAGGGTTAAGGTTTTGAAAAAAAAAAATAATAATAACATAGCAATCGACTGAACAGTCTAGTTATTTCCATTGCATGCAAAATTTTTAGGGCCATAATTAAGCCTGACACCACATCAGCGTTATTGGGCTTGCCTTGTCACTATTAGGAACACAAGCACACATTGTCTGTACATCAGCTAACACCACTGACAGCTCCAAGTCAGAGGACATCAGCCTGGAAGTTCTTCCTCTGAGCTCGCCGTTTTAAAAGGCTTATGGACGAAGGGAAGCAAAGCACATCCAATATGCAAAGGAGCCGCAGCAATTAGCACGCCCGAGACACAGATGCCAAACAAACATACTCATTTAGCTTTTACTCTTCAAGTAAAATTGAGAACCTTTTGCTAGGTTAAGATAACAGGTGCAAATCGCTACACACATCCCAACTTTAGATCTCATACAGTGCCAGGGATCTCAAATAGCCTCATTTCCCAGTGAATGAGTGTTATATAGACACTAAGGCTCACATAGTTGAGACACATAGACGCAGGCCAGGTTTTAAATGGACTGACAAATGGCACGCTTATCGTACGCCTGCTACTAAGCGCTACCGCAGAAATGGCCCTAAGTTTCATTGGCCATTTTGAATGTAGGTGAGATAGCAAGCATTTTTGAGGAAAAGACCATTAGCCTAATATTTTATGAATGCCTAATCAACAAACATTTGCACAACGTTTAGTCTTGACACAAGTGTACATGCTTTAGTCACAGGTATGTAGGGCTTTGAGTGTGTTAGGGTCACTTACTATCCATTTGTTTTACCCAGTTGTGAGGTGCTCATTAAAAAGATTTACATATAGACAGATTTAATAGTGAACGATGGCTCAGAAAAGGGTTAGTTTTAAATATAGATGATTATCCTGAAAAAATAAGGAATCTTCTGTATAAACAAAATTTTTGTATCTATTACTAAGAGCAGAACAGTATATACACTTAAGAGAGTGTTCCTATTTGAGACTTTTGATGTTTGTCTCAGGTTGGCTTGGGTAAGGTTTGTTGTTGTTGTTTGTATTTTTGTTTTGTCTTGTTTCCCATTCTAAGATAAATCTTTTAGAACAAAGCTTATGTGGGGCCCAGCCGGCCCGCCTTGTTTCCCAGCAATGGGGCCACATGTGGATGTTATGCCCCAACCCGGAAAGGCGGTTCCAGCTGGCCCCACCTCCCAGCCTTGGGACCACGTGTGGCCAAGATGGCGCCTGGTGGTGAACCCGGAGGCGGTCCTGTGGGCTGTGACGTAGATTAGGCTGCCTCTTAGGATTGGTCCCTCGGCCCTCCACCCTTGACGGACAGCTCAGGCCTCCCTTCACAGTCCTTAAATAGGTGCGCATACACCCCTCCCCTTGCTGCCACTCTCTGACCTATTTAAGAGCAGAGCTTGTTTCAGTAAAGCGAGATGTGCTCAAGACATTCTCCCGGACACGTCTGATTGTCCTCCGGTGAGGGGGGCTGGGTGCAGGCGGTCCGTCAACTCTTCTCCTTCCTTGGTCCGCCCCGGTCGGGGCGTGCTTCCCCGTCTCTCCCGCAGGTCAGAAGAGTGCTGGGGCTAAAGACCCCGACAAGCTTACTTTACAAAAGTCTCTCCATATTCAGAAGCATTCATTTCCCGTTCAATTCTTTTTCCAAAAATGTTTCCTATACTTTCCTATAGCTTTCCTGCTTGCTGATTTCTTTCTTTTTTTATAATTTTCATTTTTGAAATGATTTTCACAAAAATATTGAATTTGGACAAATTGTGTCTTTTTCAAAACAAAAAACTTTTGTGTGTGTGTGTCTGTGTGTGTGTGTTGGTACTGGGGATTGAACTTGAGACCTCAAGCTCTCACTTGGCTTTCTTGGTCAAGGCTGGTGCTCCACCACTTGAGCCACACCTCCACTTCAGGTTTTTGGTAGTTAATTGGAGGTGAGAGTCTCGTGGACTTTCCTGCCCTGGCTGGCTTAGAATCGGGATGATTAAATCACAGCCTCCTTAGTAGCTAAGGTTACAGACATAAGCCACCAGCACCCACGCCCAATAAAGTGCTTTTAATAGTATTTCATTACCTATGTTTTAGGCAGTCCTATGGTTTGAACTCGGGGCCTTGTGGTTGCTTGAGCCCTGTTTCCTATGATTATTTCTGAGGTGGGGGGGCCTCACATTTTCTGGGGGTGGCATTCACAGTGATTCTTCTCTTTCCCACCATAGTTGGATGATAGGTGTGAGCTATCAGCCTGGTTCTGCCTTCTGTTCTAACGAAGGCCCAGGGAGAAAGCAATCTTAAAACTGCTTCTCTATACAAAAACAGTTTACAAAAGCACATTTTCTAATAGACTAATATACTATAAAAGGGAATTGGAACCAAATTACACTTAAAACAGAATGAAACCGATCAATATTACTTATCCAGCCCTTTGGTAAGTTCCCAATTAAATAGTCACAGCAGGTGCTTGAGCTTAAGCCTTGGGTTTAAAATGATCTCTCTCTCTCTCTCTCTCTCTCTCTCTCTCTCTCTTTCCCTCTTGGTCTTTTTCTCTGTCTCTCTCACTCTCTCTCTCTTGCTGGTACTGGGGTATGAACTCAGGGCTCTATTTACTTTGCTGGTTCTCTACCTAGTTCCACTTCAGCTTTTTTCTTTTTCCTGGCTAATTGGAGAAAGGGTCTCCTGGATTTTTCTGCCCAGGCTGGCTTTGAAACAATCCTCTGATTCCCAGACTCCAGGTCACCTTTTGCTTTTTCTTCAGTCAGAGACTGAAAGTTAATTCTTGGATTCCTGGATTTCAGTTAGACCTGGTTGAGCTAAGAACTTTGGGAAGCAAGATTTCTTAGAAGTGGCAGGAGACAGAGAGAACAAAAGAGAAAGAAAAGACATAATAACCCCTCTGCATTAATCTCACCATTTGAATCACCCTTTGAAACCTCCTTGTCCAACTAATTAGCATCAATTTAAAAAAAGACTCGCCCTCAGCGGTGCACCAGTGGCTCAGGCCCAGGACCCTGGCTACGCAGGAGGCTGAGATCTCAGGACCAAGTTTCGCAGCAGTGTGCTATGAGACAAGTCATCCTTCCATCTGTTCATTCCTTTTCTAAAAGACCCAGTCAGGTAGAATTCTCTCTAGGGGCGAGATGGACGCAGCACTCTTTCAATCTCAAGCAAATTACAGTAGAGCTCATACAAATACCTCATGCCTTGCTTCTCTACCAACAGGTCCTACATTAAGTTTCCCCATCTAGAAACAAATGGCCTAAAAACCCCAAATGGCCCCAAAGAGCCAAACAACAGAAGAACAAGATGGCAACCACAAAAAAAAAAATTCTAATTCAGATTCAAAAGGTCAAAACAGATGGCCAAACAAACACAAAGAAAGCCAGATCCGATTGTGTCCGTTGGAGAGGAGTTACAGAAGCCCAACTCAACAGGTCTGCAGGCTTACTGGTCTCTTCACTGACTGGTGGCAAAAAAAAAAAAAAACCATCCAGTGCTGGCTGGAATGGAAAGAGGAGGGGGAGGGGGAGGAGGAGGGATGGGGAAGAGGGAGAAGGAAGGAGGGAAGAGGGAGGAGGGAGGAGGGAGGGAAAGAAAGAAGGAGGAGCAGGGAGGAGGAGTAGCCAAGAGGAGGAGGTCTTGAATTGGCCTTGTAGACCGTAGGCCCAAACGCCATGAGTTTGAGGTACAATGATTTGCCATATACACAAAGTAAAGGGACATAATGAGAGGGAAAGGAAATGTTTGCTGTGCCAGCCACAGGAAGGTCACCACACTGTAGCACATCAACTGTCTGTCTTCTAACAGCGTGGCTCCTGAATTTTACAGAGATGTTGTTATATACCTGTCGGCCATTTGTGATTCTTCTTTATTTTTATTTTTTGCTGTCATATTGTTTGAAATCCTTATCTGTTGGGCACCACCTATAGCTTTAAGAGGCGGTCCTAGGCCCGCCTCTTCTCCTGGCCTGGGGCCGCATGGCTGCTAGCCCCGCCTCCCACCTAGGACCTGCGTGCGGGCCAAGATGGCGGCAGGCGGAACCCAGGGGGCGGTCCCATGGGATGTGATGACCGCCCATAGAGGAAGTCCCGTGACGTCACTGTGATGGACAGCTCATAAACAGCCTATCGCTATGTCTAGTTAGCCACTCCAAATCCCTCCCCTTCCTGCTGGTCATCATTGCTATATAAACCCCACCCTGAGATTAAACGTTGGATTTCATGTGACATTTTCCCTGAAGCACCTGGCATCCTGAGTCCTCATTTTGAACGTAAGAGGGCTGGGTGGGTGTTATTCGCGACTTACACACGTCCTCAGCTTTTTCACACACTAGGGCACACTCCAGCCTTTCCCCCACGGGTCGGGAGGGAGTGCGCGGGGGCGGAGGGCCCTACACTTATCTATTGTGTATATGAGTCCCAGTCAGAGGAGTAGTTTACAAACACTTTCTCTTCTTCTCTAGAGTGCTTTGACTCAGGTAACTACTTTCTGTTGCTGTTCAGAATCTTTGTAATTTGAGGTTTATCTCACCTTTTATAGGGTTTGCTTTTCTGTCTGTGCCTTTGGGATGATAGTCCAAAAGCTTTTGCCCGGATCATTGTTTTGAAGGATTTCTTGTTTATTTTCTTCTAGTAGTTTCACAGTTTGGAGTCTTGCGTTTAAGTCTTTGATTTTATACCGGGTTTGAACTTGGGGACTCATGCTTGCTAGACAGGGATCTACCACTTGAGCTATATGCCTGCAGACAAATCTTTGATCCGTTTTGAGTATACTTTTGCTCATGGTGTGCTGTTTCTTTCTTCTGCATATCCAGTTTTCTCAGGCATGTCAATTTATGAGACTCTGCTGGGAGCAGTTTTGGTTGCCTTTCAAGCCTCTGGCTAGATGTGGATGTCTTTCTGGAGGGTCTCCATCTATTATGCTCCAGTGGTCTATGATCTATATCAATGCCAGGCTGTTTGGTTGTTATTGCTTTGCAACATGTTTTGAAGCTACATATCATAACGCCTCCCACTTTGTTCTTTTTTCCCCAGGATTTCCTAAGTCATTTGGGTTTTCTTGCGATTCCACAAAAATAGTAGGGGTATTTTTCTGTTTTTGTCAAGAAAGTCATTGAGGGATGAGAAGAATGCAGTTATAGAAACTCAATGCATATCCTGTACGATTAAGAAAGTGGAGGGGAAGGGTAAAGCTGAGAGGCTTGGAGGAGAGTGATGAAAAGGGTAACGCTGATCGAGCTGCACTGTACATATAAACTGCTTTGTTGGGTGGCAACGCCTTTGTACAACTGCCTAAAGAGAATAAAATATAATGTACAGAAAGAAACAGATTTTTTTTTTAAGAATGGCATTGGTATTTTGGCAGGCATCAAACTGAAACTGTAGCTCTCTCTCCCACTGTAGTACAGATAGCTTAGTAATACCCACCTTCCTGAACCATGAACAGAAGATGTCTTTTTATATTTTTCATGCCCCCTCCCCCTGGGTCCAGTTTCTCTTGTGAGGATTTATAATTTTACTGCAGAAATTACTCCTTGGTTGAATTAAGTCAGAGGATATGTTGTTGTTGTTTATTTGATTGGTTGATTTCTGTAGTCATTATGAATGAGATTCTTGTCTTGATTTCTTTTCTCCACAATTTTGTTGGATATATATATGTGCAGGTATATGTATATATAGATTATATAGTAATAGCTATTCTTATTGAATTCATGTATTACTTCTACAGTTTTTTGGTAGGGTCTGGTTTCTCTGTATATAAGTTTTATTACCTGCAAACAGAGACCGCGTGAGCTCCTCCCTGATCTATGTGGATGTCCTTCATTTGTTTGTGATGGTTTAGTTTTTCTTATTGCTGTGCTGTATTGTCACACTCTTGAAGATACGATTTCCGTTTCCGCCACTCCCGTGTCTGTGGGCTGTGGGTTTACATGTGTAGCCTGGACCGTGTGAATGCATCCTTTCTTTTTTTTTTTTTTTTGGCCAGTACTGGGCCTTGGATTCAGGGCCTGAGCACTGTCCCTGGCTTCCTTTTGCTCAAGGCTAGCACTCTGCCACTTGAGCCACAGCGCCACTTCTGGCCATTTTCTGTATATGTGGTGCTGGGGAATCGAACCCAGGGCCTCATGTATACGAGGCAAGCTCTCTTGCCACTAGGCCATATCCCCAGCCCCGAATGCATCCTTTCTATACCTGGCTTTCAAAGGCCTTGATCACAAAGCGATGTTGAACTTCATCAAATGTTTTATCTGCAACTATTGAGCAGATCATATCAATTAATACTCTATTACATGTATTGATGGTATCAAACCACCCTTGAATTCCTGGGATTAAATTCCTGCTTGATCATAGTATGTAATTGTATTTGCTGTTGAATACAATTTGATAGAGGCTTGGTTTTTTGTTGTTGTTGTTGTTGTTGTTGTTGTTTTTGTTAGCATTTTCATATCTATGTTCGTCAGGGACATTGGCATATTGTTTTCTTGGCATGTGTGTGGTATTCTTATCTTATTTTGATATACAATGCTAGTTCTTTAGGTTTGGCAAAATTCTCTAGGGAAGCCACCTGGTGATTTTTCTCTGTTGGGAGACATTACTGATTCAGTCTTATTGCTCTTATTCTTACTGCTCTGACCAGGTTTTTATACCTTTGTGGTTCAACACTAGTTTATTATTATATGTGTCTAGAAATGTTCCCATTTTAGATAAGTTTTCCAATTTGCTGACATGTAGCCAGTCATAATAGTTCTTAATAAGCTTTTCTATTTCTGTGATATCAGTTATAATGTCTTTTTACTTTTGAAATTGTTGGTTTGAAGCTTTCCTTGCCTTCCCTTGATTAATCTAACTAATGGCTTGCACATTTGTCTCTGCAAAAAGATACATTTTCATTTCATTGACCTTTTTGTATGTTTTTGGCCTATATTTTATATATTTCTGCTCTGATATTTGTTACTTCTTCCAGTTCATTAATTTGGGGTTTGGTTTGTTCCTGCCATCTCATTGCAAGGTTATTTGTCAGAACTCTTTCTAGTTTTTTGGTGTTGACACTAATTGCCATAATCTCTCATTTTTGGTACAGCTCTTGCTGTGTTCAGGGCTTTGGTACATTCTGTTTTTCATTTGTTTCAAGAAATTTAAAAAAATTCTATTCAATTTCTTCATTGGCCCACTGATCATTCAGGAGATCAATGTCTATACAATTTCTAACCTTTTTGTTTATTTCTAGTTTGAATCCATTGTGGTAAGAAAAAAATAAGCTATGATTCCAATTATTTTGAGTTTTTGTTAGCATAGATGAATTGTACAATGGCATTTCATCATGATTTTCTATACATGTATATAACAAACTTGGATCAAATTCTCTATTATTCCTTCTTAATTCCTCCTCTTCTACCCACTCTTAACAGTCTGTAGTAGGTTCATTATGCTATTTATACACACACACACACACACACACACACACACACACAATGTACTTCAATTATCTTTACCTTCCCATCCCTCCTTCCCATTCCTCTTGCTGTCCTCTCAACAGTTCCTTACAAGCTTGTCATATTATTATTTATGTCTGGATTTCACATATGAGCAAGGCATATGCTATTAACTGCCTGAACTTGCCTTATTTTACTCAACATGATTATCTCCAGTTGCTTCATCTTCATGTAAATTATATTACTGAGTTCTTCTTTGTGGCTAAGTAGTACTCCAATGTATACATATTTCATATTTTCTTTATCCGTTCATTTGTGGTTGATGATTCCACGGTATGACTACTGTGAACAGGACTTTGAGAAACACAGTGGGGTTGATGTCTCTACTATACACTTAACTTTATTCCTTTGCCTATCTGTCCCTGAGAGACACAGCTGGACCCTACGTAGTTCTATTATTTGTGTGTTTGTTTTTGTTTTGATGAACTGCCATACTGATTTCCAGAGCGCAGGCAGAGCCAGCTACAGCTTCCCTCACCTGACTTCCCAACATCACCCTCACTTGGCTTTTTCACCAGTTTCTTCTGGTGGCATCGCCACAGTGGCTTGCTTGCCTGTGCATCCACAATCCTCAATGTCCCTCTGGACAAACAGACTGGAAACATACCAGCCATGACCTCTCAGGACACCTGAGCAGGGGCCATCGCTACAACAAGGCTTCTGAGCCTCTACCAAAACACAACCCCAACCACTGTGGAGAGGAGACCCTGGACAGATCCAGAACGCAGGGAATTATGGGCACCCAAGGGCTTCTGAAGGTGGGGGGGATGGATTTCAGGTCAGCAGGGAGAGGGGGACGGAGGTAACCATTCGGGGACTCTTCCTAAGAGATGGGGTCTGCCCAGGGATCGAGATGCTTCTGGCTGTCACAAGATGACCTGCGTGAAGGCAGCTGTCATCTTTCCTTTCCGTGGGGGCGTCTGGGCGTGTCCTCCCTGCAGCTCCGGAGCCTGTGCTCAAGGGTGTGGGGCGAGTCGGAGCTGGTCTGGAGAACTCTCGCTGCCTGCCAGGAGACAGGAGGCAGCAGGCCTTGGACTTGGCCTCTTATCTCTTTGAACACCTGTTGTGTGACACTGAGTGAATCGCCAAGACTCCCCGAGCCTCGGCTTCTGATATACACAGTGAAGAGGCAATCGCTGTCATGTAGATAATGTCATTCTTATCTTTTGTGCCCTTCTTGAGGAAGATATGGAGTCTAATTCAAGTCAAAATAAGGCAGGGTCCCTATGCGCTGAATTTTTAGCTCCTCCTGTGTAAATTCATAATTCCTAATCGCCAATGTGGTTGTATTCAGAGGTGAGATCTTTCACACTAATTAGGTTTAGATAAAGACTTACAGGTGGACTCCTCATGATGCAATTTTGGAATTGCTGCCTTTAGAAAAAGAAACTGAAGCCTCTCTCTCTCTCTCTCTCTGGTTCCCTCCTTCCTTCCTTCCCTCCCTCCTTCCCTTTCTTCCCTCCCTCTCTCCCTCCATGCCCCTCTCAGCACCACACCCCTTCCCTCCCTCTCTCCTAGTACTTGATCTTGGGGTTATAAGACTGAGAAACACACTTGTAGGATTGGCATTTGTCATAAAAGCTCAAGCTAAGGTATACATTGATAAGAAGTGCAGTGCCACTACCACCAATACCTGAAATGTGGAAGCGACTTTAGGTAAAGCTATAAGCACAGAAAGACCGGAAGAGTCTTGAGGTGCATGCTAGAGAAAGCTGTTGTTGCTATGACACAAGTGTCAAAAGGGATTCCATGGGGGGGGGGGTGGAGAATAAAAAAGAAAAGAGCACTCTAGAGGAAATTTCTATGTAAGTAGTCCCATAGAATGGTGGCAGAGATGTGGAGGTTGCAGAATGTTTTGCTAATGTCACAGATAGAAATAGGAAAACCTTATTGGACAAGGGAGAGAAGAGAACCCTTGTCTTGGCAGCTATGATCTTGCATGGATTGTGTTCATGTCCTGGTGTTTTCTAGAAGGTAGACCTTGTGAGATGACATTGCTGTGAGCAATGTATTGGCCACAGAGATTTCAAAGCAAAGCGTTGGCTTGGTCCTCCTGTCTGCTTATAGCAAAATGAGGAAGGGATTGATCAGCCAAAAGAACCTGGAACTTGACTATTAGGGAAAACTCAGCCTACTGAAAGAAAGAGAGGAAGAAAGGAAGGAAGGAGGAAGGGAGGGAGGGAGGGAGAGAAGGAGGAAGAGAAGGAAGGAAGGGGGAGCGAGGGACAGAGAGAAAGGAAGGAAGAGAGGGGGAAGGAAGGAGAGAGAAAAGAAAGAAGGAAAGAGAGAGATAAAGGAAGAGAGTAGGAAGGAAAGGAAGAAGAGAAACAAAGAGAGAGAGAGAGGAAGGAAGTGATCATGTTGAAAGAGGACACTAAAGATGCAGCCGATGAAGCGCTTGATAAGATTAACATAGCTGTGAGCCACAGAACTCATCAACAGCCCTGACCTTTAACGAAAGAGGACAGGGATGGGATAGAATGAAGAAAGGCTGTCAGACGTCTCAGGTTTTACAATAATAAGATCATAAAGCCATTTGACTATCAACGTGTGTTATCTTTCATGAAACAGGAAGACTAGTCCCAGAGGCAATTGAGACATCAGCCAAGGCTTCCATTCAACAGGCCAGGCCTCCAAACCGAGCTGTGATGTCTCCCCGTAAGCTGTGGAGGTGGTGTCAACATCCAGCGCACCAGGAGAGCAGAGCATCTGTTGGGCTCTGGCTATACCTTTAAGGGGCAGTCCGGAGAGGCCTGCCTCTTCTCCCACCCTGGGCTGCATGGCTGTTAGCCACTCCTACCCTCTTCCGGGTCCAGAACCGGAAGAGGTAGTAAACCAGCCCCGCCTTCCGCCTCAGCCACGTGTGTATGAAAATGGCACCAGGCCAGGCCAAAGGGGCGGCCCTATGGGATGTGATGACCGCCCGTAGAGGAAGTTCTGTGACATCACTATGATGGGCAGCTTATCAGCCTATCGCTAGTATGCAGTTAGTCCCTCCCCTTCCTGCCGCCATTACTGTTATATAAACCCCTCCCCTGAGTAAACAGGTAGAAGTTCCAGAAGCTCACCCGAGACAGCCCGCGTGACCCCCGTGTCATTCTTTAAGTGTGCAAGGGGAGGAGGGGCATCTTGCAGCTACACACCGCCAAATCGGCTGCACTCCAGCTTTCCGCCTGGCGGGACGGGGCAGGATACGCGTGAGGGTGAAAGGGGCCCCGACAAGCATCGAGCCAAAGAGCACATCTCTCCCGCCTGAGGACTGACAGGATTGGGGTGCTAGGCTTTGTGATGACCACAATCCCTGAGCATCTTTAGGAGACTTGCTCCAAGATCTCAGGGGGACACTGAAACCAGAGATGTACACCGAGCCCTACACAGGCTGTTTTAATAACAGATAGATGACGGATAGACAGACAGACAGACCCTATGGCCAACTTCACACTATACATTTGGCATAGCAAACGATTAATAAGAGTTAGGCACTAGTGGCTCGTGCCTGTAATATTAGATACTCAAGAGTTTGAGATCTGAGGGTCATGGTTTCAAAGCCAGCTTGGGCAGGAAAGTCCATTCTGCCGAGCCAGCCGGCAGCAAAAAGGGAATACTGACTGAAGGCGGCGAGGATTAAAGAAAAGGAAAAATACAAGACAAGAAAAAAAAGACGAGGCGAAGATGGGGTATGGGAGGTCTGCAGCCTCAGATTATAACTCAAGACTGCAGCCATGTTTATTCTTAAATTCCAGCTTATATGCAGTATGAAAACCAGGAAATATCATAGGCTTAAAATTCCAGAACACAAAAAGGCTTGGAGTTAGCAATACCCGACATAGCTAAGACAGGGTGAGGTTGGTTAACATAAGAATGGACTCTGGAGCAATACCTGATGGTAGCTAAGACAGGATGAGTTTGGTTAACATAAGAATGGACTCTTGGCAGACACAGTAAAGCATTTCCGATTTTCCATTAAGCCATGTCCTTGCACGTCCTTGAGAACACAGCCAGAGGTCAGGAAGAATTTAGCTGCAAGTATGGCTCCCGACAGTCCATGGGACTCTTATCTCCAATTTACCACCAAAAAGCTGGAAGTAGAGCTGTGGCTATACTACTAGTGTTAAGAGTGCCAGCCTTGAGTGAAAAAGCCAAGAGAGAACAGGGAGCCCTGAGTTCAAGCCTCAGTACACACACACACACACACACACACACACACACACACACCAGTGTGACCTTACCATGAGCCAAGTTGGCCAGTGTGTTGATTCTGGCTTCCCAGCCTGGAGAGTGAGCTGGCTCCGGTTTGTCTCGGCCGCTGCATCAGCTTGGGACAAGGCCAAGCCCTGAGGTGGAAGCAGAAGGAGCTCAGACTCAGACAGCGCTCGGTCTCCAGGCTGAGGCTAAACTCCTCCTTTCTCCACCCGCCCTTCACCTGCCCCTGTGGATGGACAGGTGTAACGAGGGTCCTGCCCCTAGGCCTGCACACCAGGGCCCAGCCCCCCCCCGCCCCGCCCCGCAGGCTCCCGGCGTCCACCCAGTGCAGTTGGCCTGCCTGCCGTCCCCGCCTTGGAGCTCCGCGAGTCCTCTTGATTTCGTTACTGAGGGCCGCACACAGGGGCCCCCAGCACTGTTTGCTGGGCTCCCCCAGGGAAAGAGGAGGTGCGATGAGAGGCAATCGTGGGGCTTCGGCCTGCCTTCCATTCCGGCCACGGAGGGCTTTCACTGCCAAAGCAGGGCAAACCCAAACCAAAGCCACCCCGGCGATTTCCCTGACTGAACCTGGAGGGGAGATGGGAGGCTCGCAGCTAGCATCCCAGGCAGAGCTTCTGTGGCCGGAGCCAAGGCCCAGAGGCTGGTACCCGGAGCTTCTGGGGGGCCAGGATGGCAGGCTGGGCGGCTTCCGCAGTTCTGGATCCACACAGGCTGAAGGGGTGCAAAATTGATGGGGTCTCTATCTGGAGAGGAGGCCGGAAGCAAGAACCTGGACACCTGGCATGCACCCAACCTGAGCTCAGACAGGGCTAAGTGAGGGTGTAAGGTAAGCAGCGGAGTCCTGGGGAAGGCAAACCCCAGAGGGCTACGGGGAGCAGGGAGCGGCTAAGCCAGAGGGGTCCGTGGCTTACAGGAGACTTCCCCGGCCCCAACCAGGACACCAAAAAGGTGACCACAAACTCGGTTTGAAAGAAAAAGCAGGAGCCTTTCTTTTTTTTTACTATTAGCATCAATTACTTGTACAAGAGGACTTTATTCCCTCATATTTCATTCCTTTATAGACTATCACTGTCAACCACTTGAGCCACAGCTGTAGTTCTGGCTCTTTCCTGGTTAATTGGAGATAAGAGTCTCATGGACTTTCCTTCCTGGCTGGCTTGGAGCCTCGACCCTCAGCTCTCAGCCTCCTGAGCAGCTAGGATGACAGGCGTGAGCCACTGGTGCCCAGCTGTATAATGCATTTTGATCAGAGCCACCTCCTGGGTCATGCTCCCCTTCCCAACCATGTATCTTCCCGTTTCCTCGCTCCGTGTTCATGCCGGTGCCTAGCTCGTGACTGCATTCGCCTTTCTTCCTCATCTCCATTCATCCATTGCCTCCCAATAGCACACACACACCCCAGTTGGGACACAGTTCGACTTCTCAAAAATTCTTTTTTCTTTAACTGAGAATAATTCCTACTCCCGGCTCCTCTTTTCTGGAGTGTGGCCTGAGGAATGAGGCCGAGGAATGAGCCGCAGCTGGGCTGTGTTGCCTGTTCCCGTGTGATGTGGGGGTCAGGGAAGGAGGTACCCACAATCAATGCTTATTGAACAGTGCACGTAGGTCTGGGGGTGTCCTAGGCAAGCACTGGTGCATCAGGACCCACAGGCAGGGGCCCCATTCCTGACCAGGGCTCCCAGCGGTGCGGACTCCACGGCGAAACCTACCCGAGGCCACGCATGAACCGTGTGCGCGATCATTAAATCATCCCTAACAGACAGAAAACTGCCCCTGCCCTGAACCACCCTCCCTGACCATCTCTGAGCTCCTGCACTTTCAAGAAGGCCTTTAGCCAAAAGCAATACAACCCAGACCCGCAAATGAACGTCCCCACGTGGGCAGGAGGCAGGGCAGACTTCACAGCCTCTGCCGCCGGCTGCCCCCGCCAACCACAGTCGATACGCACAGCATGGCGACTCCAGCAGCTCCGAGGACCCAGGCGGCAGCCGATCGATCCGCCGCTTCTCGCCAGCTCTGCGAGGCGGTCGATCGTGCCGCTAACTGCCCATCAGCCTTCCTGGGTTGATTTTTCTTGGTTAGTGTAGAGGGGGGGAAAAAAATGCAAAAAAAAAAATCTATGGAAACCCTCCAAACAGAAAATGATGCCACTTAGCTGTGCACACAAGGTCAGCAGGCAAGGAGCCTGGGAAGTCGGGGGAGAGGGCTGCAGACATCGGTAGTCCTAGGACCTGTTTGTCAACAGCCCTCGCAAGGCCGGCGTTCGCTGCCCGCGGCTGGGGAAGGGCTCCTGTCGCCTCCATCTCAGCCCCCATGTAACACACGCAGGCCGGGAAACAGACAGGAAACCCTTCCTTGCTCGTGACTGCGAGGGTTCTCCCCGTGCAGGGAGAGAGTCCGGGGGCCGTGGATCGAGGGCGCTGTTTTGAGGGCATTCAGTTGGAGCTGTGTTCCGTGGTCGTCAATCAATCCAGAGATGAAGCCACCAGGGCGTGCTTGTCTCCATATCTAGGGTCTTATCGCACAGGGAAGCAGGGTGTCTGTCCCCGAGGTGGCCCCAGACTCCCAGGAATGCCCTGCTGCCACTCCCCCATTCCAGCAGTGGGAAGGGCAGCACCTGCGAGCCAGATGAGTCCTTTGGAGGAGCTAGGTGAGGACTTCTTCGTCGTACCTCGTCACAGAAGCAGGGTCTGTCTGGCCTTTGGAATGTGTTGGTCTTCATCTCCACCTGGGACTCTCTACCAGCCTCCTTTCTCCTTGCTTCTCCCTGACCCAGGCCTGGGAGAGGGAATCTGATTGGTTCATTCATCTTTGCATAACCACACCCAGCTGTGTGGATTGGCTGCCCTCTGGGAGGGTGGATGGACCACGGGCCAATGAGCTGGGCCTGTGAAAGAGTGGGTGGAGCCACGTGGTCTTCCTGAGACCTGCCTTAAGGGCTGGGGGGACCCAGAGCCAAGCTCCAACCAGGTGAAAGTCCAGAGAAAGGTTAATGCACTGGAGGTACAGCAAGCCGCACAGTGCCTTAGTCTGTGTGTGGTGACCTTGGGCATGTCCTTTGACCTTTCTGTGCCTCCGTTCCTTACTCCGTAAAACAGCGATCGCTCTCATTGAGGTGGCGTGGATCAAGATGCATTGCACTCATAAATTGATACGTTGAATTGAAACCACTTTGGAAAACTACATAAAGATTTTTTTTCTAATTGAAAAGTTTAAACATTTGTCTTACCTTCATCCCGTAAGCCTGAAGTTAAGATCAAATCCATGCCATTGTAAAAGCTCCAGAAATCTCAGTAAAAACTCCCGACAACGGGAGTCATTATGATGAACGTGTCATCGCTGGTGTTGTCATTATTATTCGTTACTCGTCATTGGAAGAAAGCCCTGATGTCCTCTCTGCTGTCTTCAAAGACCCTCCCCACCCCCCACCCAGTCTTTGGGCCTTGAGCTATTTTGCATCTCCGGGGTTTATGGTGGGGGGAGTCTGGGGGGCTGGGGAGGAAGACTGGAAAGCTGTGATTATCGCTCCCTGGCAGGCTCGGTGGTGGAGGAGAACGCGCTCGCTCGCCAGCCCACCTAGTAATTACCCACAGTGACAGTGGCAGCCAGATGCAGAGCGGCGGGGGGATGGGCGGGGAGAGGGTGGTAGAGGAGAGGGTCTTTCTGGAAGATGCGGGGGCCCATCTTATCCATGTCCAAACCTTGTGCTCCCTTCGCCCTGAGGATAAAGATCCAGCACCCCATCAGCCCCCCCCCCCCCCAGCCTGGCTCCAGTCCAGCTGCTTCTGGCCAGGTTTCGGCCGCACTTCCCTGAAGACTCTATGCTCCAGCCACCCCAACTTCCCCCCCAAGCTCTTCTCTGACTCAGGGTGCTTGCCAGGGCTCTTCCTCTGTCCAACGTGCTGTTCCCTGTTCTCTGGCTCCCGCCTTGGTTTCTGGCTGAACGCCGTGGCCTGAGTCACCTTCACGTAATCGTAGGTGGTCTGTCTCCCTGTGCACGTGGTGTCCTCCCTGGGGGTTTCCTGCTGTGCTGCCCAGGGGTGGGGTGGGGTGGGGGGTCTTCCAGACCTGCCCTGAGAACCCCAGATCCTGATGGGGCCCCTGCTCAGGGACCCATGGGGTGCCATGGGCCTCCAGAGCGCGCTTCTCTCAGGGAAGGCGGGCCTGAGCTGCAGGGCAGGCGGGGGGGGGGGCTGCCCGTACCCCCTGGCACCACTCTTCTGGTCTCACTGGCATCCACTAGCCTTGTTTTCAAAGTCCCCCCTGCCTCTCGGAATGTCCTGGAAATTGCTAGGCGTCTGGACCATGCTCCAGTGCCAGCACTGTCCTGGGGTCCCTAGAAGGGGGGGGGGCACTGCCCTCAGACATGGGCCCAGGTGACATCGTGACAGCAACCGGGACCGCGCCAGCTTGTTTGGTGGCAGTGGCACTGAGCCAATGGAACGCCGTCCCCCCCCCCCCATCTTACGGTAAAGATGCCCCTTTACTGTGCGCCTGGATGCGCAGGATGCTAGCAAAGTGCCCCCACGTCGGGGCCCAGGGGGGCAGGGGCGGCTCCCAGCTTCCCTTGCAACTCCCCTGGGGCTTTCAGATCCACTGGCTTTCGGGAAGGTCCCGTGGCCTCCAGACCAGCCCTTCCCAGCACCCAGCAGGGCTAGGGTGGCGCCTGGTCGCCAGGCGTCGGCGTCTCCCAGTGTGGCGCCCACCGCCAGCGATCGATGGAGACCACGGACAGCCTGGCGTTACAGCCACGCTGGCCGCGCAGCCGGGGGGGGGGGGGGGGCGGGCGGCTTGCTGGCTTCTCAGAGCTGCAGGGGCAGGAAGGGAGGATGGGGCTGCTCAGGGGCTTCCTTCAGGGGCAGGAGGATGCAGGAGTGGGGTAGAATCCTGGAAGGCTTTGGTTTCGCCCCGCCTTCAGTCAGCCCCGGAAGGGAGACAGTGTCTCTATTCTCCTGGACTTTACACAGAGGTGACGCGAGCCAGACCACAGCGTCGCCTCTGCTCCTGGTTCTTGGAAAGGGGGGAGGAGACAAAACCTCCCCATCTCTCCCTCCCTACTCAAGGGCAGAAAACCTCCCAGCAGAGTCCCAGCCTGGAGCCCCCGTGCCTTGTAAGGCTTCGCTGCAAGGACTCGTGGGGGCAGGGCGGGGCCTCCTGTGGCAGGACATGCAAACCCTGAGCGGGATCACGAAGGGACGTCCACCCCACGGCGTTAGAAACTGCGTGCCCACACTTCAGCGCCCCATTCCCCTTGAGACTTTGCAGGCTTCGCCGCAGCGAGGGGGAGGCAGGAGCCTCCCCGCGAGGCCCGGCTGGTGCCTCCAGCGCCCCCCCCCCACCCTCCCCACACCCCCGGATGCTGGCCTCTGGTCCTGCCCGCCAGCCGAGCTGGCACACGCACTACCAGTCCTGTCTGTTTGCAATGGCACACTTGTCGCTGTCCCAGCCGCACTGTGTTAGCAAGAGCTTCTCCGGGGCATCTGCGCTCTCAACTCCACTCCTGGCCCAAAGCCCTTGGGGTTCCCTCTCACCAAGAAATCCATCCGCGCCCAGCAGGAAGGTGGGCAACTTGCAGGAGACCACATGCTCCCCGCACCCTCTGGCGCCCCCCCCACCCCCAGACTCAGCCGCCCAGCCTGCCCCTCACCCACTCCCCTAGGGCTTAGGGCCAGTCCCGGGATCCCGGAGCCCGGGGCGCTGAGTTCCTCTCCTCCCACCCACCACACACAGGCCGCACACAGCGTTTCCCAGCGGCCCCCCTGGAGCCAGCCAGGAACACAAAGGCTGCACGTCCACTTCCCCCCATGCACTCCCCGATCTTCCGTTCCTGCACCCCAGGTCTCAGAGAGAGAGAGAGGAGATTCACATACACACATACATACATACATACATACATACACACACCTAGATACATACATAGACACATACACACACATAGATACATACATAGATACATACATACATACACACACCTAGATACATACATAGATAATACACACACCTAGATACATACATAGATACATACACACACCTAGATACATACATAGATGTATAGACAGATACATATAGATAGATACATACATAGAGTAGACAGATGCATAGATAGAGGATATATAGGCAGAGGCACAGACATGTAGATAGATACATAGGTGGATGACAGTTGCAGAGATAGATATGTAGACAGGTGCACAGACAGACGAGCTATAGATAGATGATAAATAGGTGATACATATGCCTCTCTTCATATATGTTTCATAATGCAGAGGCAGAGGGTAGAGGGATAGATAATAGACAGATGCATAGATAGATCCACAGTTAGATGGAGAGATACGCCTCTCTCTAGAGATACTTTTCATAAATGAGGTCTCTCTCCTCTCCCTCCCCTCCCCTCCCCTCGAAGTACGTAAGATCATTTATAGGAGACCCCTCCAGCCACCAACAGCTCCTTCCAAAATCCCTGCCCACCTGGAGAGCTGCTGCGCGCGGCACTGCCAACCAGAGGCTCCCGTGAGCTGAGTGACAGCGCACAAGAGCGCCTGACTCCCACCTCCTGGCTGCCGCGGGGTGGCGGGGGCGGGGGGTGGGGGGGCTCTCCATCACCCGCTCCCAGACCGACGCTCCTCAACAGGGCCCAGAAGCTGTGGAGCCGGGAGGGGGGGGCAGGGCCACAACGTCCAGAGCCGTGTGCCTAAACCCAGCGTTCTTCCGTTAGGTTGGTTTTCTCGGTGTTTGGTGGTGGTGGTGGAGAGCAGATTGTCACAGGGCCCCCAGGGACCCGCTTCCCAGGTCCGTGGGTCCTTGAGGGACACAGCTGCTCAGTCAAGCCTCTGCCATGCCCCCGAGACCCCCCCGGGAGTCTCCTCTTGCTGGGTCCACCACGATCCCCAAATCCTTGCCCAATCCCTCCCCCCAAAATGCAGAGATTACCAGGTGGCACCCGCCATCGGTCAGCGTCTCGCTGCTGTGACAAACGCCTGGGCGGGGAGACCTTCTTTGGGGCGTGGTTTCAGAGCTGTCAGGCCTGCAGTGCTCACGAGGCCCAGAAGTCAGGCCACCGCGGGGAGCTGGCGGCTGACCGCCGGCCCACCTCAACATGCTGCCCCTCGACAGCGTGGCCCCGGGGCCTCCCTGCTCCGGCGAGGCCCACCACCCTGCACCAGAGCACCCGGCGCCCGGGGTGTCAGAAACCAGACTCCCAACTGCCAGGGGCCACGCACAGCCCCAGAGGCCCAGAAGTGACCGCACGCCAGCAGGGCCTGCCCCCACCAGGCCCCAACCCCGGCCCGGACATTGCCCTCCCTCCCCGCTCGTCTGCCCTGGCCAGCCTCCTCCCGCACCAGCTCCTTCATTCTTAGGCCTGCCGTGGGACCCGGGAGCCGCTGTGGCCCTGACGGGGGGGGGGGGGGCCAGGGGGCCAGGCTTCCACCCTGGTGGTCACCAAAGCCCCTGTGGCCCTGGCTGTCCGGTGACCACATTCCCACCTTTGGGGCACACGTGACGTACAGTAGGCAGCAGGGTCCATGTGTGGCCCATGGGCCCGGCCTCCTGGAGGGACATGGGCGACCAGGGCAGCAGCGAGGCCGTGGGAGAGGGCACAGGCTCTCGAGAGGAAGAGGTGCGGGCACCGAACCCAGCCCCCAGTGAGGCCACCAACTCCTGCTCTTCCAGAAGGAAGACGGGAGCCCGGCTGGCCCCCACGGGCCCCTCCCCAGCAGGGCCTGGCACCAGGTGCCCCTCCCGGCTGGTGCTAAGGCCAAGGTAGGTTGGTGGCCATGCCCCGGATGGGACATTGGTCAGGAGCCGGGTGGGGTGTGAGGCCCCTGGGGTGGGGTGCTGGGAAGGTATGGATTAAGGTAAAATGGGAAGGGGGGGTATCTCTCCAAGGCCACGCCTCCCTTCCACCTCCACCCTGCAAGTTGCCCCTCTGGTCCTCTGTCAAACGTCGGGGGCCTTTGTCTCCCGATTCCTGCTTCTCTGGACGCCGGCACCGGTGGGGTGGCCTCTGCCCCTGGGCGTACCCCCATGTCCACTGTGGCTGTGACTGGTTCCTCCCCCGGGCTGGGACTCCTTAAGTTCCCCCCCTCCCCCCCACGCAGGGGCTGCCAGGGAGTAAGTAGGTGCTCAGCAAAGGTTAAAGTTAGGAATTCATGAATGAGCCCCTAACGAAGGGCAAGCGTGCCTGCCATCCCCGCGGGCCTGACCCACTTTCTGAGCCTTCGCCAGCTGCTGGGAGGCAGCCCCAGCTCCCCCAGCACACAGAACCTCGGCAGCAGGGAGCCTCTGGCTGCGCCCCACAAGGCCACTGGCTCAGGCTACCCAGCCTCCAGGACAGCAGGGCTTGAGGTCACGGCGTCCCCAACCCCAGAGAGGCCCTGGGCTTCGGGACGCCTGTGCTGGCTCATGATCAGCCCAGCCCGTCTGACTCTGGTGCGGCGGTTCCTCAGCCGGCTCCAGGCTGGGGAGGGTGGACCCGGTGGGGGCCGGCCTGCTTCTTCCGTATGCTGTGGCTGTCACTGTGGTGGGCGCCCAAGCAGCCAAGGACGAGGACGAGACGGCCCGGCGAGCTCTGCTGCACAGAACCCCACACCCCATGCCCTGTTGTGTGCGCGCATGCCTGTTGGTCCTGGGGCTTGAACTCAGGGCCTAGCACTGTTTCTTAGCTTTTTCACTGGAGGCTAGAGCTCTACCACTTGAGCCAAGCTCCACTTCCGGCTTTTTGCTGGTTAATTGGAGATAAGAATCTCACTGTCCTGCCTAAGTTAGCCTTGAACTGAGATTTTTTTTTTCAGGTCTCAACCTCCTGGGTAGCTCGAATTACAGGCGTGAGCCACCAGCACCGGGCTACACTTCACCAACCATATATTTTTGGTTCCATGTGTTTAACTTCTTTCTTTGAGACAAAATCGATCTCTCTCTCTCTCTCCCTCCCCCTCCCTCCCTCCCTCCCTCCTTCCTCTCTCCCTGTCCCCCAGGTTGGCCTCAAACCCAGAGTCCTCCTGCCTAAGCCTCCCAAGCGCTAGCATTTCAGGCGTGAGCAGCCGGGCTGGGCTTGCCATCCCACTTGAAAACACGTAGCCCATTCTGGGTCTGCAGAATTGACAGGCCAGGTTGTGGGCCAGGACTGGCCCTCTGGTCACAGTCTGCTGACCCTGCTACAGCGGGTGAGCGAGCCTCCCCCCTCCCCCCCGCCCCGCCCCATGCCAGCCGGTGTTGCGGCATCGTTATGTATCTCTGGTTGTTTGCCTTTGAAAGGAGGTGTCGCTTGGAGATTTGACATCTACCGTTGTTGTTTTGTTTAGTCATCGACTGGACGTGCAGTGTTTGCTAAGCAGCCGCTCTGTTTCCAGCAGACGGGGACCGTCTGCTCCGCCGCCGAGATGTGAGTGAGGTCCCCGTTCCTTGGGGGTGCAGAGCGAGCGACTGGGCAGGAAGCTGCACAAAGATGATAGGCATCGGGGTCACAACACCAAGTGCCCACCGGAAGCTGGTCAGGGACGGAGCCCCACGGCAGCCCAGGGCCAGGCTCGGCCCTGCCGCTCTGCAGCTCGCCACCCTCTCCGCCAGCCCTGGGAACACGGCGGCGGCACAGGATCAGTGCAGTGCCCTGCAGTGCCCAGCCCGGGGGCCCGCAGAGGCCGGGCTATGGCTGTTAGTTTGAATTCCAGAAATAGACCCTGGAACAAAGGCATGTTGCTGTGTGCATGCACGTGTGTGTGTGCACATGTGTGTGTGTGTGTGCGTGTGTGCCAGTGCTGGTACTTGAATTTGAGACCTGGGCCCTGTCTCTTAGCTTTTTTGCTCCAGGCTGCCACTCTCCCACTTGAGTCACAGCTCCAATTCCGCCCCTTTGCCAGTGAGTTGGGGATAAGTGTCACAGACTTTCCTGCCCGGGCTGGCTTTGAACCTTGACCCTCAGCCTCCTGGTTAGCTAGGATGGCAGACGCGAGCCAGGTGTGCCCCTCTGGTTTGCCCAGGAGCCTGGGGCAGGGCGGGGCTGCGTGACTGCAGGGCGGGGCGGGGCTGTGTGACTGGAGGGCGGGGCTCCGTGACTGGAGGGAGGGGTGGGGCTGCATGACTGCAGGGCGGGGCGTGGCTGTGTGACTGGAGGGCGGGGCGGGGCTGCGTGACTGCAGGGCGGGGCGGGGCTGTGTGACTGGAGGGCGGGGCCCTGTGTCTGGAGGGTGGGGCGTGGCTGCGTGACTGGAGGAAGGGGCGGGGCCCCGTGACTGGAGAGGGGGGGGGCCCAGTGTCTGGAGGGCAGGGCGGGGTTGCGTGACTGGGGGCGGGGCGGGGCTGTGTGACTGGAGGGCGGGGCCCCGCGTCTGGAGGGTGGGGCGGGGCTGTGTGACTGGAGGGCGGGGCCCGTGACTGGAGGGCGGGGCCCCGCGTCTGGAGGGTGGGGCGGGGCTGTGTGACTGGGGGCGGGGCGGGGCTGTGTGACTGGAGGGCGGGGCGGGGCGGGGCTGTGTGACTCGGGGCGGGGCGGGGCTGTGTGACTGGGGGCGGGGCGGGGCTGTGTGACTGGAGGGCGGGGCGGGGCTGTGTGACTGGAGGGCGGGGCGGGGCGGGGCTGTGTGACTCGGGGCGGGGCGGGGCTGTGTGACTGGGGGCGGGGCGGGGCTGTGTGACTGGGGGCGGGGCGGGGCTGTGTGACTGGAGGGCGGGGCCCCGCGTCTGGAGGGTGGGGCGGGACTGTGTGACTGGAGGGCGGGGCGGGGCTGTGTGACTGGAGGGCGGGGCGGGGCGGGGCTGTGTGACTGGGGGCGGGGCGGGCCCCGCGACCGGAGGGCGGGGCGGGGCCGCGTGACTGACAGGACACGGGCCAGCGGCGGCGTGGAGCAGGTGTGGTGGTGACCAACCACCCCCAGCGCCCCGTGGGCTGGCGCACTTGGTAGCGCGTGGCCGGCTCTCGTGGCATGGGCCGCCCGGAGCACGGTGGCCACGAGCGTTTGACCGTCCCACGCGGACACTGGAGACTGCCCGGAGCCAGAGGCCAGACCCGTGCCCGGGCCTGAGGTCAGGAGGCGCGCCGGCGGCCCACTTCACCCCACAGTCGTGGCTATCAGATCCCATCTGGGAAAGGCCAAACCTGAGGCCAGGAGGCGAGGCGGCCCGCCGGGTCCCATGGGCGGCCCGCGCTGTCAGAAGGGGCGGGTCCTGCCCCATATTTCCCCTTGGGCATTCAGCCCCTCCTTGGGACCCTCCCCCGCCCACCCTGCAGGGAGATCCCAGTCCCCTCCTCCCTCCGCCTTTGCCCTCACCCAGCCATCCTCTACGGAGTCCCCCGTGGACCAAGCCACCAGGAGGGGTGTCCGGGGGCCGGGGCTGGGAGGGGCAGGGCAGCTGGACGCCTTGGAGCAGCCAACTGCCCCTGTGCCCAAGGCGGCTGACTCCAGGGGTGTGGCTTCAGAACAGGGGACCCTGGGAGCCTGGCCAGGAGGGAGGGAGGGAGCGGGAGGGCGGGGAGGAGGGAGGGAAGGCAGCCCGGTGTCCGATTCAGTTCATGGCAGAAAAGCACCGGGAACAAAGCCCGCACAGCTGTGCGCCCGGCGAGCAGAAAGGACAATCACCGGCATTTTGTCCCAATTGGTTCAACTCTCTCCCTTTTTCATGTAAAATATAGAAACATTACCAATAATATTGAAGTCCTCTTTGTGTCCTGAGGAGGGGCGGGACTGCCGGAGAGGCACACACTGACTGTCCTTGCTGCCCTAATGAAATGAAGCTTCTAGAAACTCCAGTGACCAGAGCCAGCCCAGAATGTTCTCCCAGCAGCCCTGGCTCCTCTGGCTGCAAGTCAAGGGTGCCACTCGGCCCAGCAAGGGACACGGACCCACTGTCCTGTGGGATGGACACGCGCTTTGACACGGGCCACTGGGAGGCTGGAGCAGGAGGACTGAGACGCGAGGCCAGCTTGGCAACAGGGCGAGGGCTGCCTCCAAACAGGCAAGCGAGCAGCCTGAACCACAACAAATGCCTCCTCAAAAGATGCTTAACTGTGGGGGGCTGGGATTTTAAAGGTATAGAAGAATGAGATGCCTGGTGGAATGTCCCCCAGTTTGGGATGTGGAGGGGGCAATAGAATGTTGTGTAAGTCTCTTTATTCACAAGGCAATATCATTTTATCTGAAAGCAGAGTGTGATGCGTTAAAGATATCTGTAGGACACCGTAAGCGTGCAAGCACACGCGCGTGCACACACCACACACACACGAGCACACAGCACCCAAGTACAGCAGCAAGCCAATCCAAGGGCGAAAAGATGGACCGTCAATATTACTCCTTGCAAAGGAAACTATGCAGAGATGGGCCGCCTAGACAGGGAACGTGAGGATAATAAATGCAAACTCAATCACAGCAAATAGGAATGATCTGAACTTATCAATTATAAAGCAGAGATGATCCGAGTAGATGAAGATCTAATTAGGCAGGGCGGGCAGGAAGCGAGAAGCCGGTGTGAGCACGGAAGGCAGGGATGGATGAGCAGTAGGGAATAGAGAAAGGGTACCTGATAATTACAGGAATCCCAAGAAAGAGAAGGTGCTGGACTAAACCAGATTCAGTTGACTTAAGGCAAGAGAACACGAGCAGGGGGAAGTGGGGAGGGTTCATGATGATTAAGACATCCATCGTTAACATTGGGAGGTGATGAATGTGTTTCTCCAAGGACTCGACTCATCCATCCACACAGGAGTGAGCTGTTCCTCCAGGAATGGGGGGGGGGCGGAGGAGGGGGAAGGCGGTGGCAGAAGACGGGGCACCTCAGTGCTTGCCAGCCGGCAGCTGCAGCCCCACGCAGCCCTCGCCAGTGCCGTGGCCTCAGAGAACCTTCTTTCCTTACACATGAACCAGACTCCGGCAGTTTGTTACAGACACAGAAAACAGACGAAGCTAATCATCTCTGTAGGCAGTTCTAAGAAATTGACCCCCCCCAAAAAAAATATCCCCTAGAATTCATGCCCCAAAATAGCAAGATTGTAACACATGAATTGACTTCTGGATACTGTATTAGGAACCACTGATGAAAAAGAATGTCTTTTTAGGAAGTAGAGATGTGGCTCCAAGTAGTAGAGCACTAGCCCTGACTAAAAGAGCTCAGGAACAGCGTCCAGGCCCTAAGTTCAAGTCCCCGCCCTCCCCCCCCCCCGAAAAAAAAGAATGACTTTTTTGAGTTTGAACTGCAGAGCCTTGAGAATTTTTTTAGGCATGTCCTCTACCATTTGAACCATGCCCCTGGCCTTTTTTGCTTTACCTATTTTTTCAGACGGGGCCTTATGCTTTTTTCCTAGGGCCGGCCTCAGACCAAGGTCCTCCTGCCCATGCCTCTCACATATTGGGATTACAGGCACATACCATCGTGCCTGACTTGTTTTATTAAGATGGGGTCTTGCTCACTTTTTGCCCAGGTTGGCCTCAAACTGTAGTCCTCTTCATTTCTGCCTCTTAAATATTTGGGATTATAAGTGGGAGCCACAAACCACAAACTACAGAAGAAAAATTGAGTTTATATTTATTGGCCATTTCTATTTATTCCTCTGAGAACTATCTGATCAACTCATTTGCCCATTGATTAGTTTGATTATTTGTTCTTTCACTGTTCGGGATTGTTTTTAGCTCTTTATATACTGCAGATGTGAATCCTCTGTCCATTAAGTGAAGATTTCCTACCATTTCTGCAAGTTGTCTCTTGGTTCTGATCATTTGTTTGTTGGGGATTATTATGGCCTTGGGGGAAGGCTGCTCATCCACCAGCCTTGGGACAATGGAAGTCCCTCCCACCTTCTGGCCTCCGCCCCTTGGGAGGTGAACACGTGCGTGCCACCATGATGGGGTTGTCCCGCCCACAAAGGAAATTTCGTGATGTCACTTGATGGACATGGTCCTTAGCCTATGACTAGCCCTTTGGCCAGCCCCCTTTCTTTCCCGCCATTACTTCTATATAAGTGCCTTTCCATATTAAAATCTTTGAGACGCATCCCACCACCGCAGCGTGTCCCTGATGCCTTCCTTTTCGCCCCCGCTCTTGGTAACACGTGGGGGGACAGGGGGGAGGGGAGGCTTCAGCAACCTTTCCTCAACTTAGCGCTTGCCCATGTGAGCAGGCCTTTGGCCTTCCGCTGGCGGAGGGCCAGGCCATTCTCCCCGTGGGGGGAGAAAGGGGTCGTTCAGACCCCAACATTCGGCGTAGGAGTGGCTTCCGGCCATTCGGTCCCAGGGCGGGAGGAAGGGTGGTCGATCGGGGACCGCCCCTCTACGTATCCGGCCAGCATCCCCACATTTGTTCTTTTGATATGCAAAAGCATTTTAATTTGATGCTGTTTTATTTGTCAATACTTGCTCTGATTTGCTGGGCAATTGGAATCTTGCTCAAAAACAACTACCTGTGCCTGTATCTGTGCTTCCCTGTGGTGGTGGTGGTGGGTGGTGGTGGTGGTGGTGATGATGACGGTGGTAGTGGTGGTGGTGGTGATGGTGGTGGTGGTGGTGGTGGTGATGATTACGGCAGTGGTGGTGGTGGTGGTGATGGTGGTGGTCGTGGTGGTGATGATGGTGGTGGTGGTGGTGATGTGGTGGTGATGATGACAGTGGTAGTGGTGATGTCGGCAGTGGTGGTGATGGTGGTGATGTGGTGGTGGTGGTGGTGGTGGTGATGGTGGTGATGATGACGGTGGTGGTGACGGTGGTGATAGTGGTGGTGGTGATGGTGGTGGTGATGATGATGGTGGTGGTGACGGTGGTGATGGTAGTGGTGGTGCTGATGGTGGTGATGATGATGGTGGTGGTGGTGGTGGTGGTGATGGTGGTGGTGGTAATGGTGGTGATGGTGGTGATGGTGGTGGTGGTGATGGTGGTAATGGTGGTGATGGTGGTGGTGGTGGTGGTGATGATGGTGGTGGTGGTGGCGATGGTGGTAATGGTGGTGATGGTGGTGGTGGTGGTGGTGATGATGGTGGTGGTGGTGGCGATGGTGGTAATGGTGGTGATGGTGGTGGTGGTGGTGGTGATGATGGTGGTGATGGTGGTGGTGGTGGTGATGGTGGTGATGGTGGTGATGGTGGTGATGGTGGTGGTGGTGGTGGTGATGGTGGTGGTGATGATGACGGCAGTGGTGGTGGTGGTGATGGTGGTGGTGGTGGTGGTGGTGGTGGTGGTGATGGTGGTGATGGTGGTGGTGATGATGACGGCAGTGGTGGTGGTGGTGATGGTGGTGGTGATGGTGGTAATGGTGGTGATGATGGTAGTGGTGGTGGTGGTGATGGTGGTGATGGTGGTGGTGATGATGACGGCAGTGGTGGTGGTGGTGATGGTGGTGGTGGTGGTGGTGATGGTGGTGGTGGTGGTGGTGGTGGTGATAGTGGTGGTGATGATGATGGTGATGATGGTGATGATGGTGGTGGTGACGGTGGTGGTGGTGATGGTGGACGTGGTGGCAATGGTGAAAGGACACGAATGTAAATGGAGATCTGGGGTGAGGGAGAGGAAGAAGAGGAAGAAAGTAAAGGTTGTCAAGGGATGGAGAGGACCTGCGGTTCGGCAGGCATGGGGAGGGGCTGGGCGGGGTGCCTTCTCGGGGCGCATGCGTGCGTGGAGTCACCGCGCGGGACCTTCTCCTACGGTCCACGCCTGCTCGTCCCCGAAAAGGAAAAGTCAGTGCCACAGACTTAACCAAAATTAAAAAGTCTCTCCTTAAATGACACTTTTAAGAAAACTGAAGGGCAACGCACACGACACACGCACATCCAAAGAGAAAAGTTTCTAGACCTGAGAGAAAATAGTTGCAAAACGTAAACCTGACAGCACCCATGTCCAGAACATAGGGAGATCACACGGACCGAAGAATAACCAAGCAGCCCATCGGCAACAGACGAGAAGCCCACCGGAAGCTTCACAAAGTGGATTCTTCACTTCAACCAATAAAAACTGGCAATCCCAGAAACGTAGCAGAGTCTAAGACGGCGGGCCGCACGAGTGTGGACAGGAGGTTCGATAGCCCGTCTCTCGTGCGCCCCTGGGGGGGATGTGAAATGCTTTCCCCCCTTGAAGACAGTCACACTCAACAGGAAACCAACACCATGCACAAAGCCTGTGCTCGCATAATCAAGCGGCGCTGTCGCTAATAGCCAAGAATTGGGGAAACCCCACCCAAAGCCCATTAATCGGGGAAAGAAATGGCAGCCTATTCCTACACGGAATATTACTCAACAAGGAAAACGATGTGCTGTTGACAGGGGCTCACCTTCGAATCGTGAGGCCCCGGGCCAGAAGCCAGCCCTCCCTGCAAAAGAGCATGCACGGCGTAGCGGCACTTCTAGAAAACTCTAGAAAATGTACACCAGTGTTGAATGATGGAGGACGATCAGCGATCGCCTGGGGATGGAGGGTGAGAGGAGGGGGTGCTGGCAGAGAGTTCCAGAAAAAAAAAAGGTTTGCGACTGACGGGAGTATTTGTTACCTTGATTGTGGCGATGGCTTCGCTGTGTCTACACATGTCAAAACGCATCAAATTACACATCGTGAATACGAGCGGCGTGCTGTTCAGACTACTCCGTGTCAATAAAGCCGTAAACACACACACACACACGCACACACACACGCACACACGCACGCGCGCACACACACACGGAGCAGAGTCCCTTTCATTCACTAGGACTGAATCCCCTGACCACACTACCCCTACCCTCGGGCGGGAGGTGCCAACCATCACCAGCAGGGCCGAGGTCCCATCGGCGGGGCTGAGGCCGGTCTGGACTGGGGACACCGAGTCCCCCCCGTGAGGCCAGCCTCCGGCTGAGTCCGGAAGGACCAAGGGGGTCGTCTGCCAGCCTCACCTTGCCACGCAGGGCCTCCCTCCAGCTTCTGCCTCTGCTCCCATGAGAGTCCATCTGAGGAGGCGTTCAAGGCGAGGAGGAGGGTTTCCCTGGACATTTGGAGACAAAAGTCCTTGGCTGCCGGAACTAAGGGTGGCAGCACCAATACAGGGTCAAAGAGGCGGTGGGTCACTGGGCCTACCGTGACTGCCCCTCCTATCTTCCCAGGACTGCCCCACTCCCATCCAGGGAGCCCCGAGTTCCAGAAACAAAGGTCTCAGTGTGCCCTGTGAATGGCACCCTGGACTTCTCATAGTCCAAAGTGTTCTGCAAGTGGGGGTGTCTGGTTGTGTCCCCCAAGTCTGCCCTTGCCCAAGGTAAACAGGGCTTTTCCCTCCTGCGTGACGCTCCGTTGCTTCTCTGCCCGGGACCTTCGCATGGCGGCTTCTGTTGGTGCACAGAAAGCCTAGACGTGTGGCAGGTAGCCTTTGGCTCAACTATCAGCCTCTTTACTCCTGGGGGGGGGGGGGGACGGACACCCAACCACTCAGCCTCGGTGCCCTGTCTGAGGCAGACTGGGCCCCCAGGGCTGTGGATCAGCCAGGAAGGATTTCCCGTGGAGCCGGGCAGAGCTCAGAGAACAGCAAACAGGGACAGGAAGAAAGCTGTCCCCCGCGGGCTCAGGGGGGTGCTGGCGGCGGGGCACGGGTCCGCCAGCTTGGCCAGCGCGCCTGCCTCCCCTCCCCCTCCCCCTCCCCCGGTGCCATGCCGGGGCAGGACGCCCCCTGCCCCCGGTGGCTGGCTGCCGCCACCGTTCGGTGAGCGACCCGTGGGAGCTGTCCCGGGCCCCAGGGCTGCCTGGAGCACACAGGACTGGCTGCAAATAATTTTCCTGCCCAATGGAGTGAGGAAAATCAGCGGCCGCCTCAGCCGCCCCGTTGTCACCAAGGGCGGCCTGGCCGGTGTGCCCGCCACCTTGCGTCCCCGGCCCGCGGGCCTCACCCAGCGCCCGCCCCGACCCACGGGGGCTGCCGCGGTGGGCGCCTGTGAGGGGGCAGGGGCCAAGGTCCCCTAGGGCTCCAGGTCTGAGCAGTGGCCCCGTGGACTGACGTTCCCACAGGTCAGCCATGTCGCGATGGGAGGGAAGAGAAGAGACACGCCCACCGGGGACGCCATCTTGTTGCGGGGGGTGGGGGGAGATAGAATGGCGAAAGCAGGTGTCCCCGAAGGCCAGGAAATGGGGTGTGCGGAGACAAGCACTGCCTCTCGACCCCCGCCATTGCAGAGGTCTGCCCTCAGCCTCTTTGTTTGAAATGTCATCTCCTGTTTTTTGTTTGTTTGTTTCGCCAGTCATGGGGCTTGAACTCGGGGCCCAGGCACTGTCTCTGAGCGTCTACACTCAAGGCTAGTGCTCTACCACTTTGAGCCACAGTTCCACTTTGGGTTTTCTGCTGGTTAACTGAAGACAGCCTCAAGGGTGTCGCTGCTCGGGCTGGCTTTGAACCACGATCCTCAGATCTCAGCCCACTGAGTAGCGAGGATTACGGGCGTGAGCCACCAGCACCCGAATTGTCTCCTGTTTTGAGCCAAGTGACAATCAGGTGCCAGGGGCCAGGAGCCGGGGGTGGGGTGCACGGGGGCAGGGAGGCCGTCTGGAAGGTGCCTCAGGACCTGCCAGCGAGCGCTGGGAACGTGGGGTGCCCACTGGGGACGGAGCCGCAGAGGCAGGTTCTTGAGCAGGGGCGGTCTCTAGGAGGAGAGGATGCGGGACCCGGCCCATAGCTACAGACGTCCTACAGAGGTGGGGGTAGGGAGGCCACCGTGGGGCTCCCCAGGGGCAAGGGAAGGTTTGGGGCCGGGGATGGCGGGCCTGTGGCCCCACCCGACTCCACGCACCCCCGCTCCTCCTGCATGGCTCCTCTGTGACCCCTCCCGCGCCCGGCGGCGCCAGGCTCCACAGCCGTGCTGGTGCCGAAGCCTCCAGGGTCCCGGCCCGCGCTCAACTCAGCCCCCGGGAACTGCTGCTTGATGGGGCCCCGGGTGCTGGTCTTCTTTGAGGACTGGGCTCCGTCTTCTTGCCCAGCGCCGGGCTCCACCTCTACCCTCTTCCTGGGACTCGTGGAGGCCCACTCAGAAGTGCCAGCCCTGTGCCCTCTGGATGTCCACGTCGCTGAGGGTACGGGAGAGGCGGGGACAGAGGGACCGCAGCCAGGGTCCATGGGCCAGCACCCTGGGGCTCTGGGCCCCGGCTGGGCCCCCCCCCAGGAGTCAGATCCCAGCCCCCCGCACACGCACCTCACCCCATCTTCAGCAGACCCCATTCCGGACCGTATGCAGTGCGGCAGAGAGGGAAAGCACCCGGGACTCCACCGAGATCAAAACCCAGCTCAAAGGGGGTGGGCGTCCAGGGGGTGGGCGTCACCTGAAGGCAGGGATGCGCGCGCAGGGACGGGTGCCGCACACCAGGAACGGCACGCACAGAGGAGAGTGGGGAGCAGCCCGCCCCCAGCCCCCCTGGCAGCACACCTGGGGGGACCCTGGGCTCCAGACCCTGGGGGTGGGGGACGGTGAAGGCGCCGGGAAGGGCCCCACAGTGAGGATCCAGCAGGTGGAGGGCGCCGGTGCTCTCCAGTGGCGCGAAACCCCCTCCGTCCTGAAGAGGGAGTGGCAGGGCTTGCCCCGCCATGTTCACCCCTGCTCCTCACCCCTCCCACGGGACAGCCGCCATTTGCCCCAGCCCAGCTGCTCCGGCCTCCGAGGCCCCTCTGGAAGCCCCCCAACCCCAGCACCGTGACAGGCCCTTTGGGGTGCTCATCCTCCTGGGCCTGGGTCCCGTGGGAGGCAAGGCTTGGGTGGAGGGGACCACCCAGCCAGACTGACCCTCATGCCCAATCCTGACTCAGCCGCAGGTGCGGCCCAAGTGCAAGGGCACCTGTCTAGCAAAGTGAGACGTCCTGAGTTCAAACCCCAGTACTGCCAAAAGATTAAAAAAAAAACAAAAACAAAATCATGGCTCAGCCCGCAGCTGTCTAGATGGCCCACGAGAAGGGGCTCTGCCCCCCCCCCCCGCCCAAGCCCCCCTTCCCTGCAGGCTCAGTGCAGACGTGGAGGAGTGGGTGCCGGGCTCTCCCCCCTTCCCCACCATAGCTGGGCAGGCTCGGGGCAGAGGAGGGAGGGTGGGGGACACGGGAGGGGTGCGAGGGAAGGGCTCCGGGGCCCTCCCCAGGCAGGCCCAGGCTGGGGTGTGTGGGCGGCCCGCGCCAGGCGGCCGCCCCCGCCCCCCTCCCCCGTTCCCAGCCATCTGCACGCCGGCAGAGGAGGCAGGGAGGGTGGCGAACATTCTGCTTCCATCGGAGCAGCACCAGTCGGGCTCTGAGGAAGGACTACAACCGAGGGGGGGGGGGGGGATGTGGGTGGAGGCTTTGCATGGACACGCTGTCCCCTCGGGCCTGGGGAGGGCAGGGGCACCGGGGTTGGCAGGCAGGTGCGTCCACCTCTGTGAGAAACCCAAACGGAAGGCGGCCACGGAGTCTGCTCTTGCAGAACGGGGAAGCCAGGCCCGAGCCAGGCCCCTGCGGCGGGAGACAGGTCCACCGCACGCTGGGGCTGAGCCTGGACAACTTTCTGGTACCCTGGCTGCTCGGGGAGCTCCTGGAGTACATAGGGTGGCACTCTGAGACTCAGAGGTCTGCCCCGTAGGGCCCTGGGGGCCGGGAGGGAGAAAGGAGGACTCGGCCCGACACGAAATGGCTTTCTTTGGCTGCAGGCTCTCTCCTCTCTGCTCTGGTTGCTTCTCCCTCTTCCCTCGCCTTCAGCACCTCTTCTCAGCTCTGTCACTGTGCCTGAGCGCGCCAGCCTACTCCCCTAATTAGCCGAGAGTGGAGAGCCGCGAAGCACAGCGCACAGAACGCCAGGCAGATGGGGGCGATGGTCACGCGTGTGTGGACGTGCCCTCTGAGAGCCCTGCCCTTCAAGGTGATGGACACAGTCCCTCGGGTGATGCCAGCAGTTTACGTACGCACACGGCGCTCACTGGCAGCCTTGTCTGAGCTGACACGCGCGGCGTGGCGTGGAAACCGGAGGCACACTTGGGATCTGTGATCCCCTAGGTCCTGAGTGGGGGGGAGGGCATGCGCTCGGCGCCCCGTCCTTGCCTGACTGGCTCTCTTCTGGCTCCCAGTGCCTTTCCTTGGGTTCATGCTCCTGGGTCGCTGGCCTGGCCAGAGGGGAGGCCTTGTCCAACTCTCAGGCCAAACCCCTGCCTTGGGCCCTGGGGGGGGGGGGGGCGAGATCCCAGCAAGGCGCCTTCCCTGTGCAGAGCTCCCGGCTTGGGAGGGACAGGAGGAGGGAGGGCCGTGTCCGCGGTGCCCCGCCACCCCTTCTGGACTGGCAATTTCTCGGGTGAACTGTGAGCTCCTTGAGGGCAGGCACTTGGTTCGCTCCTGAAGTGTCCCCAGAGCGGGGCCAGCAGGCACCCGGTGGCCTTCCAACAACCGGGGAGGGAGACTGGGTGCACAGGTGCCTGAGTAGGTGGACAGGTGGGCTCCGGGGGTCCCCACCCTCTCCCCCCAAGTTCTCTACCTCTGCGCGCACGCCCTGAACTCGTTCACCCATTCATTCATTCACGCTGCCATTCACGCACGTGGGCTTCATTCATCCCCTGCCCGCCGCCATTCCGTCCCCGCCCCGCGCGGCGCGGCTCCCGGTGCCCCCGTGCGCCCCGCGCCCACCACGTGCGCCGGGCCCGGCGCGGGGAAGCGCCTCCGCCGCCGCGGCTGCGCGGGGCCGGGGCTGGCGGGGAGCCGGGCTGGGGGCGGGGGGCGGGCGCTCCCTGCGGGAAGCCGGGCGGGTGGGGAGCCCCGGCCGCGCTGGCTCGGGCGCTCGGCCTCCGAGGGGAAGGGGCGGCGGCCCCGGGCGCGGCGGCGGCGGCGGCGGCGGCGAGCGGCGCGGAGGGCCCGGGACCATGTGGACGGGCGGCCGGCGGCCGGGCCGGCTCCGCCGGGCGGTGAGTACCCGCGAGGCGGGCCTGGAGGGCAGGGCGCGGGGGCGGGGCGGGGCGGGGCGGGCCCCACGCCGGGGCGGTCCCTGCGCGCGCCCCGGCCCGCGGGCACCCCGCCCGGCGGAGCCCCTCGGGGTCCGGCCCCGCCCGGAGGGCTCGGCGGCCCCGGGATCGGCCCCCGGGGCGGGGCGGGGCCGCCCGGCCTCCTCCGCGCGCCGCCCGGCCCTGCCCCCCTCGCGGCCGGCGCGGGCCCCCGAGGACCCCGGCGCGCGCGCTCGCGGCGGGAGGGGGGCCGGGGACGCGGGAGCCCCGCGGTCCCCGCGGTCCCCGTGGCGGGGAGCCGGCTAGATCCGGGCTCGCTCGGGAGGCGGCCGCGCCAGGCCGCGGTGCCGGAAGGAGGCTGCACCGGGGCCGGTTCTACAGGGCGTGCGGTGCCGGTGGGGGGGTGGGGGGCGCACAGCCCGGGCGCCTCCGCCCCAGGCAGCGCCGGCCCGGCCGCCACCCTCACTCTCCCATTTACAGGCCAGGAAACTGAGGCCGGAGAGGCGAGGGCTCGCCCAAGGCCGCTGGCAGGCTCCCGTAGCCCCCCGCGCCCCGCCTGGGGATTTCTGCCCCAGCATTTCCGCTTCCTGCCTGGCGCAGAGGTGGTTCCTTCCTTCTGTGCCCACCGCATCCCAGCCAGGTTCCTTGGGGGCAGAGAACGTGGGGGCGGCAGCCTGCGATCTCCCGATCTCCCGGGCGCCGAGCCAGGACGGGAGCAGAGCCCGGCTGGAGAGCTCAGCCCTGCCAGGGGCGCTGCTGGGGGCCCAGGTGGGCCTCCAGGGCAGCCCGGAGCTGCACCTGCGCGAGAGAAGGTCTGGGAGCCCGGCTCCTGCAGACCCCAGTGCTCTGCATTCCAGAGGTCTTGGAAGGCCCCTTCGCCTCTCTAGGCCTCAGTTCTCCCCCCAGCCCGTGGGCGAGAGACCCCTGCCAGGACCTGGTCCGCAGGGCTGGAGGAGGCAGCCCCTTAGGTACTGTGTTGTGTCTGCAGGCCAGTGGTGTGGTCCAGGGGCTGGAGCGAGTGGCCCTTGGGGGTGGCTCTGCCTGGCCTGCGTGCCGGGCAGGGCGGGGAGGCAGCAGCCAGGGCCTTGGCAGCCTCCTGCAAACCCTTAATTTTCCCAAGTCGCATTGTAATCAGGGTGGCACACAAAAGCAAGCACAGTGGCAGATGCGGGCGCTGCCAGGGGCGGCCGCGCCGGGCAGAGGGCCCTCCCCGGCTACTGCCTCCTATGTGCACACTCCTGTGGTCTCTGTGCTGCGCCCCCAAACCCGGGAGTCATGGGGCCTGAGAGGGCCCGTGGGGAGGCCGGGCTGTCCTTAGCTTTTCCCACGGCTGGGGACTGGGCACCCGACACGTGGCAGTCCCAGAAGGGAGCCGCGTCGGAAGGAATCTGGGTAATGACTTCCAGTGCTCCCCCAAAGACCTCTGGGCGCAGCACAGCAGAGCATCCACAATCGCCACCCTGCCCTGCACACCTACTGTGTGTGCTGCTACCCTGCCCTGCACACCTACTGTGTGTGTGCTGTAGCAGCAGCCTGCAGCACCCCACAGCCACATTCCGAAGTTGGGTCCTTTGTCATGTGGAAGAACGGATGGGTGAATGGGAGGAGACCCCGGTTGGTGAGCTCCATGGCTTGTTGGAAACAGTCCACCAGAACTCCCCAGATCCCAGGAAGTGAGGCCCACGGGCTGAGTGGGAGTTGGGCAGGTGAAGAGTAGACGGGCTACAGGAAGATGGTGGAGAAGGCCTAAGCCCAAGGGCCAGAAGAACCTCAGTCTTGCTGAAGTGTATGATTGTGGGGTAGGAGAGGTCCTCCTCCCCACAAAGGAGTAAGGCTCCCCGGGACTCTGGTGACCAGAGGAGCCCTAGGCTCACTGTCTAAAATTGCCCCAGAGTGCTTCTAGTGACCAGTGTAGCTGGTCACTGGCTGGTGGAGAGGCACGGGTAGGGATCTGGAATCCTGAGTTCCAGTCCATCCTCTGCCAATAATTCAGTGTGTGACTTCTGGCAAGGCCATAACAGAGGCTGAGTACCTGTTGAAGTCAGAGGATCTCCAAGAGTGGAGCCCAGAGGCAGTTTAGGGGGCCAGAGCTGGCCAGAGCTGTTGGTGGTCCAGTCGAGTCAGGAGTTAATGAGTGGACAGCTGTGTAAATGAGCAAGTGGCTGAGTGAGTGAATGAACTAGAGTGTGTGTGGAAGGTCGAGTGGATGAATGAATGGCAGAACTGGTGAGTGCAGGAGCAAGTGAACAAGGGAGTGAGCATGTGGATGAATGAGTGGATGGGTGGGTGAGTGGGTGGGTGCGTGAGTGGATGGGTGAGTGGATGGGTGAGTGGATGGGTGGGTGAGTGGGTGGGTGCGTGAGTGGATGCGTGAGTGGATGGGTGAGGGAATGGGTGGTGAGTGGATGGGTGACTGGGTGGGTGGATGGGTGGATGAGTGGATGGGTGGGTGGATGGGTGGGTGGATGGGTGGTGAGTGGATGGGTGGTGAGTGGATGGGTGGCTGGGTTAGTGGATGGGTGGTGAGCGGATGGGTGGCTGGGTGAGGGGATGGGTGGTGAGCGGATGGGTGGCTGGGTGGGTGGATGGGTGACTGGGTGGGTGGATGGGTGGTGAGCGGCTGGGTGAGCGGATGGGTGGCTGGGTGGGTGGATGGGTGGTGAGTGGCTGGGTGGTGAGGGGATGGGTGGTGGGTGGATGGGTGAGGGGATGGGTGGTGAGCGGATGGGTGACTGGGTGAGGGGATGGGTGGTGAGCGGATGGGTGACTGGGTGAGGGGATGGGTGGTGGGTGGATGGGTGGTGAGTGGCTGGGTGACTGGGTGAGGGGATGGGTGGTGGGTGGATGGGTGAGGGGATGGGTGGTGAGCGGATGGGTGGCTGGGTGGGTGGGTGGGTGGATGGGTGGTGAGTGGCTGGGTGGCTGGGTGAGGGGATGGGTGGTGAGTGGATGGGTGGTGAGTGGATGGGTGGGTGGATGGGTGGTGAGCGGATGGGTGACTGGGTGGGTGGTGAGCGGATGGGTGACTGGGTGAGGGGATGGGTGGTGGGTGGATGGGTGGTGAGTGGCTGGGTGACTGGGTGAGGGGATGGGTGGTGGGTGGATGGGTGAGGGGATGGGTGGTGAGCGGATGGGTGGCTGGGTGGGTGGATGGGTGGTGAGGGGATGGGTGGTGAGGGGATGGATGATGAGTGGATGAGTGGCTGGGTGAGGGGATGGGTGGTGAGGGGATGGATGATGAGTGGATGAGTGGCTGGGTGAGGGGATGGGTGGTGAGGGGATGGATGATGAGTGGATGAGTGGCTGGGTGAGGGGATGGGTGGTGAGTGGATGGGTGAGGGGATGGGTGATGAGCGGATGGGTGGCTGGGTGGGTGGATGGGTGGTGAGCGGATGGGTGGGTGGCTGGGTGGTGAGCGGATGGGTGACTGGGTGAGGGGATGGGTGGTGAGCGGCTGGGTGGCTGGGTGGAGTGGTGAGTGAGTGGGAGGGATCAGATCCATGATTGAAAGAGTGGATGGGTCGGCAAGTGGGCGAGTGAGGGAGTAAACGAGCAGATGACTGGGTGAGAAAGTGAGTGACGGATGAATGGACAAGCCTGTGAGGGAGTGGATGAGGGAGGGAATGGACTAGTGAGGGGGTGAATACATGAGCGCGGATGGCTGCGTGAGGGAGGGGATGGATGAGTGGGTGGATGTGTAGGGAGGGTAGGTGGTGAATGAGAAAGCAGGTGAGGGAGGGAGTGGATGGATGAGTGGGTGAGTTAGTGGATGAAGGTGGAGTGGATGGACGAGTGGGGGGATGGACGGGGGAATGGATGAGTAGGGTGGATGGTGGATGGGAAAGCAGATGAGGGAGTGGAAGAATGAGTGGCTGGATGAATGGAGTGGATGAGGGAGTGAGTGGGATGGATAATGGGTGAGTGGACGAGTGGGTGGATGGGCGAGTGGGTGGACGGGTGAGTGGGTGGACGGGCGAGTGGGTGGACGGGCGAGTGGGTGGGTGGGCGAGTGGGTGGGTGGGCGAGTGGGTGGGTGGGCAAGTGGGTGGATGGGCGAGTGGGTGGATGGATGAGTGGGTGGATGGGTGAGTGGGTAGATGGGTGAGTGGGTGGATGGATGAGTGGGGTAGGTGGTGAATGGGAAAGCAGATGAGTAAGTGGAAGAATGAGTGGGTGGATGGATGAATGGGTGAGTTAGTGGATGTGGATGGATGAATGAGTGGATGGATGAGTGGGTGATGAATGGGTGAGTGGGGGGATGGATGAGTGTGAGGATGGATGAGTGGGAGGGTGGACGAGTGGGGGGATGGATGAGTAGGTGATGAATGGGTGAGTGGGGTGGACAATGGGTGAGTGGACGAGTGGGGGGATGGACAAGTGGGGGGATGGACGAGTGGGGGATGGGCAAGTGAGTGGAGTGGACAATGGGTGGGTGGATGAGTGGGTGGGTGGTGCATGGGAAAGCACAAGAGTAGGTGAATGCGTGGGTGGGAAAGTGGGTGAGCGAGCACGTGGGGGATGAGTGAGTGCGTGGGAAGGGGGGTGTGTGTGTGAGGAAGAATGAGTGGGTGGGTGACTGAGTGAGCGGGTGGATGGGTGGATGGATGGTGTGAGTGGATGGACGAGTGAGAGAGCAGGAGAGTGGGAGAGTGCGTGGTACGCGAGGGCGTGGGTGGGTGGAGTCACACTCACGTACTTGGCCTCCCTGCGCGCCATGTTGCTCCCTGGGCTCCGGGCGGGAACTTGACCTTGCCGAGGTCATGACCTGCTGGGAATCATGGCCTCCTACCCCACCCCCATTGTGGCAGGGGTTACAAAGATGTGCTTCCCCGCCTCACTAGCTGGAAAGGGGCTTGGCGGGGTGGGGGGGGGCAACCTCAACAGGCCACGAGCCCTTCCAAGAATCCCCCCATCTTGAGCCAGCTGCGGGCAGGTTCCATGCGCGGGCTCGGGGGCGCAGAGATGGCGAAGCGGAGCCAATCCTGACTGGGGGGAGCTGCGCCCATGCTGGGGGTGCGGGCCGGGGTGAGCTACCCAGAGCTGGGGAGTGGCGTGGACGCGTGGATGCGTGGGAGTGGGTGATGGTGCACCCCGGCTAGACCGGGAGCAAAACAGATGAGTGCAGGGCTGGAGAGAAAGCTAGAGAGACGAGGGGCGGGAGCTGCGCTTGGCAGAGGCGAGTGGGAGGCGGGGGGGGGGGGCGGTGGGTGGGCGCAGGGGTTGCTGTCGGTACCGGGGTGCCCGGCTTCGAGAGCTCGCCAATGGCTGGGGGGAGGACGGGCTTCTGAGGCGCTAGGCGAGCTTGACAGATGCGTGAAGGGAATCCTTTAGAAGTGGTTGATGGTAGCCTGGCTGTCAGTGCAAGGATGAGGGTCAGTGCAAGGTGAGGGACGGGGGGGGGGGGGAGTGCATTCCGGGTGGGTGCACGTGGGCATTGGGGAGCAGGGGGAGGCCCGGGGGGACGCCGTCCAAGACTGAGCACGGCCGGGGGGGGGGGGCGGGAAGGACACCGAGTCAGTGAGAAGGCGGCCTTCGGACAGGCCAGGCGGGTGGAGAGAGGGAGGGATGCTGGGAGAGACCGCGTGGTGAGTGCGTGGACGTGGGCACACGCGTGGACACAGGCACGGAGGGTGGACCAGGGCCCCATCGGCCACGTGCCCCCAGGTGGGCGCAGGGACACAAGTCAGCTGGACATGGGATGCGTGCGGGTGGCGGGCTGGGTGGCTCCGCGTGGCTGGGCGTGTTTCGCTGGCCCCTGGGTGGAAGGCGAGGGCTGGAGCTTCCGCAGGGACCCTTGGATTTGCTGTGCGGGCCGTTTGTTCTCGCGCCCCCAACTCTCCCTGGCTGAGACGGGAAGCTGAGAGGCTCCCGGGCTGGGGAGGAAGCGGCCGCGCTGACATAGGTACTCGGAAGGCCTGGAGTGTTGGGGAGGAAGAAGCGCACCCCAAAGCAGGACCGGCTGTGCTCAGGGATGGGGGAGAGCTGGCAGGACCAGGGCGGACATCCGGGGTGGGGCAGGGCCGGGACCCGCGCAGCAGAGGCAGGGCGGGTGGGGGGAGAAGTCTAAGGGCAGCGTGGACACCTCTAGAAGCCCACAGGCAGGGCGGCTAAGGGCTGGGTGAGCCCTCAGCCCCTCTCGGTGACGGCAGAGGTGGAGAGTGACTCTTGGGGTTGCATCTGGCACGCGCAGCCGCAGGTGTCGGAGCCCGGTGTTCCTCCTGGGGCGTGGGGGACACTCCTGACTTGACTTGGAGTGGGGGGTCCTGCACTGGGGGGGGGCGGGGGCACTGAGCGCTGGCCCTGGGGGCAGCAGGCAGCCTCTGCCCCTCCTCTCCACTTCCTGCCCCGGGGACGGGGTGGGGCAGGCAGAGGTGGAGCCCCACGGGGCGTGTGTGGCCGGTGGCTGACAGCCATCGGGTTGTTATGACAAGAGGAACCTGTGTGCTGGGGCTTGAAACCCGGAGAGGCTCTGGGGGCCGGCGGGCCGGCGTTCCCCAAGCCCCCCCTGACGCCGCCCAGATTCACGCCGAGGGCAGGCTGAAGCCCTGAGGTGTTGGGAGGCCCCGAGCGCGCGGCCCACCCCACTTCCTGCCACGCCCGCCGGTGGCCCGTGGAAGCTGCCGACAGCTGGGGAGGCGCGTGTCTTGCCCTAGGGCTTTGTGGGGTGCGTCAGGAGCTGGGCCACCGAGGCTCGTTAGGGGCCGTCGCAGGGGACACCTCAGAGGGAATCAGGCCACACCAGGAGGGGAGCCATGAACTCCTTACCCAGACCTGTGTGCCGGTCACTCCACCCATCTACTCATTTTGTCCTCTGCCTACTCACTGCATCCCTTCAGCCTCTGTCTACCCACGCATCCCTCCATCCCGCACTCATCTGGCTGCCCATCCCCCACCCGCTCATCCATCCATCTCTTCAGCCAGCCAGCCAGCCAGCCAGCCATCCAAGCAGCCATCCAGTCCTCCTACCATCGATGCATCAGTCAGCGTCTTACCGAGCGCCTCCCGTGTGCTGGTTTTATGCGTTCGTACATACTCCCGTCCTCTCATTACCTATCTATCTACCCACTCATCTAACTACCCACTCGTCTAACTATCCGTCTACTCATTCCACCCATTCATTCGAGGTTCTGCTGAGCGCCTACTGTGCGCCGCGCCGGATTTTATGACGAGAGCTAGGAGACCGCGGCGCTTCCATCCTAGCGATGGAGGCAGACGCGGAGCTGAGGAGCTCCTGGGAGCCTGTGACGACAGGCACGGGTTAGGAGAGGCTCTCGCTGGGGAAACGGATGCGATCTTGGGGGACAGGCCGAGGCCCTGAAGATTGGCGTTAGATGATGAAAAGGAGAGGACGGGAGAGAGAGCACCAGTGTTCCTGGTAAAGGGAGTAGAAAGTGCAAAGGCCCTGAGGCCCACCTGGAGCTAGGCAGCGCTCTCGGAGCTTCCTCTAAGCACAGCAGGGCAGGGGAGAGAGAGAGAGAGAGAGAGAGAGAGAGAGAGAGAGAGAGAGAGAGAGAGAGAGAGAGAGAGAGAGAGAGAGAGAACACAGCCTTTATTGGAGTCCCGTGGGCTCTGTGTTGCTGTCACTGCTCTCCAAGCCCTGGCGTTGGGTTGAGTGAGGACGAGCAGCCAGGGACCCTGGCATCCAGGTGAGACGGGGGGGCCTCTGGGACCAGCCAGGTGGGGACGAGCTGGAGGAAGGTAGTATCTGTCTCTCCTGGCCAGCTCAGCCTGAGGTCCCCGGATTCTCACACACATTCAGCCAGGCGGGCTGGGCGCCTGGGGAAGTACCCGGCGGCTCCCCAAAGCTCCTTGGTGCTTGGTGTGGGGGTCTGAGCGGGGCTCTGAGTGCGCGGTGGGGGTGGGGGGGGGATGACGGCCTCCTCTGGGCTCCAAAGAGCGGCAGAGGCCGGCACCGGGGGACGGCGATGGGAGCTGCCAGCAGGCCGAGGACGGAGGCCACGGTTAACTGCGGCACGAGCCACGTGCTCTCCGCAAGGGAGGCACGGGGCTGGCTTCCTTGGGCGTGAGGTTTCCGTTTGTCTTTCTGTTCTCCTGCCATCGATGTAGGATTCCTGCCGTAAGTTTGCCTCGGGGTGCAACATGGTTGCCACAACCCCCACCACACTTTCCAGAGAGTAAGCAAGAGGATGGGGAACAGGGCACAGACAAGCTGTCTGGTCTTTCTGAAGGGGCTCTTCCGCGGCCACAGCGCACGTCCATTTGTATTTTATTGAGTACTCCCGGGCTGCAGAGATGCCTGAGGAACTGAGTCTTGCAGTGGGATGTCCTGCATCGCAGACCTCGGGCTCTTGAAAAGGGAGAACGGCGGAAGGAAGCGGTGGTCTCTTCCCGGCGCCTCCCATTTTGCTAGATCGCTGCTCTTGCCCCGTGTCAGGACCGGCGTGGCCGCGGCCGCCTGTGCGGGCCTCGCCCGGGCATGGGGACGGAGAGCTGGGAGTGAGTGGCGAGGCCAGCGGCCGGCCTGGGCCCCATGCACCGCTGGGACTGGCTGCGGGCTGCTCCCCTCCCAGCCCCCGCCAGAGCCCAGGACGTGACCTTGTCCTGCCTGGCTCTCCCTACGCCCCGGAGCTCAGCTCCCATTTAGCGGCGGTCGATTCGGGGGAGGGAGGCCGCTCGGACGTGCCCCGCGCTCTCGGGGTCGATGGGCGGGCGGGTCCCGGCTGGCCATCCTGGCTAGGGACAGGCAGCCTAGCCCCGGAGGGACCGGGGGGGTGGACTCGGCATGGCCCTGGCGCGGCTGAGGACGAGGCTTGCGGGGGCCGACTCCCAGCCCGCCGGCCCCAGGCCGGGCGGCCGGCGCTCCCCCAAGCCCAGCCCGGAAGCACGTCCGAGGGAGGGCCATCGAGGCGGCCGCGCTCGGGGCTCCAGCGCGCCCTGGGCGGCAGGGCCCAGCCAGGAGAGAGCACCAACATCGCCCGGCCCGCCGCCCCCTGGGGAGCCCCCAAACATGGGTGGCAGGGTTGTGGCCGGCCCACTTGAGCGCCTGGGCCTCTGGCAGGAAGCCAGGCTGCCGTTCTCCAGGTTCCTGGACGAGGTCACCGTGAGGGTGCTGGACCCCCAAACCTTGGAGGGCTTCAAGGGCTCCAGAGGCTGCAGCCCAGAGCCCTCTCCAGGGGTGCCTCTGGCCGGAGCCCCCACAGAGGACCGGGCTGGGGGCCCCCAGGGTCTACTGAGCCCTACAGGAGAGGCTACGGGTGGCGGGGCCTCGGACGCCGGGGTGTGTTGGGGGAGCAGCAGACTGGAAAGCCAAGCCTCCTCCTCCAGCGAGCGCCAGGTGAGTTGGCCCCAGCCTGAGCCCGCCGGGCCCCTCTGGGCTCCCTCCCCAGCACGCCGCCGCGGGGCCGTCTCTAAGGTGGGGGCCCCGGCTTTCGGTGGGCGCTCAGCGGCTGACTCGCCGGAGCGAGTGGACAGGAGTCAGCAACAACGGCAATAATGATCCTAGTAACGGTACCCCCTCGCGGGCCCGGCCCCGCCACTGGCATCGCCGGCTAAGCCCAGGACTCTTTGTCCCCTGGGGCCAAGGAGGGGTCCCCCACGGGGCTGAGCACAGTGCCCCTGCCCCGAGGCGAGCAGGATGGGGCTGGCACCCCAGGGTGGCTGGCTGCGGGGCCGGCCCGGCCGTGTGTGTGCGCTTTGGGGCTCGGAGCCCCTGTTCTAGGCCTCGGTGCTGTGCTCCTGTGTCTCGGGACACTGAGGCACACCGCAGTCGGGGGGGTGCCCAGGAGGTGACCCATCAGCTCTGTGTGGCAAAGCCCCGGGGTGCTCTGCCTCTTAGAGCACCACCCCTAGCTCCTGCCGGGGGGGGGGGTGGGGGGATCTGCCAGCTGCTGAGCGTAGACCCATCCTCCGCGGCTCGTTCCCCACCCTCCTCCAGCCTCAGTTTCCCAGCGGTAGAGAGGCAGCCGTGGTCACGCGGGTCCGGACGCCAGCATCCCCCAGCCTGAGCCCGGCTCCGCTCTTCGCCGCGCCCCGCGGACCCCCCTGGGCACTTGCCAGATCATCCGAATTTTTCAGTAGAAGCCAAAAATATGGATTTTAAAATGTAAATCCTCCTGATTTTAAACGTTGACTCAAATGTTCAAAAGGAAAAAAAAAAATCCCCCGCGCCGGCCACAGGCAGCGCTGGCGGCAGGGTTAGCTCAGGGGGGCCGTGTCCGGTCGCCGCCGCTGGGCACTGGGGGAGCCCCGGCCGGCCCCCGGGGGGTGGGGAGGACAGAGCCCCAGGGAGCACCCGCTTGGAGTCTGGGGACTGCTCCAAGGTGGGGTCTGTGCCCAGGTTCCAAGCGGCTGGCCACCTTGAGCGAGGGCCCTGCCCCCGGGGAGCCCCACGGCGGGAGGGGACCCCCGAGAGATGCCCCGGGGAGCCCAGGCCGCCGCTGGTGACCTCGTGAGACCCAAGGAGCCTCCTCCCCCTCCCTCCTCCTCCTCCCCCCCTCGTCTGCTCCTCCCCAGCCACCCCCCCCCGCCATGGCCCTGCCCTCTCCTGTCCCTGAGGCAGCGTCCCCAGCCTGTCCTGTGGTTTCTGCAGCCTCCCCCCCTCCCCCCGTCACGAGCCGGCAGGAGCACGCCAGAGCTGACCACGCCGCCCGTGCCGGCCCGCCCCCTCGGGCCCCCGTCCAGCCCCCCTCCCCAGGCCACGCCGCACCGGCCGGGGGCCTTCGCGCCTCCCGACCCCCTCCTGGTCACCACAGCCTTGCGGGTGCAGGAGCCGCCGTGGGCCCCCTCGGGGGTCCCTCCTACCACCCCCAACCCCTCCCAGGCCTGCACGGTGCCATCCTCACCCCCGACCCCCCCATCCCTCTCCCTGCACTTTCCCTGTGGGGCGCAGGGAGGTGAGCGTGGACTTGGCGGTGGAGGGCAGGGCAGCTCACGCGTGTCTGTGCACCCGCCCTCCCCCCCCCCCCCCCGCCAGAGGCTCCCGCGCCGGGCACGCAGCCAGTGTTTGTTGAATGAATGTGGGAAAGGCAGGGCGCAATAGAAAACAGCTTGGAAAGGAGTCCTCCCCGCGCCAGTGAGTAACTCGGGCTGCAGCCCGCCAGCCCCTCCCCGGGGCCGGCAGGGCCTCGCACACAGCCACCTGCTGCTCACGTGGCCTTCCAGAACCTTCCCTCCCCGTCGGAGCTCTGAGGGGTGGTGAGCCTTGGCGGAGGTCACGCGGCCCCGTGGGGGGCTCTGTCCGGCCTCCGGGCCTCCGACCCCAGGCCTCCAGCCGCTGCTCCCTCCGCTGGGATGGGCCCGGGGAGCCGAGGAGCCTGCGGCGGGCGGGCGGGCGGGCGGGCGTGAGGAGGCCCAGGGCCGGGCCCTGGTTTGGAGTTGGACTGGCTCAGGTTCCAGGGCAGGTCCCGAGCCCCGGCCGGTGCCTGGCCCTCTCTCCTCCTCCTGGTGCTGGGGAGGCATCATGGCTGTACGGGGTGGGGGGGTTGTGTCTTAAGTACACCTGCGCGTGCGTGCGGCCCCTGTCAGCAGTGCTGGGAGCTGCCCTCGCCACCCCCCCCCCCAATCAGGGGTGTCGCTTACACTTTGCATAGATGGCCACTGAAGGAAGGTACCGTCTGTGCAGACTCTGGAACGGAACATACCAGAAGGAAGGAGGAGGGGCCAAGTCCCTGAGGCGGGCCGGCGCTGGGGGCCGCGGGGGGGCAGGTGGCAGGTGGCTGGCCCCTCGGGGAGGCCCGGCTGTCCCCGCAGCTCCTGCGGTAGCTTAGGGGAGCACCCACTGTGCGCAAGCCGCCGCGCCCAGGGGCCCCGGGAGACGTGGCGACCCCGGGGCCCTCTGGGGCCTCTGGATCCGCACCAGGGCCGTGCATGGGGTTTCGGGGCTCAGCTGGCCCAGAGCTCGCGGGGAGACACGGAGGCCGGTGGCTCGGGAGAGGCCACGGGCGCGGGGGGCTCAGTGCACCTCTGTGGCGATGCAGAGCGGCTGGAGTTCAGAGGCCCCGGGAGCCCCGGGCAGTGTGGCCAGCGGACGGGGCAATGGCGGGGGTCGCTGGGCTGGGCCTCCGGAGTCCGGGACGGGCACAGCGGGGACTGTGGGCGTCCAGCGGGGCCGTGCCCAGGGGCAGGACTGAACTGGAGATGGGAGAGGGCCTGGTTCCTACTGTGTCACCAGATCTGGGCTCCTGTCCCTCCCCCGACACCCCCCTCCCCCAGGCTCCTCATCTCGAGGTCCCCACTTTGGACCAGGCCTCCAGGGCCGGAGTCAGCCTTTACTGTGCATGGGGGAGAAGGGGACTGCAGTCCCAGCACTCGGCTGGCTGAGGCAGGAGGATCGTAGGTTCTAGGCCAGCCTTAGCCATGAAGGGAGACCCCGCCTCCCAAAGGAACGGGGGGGGGGGGCCCTTGCAGGACCGTTCCCCAGTGCTGTGGTTGGAGAGTGGCAAAGCCACGGCTTGAACCTGGAGCTTGGTCACTTCCACCAGCAGGGAAGGAGGGCTCGGCGCGGAACTGCGGGAGCCTCAGCCTGCCTGTGGCCGCCGGGAGCGGCGCAGGGCCCCGCAGAGCCCCACCCGCGGCCGCGGCTCCGCCCCCACGCCCCGCCCGGCCTCCCCAGCCCCCATCCGGTGAGACTGGGTGAGCGGCCTCCCCTGGAGGCCCTGCGGGGTCTGCTCGCAGGTCACCGGACAGGCCCCGGGCCACCCGAGGACTGGAGGGCTCCGTGAAGGACGCAGGCAGGTGCCGGGGGCCCCCGACAGCAGAGTGCAGGTCACCAAGGCGGCCTGCGTCTCCCGGCCTGCCCAGCCCCCCACCCTGGCCCCCGGGGCCTCCATTTCAAGTCCCTTCAGGGGGGCAGGGGGGCAGGGGAGCCCCCCGAAGGTCCTTCCCGAAGAGCTAAAACATCCCGTGTAAATAATTAATGCCCGCTTTTTAAAATTAAATTTTAATGCTTTCTTATTAATTCTAGACAAGCGCCCTGACAGGTCATTCCTTCCCCGTGGGTGACGGAGGCCACGCGGCCTGTGGGTGGAAAAGGCCTCCCAGGAGCCGGAGTCCAGGCGAAGCCCGTGCGTCCTCTCGGAGGAAGAGGGGGAGAAGGCCCCCCCTCAGCTGGTGCAGGGCAGCAGGGGGGTGCGGGGCAGGCCGCCGGAGGGTGCTGCGGGCCCCGGCTCCGCCGTCACCCCGCCGGCCGGGCTGACACTGGACTCCCAGGATTGGGGTGGAGGTGTTTCTCCACCACGCAGAGCCGAGCCCCGGGGAGCCCCGGGGAGCAGGGCTCGCCGCCGCCTCTCGCCTTCTCCTCCCGGGGGGCAGACCTTAGCCCCGAGCTACCCGCCGGCGTGGGGAGCGGCGGGCGGACGCCTGGGGGTGGGGGGTGGGGGGGAGCCTGGCTCAGCCCTGACCCTCCGAATGGACGGCTCCTCCCACCCCGCGCTGGCTCGTCGTAGGAGGGCAGGTCTGCTGGGTGCCGGGGTGTCCTGGGGAGACCTCGGGGCTCCTGCCCAGGAACTCACAGCCAGCCGAGGAAGAGGCCGAAGCCGCCGCCGGGGCGCCCGTGCCGGGGAGCCAGGCCGGCACCGCCCGTGCTTATTGAGCGCCTGCTGTATGCTGGGACCCGGTGCCGAGGGCGCAGTGATGGGGACCGCGCAAGGTGGGCCTGGGGAAGCGGGGGGGACGTGTCGCCCCGGGGGCAAAGTCTTCCTGCCGAACTCGGGTCTTGGAGGAGGAGAGCTCGCGGAAGGGGCTCTGGTTCGGGGTCTTTGGACAACTTTTAAAGTGTTCTTGGAGCAGACCCGGCACGCGAGCGCCTCGGGGGCCCCCGACCCCCCGGGGGTTCTCGCCCACCCCGGCCCCTCGGCGGCCGCCGGGGCCCAAGGGCTGCAGCGCGCCCGGCCCAGCTTCCTCCCGCCTCCCCTCCCCCCCCCCCGCCCTCGGGCGAGGAAACTGAGGCCGGGGGAGCTGCGGGGAGGCCTGCTCGAGCCCCGGGGAAGTTGGTGGCCGAGCCCGTCCGAGGCCCCGGGGGCCGGGCTGCGCTGTCGCCCGGCGGGGCGGTGGGGGAGGCGGCGTGGGGCCCGGACCGAGCGGAGCGCGCTCCCGGCGGACGCGGCGGCGGCGCCTGGCGCGAGGGGCCGGGATGGGCAGTCATCAGTCTTCCCAGGTCTGTCGTGTGGTCCCTGGGCCCTGACCCCCGGGTCCCCTAGCGCGGGAAGACGGGAGAAGCGCGCCCCCCCGCCCCCGCCCCCAGCCTCCTCCGGGGCGCCGGAGAGCCCGCCGCGCGTCCCCTGCTCCGCGCAGGAAGTGCGATCCCGCCCGGGCCGCGGGCGCTCCCCGAGGCTCGCCGGCGCGCACAGGGTTAACGGCGGCGGGGGTCCCCGCCCCGCGCGCGGAGGGGCTGCGCGGGCCGGGGGGAAGGGTCTCCACGCCGCGCGGACGGTGTGCGCGAGCCCGGCAGGGAGCCCCACCGGCGGCGAGCCGCTCGGACGCGCACGGGTTAATCCCTCGGGCCCGGGAGGGGCGAGCCAGGCCCAGAACCCCAGAATCCGTGCAGCCGCGGGGTCCCAGACCGAGGAGTGCGGGGCTTCCGATGCCGTCGCTCTGGGATTGTGTGAGTGTCGCGTCCCCGGCCCCCGGCCCGGCCCCGGGCTCCCGGCTCAAACACTCTCCGACTTAAAGGTTCTGCGACTCGGGGCTCGGCGTCCTCCGGGAGGGAGCGCGGGGCAGGAGGGGTTAACGGGGGGCCACGGGGGCCTCGGGCCCCGAGAGTTAGCGGGGGGCCGGCCCGGCCCCCCCCTCCTCGGGGGGCGCAGCCGCGGCAGCGGGGGCCGCGGCGTCCCGGGTCCCCGGCCGGCCCCCCGCTCGCTCCGGGGGGGCGTAACTCGGTGCCGGGGCGCGCGGCGGCCCGGGCGGGCTCACCTGTTACTCGGCCGGGGCCCCGAAGCGCCCACCGAGTCACGGCCCGGGCTGCGGGCGGGGGGCGCGCGCGCGGCCGGGCTTCCCACGGACCGCGCCGCGCCAGGTGCCCCGCCGCCGCCGCGCCCTCGGTGCCCGCCGCGCCCGGCCCGGCCCCGCCCGGCGCCCCCGGAGCGCAGCCGCTGCCCGCTGACCCCTCGTTTGTTTCTCGCAGGCCTCTGCCGCAGACATGGAGAAACTCAGGTGAGTGGAGCGAGCGCGCGGGGGCCGCGGGGCCGGGACCGGGCGCGAGGGCGGGCGGGCGGGCGGGCGCCCCAGGCGCGGCCGGGGGCCCGGCCGCCGCGGGGTGGCCGGTGGGGTGCGGGTGTGGGTGCGTGTGGCGCTCGCGGAGACAATGGGGCGCCCCGCGGGGGGTCGCGGGCGCTGGGGCGGGGGCGCCCGGGGCGGGGGGGGGGCGGGCCGGGTCCTGGCCGTCCTCGGCGCCCCGCGGCGGACTCCCGCCCGCGCCCCGGACCCTCGGGGTCTCGCGCCCGGCGGCCGCGCGCGGGGCCCCGGGCCCCCCGGTGGATAGTTGCCTGCTCGCGAGCTGCTAAGTTTCCGCCCGGTGGGGGCGGGGGGCTGGCGGCCTCGCGGTGGCCACGTCTTGGAGCCATTTTGGGGGAACCCGCGACATGGGCCGGGGAGGCCCCGCGGCCTCCCCCCCCCCACCCCCGGGGGCGCACTTCCAGCCTCGGTGGGCCCCGCCGGGGTCGGGGCGCGCGGCGGGCTGGGGGGCAGCAGCCCATTTGAATATTCGCGACTTCCCCCGGCCGGCCTGACCCATACTTCGGGGACCCCCCCCCTTTGTGTTTTCCTTCCGGAGCCCGGCGGAGGCTGTGTGGGCAGCAGGCTGGGCCCTGGAGAATGGCTTCTAGCTCGGCTTTCTTGCCCTGGAGGGTCTCCGAGCCGCTCCCCCGCCCCCTCCAAGGCCAGGAGTGACTCTGTTCACAGCGACGACATCGCTGTGGGGAGCAGGCCACCTGTTCCCGAAGGGGCAGGGCCCAGCCCAGCCCAGGCCCGGCCCCTCCCCGACAGCCCGGGCCTTCCCGGCTGACCCTCAGATGCCCAGGTGGGCCGCAGAGAGGCCCTAGATTGCCCTCCTCTGGCCCCAGCGCTGGAGGCCATGGCACCTGGACCCCCGGGTCCTGGGCTGGGAGGAGGAGTCTCGCAGGTGGTAGACCTGGGCCCCCAAACCTGCCATCAGGCCCAGGCCCAACTTGTCCTCTGCAAGGTCCAGGCAGTGGGGAGGGTTGGGGGGGAGGGGGGCACCACACACCGGCCGGGGGTCCCTTGATGCTGTCCTGGGGGGGTCCGGGCAGTGTTGTTCCTCCTCCCTCCTCATTCACAGCGAGCACTGTGTAGCATCCATGGGACAGAGACCTGGCTATGGGGGGGGGGGTGGGGGGAACAGGTGGGCAGACCGGCTGCCTGGGCTGGGAGGGGAGGGAGGGGGCTGTGATCGAAGCCTGGGGTCCGAGCCTGCATTAGACCACGGGGCCTGGAATGGGGTGGGGGTCTTGCAGGGCTAGAACTCAGCCTAGCCTTCCGGGCCTGGAGGAGGCCCCGCCCTCCTCTGCCTCTGGCCCAGGGAGTTTTCTCCCAGCTGCCTGCAAGGCCTTTCCAGATCATTCCTTCCTGGCCTGTATGGAGCTCTGTGGGTTTCTGTCCTGCATTTAGGGCCCAGGGGGCTAAGGAAAGTCAGTCCCATGCCCTCTCATGGGGGTGGCACAGGGTTTGGGGGACCCTAGACCTCTCATCCCTGGCAAACTCCTACCCCTCCGAGCCTCAGTTTCCCCAGCTGTAAAATGGACCTTGCCCTCCCCCCGAGGGGCAGGCATGTTAGAAGATGGCTCTGAAGCATCTCCCCTGGGCTTGGTACGGTGCAGGAATCTCGAGAGAGCACCCCAGGGCCGTCCCCCGAGTGCCCGCCCTAGGCGAGGAAAGAGGCACCTGGTGCGTCCGCGTGGAGCGAGCCGGGCCCCGCCTCCCGCTGGCTCCGGCCGCCCGGCCCAGAGGATGCGCTTTCCGCACCGCGGGCCGGGCCGGGCGGCACCTGCGGGAGCTCCCAGCCTGCAGGTGCGGCCCCTCCCTTTCCTGGACCCCCTGCAGCTGGATCCGGGCCTGAAGGGTCCACTAAGTGTTTGTGACTGGGCAGCCGGTGTGTGGCCCTCGGTGGCCCCCTTCTGTGGGCAAGTATCCAGCTGGGGCCCCCCCGCCAGCCCCCTCTGCCCTGCCACGGTGGGGTGCGGGACAGGCTGCGAGTTGTCGAGGAAAGCCCACAGGACCGCTCCCAAGGGGGCTGGGGGACAGACTGCAGGGACCAGCCGAGGTGGGGAGTGGCGGGTTAGGCTCTCCCTCCGGAGAGCACGGGCACCCCCAAAGCAGAGCCGAGGGCTGCTTCCACCTCTGCCAGACCTGCCCCTGGCCCCGGAGGCGTGTGACTCCAAGGTGCCCCCAGGCTCTGAGCCAGCATCGACCCGCACACACACCCCCAGAACTCCCCCCCCCCAGACAGGCCCTCTGCCCCCTCACGCCTCGACCCTCCCCTGCGCTCTCCCTCCGTCCTGTCCTGGGAGCTGTTCCCCACCGGGCCCCTCAACTGGAGCTGCGCAAAGTCATGGTGACCACGCACAGGTGCCGATCAACTGTGGGTCAGCACCTAGGGGAGGACAAGCCCCCCCCCCACTGCCGGCCCCCTCAGCCCCTCCCACGCCCTCCAGGGGTCCCCCGATCCCGACTTGGCGGTGCTTGTTTCCCACCATCCCTGTGGATGAAGCCCGCTGCTCTCGCTCTGCCTGGTTTGGAGACTCGGCTCAGCGTTACCTGTCTGTGGGTTGGGGGGGGGGGTGTTCTACAGGTGCTGCTGAGTTGGCAGCAGGGCTTGGGGTACGCCTTTGGTCAGAGGTACTCCTTTAAGCCGGCAGCGCATCCTTGGATGGATGGGCTGTTCCAGCCTGGACAGGGCCACGCAAGTGCAGGCGGGGCGGGGCCTGAGAATACCCAGACACCCCGCCACCGGCTCTGCCCCGTGTGGGCGTGGGGCCCTGTGGTGCCCCTCTACCCACAGCCCCGACCGCCCCGCCCCACCCACACCGGCCTCCGCCGTGGTGCTGTCTGCATGCGCTCCCCCGCGTCTCTCTTCCTACGGGCTTGCCGGGACTCTTCTTGTTCTTGCTCGGAACGGTCCTGGGATGGACAGAACTTCCCCGGGAACGGGCCTGAAGCGTGTTGGATGTCCCTGCTTTTTACTCTGTGCTGAAAGCCTTTGAGCCTTCTCTCAGGAGCCCTCTGAGGTCAGGCAGCTCTCAGCCCTCGTCCACGTGAACTTGGTTGTGGTGCTTTGAGGCCGAGCGTTTCATTTCCAGTGGGTTCTCTCCCCCCGCCCCGTCCTTCATCGCACCCCTCCTTGTCGTGGTGCTGCTGGGGCCGGGCGCTCCCCTCCGTGCCTGGAAGTGGAGGGGGTCCCCAGGCTGGCTCTGGACACTGTCGGGGTGCATGCCATCCCGAAGCCTAGGTCCTTCCGCCCCTCCCCAACCCCTTGTGTTGTGCAGCAAGGGAACCTCCAGGCTGAGCCTGGCTGCCCCCCCTCTTCCCTCCTCTTCCCTCCCCCCCTCCTCCTTAGCCCTCAGTTGCTGCTGCTTTATTTGCTCCTTGATTATGTATTCGGCGTGTGTTTATTTATTTATCTCCACTGTTTACCAGAGGGCCTTGTAGGCACAGGGGTACAGCCAAACCATCTGGCTAGAGAGGGCAGAAACATGTCTAAAAGAAGGAAGCATCACAGTGACAAGTAGTGTCAGGGGACAGAAACAAGGAGGGCAGTGTTTGTGTGTGTGTGTGTGTGTGTGTGTGTGTGTATGTGTGTGTGTGTTGGGGAAGGGGGGGAGGATTCTGTTCAGCCAGCTTAGGGAGGCTGGAGGCTAGAGCCCCGGGCAGGGAGGGAGCAGCCAGTACAGTGTGGCAGGCTTTAATCCTAGCCACTTAAGGAGGCCGAGATTAGGAGGAGGATCACAGTTCAAAGCCAACCCCAGCATGAAGCTCAGGAGACCTCGTGTCAGTGCATAAAAAGCCGGCGGTGGTGGCAAGTGCCTGTCTTCCCAGCTAGACAGGAAGTATGAGGGTCCGGCCCGGGCACACACAGGAGGCCCTGGGAAAAGCCTGGGGTGAAACCACCACAGAAAGCACCGCAGATGCGGAGTTCCTGAAGGCAAAGATGGCGTCCCGCAGCCTGAGATGTGGGCGCTGGGACAGCGGTGGGTGGACACGTCCCTTCCTCAAGTCTGCCCTTCAAGGCCGTCTGCCCCATTTCCAGCCTGCTCCGACCCGAGCGAGTCCGGCGGGCTAGCAGTTCTCGCGGGAGCAAGCCCGACTCCCTCTCCCTGGCTGCTCCTTGGGGGCCGGGGTGCTGGAAAGGGATCTTCTCTAGGAGCCGTGTCCTCTGCCCCCTGCCCTGCCCCTCGGCCCGGCGGAGCCTTCCTAAAGGAGGTTAAATGGCGCCTACCTAATGGAAGACATGGGAAGGCTTGGTCTGATTCTCAGGCCTGCCCTGGCCGGCTGTGTAGCCTGGGGTAGTTCGTGGGGCCACTCCCCCCCCCCGCCCCCTCCCCGCCACCCTGCCTGTCCCGCGGAGCTCTATGGATCGAAGGCGTTGGTGGGAGCTGGGTGGGCAGGCCTGGCCCGGAGGGGCTGCCTTTGCCCCGCCAGGGCCCCGTCTCCCCACCCAAGGGGCAGGTGATATTTACCCCACTGTGGGCGGAGGGAAAGTGCGACGTCGGCCACAGCGAGGTGCAGCCTGAACCCCAGCAGCCCCAGCTCGGAGCCCCAAGGCCCCAAGGCCCATCCCCTGGGCATCTGTCCTGAGCCTTTGCAGCCGGGCAGCCCCTCTCGAGGCGCAGGTGTGGGCACCGGTGAGGTGGTGGGCGTCGGGGGGGGGGGTAGGCCAGGGCCACCCCCGCCCCCCACGGGTGCCGGCACGGGGCATCGGCAACGCCCTTCCTGAGCAAGGCGGGTCTGAGCCTGGGTGTCTGGCAGGAGGGGCCCGGGGGGGGGGTGGGGTGGCCACCCCGGAGGGGGTGGTGCTGGCCTCGCAGGACCTCAGCTGCCTGGCACGCGTCCACGGGACGGGACAGGAAGGTGGCCAGTGGGGAGGCCACAGGGGGCAGCAGGAGCAGATCCCGCGAGCCCAGAGGGACCCAGCAAGACCCCCGCACCGCAGCCCACGGGGCATCCTCGTGGCCTCTCCTGGGGCAGATGGGGGAAGGAGAGAGGCTCCCAGGGCCCCCGGGCCCAGCTTCTAGAAGGCGGTCACCGTGGACACAAGTGTCCCCTTGGGCTTCGGTTAGTAGCTGGATAACCTGAGGGGCCGCCTGGGCCTCGGCCGGGTGCCTTCCTCCACCTACTGGCCGATGCTGAGATTGACCACCGTCCCTGCCGTCTCTTCCTTCCACGCCAGCTCTCACCCTGGAGGCTGGCTTACACGCGTGCATGCGTGTGTGCGTGCACGCGTGTGTGCGCGCACGTGCCCACGCGCGTGTGTGAGCGACGTGTCAAAGCGTGCATTATGCGGTGGGGGTGAGCTCAGGCAGAGCAGCACCAGCCCGGCACCCAGGGATCCCAGCCAGGCTGCGTGTGTGGCTCAGGGCGGGGCCCGGCCCCCCCGCAGGTGCCCCGCAGCCCTGGCTAGCCTGAGGACCCCCAGAGGTGGACAACACAAGCCTCCTCCAGATCCGGTGAAGGCCTTTGCCCGCAGGTGTTTGTGATGGGGTCCCGGCGGGGGGGGGGGGTCAGCATGCTGGAATGCGGTCCTCCTTGCCTGCCCCTGGAGTGGGCACTGGGGGTTCAGGGGGGAGCCCTGTAGGGGCCTGTGTAGCCCTCCCAGGCAGACTGAAGGTGGGTACAGATGGACCCACCCTCCAGGCAGCACCCCCCCACCAAGTGGGGGGTCCAAAGCTCCAGGCTGGAGGATATGCCCCCGTAGTTTCACCATGGGACTCTCCCTGCCCCTCCCAGCCCAGGGACAGCCCGCCCCCCCATCCCCGCCCCCACGTGCTTGCTTGTCCTTTCTACCACTAGGCAGGCAGGGTGGGTACAGGAACGGGACGGAGACCAAGGTCCTGGGAAGTCCTGCATAGCTCCCGACCCCACGCAAGGCCGGAGGCCTCCCCGGAGAGGGCGGCCGGGCCAGAGCGCAGAGAGGGGGACCTGCCGCGCAGGACGGGCAGCGAGGGGCCCCGACACGCCGGTTCTGCCCAAAGGCTCCCCGTGGCTCCCAGCACACGGCCTTCTCTCAACAGACGCAGGGCGGGGGGGGGGATCTTCCTCCTCACCTCTGCACCCCAGAGGTCCCCCCCACGGGAGGGGACTGCAGGGCAGGCGTGGCCCCGGGTGGTGGGGGCGGGACCAGAGCAGATGTGAAGCTCACCTCCTCTCTGCCACCCCCTGCCGTGGCCCAGGGCAGTACTGTGACTGTCCCCCTCCCTCCCCAGACACACCCTCACCCAGCCACCTGTGCCTCGCACACCCTTGCCCTGGGGGGCCGCTGCACGGAGCCAGGTGGCCCCGGGGACACGGCAGGCCCCCTCCACGCAGGCCCGTGGGCACAGGGACTGGAAGGAGAAGCTGGGCCTTGGGTCCGCGGACAGCGAGGGGTGGAGGGTTGTGGCTAGCGGCAGGGATGGTCTCGGCGGGGCTCAGGATGAGCCTTCGGCTGGGGAGGCTGGAGTCGGGGGACGGGGCGGGGGGGAGAGTGGAGCAAGCTGGGGTGCAGCCCCCCCCCCCCGGTGCTGGGTGGGAAGGAGCAAGATCCTGGCAGAGGGGACACAGGGACAAAGTCACCAAGATGAGAAAGTGCCTGCAGCCCGAGAAGAATGACAAGCAATTTGGTGTCGCTGGACCATGACCGTCGGGCGGGCGCAGGCTCGCAGGGCTTCCCGCCCTTGGCCGGCCGCGGACGGCGACGAGGGAGCCCAGCCCCGCCCGTGGCCGCGAGGTCCCGCCGGCAGCGGCCGCCCAGCAGACCTGGGGATGATTCTGCAGGTCAGGTGGCCCCCATGGCCTAGCGGGGTGAGTGGTCCCTCCGCCAGCGGGGGGCCCAGGCAGCACGGTGACGTCTACAGGTGGAGGTGAGGGCCGCCCTCCGGGGACTCGGGGAGTCAGCCGCACTGGTCCAGGCCCTTCCAGCAGCAAAGGAGGAAGAGGGTCCCAGCTACCAGCGTGGGGGGGGAGGGGGGGTCCCAGGGAGTTCCGGTGGGGCCATGGCTGCAGGCCACCGGGCAGCGCCGACGCCCGTCCCTTCTCTCCCAGGGGAGCCCCCGTTGCCGGGCGCCCCGCTCCTCCCCCGGGACTCATCGGCCGTGTGGTCACACCGCCCCGGGGCCCCCCCTTCTCACCTCTCTAGGGCAGGCGTCCCCCGTGCCGCCTCCCGAGCAGGGGGGTGACGGATGGCTGTGCGCGCGCAGTCGGATCCTCAGCCCTTCCCCGCGCCCGGCCGCCCCCGACGCCAGTGCAAACGCGGGGGGTGGGGGTGGGGGGGCTGGGGGGGGAGGTGCTGACATGTGATCCTTAGTAATTTTGTGTCCAGATTTCTCATCTGTAGAAAACATGACAAATCCAGACACATACGAAAGCGTTTTCGATGACCCGGACTGGCACCCCGAGCATGGCGAGCGGGCGTTCGTGTCCCCGCCCGTGCCCGTGGCCGCCGCTGGGGGGGGGGGACCGCGAGTGAGCTCTCGCTCTCGGCCCGCGCGCAAAGCGTCTTTGAAGTGCTGCTTTCTGGGCCGTCGGGGGGCCCAGGCCAGCAAGGCCGCCATAGAGCTCACAAGTCCCCAAGTGTCCCCACAAACCCATCCGCCGGGGCCCCGAAAGACCTCAGGATGCCGAAGGCCACGCGACGCAGGCCGGGCTCCCCCGGGGGGCGGAGGGGCCCCGTCGCCTCCAGCAGGGCGGCGCCACCGCACCGCTGGGCCACACCCGTGCCCGTCCTTCTACGTGGCCACAGGAAGATGAGGCTGAGCAGGGTCCCAGGCGGGGTGGAGGGGGACCCGCGCCCCTCGCCCACGCCAGGCTCCACAAGCCGGATGCCCCCTAAGCCCTGTCCAGCCAGCGCGGCTGCCCGGCGGCTCTTCCACCGCCCCCGGCGTCTGCCCCTCACCCAGGTGGTCCAGGTCCTTTCCGGCTCTCCTGCTGTCAGCCATGGCTCTGGCTGGGCTCCCCGTGGGGGGCCCAGTGTGGCCCCCGTCCTGTCCCCCACCTATTCTGAGTGACTCTGTCCTCTTCGCCCACAGGCTGCGAGGCCCCTGGGTGCCCTCGTGCCCCGGGCGGCCCCCAGTCCTGCAGGGCCGCCTGGCCAGGCCCTCCCCCCCCCCCCCCGCTCTGGGACAGGTAACACACCTGTGTCTCTCTCTTTCGCCCCCACTCCCCGCTGTCTGTTCCTCTGTCCCCCGACACCTCTCCCTTAGCTGCAGCCAGCTCCCTCTGACAGACGAGGAAGAGTTTTCCTGGCTGGCCACACAGTGTCCCCACAACGGGCCCCCCGCCTTGGGGTCCCGGCGGGAAGAGCCCCAGCACACTGTCCAAGGCCGCAGGGACCCCACCGGCGGCCCTCAGGCACGGGTGCGTCTGTGAAGGGGTCTGTCACGGCGTCTGTTGAGGGGCCATTTCCAGACACCCAGGACCCCCGCCCAGACCGGGTCCTCACCCCCACGGACGCCCCGGGCCTTCCATGTTCTCCCAGATTCCCAGGGGCCTGGCGACCCCCATGTCCCCACGGTGGCACCTCCCACAGCCTCCTTTAGAGCAAGGACCAGTGGCACAGTTGGGAAACTGAGGCTGAAGCTGGACAGAGCACAGATCCGTGCCCCGGGAGGGCGTGGGGCGGGACCGGTGACACCCCTGAACCGAGCCCGGGGGGCCTCCTGTCCAGAGCTCCGCGCAAAGCGGGGTCTGTGTTGGGGGACGGAGTGTGGGCTCACCGGCCCCGCCCGGGGGCAGCTGGGCACGAGCGGGTGAGCAAAGCCCCAGAGCGGCCAAGCCCAGGTGAGGAGGAGCTCGGGCCTCCGCGTGTGGCCAGGGAGATGCGGGTTCAAGCCAGGCCTCGGAGAGCAGCCGGAGCAAGGCCTGCAGTGGGAGCCGCTGCGAGGGGGGGCGGAGGACGCGCGGGGCGAGCGGGCCAGGGCACAGGCCAGGCCCCTGGAGCCCCCGACACAGCGGGCACGGTGAGGAAGGGTGCAGCCCCTCGGGGCAGGGTCAGCGGGCCACAGCCTCCCTCCATGGCAGTGGCGCCCCTGGGGGGGGCCTAGCTCTGCCCTGACCCCCCACAGAGGGCTGTAAGTCCAGGAGCACAGGAAGTGTGGCAGAGGAGGGCGGGGGAGGCTGGCACCTGCTCCATCCTGCCGGGAAGGCAGTGGACAGGGGAGCGAGGGGACGAGGGAGGAATGCCTGTGCAAAGTGGGGCTCAGACAGGGGCAGGGCTGGGTGCACAGGCCCAGTGAGCTGGGGGGACAGCCTCAGAAGGGCGGGGGCGAGGGTGAGCAGGCAGGCCAGAGGTGCCCGGCATCGGCAGATGGACAGGGCCCGCGCCTCTTCCCGCGGGCCTCACCTGCGTCCTCCGGGAGCTGCTGCTCCCACCAGCACTGCCGGCCCAGGGAGCCTGGGGTGCTGCGGGCTCCCCGGGGGCCTGACGCCCAGCCGGGGAGACCTGAGCAGCGGGGGGCTGTCAGCAGCCTGGGAGGCAGGGCCCGAGGGAGCAGAATGTAGGTGAGGCTGGGCCGGGCACCGGGGGAGCGCCTGGCAGCTGGGCCTGTGTAGGCAGTGTAGGGCGTCTTGCCTGGGGCTTCCCTGTTACTCCACATATCTGATTTGGGGGGGCTGACTCCTGAGAGGACGTGCCCCGCCTTTCCCCGAGGTTCTTGAAAACATAAGCAAATCTTTTTATTTTTATTTACTTTAAAAAATATAGTCCTGGGCAGCAATCCAAGACGGCTTAGCGGAGGTTTGCGGGGTGCGGTGCGGGTGATAACACACGGGGTTTGCTCTCAGGCCTGGAACTGGGGACCCCTCGTATGGGGGGAGGGAGCCAGCACTGCATACTCAAATCGGGGGGTGAGGGGGTCCTACAACAGACCCACTAGAAATTTCCTCTGCACGTGCCCTGCACACACAGGGACCAACATTACCTCAAGTGACTGCAGGGGCTCAGAAGGCAAGGATGGAGGGCACAGCGTTGCTGGGGAGCCCCAGAGCCCCTTCTGGGTTTCCTAACGCCCTGCTCCAGGAAGGGGTCCTGAGCAGGTGGATCCCCCCCCCCATCACTGTAACCTTCTAGGTCCAGACAGGTGACATCGCGTTCTGGGCGTTCTGGGGCCACACAGCTAATGGGGGATGGGAGATCTGGTTTGGGGCACGGCACCCTGACACTGAGGAGGGGAGCGGCAGCAGGTCACGGTGGCATGCAGGAGTGAGGTGGGGGGGTCGGCCCCACGTGATGGAGGTCGAGGGGGTCGGCGTCTCCCAAGGGAGCACGGGGATTTCCCTGTGGGATGTCGTAGGAGGCTGCGCCCGGGTGGGGTGGGGGGCTGACCCCCTGGGGGCGCAGTGCCGCCGCTGGGAGGAGGGGTGCGCGCGCGTGCGTGCGTCGTGCGCGTGTGTGCGCACTCGGCCCGGTGCCCCTTGCGCCGTCCCCCGCCCCTCCGCACGGGCCTCAGTTTCCCCCCGCTCAGCGCCGCGGCCCGGCCCGCCGCCGCCGCGTGTCGTTGCAGCGCGCTGCAAGAGCAGAAGGGCGAGCTGCGCAAGCGGCTGTCCTACACCACGCACAAGCTGGAGAAGCTGGAGACCGAGTTCGACTCCACGCGCCACTACCTGGAGATCGAGCTGCGGCGGGCGCAGGAGGAGCTGGAGAAGGTCACGGAGAAGCTGCGCCGGTGAGGGGCGGGGCCCGGCGGGGGGCGGGGCCCGGCGGGGGCGGGGCCCGGCGGGGGCGGGGCCTAGCGGACGGCCCAGGGATGGCCGCAGGCAGAAGAACCTAGTCAGACCCAGCTCTGTGCCCCGCATTTGCGCTCTCATTTGCGGCGTGGCCACCTCTAGAACCCCACCTTGTCTGCCAGGGTTCTCCACACACACACACACATTCACACTCACACTCACTGTCCTGGCTCCTGATGGGGAAAAGGATGCCTAAGTCCAGCAACGGCCCCCAAGCTAAGCAGCCTCATACAAGTATTGAGGGAGGTGGATCAGAGTCTCTTCAAAACCAAATTTTTCTAGAAAGTTTTTTTCCCTGCCTATTACAGAAGACCTCCCTCCCCCCTCCCCCCAACCATTACACTCTTGTCTTAAAAAGAAAGGCTGTGGGTTTCCTTTCCTTTAAGTATGTAGGTTTGTGGGGAGGGAGGCCCCTCCCCGTCCCTGCTGAGCGGCCCCATTCCGCTGGTTCTGGGGATGTCACCACCGAGCCGCGTGGTCAGGCCTTGGTGAAGGTTTCCAGCCTATCTTCCAGATGGGCCCATACTGGAGCCCTGGTCGACCATCTCGTTGACACTGTGGGACACCGAGTGGCTTGAAGGCGGGCGGGCGTGGTCACAGCCCCTCTTCCGGATGACAAGCCTCCCCTCTGGGCGGCGTTGCTTCCGGGAAGCTGGGGGGGAGGGGAGGAAGGGCAGGACAACCCCAGCCAGCGTTAAGCAGGCCTGGAGCACACCGCTGCTCGACGGGGGGGCGAGGGCTGGGGCGCCAACTCAGGAGGTCGTGAGCGCCGTGGGGAGGTCCAGCTAGGCACTGTGTCACCCCGCGGCCTCCTGCTGCAGGATCCAGAGCAACTACATGGCGCTGCAGAGGATCAACCAGGAGCTGGAGGACAAGCTGTACCGCATGGTGAGGCCGCCCCCATGCCACCCTCCACCCAGCCCGCCATCCCTGAGCCCGGAGCCCTCGAGGCTCGTGGGGAGGAGATGGTCCAGACGCCCTCCCATGCCCATAACTGCAGGGTGCTTAGCTGAGCATGGAGTGCTCCTAGAGCAGGGAGGACATGACGTCCAGGGTGGGCTGGCAGCAGGGACAAGCACCTCGGCCTGTAGACCAGTGAGCCGGGCAGTAGGACGGAGGATCTGCCCCAAGGGGGGGAGCTGGGCGCAGCCTGCTAGCCAAGGCCTGGTTCGGAGAGGGCGGGTCCCGAGTACAGCCCTGAGGAGCCCAGGGCCTGCTCCAGCCCGAACCCCACCTCACAACGCCTCTGGGGTACAGCATGTCTCTGTAGAAACCTGGCAGGATAGGCGATAGGTTGCGCATCACAGTGGGGAAGGACGGGTGCCGGGTGCGAGAATCTCCCTTCCGTTCCGCAAGGAGCGCCCCTCTCCCTCCAGTGAAGTGGCAGGCTTGCTGTGCATCTGAAGGGCAGACGTGGCTGGTTAGTGCCTGCCTGTCATTGAGAGGATGCAGGCAGGCTGAAGCACTGAGCCTGGCACTTCCTGGGACCTTTTTATTTCCCAGCCTCAGTTTCCCAATCTATCAGGTGAGAGGCATAGCTCCAGACTCCGGAGGCGGGCATCGTTAGCCGTGTGTTGCCAGGGAGAACTAAAGTTGGGAGGACGGGCTGTGATTGGCCTAAGGACCTGCAGCCTCGTCCATAGTGGGACTAGATTTGAACCCAGAGCAGTCTCCATGCCCTTCTCCGTGCACTCTGTGCTACTGGGCACACAGGGCCTAAGTTAACCACTGGGCTTGAGCACCCCACTTGAGGCTGGCCTTCTAAGAGCTGACCACTGGCCACTCCTCCTGTCCCCGTGGCCCAGGGCCAGCACTATGAGGAAGAGAAGCGTGCGCTGAGCCATGAGATCGTCGCTCTCAACAGCCACCTGCTGGAGGCCAAGGTGACCATCGACAAGCTGTCGGAGGACAACGTGAGTGCTGCCGGCATTTGTCCCGAGAGCGGCGCGGGCGCTGATGGGGGCTTCCGGAAGCACGGGCAGGCAGGGCTGCTCTGAGTAGGTCAGCGCAGATAGCTGGGCAGATGGAGGCTTAAAGGAATGCCAGGGCAGCTGGGGCAGGACACGCGGCTTCCTCCCCCGAGTCCAGAGCGTCTGAGGAATGAGGTACCTGGGAAAGACAGTTGGGGAACGCAAGGCCCATTGCCTGGCCCCAGGCCGGGGGGGAGGGGGCTAGCCACTGGGAATGCCCGCCTCTGCCCCCCCGCACACTGTGCATTCGTCAGTGAGCATCTGCACCGTGCCAGATCCTGCTCTGCTCAGAGATTAGGGTGTGAACAACACACACACACACACACACGGCCCAGGAAAGCCCAGCCGGGAGCAGCCTCGGGAGCTGCGGGCTGCAGAGCCTCACTAGAAGTCTCCAGAAGCGATAGTCCTGGCCAGGATCTGAAGGGAGTGCGGAGCCGGCCATGCGGACATCGGGGGTGTAGACTTCTTCCCAGGCCGACGTCACCAAGGTTCTCCCTTGGAGGAGAGCAAAGGCAGAGAAAGTCCTGGGTTTTGAGGCCATGTGGTCTGGGCTCCTGTCAGGAATCCAGGCTCTCCTGGGAGGCAACACAGGGCGCCCCGGGGGCTCTGCACAGAGGGTAAGGTGACTGCGCTTCCGCCTTCCTTCCTGGCAGAGGACAGGTAGGGGACAAGTGCAGGGGTGGCACGGCCGGGGTCGGGTACCCCGTGGAGGCATCGGGGGTCAGGGGGCTGGGAACCCGGGTTCCATCTGCTGCGCAGGCTCCAGTGGGAGGCAGGTGGAGGCGGCTGGGGGGGCGTGTGGGCAGCCTGGCGTGAGCTCGGGGTGCTGTGCCGGGCTGGCCAGGTCCGTGGAGCGGCCCCGCAGGTCGCCCGTGAGCTAGCCAGAGCCGGGGCGCGGACCCCGGGCTGGGGAGGCAGCAGGGGAGGCCCAGCCTAGGCACATGCAACAGAGATTTCCAAAGGCACAAGTGACCCCGCGTCCTACTGTTTGCATCTGTTTTTAGCTCAGGAAACTGAGCCGGTCCCCGCCTGCACCTGGGTTCACGCGCCCATCCCGACCCCAGCCCGGCCCCGCCGCGGTCTCTGAGAAGCACGTGCGGCACGGCAAGCCTGAGACAAGGGTGGCAGAGATGGCACGTGCCTCAGTAGTGCCTGGCAGTGCCACCCTTTGGAGACGCTCTCGGAGGCTGAGGGGCAGGGAGCCAAGGCCCGGTGGACAGGCCGGGGGCCCCCGGGGCGTGGCCTGGGCGGAGCAGGGCCGCCTGGCCCGGCCCCTCCACACAGCAGCACAGGTTCTCTGGGGTCTGACGGCGGAGCGCAGAGAGGGAAGGGCCTGGAGCCGGCCCTCGTCTCACCAACCGCACAGCTGGCTCTGCCCAGCCCTTGGGACTTCCCACAGGCCCCTGGGCGCTGGCCAGGGCCGAGCTGTGCCCAACGCCCTCTCTTGTCTTCTAGGAGCTCTATAGGAAGGACTGCAATCTAGCGGCCCAGCTGCTGCAGTGCAGCCAGACCTACGGCAGGGTCCATAAGGTGTCCGAGGTAACGTGACCCCGCCCCTCAGCCAGGCCCACCCAGTCCCAGGACCACTCTGGGCTCCTCTTGGGCCGGCCCCACCCTGAGGCCACTCCCCACCCTTGAGGAGGAAGAAGCTGGGTGAGACAGCCCCCTCCCCCCTCACCCACCCGTGGGTCCTGGCCCTTCTGATGGCGACAGCTCCAAGCCCCCCATGTCCCTAGAGTGCCCTGGGCCTCTTTCCTCCAGCTTCCTGCGGGGGCTGCCCCTTGTCCTGGGTAAGGCATGGCAAAGAGACCCCTGTCACCTGACAGCAGCCCTCCCTGTGGTAGGGGCAGAAATAGTCCCACACCGGAGACAAGAAACACTTCCAAAAGGGGGGGGAGTCTCACCAAGGTCATGGGGTAGGCCGGCAGCAGAGCCACCCTCCCCCCCCGCCCCAGCTAGGCTGTCCCCCCCCCCCCCATGCCACACACAAATCTCCCAAGCCAGACTGGGTTCCCTTCCCCGGGCCCCACCATACCTGACACACTCACAAAATAGATCAAACAGTAGCAGGACACCCCCGCGTGGCCCCCAGGGGCGCCTGTGGGAACCACAGGGCCTCCTCCTCAGGCCCCTCGATCTTTGTTGCATCTGTTTCTGAGTCTGTCTTGTTCCGCAGCGTGCGGGCAGCGCCGCAGGGTCGGGCGCCCTGGAACCCGAGCACCTGTGCCAAAGCCGCCCGGCCCCTGGCTGGGTGGGAACCAGAGCGAGGCCCCAGGCAGACCCGGGGGCCGGCGCCTCTGGGCTGCGCTGGCCCCTTGGGCCTGGGGAGCTTGCTGAGTACAGAGTTCTGGGCCCCGGCCCCCACGGGTGGGCTGTGAGAAGCCTGGGGGAGACCCTGCCGTCTGTCCGTCTGTCTCTTGTCTGCCTGCCTGTTGGTCACGGTGATGGCGGTCTGCAGCCGTGGGGCTCGGCCTGGGCCGCGTCCGCCATGCTGACTGTGACTCCCGTCCCCCCCTCTCCTCCCCTCTCCCCCTCCCGGTTCCAGCTGCCCTTGGACTTCCAGCAGCGCGTGAGTCTGCACATGGAGAAGCACGGCTGCAGCCTGCCCTCGCCGCTCTGCCACCCGGCCTACGCAGACAGCGTGCCCACCTGCGTCATCGCCAAGGTGCTGGAGAAGCCGGACCCCACCAGCCTGTCCTCGCGCCTGTCGGACGCCTCGGCCCGCGACCTGGCCTTCCGCGACGGCGTGGAGAAGCCGGGCCCGCGGCCCCCCTACAAGGGCGACATCTACTGCAGCGACACGGCGCTCTACTGCCCCGACGAGCGGCGGCGCGACCGGCGGCCCAGCGTGGACGCGTCCGTGAGCGACGTGGGCTTCCTGCGGGCCCAGAATTCCACCGACACCGCCGAGGAGGAGGAGGAGGCCGAGGCCGCGGCCTTCCCCATGAGCTACCGCCACGAGGCCTTCCCGGGCTACGCGGGCTCGCTGCCCACGTCCAGCTCCTACTCGAGCTTCAGCGCCACGTCGGAGGAGAAGGAGCACGCGCAGGCCAGCACGCTGACCGCCTCGCAGCAGGCCATCTACCTGAATAGCCGCGACGAGCTCTTCAACCGCAAGCCCCCGGCCGCCGCCACCTACAACGGCAGCGGCCCGCGCTTCGCCAAGGCCGCCACCATGGCCGCCCCGCGCGAGGCCGAGGTGGCCCCCGGGTTCGGACGGACACTGTCTCCGTACCCGGCCGAGTCCTTCCGCTTCCCGGCCTCCCCGGGGCCCCAGCAGGCCCTGATGCCGCCAAACCTGTGGAGCCTGCGCGCCAAGCCCGGGGGCGCCCGGCTGGCCGGCGAGGATGTGCGAGGCCAGTGGCGGCCCCTGAGCGTGGAGGACATCGGGGCCTACTCGTTCCCGGGAGGCTCCGCCAGCCGCGCCTCGCCCTGCAGCTTCTCGGAACGCTACTACGGCGGCGGCGGCGGCGGCGTGGGCAGCCCCGGCGAGAAGGCGGAGGGCCGCGCCAGCCCCCTCTACGCCACCTACAAGGCCGAGAGCTTCTCCGAGGGCGACGACCTGTCGCAGGGCCACCTGGCCGAGCCCTGCTTCCTGCGCAGCCTCAGCCCCAGCCGCTCGGCCGACCCGCTCCCCGGCTACGCGCCCAGCGACGGCGACGGGGACAGGCTCGGCGTGCAGCTGTGCGGGGCCGGCAGCAGCCCCGAGCCCGAGCCCGGCTCCAGGGATTCCCTGGGGCCCAGCTCCATGGAGGCCTCGCCCGAGATGCGCCCGGCCACCCGCCTCAGCCCCCAGCAGGCCTTCCCCCGGACTGGAGGCGCGGGGCTGAGCCGCAAGGACAGCCTGACCAAGGCCCAGCTCTACGGGACCTTGCTCAACTGAACGCCCCTGCAGGCCTCAGCCACTGGCCCCCCCCTCAGCTCCCGCCCTGGCCACGTGGCACCTAGGAAGGTGCAGTCCCCTCCCCCCAGACACCCCACTCTCGGAGCCCCTCTCCGAGGGGGAAGCGCCCCTCCCCAGGCCCCCCCCACTTCCGCCCAGCCTGGTAGAGCCCCAGAGGAGAGCTGCTGTATCTTATCGTATCGTCTGTGTGTCCAGCCCCGGCGACCACCGCGAACCCTACCGCGAACCCCACCGCGAACCCCCGCTTCGGTGTTTTCACACACCCACGCCCTCCCCGCCCGAGGTGAGCACCCACTTTTCGTGAAGCGATGCTGTTTTTCTAAGGGAAAAGGGTCTTTCTCCACGCACTGGGCCCGCGGCTTCTGGAGGGCAGCCGTGGCGTGACAGCGCGAAGCCCCTTCGCTCCTCTGGTGAGGGCGCAAAGGGCTTGTCGTGGTGAAGCAAAGAGCGCCCAGAGAGACCACGCTCCACCAGTGGGGAGACAGCAAGCCAGTGAACCCCAGTGGCCAGGGAACCCCAGCCTTCTGCCCACTGAGAGGGGAAGTGAAGCCAGTGAGGGCACAGGAAATGTTTCCCAAACCCCATTTCCCCACAGTGCGCCCAGCACAACACCCCGAGCTCCCTCCCGGCCCCCGTAGTCCCGAGTGGGGCCGGGACGATGTCCCCCAATGCCCGGTGCTCGTTCCTCCCTGCCCCCGCTCCCCAAACCACCTCGGTCTACCTCAGATGTATGAGGCCCCCCACCCCCCCAACCGAACCCCGGCACTCCCTCGTCTGTGATGCATGCCGTCCAGTTAGTACTGTATTTTGCATTCCTTAATAAAAGACACCAGTGGAGAGCAACTGGGTGTGGCTGTGTGTTCCCTCGCCGTCTGAGGTGGAAGGACCGGGCCCTTGGTCCCCTCCACATCTCCTCCGAGCTCGCGCTCGGCAAGGTGGACTCACCGTTCCACCCCCCCCCCACCCGCACACCTGAGTCCCCCAGCCTGCCGAGAGCCTGGGCACCACAACCGTCCACTGGGCTGTCCCGTGAACTCCTCACTCCCCTGTTCTGCCGACACACAGTTCCCTTGAGTACGGCCTTTAGAATTTCCTCTAGTGGAGTCTGCTGGCAGCTGAGACTGAGCCCAGGCTGGCCTTGAACTCAAGATTCCCCCACCTCAGTGCTGAGAGTACAGCTGTACACCACTGGACCTGGCTAAGCTGTTTTTATTGTCCTGGGAATGTCATTATTTTGCTGGGGATTTTGCTGGGGATAGAAAGCGTCCTGCTTGTGTACATATAAGTTATATATATATGGAACTTGCTTAGCCTGGGAGCCCCCCCCCGCCCCCGCCCCCGCTTCCTAGTTATCTGGTCTTTTTCTTCTGTCTCTGACTTTTGGCTTTCTACAATTTCCCTAAGGTACACTTCCATGTGAGAGTCTTTGTTAGCATTCACAGGGAATCTATGTATCTGTGGATTGATGTTTTCTTTTCATCAGTTCTGGAAAATCCTTGACCTTTTCTTTTTGGTACCAGTCCTCAGGGCGTGGGCATTGTCCCTGAGTATATTTGTTCAAGATTAGTGCTCTACAACTTGAGCCACAGCTCCACGTCCAGCTTTTTGCTGGTTAACTGGAGATGGTCTCAGAGACTTTTCTGCCCAAGTGGGCTTTGAACCGTGATCCTCAGATCTCAGCCTCCTGAGTAGCTAGGATGACAGTAGTGAGCCACCAGCATCTGGCAAACCGTGTATTTTCTTAGAAGTGTTCTCCAGCATTCTCTTTCTGCTCTCCCTGTAGAACTGTGACAGACCCTCTACTGTTGTCTTTCTACCACTCTCTCCTGCATCTCCCTAATTTCGTCTCACCCCACCACAGTCAGCATGACTTCTTGCTGTGTTCATCCAGTCACTGGGTTTGTTTGTATTTCCGTTGTGCATGTTTTTCATTTCTAGCCATTCTGTTTGGTTGTTTCACAGATGCACCGCGGGACTGTGTCTTCCCGGTCCCCAGAGCTTCTCTTAAGCTCAGCCTTGTTTTTGTACAGCTCGTGGCACAGCCATTCCACAGGCTGGGTCTGGCCCTGACATCGTGTGGAGTTAGAGTCCACCAGTGTCTTGGCTTCCTGCTTGTTGCCATGTTCCTTTGTGTGCCTGACTATCCTTGACACGCGTCCATGCCAGCCTTGCACCTGTGGCGCTCTGCAAGGCCTGGGCAAGGGCCTCCTCTGAAGGGACATTACATCTGCTTCCTTTGGGCACCTGGGGGCCCTTCCCATTGGGGACCACCCACCTCAGGTGCATCGCCTGGCCTTTAAAGCTAGTCCCAGATGGGGCTCTGAAGTTCTTGCTCCAGAACACCTAAAGCATTCAGACCCTACTCCAGCAGGGTGGGTCCTGAAGCTGGTTGGCACTCAAAGGACCCCAGGACTTGCAAACGCTTGTACCTCTGCTCCATAGCTCTTCCCTGAACTCCCTGGGTTGGGCTTGGTGTTTCCCTCCTGACCTCTCGCTGGAGCCAGCAATGTGACCCTCTACTGGGCCCTGGGGAACCTGCCTCTCCTGGCTAGGAGCCCCGGGGTGGAGAAGGAAGGCAGATGGTGTAACACTGGGCATCCAAGTAGGAAGAGTCCCCACCACTCCAAGATGAAGAATGCACGGGGTCAGGGGAGGCTCGTGCTGAGTGTGGAAGGATGGAGAGGAGTTGGCCGGGTAACTCAGGCAAAAGGACACACTTGTAAAAGGCACACACGTGGCAGCCAGGGAATTCCCAGCCGTTCGGTGCTCCCGAGTGGTTCCCCTGCAGGCTCGGCCGCCAGCATTGTCACAGCCAAGTTATTCTTGGTGGCCCTCCCGTACCCAGGGGGGCCGGGAGAGCAAAGGTGCTCCCTCCTCTGCCACTTGGACCCCACTTCATCTTCAACAAGGCCCTACCTGTGCATCCACCGGGGGCAGTGCCTGGCTCCGGGCCTGAGGGGACCACACGAGACAAGGGACACGGGCTCTGCGGGCGGGCGGCCCTGGGCAGCCTTTGGCCTCTGGGGCGGCGGGCTCTCCTGGGCGGGGCCGTGTGCTGGGGTGAGAGCCGCCCCCTCGCCGGCGTGGAACTGGCAGTCAGCACGTGGCCTCCCGGGCACATGCAGATAAAGCTGCAGCTCTCCCACCACAGCTCGGGAGCCTGCAGGCAGGTTGGGGTGCGCCTGGGCCCAGGCAGTGGGCGGGGGGAGAGCCCGCACTCCCTGTTCATTCCTGCTCCACAGTCTCTAAATTTAGCTCTCGGATTTTAAATTGCAAATGGTGAACTCTGGATACCTTGCTAGGTATGGAAGTCAGTGTTCATGGAGGCTCTCTGGAAGGAAGCGCTTGGAAAAGGAGATGGCCTGTACAGAGCCTTGCCCTTCCCAGGGAGCCAGCTCTCACAGGGAGGGTAGCCGCCAGGCCCCCCAGGGTCTATGTCAAGAGACCAAGTCCCTAGGCATCTGCTGCTGCTCCCCTGGGGGCCCTGCACACCCCTCCTCGCAAGCCAGGGCTTCAGGTCAGATGAAGTGGAGGACTAAGTTCTTCCCCTGTGTGTCCAGCAGGCCTGCTCTACAGAAGAGCAAGCTGAGGCGCAGAGGTGCCTGGGATCTGAGCTGGTCTCGGGGCTCCAGTGCCCCAGGGTCACAAGCAGCAGGGCTCATGCAGACTTGAGACGCGGGATGGCCCAGGAGGGAGGAGAGGCCGCCCCGTCCTCCCTGTATGCTGGGGGCAGACAGATCAGTGGTGGAGAGGGTGTTGATGCAGAGGACAACAGAAAGTTGTCAGGAGTGAGCAAAAGCATCGAGGTGGGGTGGGCAGGGCCCAGAGGAGGCAGGCCTCCCGCTCCACTCGTGTCCATGCTCCACACACATGCTGAAGGCCTACACCGGAGCAGACGCCCTCATGACACCTGTACGGGCCCCCAGGAATACTTTTGGGGGGACACATATGCCCCCAGATAAAAAACATCCTCTCGCCAAAGGCTTCCGAGGGTCATGTTCCCACCGTCAGCTGTCCATGGGGCCCTACATTCTTGGGACGGCCTCTCCATTACAGTGGGCACCGGCCAGCTCAGGCCCTGGGCGCTGGACATCCTCCCAGCCCAGCACCTCGGGGGTCTTCAGGGACCCTGCTTCTCCTCTGCAGGACAGACATATGGCCATGATCAGCGTGGACACGTGCCTGCAAGTGGGAAGGCAGCAGCCAGGGGCCTGGGGCGTGGAAGGAGTTGGGAGCTAACCAGCCATCGGGCCTGGGAGACGGACGAGGCCACAGAGGCACGGGCTGGCAAAGCCCCAGCACAGAGCTCCTGGGGCAGACCCCAAACCCAGGCCGCCATCCTGAGGGAGCGTCCCGGGAGCAGCAGCACGGCGGTCCCACTGCGAGTCCCCCACCCATCCTCCAGAGCCCCGCGAGCCTAGAGGCAGGGGAAGCCATCCACACACATTTCCTGCTCAGACCAGCTAAGAAACTGCAGAACACACATTTATTGGGCACCACCAGCCGCTCGACAGACACTTTCTTCCTACAGCCCTCACACCCTGAGACGGGTTCTTGCCCCACTGCACAGAGGAGGAACCTGAGTCCCGCAGAGGGTGGCGACGCCCTCTGCCCAGCCTCAGGGCTGCGCACATCCCCCCCCCCCCCAGTCCTGAGGAAGAAGGGGAGCCCCCGGCACCGGTGTCATTGCCAGATCTTGATGTCGCCTCCCCAGGAGCAGGTGGCGAGGACCGAGGGCAGCACGGGGTGGTAGGTGGTGCCGAGGCAGGCCTGTGGGTGCCCCTGCAGCGTGCACGCCCGGCGGGCGGTTCGGAAGCTGAACATCAGGACGCGGCCGTCGGCACTGCCGGTCACCAGCAGGTCCCCGCACGGGGAGCACTCGCAGCCCACCGCGTAGCCTTCCACCTGCGGGGGCGACACGGCCGTGAGCGGGGGCTGGCGGCTCCGCTCCTCAGAGCCGGCCGCAGCGCACTGGCTGGCAACGTGAAGATCAAAGCCCGAGCTCCTTCCAGGGGACCACGGGCCCGGACGTGGCCCCGGGGGCCCAAAGCTGGATGAATAAAATCTGGCTGTCACAGTCGGGCAAAGCTGGGAACCTCGCTTCAGTGCCCAACACCCCCCTGCCCCAGCAGAAAAAGCGGGCCTCGGGTAGGAAGGGCCTCGCTGGTGGGCCTCACGCCCGCTCTGCCCCATCACCCCCGTGAGCTGCCTACTTCCCTGCCCACGGCCGGGAACCGGATGTGGCCAAGGCCTTGAGTGGACCTCAGCCCACGTGGCACAGCCATCTGGAAAAAGGAAGAAGAATCTACCCATACAGGGGGTTCGTGCACCCCGGGGTCCTGCATCCATTCCTGGGGCTAGGGTGGTGCTTGACTCGGGGGGAGGGCGGGGTTACCTTGTGCCCTTCGTAGCGCCGCCGTCTGCTCATCCGGTAGGGCCACAGGGCAGAGAAGAGGGCCAGGTAGTTGCCGTTGGTCTGTGCCAGGAACACGGGCTCCCTGGGGTGCAAGGTGAGGCTGGGGCACGTGTACCTCTCCTGGGAAGGAACAGGGCCGCAGGATGAGAGGGGGCCCCCCGCCCTCCACTCTGCCTGTGAGGCCTGGCCCTTCTCTCCCCAGCCATGGCTGGGGGTCTGTATGAATTTCCTCTTGCTGCACAAACTCAAGGGCCTGACAGAACACAGATCTTCTGCACATCTGGCAACAGCAGTCTGGCATGGACTTACTGGGCTAAAAACCAGGGGGTCAGCAGGGTGGTGTCCCTCCTGCAGGCCATGCCCTTCTCCAGAAGCTACCAGCAACCGCTGCAAGGTGAACCTCCAAAAAGCGTCTACATCCTGGTTCCCAAGGCCTGTGACTGTTACACCTCAGAGAGGAGACCAAGAGCCTTAACAGACACAAGCGGGTTGAGGGGGACAGTACCCTCCATCACTGTCCTGCAGACCATCGTGCACCCCAGAAAGAGGGACGCAGTGGGGATTTGACACATGCTATGGGGCAAGGTGAAAATGCAAGCCCCCCGCCCCCCAGTTAAGGCTTCTTTGAAGGAGTGCTGCAGTCCCACCAGCCGGGGAGGCAGGGAAACCGCTCTCCTGGAGGGGCGCTGGAGGGAAACCTCTCTCCTGGAGGGGCATTGGAGGAAGCAGGCCCCGCCACCCCCATTCAACCCGAGTACGTGCTATTAGCACGAATGTCTGGCCCCTCGACCTGTGAGAATAAATTTGGGCTTGTGTTTCAAGCTACCAAGTTTGTAGTCATGTTTCCCACTGGAATAGAAACAAACATGCTCCACCCTTTACCGCCACAGTAAGCCCGAGGCAGCCCTGCCTGGATCAGGGCTCCTCGTAGTGAGGAGGTGAAGAGAAGATAAAGAAAAAGACACAACACACTATGCAGAACATAACGGGGAGGGGACAGGAGGGCAAAACTGGGAGAGAGCGAGGGAAGGGGTGACAGTGTCCAAAAAGAAATACACTCTTTATCCAACTTAGGTAACTGTAGCCCTTCTGCACATCACCTTTAGAAGAAGAAAACAATTCAAAAAACCATAAGGGTGGCAGTTGCTCATACAGAAACCACCCTGAAAGTCTCCCCTCTCACTGAATGTGACGTGGCGTATTATCCACGAGGGGTCAACGTGGTCTGCAGCCCTCGCCACAGCACATCACAGCCCAGTAACTTGCTCCAGGAGGCATGGGCCGGAGCAGGCCCCCGGCACTCAGTCAGGCCTTTCAGGACCAGATGTGCCCTCTGGCCCCGCCCAGTGGGGGCTGCACTGGAAAACCCTGCCAGGAAATCTCGAGGTGGCTTTGTTCAGGTTCATACAGAGAACAAAAGGCAGGGTGGAGGAGGTATACAGCTGTACATGATAAATACTTTAAGATTCAGGGTGGAGGCACCAGAGATTAGTCATGGCTTATTTGAAAGCTCAAGGGAGGATGGTAGTGCTGCTTTGGCAGCACACGTACTAAAACTGGAATAACGCAGAGATTACCACGACCCCTGAGCAAGGATAACACAGTAATTTGTGATGTGCGCCATAAAAAGGTGGTGGTGGTGGTGGTGTCTATGGTGATGACGACAGTAGTGGCAATGGTAGTGATGCTGATAACGGGGTGGGGGTGTTGGCAGAGTGGTAATGGTGGCAACAGCGATGGTGGTGGGGATCACGATGGTGATACTGGGGGGGGGTTATGATAGTGGCAGCAGTGATGTTGGTGATGCAGTGGTGGTGGTTGAGTGGTGATGATAGTGATGGTGACAGTGGTAGTAATAAAGCTGATAATGGTGATGATACTGGTGGGGACAGTGGTGGGGATCATGGTGGTGGTCGTGATGTGATGGTGGTAGTAGTATTGGTGACTAGTGATGGTGGCAGTAATGGTGGTAGTGTTGACAGCAGCCTGGGTTAGTCTTGGTGATAGAGATGGTGATGGTAGCGATGGCAGTGGTAACAACAGAGACGGTGGTAATGATGGCGAGGGTGGCAGTGAAGATGCTGGTAGTAATAACAGAAGTAGTGCTAATGGCTGGGTGTTATCGGCTTATGCCTGTAATCCTAGCTATTCAGGCTGAGATCTAAGGATCACAGTTCAAAGCCAGCCTGGGCAGGAAAGTCTATGAGATTCTTATTTCCTATTAACCACCAAAAAACCACGAGTGGAGCTATGACTCACTGGTAGAGTGCCAGCCTTGAGTGAAAAAGCTAAGGGTCAGTGCCCAGGCCCTGACCTCAAGCCCCAATAGCGGCACCAAAAAAAGAAATGGTGATTATGGTGATGGTGACAATGGTGGTGATGGTGTGCCGGCAGTGATAAGGATGGCAGTAATAAAGATAGTGGTGGTCGCAACAATGGGGGTGGCGGTGGTAGTAGAGTGATGATGAGGGTGATGATAGTGACAATGCCAGTAGTGATGGAGCTGATGACGACGGTGGTAGTGATGGTGGTGGTGATGGTAATAGAAATAGTGACAATGGTGGTGGTGGTGGTGGTGGTGATAATGACAGTAATAATGGTAGTAGTAGTGGTGGTGGTGATGAGGGCGGTAGTGATGACGATGGTAATGATGGCAGTTTTGATAACAACAGGTAAGGTATGATGGAGTACTTGTCTCTGGCAGTATAATATACCCTTTATGAATATTCCCTCTTTAAATTCTCAAAACCACTCAGTAAGGTAATGGAAAAAGAGGTTAATAAATGATGGCTTTCAAGTCCTAACTTCGGGGGCCCAGCTCTGAACTCCTGACGCCTGCCCGAGCCACTGAGGAAAGCGCAGACCGGTGGCCGGCTTCCCCCCGCCAGGGCCGACCCTGCCTGGGAGCGGCTGAGTGTGAGGGGGGGCGGGAGGAGAGCTGCTGGGGCGCAGCCTGAGGCTCTCCATGTGTGCGACAGGCCGGGAGCTGACCTCCGCCTTCCCCCTCCTAGAGGTGCTGGGCCTCCAGGACCCCTGTCTTAGGAAGGGCCCAGCCCCCCCCCACCCCCGATCAATCAAGACTACAGAGATGTGCCCTGAGACCGAAACCAAGGGCAATCCCACCCAGGCCTTCTCACATGGAAGATCTGGTTGGAGATTTTGGCGGAGGTCCTGAAGTCCCAAGCAATAATGGTGCGGTCGGCAGAGTCCCGGGTGGAGGCATCAGTGCTGCTCAGGAACTCGGAGCCTTCATGGAGGAAGAGGATGTCCAGGGTCTGCTGGATGGTCGCCTTGTATCCTCTCACCACCTGCAAGAGTGAGCTCGGGTCACACTGGCAGTGCCCGGATGCCCACCCAGCGGGGAGGCCAGGAGGACAGCCAAGCACCTCAGGGACGGGAAGACTCACCGATGGCCATTCTGGGCCAAAGCCACACACAAGCAGGGTCACAAGACACCCCCCCCCCCCCCAGCTTCCCACCAGGGCAGTGTCTGTGTTTCTTGGCAGCTGCTGTGGTGGAAGCCTTGCCTGATGGCCACGCCCAGCACCCCTGCTGGCATATGCACAGGTCCAATGAGATGCCCCCATTTCCCGGGCAGCCAGGGGACCCTTGGTGGCAGCTGGCACCCAGTGAAAGTGCCCTGAGGAAGGGCTTGAGCCTGGCTCACGGGCTCTGAGGAGTACAGTGACAGCCGTCAACACCAGCGTCCTATTTTGTGAGAGTCTGAAGAGGCAATGTCATTCACAGTGGAAGGCCCTGAGTGACAGTCCTGGGGGAGTAACAATAAGGCAGGACCTGGCCACACACTTAGCAGCTCCCGGGTGCCACATGGGCTGCAGTGCATGTACAGCTCTTGGTCCCTTGGCCCTGCCAGCCAAAACCAGAGAAAAATGGGAGTGCGTGCCTTTCAAGATTTTAAGCGAATGCATTCCATTGTCCTCCTTCAAATGTGATGTCCAGTTCACCTTCCATGTAGCACCCACATCGACTCAGCCTGAACCAGGAGGGAGGTATTAAGACCTACTCTCCAGACGAGGTCGACTCCCGCCTCTAAATTCCTGGCCGCACATTTCTGGGCAGAGGTAAGCAACGCATGCTGCTCTTTTGTGACACAATCACAAGCAGACTTGGGGGAGGGGTCAGGTTGGGTCCCTGAACCCCAAAACGGCCAAGGGGCAGGGGAGAGAAGCCTGTAGCAGCTCCCCAAGCTGGGGGGTACCCATCCTACCTGTTTCCCCTGTGCACCAGCAGTCTGTGCACACAATACTCAAGTCTCATAGGGTAATCCTGGAGCCCAGGGCGGGGCCTCCCAAGGTGGGCCTCTGGCTGAGTGTGAAGGAAGGTGCAGCCTAGGGTCTGGGAGGTGACATACAACACTGCACCCCACCCCAGCCATGGTGGGTTTTGTTTTTGTTTTTGCCAGTCCTGGGGCTTGAACTCAGGGTCTGGGCACTGTCACTGGCTTCTTTTTGCTCAAGGCTAGCACTCTGCCACTTGAGCCACAGTGCCACTTCTGGCTTTTTCCATATACGTGGTGCTGAGGAACCAAACCCAGGGCTTCATGTATGCGAGGCAAGCGCTCTGCCACTAGGCCATATTCCCAGCCCCCCTGATGAGTTCTTACAACATCCACCTCAGGAAGAGCACTGTCCTCTAGTGAGGGGAGGGCAGGGAAGAGGAGGGGACAGGAGGGGAGAGAAGCGGGGAGAGGAGAGAGGGGAGCAAATACAGTTTATGGGTTTCATCATGGCTCTGGAACTATCCTCACCAGATACAGATCCATCCATTCCTCTCACCCCCAAATTCCTCCAATCCCCCCTCATTTAAACTATCCTCCCATTTCCCTTGGCCAAGCTAGACTTGGATCCCTGCTGTCCTTTCTCCGTCAGGGCCAGGTGGCCCAGGGCAACCATGTCAAGTGAGGAGCGCCCCTGTCCAACAGGCCTCTGGGACATGGCCTGTGTGCTGAAGCACCCCTTGTCCCCACCGGACGGATGTGGAATAGCCCGAAGCTACCAGCCCATGGAGAATCACCCTTGGGGACACTTGTCTGTGCCAGGCAGACACTCAGTCCTCAGCAGAACTGTGAGCTTCCACGTGACCTTAACTTAATGCCACAGCCCCAGTGATGGCCCCTCGGCCCCTCGTCCCACAGGGCTGATCCATGAAAGGGTGCAAGAGGGAGGGCCCTTCCTGCTACTTGCAGAGTTAGGATCACTTCTCCCCAGAGGCCACATGCCTCTCGGCCATCAGCTGTCCCCAGCCAAACTCCCAGCATGCCCTGCCAACACAGCCACCTGCCTCCCAAACTTCTGGAGGAGAACGAAAGGCACTGTTCTGACCATTTTCTCAGAATGCCTGGAACCAGCTCAACTCATTAGGGCATCCTAAGAGTGAACATTCGGGGTACCCCCCGGGGTTATGGATACTTCCTGCCTGTGAATCCCAGCTGTTAGTGGGAGGCTGGCTGCGCGTGACCGATGTGCCTTTGTGCTGCCCCTGTGCCCAGGCTAAGGGCACAGGGCCCATCTGCGTGTAGAGCAGGCCTTACATGACACTGGCAGCTGTGGTACCCCATCCCAGGACAGGGCCTGGACCAAAAGGGGAGCCTCAGCCAAGTCCATGGGCAGCCCTGCCCTCCGTGTCGGGCCTTGAGGAAAGCAGATGATCCAGAACATACTCAGGGTGATGGAAGCCACCTGAAGGCCCTTACGCCTGCCCACGAGAGAACCTGGCCCCTGCGGCCCCGCTGCCTCTCCAGGGTGCTGGGGCCGGGTATGGGTTGGGCTCCGGCTGTGGCCCAGCTGCCTCTCCCTGCGCACGGGTCTGCAGTGCTGGGATGCGAGCAGCCCACACCGCAGGCAGCTACACAGCAGGCGTGAAACCTTCTCACAGGAGGCAGTCACCTACCATCAAGTCCACCCTGCTGACACCTTCCAAACACTTTCATACTGATAAAGAAAAACAGAGAACATAAACGTGAGAAGACAACACAACTGACGTTCTCTGAAACATGGGGCTTGGATTTCCTGCTAGGACTCCAAAGTCAGAAGATCAAACATAGAGCTTCTAAAAGTAGATGAAGAAGACCACGGCAATATGGGGGAAAAATGGGGGAAACTGTCAGGTATAATCCCAGCTACTCTGGAGGCAGCGGTCAGGAGGATTACAGTTCAGTTAAAGCAGAACGCTTCAACAGACAAGCTAAGCAAGATAGTCCATGTCTGTAATCCCGGCTACTAGTAGGTATAGAAAGGAAGATTATAGTACAAAGTCAGCCCCTGGACAAAGATATGAGCTTTTATTAAAAATAATAATAGTAATAATTAACGTGAAAAAGGGCTAGGGACATGGCATCATAAATGGTAGAGTACTACTTTTAGCAAGCATGGTGCCCTAAGTTTAGACCACAGGACTGAAAAATGGAGGGGGGGGCACAAGGCAGTACAGGAACGTGGTTCATAAAAAAGAAAACAACCCTCCTGCCGCACACACCCAAGAGCAGCACAAACGAAAACCACACGGGATGCTGCTCTCACCAAGCAGACCCAATGCCCGACAGCGACCCCCCATTGGGAGCCCATGGGGTGCTGGGCACCAATCATGGCTGCCCAAGATGCACGCAGCACACACCCTGGCAGGAAGAGTTGAGCCAGTTCCAGCAACCTGCGGAGGAACTGTTACTCCGCTGCACCCTTCTCCTTCTCCCTCCCTCCCTCCTTCCCTTCCTCCCTCTCTCTCTCTGTCTCTCTGTCTCTCTCTCTCTCTCTCCCCCTCCCACCTTTTTGTTTTTTTGGTGGCATGGAGGTTTGAACTCAGGGCATTTTTGAGATAGGGTCTTGTGTGTGTGTGTGAGATCAGGACTGGCTTGGCCTGTAATCCTCCTAAAGCTTCCCATCACAGCTGCAATGACAGGCATGTACCACCACACCTAGCTTTTTCTGTTGAGACGAGGGTCTCATCATCTTTTTTTTGTGCCCGCTGGCCCCAAACCACAAGACTCACACTCTCAGCTAACACTACAGGTGGGAGCCCTAGGCGCCCAGCTCCCAGCACGCTCTTCTAGGAACAGATCCTAAGGCTAGATGGGCACAATCCCAGCATAATGCTAGCATGCTGCCAGTGCAGTGCCAAGGACAGTCGCACTTCCTGTGAAAACAGAGAACTGCAAAGAAGCCGGTCGGCGTCCATCAGGCCAAGCCTATGGACACTCTGTAGGACACAATTCCACTCTGGAACATGGGGAGGCTGCGGCAAAACCACACCTTCTTCTCCGCCCCGCCCTGAGTGAGCTCCTGGACCAGACACCAGGCGGAAGGAGGAGGGGAGAGGTCAGGAACAGAGAGGCGTGCATAGTTACCCTAGCAGGAAGAGACGCCACACACAAAAGCAAGTAAGGGGAAACAGAGCCAAGGAAAGAACAGAATGGGGGACACTGGGTTACAGGCTGAGCTCCATTTCTCTGTCACTGCATCTTGTTTTGCAGATTTGACTCCAAATAGGTGCCTCAGCCAGGTGCCAGTGGCTCCAACTTGACTTGTACTCCTAGCTGCTCCGGAGGCTGAGGACTGGAGGCACTTGATTCAAAGCCAGCGTGGGCAGAAAAGTCTGCCAGGCTTCATCTCCAAAATAACCAGCAAAGCACAAGGCTGGGCGCATGGTTCAAGTGGTAGAATGCCAACTGAGCAAGTGGAGCAAGCTGAGTAAATAGAGGCCCTGAGTTCAAATCCAAGTACAAGAAACAAAACAGGAGCATAGATATATTTTTTTTCTGTGTACAAGTCCAGACAGCAAATACTTTTGACTTTACAGGTCTTGAAGAGCTACTTGTTACTGTTGTCGTTGTGAGTGTGTACTAGAGCTGATTAAATATTTAAAAGCCAATCTTAGCTCAATGGCCTAAGAAAAACAGGCTGCAAACCATACTGAGGCCATGAATTGTTTTGCCAACTCTTTCTCTAGACTTGTACATATTTTGTTAAATTATGCAACAAAATTAACTTAAGAAGCAATTTTTAAAATGTGAAAGCAAAATTAAGCAAATGCAATTAACCAAGTATTGATTTGGTACCGTTAACCACACTAATGGGATTTCTTTTAGGAGACTTTAAAGTATAGTAATTTAATCACTGACCCTCAGCTAAACATGCAATATTAATAGAAAACCAGCAACTTGATGGAAGATCCTCCAAACAAAACCTAAAATCAATCCTCAAGAGGAGCCACTTCTAGCATCCAAAAGGAAAAAAAAACAAAGGTGGTGCAACAAAATACTGAACACCCAAGAGATGAAACTCCCAGCGTCTGAAATCCAATAAAAAGTGATCAGACCTTGGACGTGATCCTCTTGAAGCAAAGGATGTCTGCCACAATGAGGGAAAACAACCATGAACAGAACAGGAGAACCAGGGACGCCCCAGGTGACAGGTCAATAGAGAAGCAGTAGTAACTATGGGCAGGGCAACTCGGAAGGCAGAAGAATGGCAAGAATGTTAAAGATGATACAGTGAAGTTTCTTCCACAGGACCAAATCAAACATGCAGAAGTGAAATAAAAACTCTATCTTTACAAAAGGATTAGTAAACCTGAAGACGCAGAATGACGAGCAGATCCATGAGTTGTCAAGGTGATTGGAAAACAGGGAATGGTCAGTCAGGCACGGAGATATAATAATCCCAGCACTTGGGAGGCTGAGGCAGGAGAATCACAAGGCCAACCTGGGATACACAGTGAGACCCTGTCTCAAAAACCAAAAATAAATAAATAAACAAACAAATAAAGAGGGAGGATGAGTTGGAGATTGAATGAAACCAAAATCAAAGAAATAATGATAAAGCATTTCTAAATTTGATTGGAACTGTAAGCCCACAGATAGAAGAAACTCAACAAAGCCTAAGACACACAGAGAAAATGATACATCACTTGGGTTACTTGAAACCAATGGCCAAAATATTCAAAAGCTAGCAGGGAAAAAGATACATAGGAAAGAAGAAAGGCAAGAGTCCTGAGAAAGAAGGAAGCCAGAGGCAGCAGAGCATGCTTAAAGTATGGGAAGAAAAAAAAAGAGTCTTAACCTAACCTCTTTACTGTGAATACCTTATGGACAAAACACAAGGGTTTCTTTTCTCAGACAAATAAAAAGACAATCAATAAGCAGAAGACTAAAAATGCATGGAACATTAAAGGAAGTCCTGAAGACACAGAAAATGTGAGCAGATCTGAAATTACCTACACACCCATACATACACATATGAAAAGCAATAAAAATGTGATTATGTTGGAAAAACTTTTTAACTTTTTTTTTGGCCAGTCCTAGTAGGGCTTGAACTCAGGCCTGGACTCTGTCCCTGAGCTTCTTTTTGCTTAAGGCTAGCATTCTACTGCTTGAGCCACAGCGCCACTTCTGACCTTTTCTGTTTATGTGGTACTGAGGAATGTTATGCAAGCACTTTACCACTAAGCCACATTCCTAGCCTCTGGAAAATGTTAATGCTTTTTTTGTCCTGCTTTGTTTTTTGGTGGTACTAGGGTTTGAACACGGGGCTTCACAAGCTTGCTCTATTGCTTCTAGCAATTGTGTGTGTGTGTGTGTGTGTGTGTGTGTGTGTGTGTGTGTGTGTGTGTGTGTGTGTGTGTATGTATGTACTGGGGCTTGAACTTAGGGCCTGAGTGATGTCCCTTAGCTTCTTTACTCAAAGTTGGCACTCTTATCATTTGAGCTCCTCCTGTCCCCTAGCTCCTCTTCTGGCTCTTTTAAAAATAATTAATTGGAAATAAGAATTTCAGAGACCCTTCTGCCCAGGCTGGCTTTGAACTGAAATAATCAAACCTCAGCCTCCAGAGAAACTAGAATTATAGACATGAGCTACCAGTGCCCAGCTAACAATATATTTTGAAATAAGTCAAGTGCTAGTGGCTCACGCCTATAATACTAGCTGCTCAGGAGGCTGGGATCTGAGGATTGCAGTTCAAAGCCAATTGGGACAGGAAAGTCCATAAGACTCTCATTTCCAATAAAAATACTCAGGAAAGGCCAGAAGTGGTACTGTGGCTCTAGTGGTAGAGTGCTAGCCTTGAGCAGAAGCTCAGGGACGGCGCCCAGGCCCTGAGTTCAAGCCCAAGGACAGGCAAAAAATAAAATAATTATCTGTTTCCAGCAAAATAATAATAATAATGCATTATGTAGAGTCTAACATGAACAGATGCAGGCCAGTCATTGCATGAAGACTCTATGGAGTGAAACTGAAAATCTGTGTATTGTCTTGAAATTCTTATAGAAGGTACTATACTAACACCTGCAATCCTGGCTACTTGTGTAACAGAGATCAGAGAAGCACACTTTAAGACCAGCAGGGCATAAAAGTACTCACGACTCCATCTCAACCAGTATCTCAGCACAGGGTGTATGCCTGTTTTCCTCAGAGACACAGGGAAGCACAAATACAAGTACCACAGCCCAGTCTAGCCCTGGAATAAAGGGATAGCCCACCTCAAGACAAAAATGGCCCAGAGGCATGGTTCAAATAGTAGAGGATCTGCTTAACAAATCTGAGGCCCTGAGTTCAATCCTGAGTAGCAGGATGAGACAGACAGACAGACAAACAAAGAGGCAGAGAATATGATTTAAAGGTGGACAACTATTAAAACAATCCACGACACAAAGAGTAACAGAAGAGATAAGATGAAATCATTAAAACACTAAAGTAACTTAGAGGGAAATAGATTAAATATATTAATAAACAAGATGCCAGATTTAAACTCCACGACATCAATAATCTCATTAAGTTAAATCAGAATAAATAACCTTTTAAAGGTGAAGCCTCTTGGACAGGATTAAAATTAGAAAACAAGACCTAGCTATACCCTGCATAATAGAAACCCACTTTAAATAGAAAAGCATAAGTAGATTAAAAGTAAAAAGATAAATCATGCTGATAATAATCAAAGAATGCCGATGTTAATAACAGATAAAGTAGATTTCGGTGCAAAGAATATTACAAAGGACAAAGGGTTTTTCACAATGATAAAAGAGACAATTTAATTCATTAGATGAAAATAATAATCCTAAATGTTTAGGCAGCGAATAACAGACCTTCAAATTAAATGCAGGAAAGCGAACAGAACTAAAAAAGGAAACAGATCGACTCCTATGTTCACAAGTATTAGCCAGCTGTCGTGGTTCCTGCTGTCATAACAAAATGACTAGGAGAGGAGCACTGATAAATAACAGAAGTGCACACTCACAGTTCTAGAGACTCAGTAGTTCCTGATCAAGGCACCAATAAGTCGGATGCGGAGCCCGGGCCAGTGCCTCACACAAAGGGGCAAGAGATGGGTGCTATATATAAAATGCTTCACGTGGCAGAAGTGGAAGGGTTAAAGGGGCCTAACTATAGTTAGTTTGCTCCAGCGTGTGTGTGTGTGTGTGTGTGTGTGTGTGTGTGTGTGTGTGTGTGTGTACGTGTACTGCTGCAGCTTGAAATCAGGGCCTGGCACTGTTCCTTAGCTTTTTTTTGTTCCAGGCTGAAGCTCTACCTCTTTAGCCACAGTTCCACTTCTGGCTTTTTGCTAGTAAGCTGAAGAGTGTTTTTTTTGTTGTTGTTGTTTTGTTTTCCCTTTGTTGTCCTTTTTGTTTTCCTTTTGTTTATCTGTCTTTGGGCGGATAAAAGAGGGCACAGAAATGGTGGGACAAAGGGTGAACAAATGCAGCCGTGATATTCACTAGACACTGTGTTGAAAATGAACTCTACAACTTTTAGGTGGGGATTGGAGGGGGAAATGGGGAGAGAGGGAAAAGGTGACACTGTTAAAAAAAAACGCATTTTTCATCTGACTTACCTAATTGTAACCCTCTGTACATTATCTTTACAACAACAACAACAACAACAACACTAGAGTTTCACTATGTCAAGGCTGACTTTGAGCTGAGATCAGATCACAACCTCCTGAGTAGCTAGGATTACAGGTGTGAGCCACCAGCCCCATCATCCCCCAGCCCTTTTATAAGGACATAAATCCCATTCATGACAGCACCCCCCACGACCCAATCACAGTGGCCCCATGACCCAATCAGAGTGCCAGTACCCCCATGACCCAATCACCCTACAAAGGCTACAACTCCTAAGATATCACCCAGAAATTTAAGTTCCAACATAAGAACTCTGGAAGGACATATACATTCAAATCACTGCACACCTGCTCTTAGAGAATAGACACAGAAAATCAGAAAGGATATAGGGCACGTGAAAAACCCAATCAAGCAACTTGATATAACTGGTTCTTGTAGACCTGGCACTCACCCAACAGCAGCAGAATCCACAATGCACACAGGTCTGCACTGATGTAGACATACTATGCAAGCAGCCTCATTAATTTAATAAAAAGACTCAAAGGTATAACATGCAACATATGTTCCGTAACCACAATGGAGTTAAACTAGAAACTAATAGTAAAGACATCTGGGGAATTCTCAAGTAGCTGAACTCTAAGTGGCACACTCTTAAATAATCCACGGATCAAAGGAAAATCAAAACAGAAGTGAGAAAGTATTCTGAACTGCATGACAGTGAAAAACCCAATGTGTTAGCCAGGCACTAGTGGTTCACACCTATAATCCCAGCTATATAGGGGGCTGAGATATGAAGATTGAAGTTTGAAGCCAGCCCAGGCAGAAAAGTCTCAGAGACTGTCTCCAATTAACCAGCCAAAAGCCAGGCCAAAAATGTAAACTAAGTGGTAGAGCAGCATCCTTGAGCAAGCAAGATAAACAAGAGTATAGGGCAAGCCCCAGACTGGTTTTTAAAAAAGTGAATTACTTTCTTCTAAGATCAGAAACAAACAAGACAAGAATGTCCACTCTTAGCATGTCTACACAGAAGTTTGAGTCCAAGCAATAAAGAGAATAGGGAGAAAAAATGAAATAAACATAAAATTAAATAAAATCAATAAATGGCATCAGATTGGTAAAGGATTAAATTTATTCACAAATAATTTGATCATCTACGTAGAAAATACAATGGAATCTGACAAGAAGCAACCAGTGCTTCAGTTCAGCATAGCTGCCTAACTGGAATTGAAGTTTAATATCCTGTCTCTTGAGGCTGGGAATGTGGTTTAGTGGTAGAGTGCTTGCCTAGCATGCATGAAGCCTTGGATTCGATTCCTCAGCACCACATACACAGAAAAGGCCAGAAGTGGTGCTGTGGCTCAAGTGGTAGAGTGCTAGCCTTGAGCAAATAAGCTCAGGGACAGTGCCCAGGCCCTGAGTTCAAGCCCCAGGACTGGCAAAAAAATTAAATAAATAAAAATAAATATCCTGTTTCCCTACATATTAACAGTGATCAATCAGATATTGAAAATTTTAACTACCTTCTACAATAGCATCAAAAGTATAAATACTTAGGAATAAGTCTGACAAAACTGTGGAAACCTTGTACTATGAAAACAACAAAGCACTAGTGACAGAAATTAAAGCAGATGTAAATAAATGAAGTATACTATGTTCATGGATTGAAAGACTCAACATTGTTCAGAATTTGTTTCTGTCCCAAATTACTCTACAGATTAGATATACCATTTAACTTGTTAGAAGTTGGCAAAGTGACTATGAATTTAAAATCTAAGTACAAAAAAAAGCCTAGTCAAAAAAACTCTGAACAAAATTGGAAAACTTATACTAGCTGATGTCAAGCTTCATTGGAAACACAGTAAGAACAGCAGTATAGAGATAGAAGTCCATAAACGAGCCAGGTGCCAGGGACTCCCGCCTGCGATCCTAACTACTCAGGAGGCTGAAATCTAAGGAGAACAGTTTGAAACCAGCCCGAGCAGGAATGTCTGTGAGACTCTTATCTCCAATTAACCACCAAAAAGTGGAGTTTGGCTCAAGTGTTAGAGTGTCAGCCTTGAGCAAAAAAGCTAAAGGACAGCACAAGGTCCTGGCACCAAGGAAGAGGAGGAGGAGGAAGAAGAGGATGAGGAAGAAGAAGAAAAGAAGAAAAAGCAGTGGCGGCAGCAGCAGCAGCTGGCAATGAAGCAATTCTTGAGACCGACAGGGAAGAGAGGAATGTGTTCAATGACACCACGGGGATGCAATCAGGAAAATAAAAGGGCAGGCAACTGGTTTATTACCCAATAAATAAGTTATAAGAAAAACAAAGTAGGAGAGAAAGCTACAGATTAAACAAGACTTAAGAGACTTATCAAGCAAGTATTTAGATCCTGAAAGTCAATGATGAAGCATCTGGGGATATTTGAGCACAGATCAGATTACGTGATGGTATTAAACTGTTGGAAGGGGTGATGGTATTATAATAATTTGGTAGGCCTTATCTTTTGAAGAATCAAAAGTTATTTACAAATGAAATGAGTGTCTGGGATTTGTGTCAAAAAATAATCCAGTGGGGAAGGGGTAGGATTACAAGATAAAACAAGGTTAAAACAGAACTTGGCTTGCATAGAAATTCATTAAATTGTCTCTCTACTTTGGTATATATTTAAATTTTTCACTAATAAAAAGTTTCTTTCAAGTGCTCTGTGGGGAGGAATTAGCTCCACAAATGTTCCTCCTTCTTCATATTAATGGGGCCTGAAATAATAGGCGGAGTGGGGACCGCTGACATCGAGCAGTAGGTACAGAACAGGCATAATTAATGCAGCAGTGCGGCTGGGGCAGCCTGCATCTGTCCTGCTCTGCCCAGGGCCCAGCGCCACCTGCCACCTGCGGGACCCACTGTCTTAAGAAGTGGGCCAAGCCGGGCGGGTGGGGGTGGCCTGGGCGACGCTGTGCTGGGTGAGTAAATTCTCCTACCTAGGTGCCGGTAGTTTCTATAGAAACCGCCAGAGATATTTGGAGAGCACAGAGTGTCTCCGTGGGCCAGCACTGGCTTTGTTCACACCTGCCCATCAGTATCCCAGACCCAACCTATCAAAGCACCCTCATGGCTCACTTTTAAAATCAGTACCGCTCATTATAAAGCACCTGCTCTCAAGTGTTTCCAGGGAAACAGAGGCCCCAGGACACCCCTCTGGAAATTCATTAGCATTTAACACTCCTTAATGAGGCTTGAAGACATGAGCCTTAATAACCATATGCAGGGAGGGCACTTTCCCTTTCACGTTTAGGCGTGACTGATGAGCTGCCTGCACCCGGGACCACTGTGCCACATGCTAGCAGCGAGCAGCTAGGTGTGTCCTGGGAGGTCTCCCATCTCCAGAACCTTCCTTGGTTGTTCAGCGCTGCTTCATAACCTAAACAGTCAGGGTAGAGGATTTGCCCTGACAAGTATGAGCCACCAGAGTGATACTGTTTCCTGAGTCTCCAGGAAATGAACACACACACACACACACACACACACACACACACACACACGATCTCCATCTCCATCCACACAGCTCCTTAGCATTCATTCCCTGGTGTGTGATAGCATTTCATGCCTTCGTGCAATCCTTGGGTCTATCTCGACTTGCTGTCTAGGAACCTCCTCTGCATCCCTAAAACCCTCTCATAACCCGCTTCCCAGACATGCCATGTAGAAGCATCCACAGTGGCTTCCACGGGGCTACTGTCTCCTTCCTCAGCAGGGAGGTCAGGTCAGGTCAGCACCCTCATTTCCTGCCATCTCCTGGCCACTTGGCCACCCAGCAGATACTCAGCAGAATGCGGATGGAGTGGAGGTGCAGTGGGGTGCAGGCTCTGTCACAAAGGCCACAGCTGAGCCTTCTAGCTGAAGACTGGAGCTTTGCTCCCCACCAGCCATACCACTCGGCCCCTCCCTGGCAGGTGGAGAACTGAGGAGCAGAGATGAGCACTTCCTGTGTGCAGCTCACAAAGCATGCTGGGGATTTTTCCCTGGAGGGGGCAATTGTAAAACTGTCTCTCTGACAACTCTGAGGGGAACAGTGTCCTCCATCCAGAGCCCAGGGAGAGCAGGCAGTACGGCGACCTCGCCCGCCTCTCCAGGGAACCACGCCGAGGCCACTCCAGATCCAGGCTTAAGCAGACAGCCCTTTAGGGTGTGCCCAGAGGCCCCACATGAGGCCCATCCTGGCAGGGCCATGCCAGTGCCATCTCAATGCCCCCCACACCATAGGGGCTAGAGGAGATCCCCTGGGCGGCATGGACTTGCAGAGCAGCTCCTGGGCGCCGTAGGGGTGGGTGCCCTGTTACACCTAAAGCTCTTGCTTTGCATTCCAAGTTCCCACACTTACTCAGCCATAATTAATTCACTTCTCCCTTTAAAAAATGTATCAAAGGCACAGAGCATGTATGCTGAGCCTCTGATCACCCGCAATGGCCCTGTCATCACACTGGGTAGAAAGCTTCTGCTGGGAGCAGATGCCTGGCGTTTTGGTCAGGCTGGCATCTGCCAGGGGAGAGGAAGAGTCATCACCTGAGAGCAAAGCTGCAAACGCTCAGGACCGTGTCACTGGGAGCCCACATGGGACACAACCTGCTGCGATCTGAAGACTCGAGATGGCAAGTGACTTTTATTGAACATCTACTGTGTACGCATGACGTGTGACCATTTCTAACCCTCAACACTCATTTTGGAAAGCGGAGATCACTGTCTTTACTGTACAGATGAGGACATTGAGGTCCAGAGAGGCAAAGCATCTGGTTCAAGGTCACATAGCCAACCGGAAGCATTGCTAACTGCCCCAGATCTACAGGCCACCATTTGTACCTGAGCCCTCCAAACCACATACCAGGCTGCCCGGCGTGAAGGACAGAGGAACTGCTCAATTAGTGCTTGCTGGGTTGGACATGCAGCCGAACAAACCCACAGAGAAACTGAAATGATAGAGACTGTGAAATTTTAAATTACAGACACAGAATGCACGGGAAAGGAAGAAATGCAGAAATCGACAATTACATATGTAACTGTGTTGTCGATTCTCTCAAGTGATAAATTGGTTTTCCTCCCTTTACAATGGAGCTGTGAGTTAGAACAAGGTTCTATCAACAACAACACCGGCCTTATCACCAGTGGCAGCCAGCTCCGGAGGGCCCAGGCCTGTGCTGCAGTGCTGGGTAGGCTTCCTCTGCAAGGCCCCCAATCCTGAAAAGACAGTGTGAGGTAATATGCAGAGGTTCTGCCCAATTGTGGACAGAGAGATGGGGGGGGGGGGCTTGCCTGCCTGAGCCTGCTTCAAAATACCAGGCCCTGTTAGCCCCAGTGGCCACAGGGCTCTGGGGTGGGGATCTCCCCAATGTGACACGGCATTGGTGGTGACTAAAAGGACCCTTGCGGGACACATAAGCAGGACCCCAGAGGCCCTGGCCCAGCATGCCTCCAGCGGCTGCCCACCTGGGAAGGTAGGAACCTTCCCAAGCCAAGGCAACCATGGAAGGAGAGCCCCTCAGGCCCCTGAGGAGGAAAAAAGCTGAGCTGCCTAACTCCTGTGCTGCTGACCCAGGCACAGGGGCTCCCTAGGACAAAGCAGGTCCTGAGCCACATGCCACCCAGCAGGGCAGAGGCGAAACTAAGGGAGCAACACCCCCCACCCACCATGGGCTCTGTGTCCACACACCCATGAGCATCAACAGTGGACCAGCAAGGAGCTGATGGATAAGCCACAAGTGTGTATGTGTGTGCATATGTGCATACATGCATGTGTGTATGCATAAATGTGTGTGCATGGTGTGTGTGTGCACGTGTGCACGCACATGCATGTGTGCTGTCTACTGGGAACAGGGCTCAGTTTTCCTCTGGATGAGAGTGGGGTCAGCTGGCAGCAAGATTGTACTTCTCACTGCTTGGGACCCAGAGCTCTGCCCTTCCTTGTCACTTCAGGGCTCCTCCATCTACCCCGCAGCTGTGGATTGTCTAGATGCCCAACCCGACTCCACCACTGCCTTCTGTATCTGCTGGGCATGCCAAGAAATCCTGGCTGTTGGATACTGAGGGACTGGGACTGGCTGGGCTGTGAGCAAGGTCTGTGGGGTGGCGAAACCAGAAGACAGTGAACTTCATATGCTAGGCCTGTTCAGGCACAGAGCAGGAGCTCTGAGGGAGGGCTGCCTCCCCGGGCCTGTCTGCCTCAACTTCCAGCTCTGCTTCCTTCCTCTCCGTGAGGTTCTGCCCCCTCTGTTCCTCCCACCACCCTACCCAGCCCACCTCTGCACCAGCTCCTTCCCTAGGGGGGGAGGTGGCCATGGGTCAGCCTCACCTGTGCTAGAAACAAGCAAATAAACAAACCCCATGGCTCAGGTAAGCTGGTGATGCCTTCCAAGAGGAAGTGGGCCATGACAGACATCCAGGCACACTGGCTAGGAACTAGATAGAAATCCAGGCACCCTCTTCGATCAATTCCACATTTAGGAAATTAGATGTTCGTCTCGGTGTTGTAATAAAGCAAACACTAGAAATGTTATAAATACCCAATAATAAAGGACCAGTTAAAAGCATTATGGCATATTGGGTAATTATTAAAAATTATGGCATCCAAAAGCTTTCTAACAATATGGGAAATGCTAATGACATACTATTAAGCAAGGGAAAATTATATAAAAATGTAAATATATGTACATGCAAGACCTGTAGTGAAGAATACCACCCCTCAGCTGAACTTCCATGGGCATCTGTCTCCCTGCATGCATGGTGCCAAGATCCAAGCAGCCGCCCACCGGTGTCTGCCCCTTTGGTGGTCGGAATGAACATCTAGAGCCCCGCCCCTCCTCTCTAGGTCTCTGGTGCCCCTTTGAGCATCCTGAGCCTCAGGGGGACCCCACCACAGGCCCTTCCTGGTTCCTTTCACATCAAGTAATGGGCAGCCGGGGAAGGGACAGGGCTGTCTCCAGCCCAAGTGGCACTGGCCTGTACTGATTTTAAATGCTGTCAGTGGAGACCACCCACACCCGGGACACGGCTTGGCCAGTGGGACCAGGGCCCTGCCGTTGCTCCACCACCAGATGTCTGCACGCAGTGGGCAACCTGTGGACAACCTCACAAGGACAGCACGGGCCTTGATGGGAGGAAGAGGAAACATAAAGCTGCCGTAGAGGTTTCTGGCATGAGTCAGCGCTTGGGAGACAGTGGGCCACAGCCTGGCAAGAGGCGTATCCCACGGCCTCTCTCAGTCCTGTGAGCTAGGGAGATGTCCTATCTGTGTACAGCAGGCACTCAGCAAGTGCTTGAGGAGTCAGTGAGTGAGTGTGAGTTGAAACAGAGAATCAGCCTTCATTTAAAAACTTTACGTTAGCCAGGTGCTGGTAGCTCATGCCTGGAATCCCAGCTATTCAAAAGGCTGAGACTTGAGGATTGTGGCTGGAGTGTACAGAGTGTACAGGAAAGTCTATGAGATCCTTATCTCCAATGAACCACTAAAAGGCCAGAAGTGCAGCTGTGGCTCAAGTGGAAAACAAAGCCTTGAGCAGAAAAACTCAAGGACGACGCCGGGCCCTGAGTTCAAGCTGCCCCAGTACCGGCACCCCCAAAAAAGATTAAGTCAATATGACTGAAGTACATGATATAAATATATGAAATCGAGTAACGATGAAACTCATTTTAAAAAGTAGAGTGATGAAGAAGATAGGAAAGTAATAGAGGAGCCAGGGCGTACGTGTGTGTGTGTGTGTGTGTGTGTGTGTGTGTGTGTGTGTGTAATAATTAGTAGACTTAGAACTATAAGAGAATATTATGGACAAGGTTTTACATACACAATTCACAACAGTTGTAATGAGTGAATTCTCTGAAGCACACAAACCTTCAAACCTCACTTCAGGATGGAATATCAAATCTGAACAGTCCTATGTACAACTTCAAAGATCAAGTGAGATACCACTTTGTACTCACTATATGGTTACAGTCAAAAAAGACAAGAAGGCTGGGCATGGTAGCTCACACCTATAATCCCAGCATTTGGGAAGCTAAGGCAAGACTGTGAGTTTGAGGCCTGGGTTACATCAATAGACCCTGTCTCAAAAAGAAAAAAAAAAGCCCATTAAATGAAAAGCTGAGAAAACAGAATCATTCTTCCTAGATCTGTAAGAGAAGTGAGGTCAGAGGACAAATAAGGGCTGGTAGATGGCACTTTGGTCAGATTGGTTGATAGTGGGCAAGGTTGTTCATTGTTTTTCAGTTTCGGGGAAACTGAATTGTGGCTGACAGATAGCTAGAAGCCCAGGGTGGGCCAGTCTGAAAAACTCAGGGAGCCCAGTCATCATGTGGTTCCAGAGTATTATCTTCAGGAGTCTGGGAGAGAATTCCCCTCAGGCTTCCAGGGGAAGAAGAAACCATCTGGGATGTAACTCAGGGGCAGAACTCGGAAGAAGATCTGGGATGAGATCCGGGATGAAACTCAGGGGCAGAACTCCGAAGAAGATCTGGGATGTAACTCAGGGGCAGAATTCTTGCCTAGAGTGGGCCAGGGGGTGGGAAAGGAGAAAGGAAACTGCTTATTCAAAAAAACCTGAAATCCAAACATCCCCAAGTCTGTAGCACATGTGGACACAAAGACAAGTGACCAGTGCGGCAGGACACTGCAGACACGCCAAAAGCACTGCACAAGTCCCCTCCAGGCCATGTGCCTAGGGACCCAACGAAGCACACATGAATGGTGCATTTACACTCCATATCTCAAATGTTCTCCTTCTGCGTATGTCCACACACCAAAAATGAGAAAGGCAGAAACCCAAAACCATTCCTGATCTCAAGCATGTGAGGGAAGGAATGCTTGGCCTGTGCTTTAAAATACCCAGGAACTGATGGAGGTCTGCCCTCAGGGGAAACTAACCAGGGCCACTGAGGATGCATCACAGACTGACTGACCTGAGGAAAGGCAATTTCCAGTCTCAGCTGGCTTGTGCCCCCCCCCAACCTTCTTTTGAGAAAGACAATACCCACTCCAGTCCAGGGGAAGACAATACCCACTCCAGTCCACTCCGGACATCCCGCCCCATCTAAAGGAGTGAGGACTGAGAAGCACGGGTGAAGTTCCCTCAGAGGCATAGGCTCACGGAGACAGACATCACAGGACTACGAAAAGCCTCCTACACGCCCCACACTGTGTTACTCGAGTCCTATCTGCAGCAGTTCTGTTCACATGCACGCCTTATCTGGCAAGTAAGAAGAACCAGAAGGCATGCTAAAAGGCAAAACACACTCTGAAGAGATAGAGCAAGCACTATGAGATACAAGGGATGTTGGAACAGACTGGGGACTTAAACAACTGTGACTACCATGCTAAGGGCTCCAGCACAGTAGGTAACATACAACTAGAGATGAGTGCTGTGAGCAGATGAGGAGATCCCAAGAAGGATCAAAGGCACACTCAAGGTCAAAAACGCTGAAACGGAGGTGAAGAAGGCCTCGGACAGCTTGTCAGTAGACTGGACACAAGTGAGGAAGAATCTTTGCGCTTGAGGAGTTCGCAATAAAAAACTCCAAAATCTTGAACAGAACGTCCAGGAACTACAGGACAACTACAGAAGATGCAACATATGCATCTAGTATGAGAATATCAGAAAAAGAAGGAAAGAACAGAATATTTAAAAGCAATGAGAACAGAATTTCCCCCCATATCATGTCAGATAAAATCTGGGCAACAACCAGAGGAAAAAACACCTCATCTATAGAAAAAAATATTGCATACAACTTCTTAGAAGCTAGGCAAAGAAGGGGAGAGTGAAACAAAATTAAATTTAAAGTGCAGAGGTGAGGAAATATTCCACCAACCTGGAATTTTATACCCTGAATTTTTTTTTTTTGGTCAAAAATGAAAGAGAAGCCAGCCATGGTGACTTATGCCCTATAATCCTAGCTACTTGGGAGGCTGCCATCAGGAGGACCTCACTTCAAGACCAGTCTAGGTAAAAAAGTTTATGAAGCCCCATCCCCCATCTCAGCCAGTGAACAGCTGCATGTGATGGCATGTGTCTACAGTCTCAGCTGTGCAGGAAGCACAAACAGGAGATCTGCCATCCGCACCAGCCCAGGGTGGGAGGAAAGGCCACCTGCAAAACGATAAAAGCAAAAAGGGTTGAGGGCATGGCTCAAGTGGTACAACACCTGCAAGTGCATGGCCCTGAGTTCACACTGTAGTATATGAGAGGGGGAGGGGGGGAGAGGGAGAGATAGGGAGAGAGAGAGAGAGAGACAGACAGAGACAAAGAGAGAATAGCCTGCAAAAAGTACATCAAAACAAAACAAAAAATAAATTTGGGCAGCAAGCCCATGATTTTCTGGACACTATTAGTTATGGAAGAGCTAAAATAAATTTTCAAGTACAAGAATTGTGAATCAATATTTTTAATTTTAAAAAATCCTCAAGGAGAGAAGTGCTGAGTGTAGCGCAGAGCTTACTTAGTTCAGTGGCACAAGCATATGACAGATGAATCACAAATTAGAATTATATAAACACTGTATTCACACATAACCATCGCGGGCCCAGAGAATCGGCTTCACCTTTTCTGATCTCCCCTACTGCACGTTCAAGGCAAAAGTGAGCCATTGTAGAGTGAGAGTGAACGTCACAGGGCGCCCATGGGCGTCTGCACTGCCATGGTCCTCTCTGCTGGTGGCTCACACAGTGGTTCAAGGCAAGAGTCTGCTGACCCAGCCCCTAGCGAGGAGTGCAGAGTAGAAGGGCAGGGCTGGTGCAGGTCTCTGAGGTTCTAAGAACCCACTGCCCCTCCTTTCCCAAGACAGGCCGGTCGGGGAGACACGGGGTGGGGGGGGGGGCTCCACAGTCACCTAGGAGACAGCCAGGGAGGCGGCTGAAGCCAAGAGACGTGGGGGAGTACAGTGGTGGGCTTCTGCATCCCCTCCCTCAGACCAGAGCCCCGGGAAGGCATGGCTGAGTAGCTGATTCTGTGACACTTGCCCCCCCCCCCATCCCCGACGCAATGCCACTGTGTGGTGGATGCCAGAGACTGTTCATGACATCAGTGAATGAGATGTTTCCTACCATAGAGGGAGGGGTGAATTTAGAAAGAGACAGAGGTTCACATGAAAGGCCCCTCGCCTACACCCACCCCTACAGAGGTGTGGGATTATGCTGTCCAGTCTGAGGGTTCGGGGCTATGGTTCTCCAAAGTAGAACCATCCTTATATCCTCTCCAATGAATGAGGCTGGGGTGGACACCAGGGCTATCCCGTCTGAGCTTCTCCAGGAATGGAGGGCAAAGCTATCTATGAACAGAGGGCAAAGCTACCAATGACAAATCTTCATTTCCATCAAAGATTAGCGCTTCATACATGTGAACAAGAGGGCTTGCAAGGGCTATGAAGTCAAGCCACCTGGGTCTAGAATCTTACCCCACTCCCTACTTGCTGCATGATTAAGGTGTGTGACAGGACTCCTCTGAACCCAGGCCCCCTATGGGGACCAGAGGTGGCAATGGCATCAGCACACCCAGGACTGCTAAGAGATGACCTCTAACACACAGGGTGCCACAGACTGCTGGCAGGGGCATAAGAGGTACCCAGGGCCTCCTTCCACCCTCATCTGGCAAGGAAGACAAAGAACATCCCAAGTCCCATGAGCACCCCTCCCTGACCCTCCTCTCTGGCTCCTTTGCTTTCCTAATCCCATCTGCATAAAAAGTTTGGTTTGCAATAAAGCTCCTTCAGAACTGCAGAAAGCATAAATAGTCTAAATAAAAAGGCATTTTAATATAAAACAGATGAAAGTGACAAATGGAGCGTAATCAAAACCTTATTAGGGCAAATAAGCTACCTGCCTACAATGTCACAGAAACTGATGGCACTCTGAACCAAGTGGGCGGGGCCAGTCCTTCAGACAACTAACTGAGGGAGGGGAAAGCACCACAAGGGTACTCTCACCACATGGAAAGAAACCCTGAACACCTACATGGTGGTCACCAAGTTGGGGGCTCCCAACTCTGGCTGTACACTAAAATCAGTGTGGCTACCCCCAACAGGGGCAGTCAACATGGGTTGGCATCGCTGCCACCCGGGAACAATCTCTACTGGGAAGGGCACCCCCCCCATACACACACACTAAGGGTGCCAGGAGCAGTTGATGAATTGTGGTTCAGCTTACACTTCAACTGGGTGGGTTAATTGCCTAAGATTTTTTCATTGGTCTTGACTAGAGCTATTAGTCATTCTTGCAAGTTTTTCTCCCCCAGGAGGTACTGTATGTCTGGCACTATGCTAGGTGCTGAGAACACAGTAGCAACAGAAGCAAATCCACCCTCTCGGAGAAGTCACAATCTAGGGGACCCTCCTGCTTCCGTGGATGTGAGGGTGCACCCCAGGCCAAGGAGGAGCCGGCTGTTCTGCTGTCCCCTTGTAAAATCTGGAAGTGAAGATATCCCTTTAAATACTCGGGGGGGGGGGGGGGGGGAAGAAGAGAAAAGAAAAGAATGAAAGGATATAGAACAAGCATGAAATATTGATGATTCATGTCAAAGCAACACCAGGGCATGCTGAACAAAAGTGAGCTGGCCTGTCGGAGCCGATCTTATCACGAGAATCCCAGGCGGGTGGGAGCTAGAGTTTCAGAAGGCCAACCCAGGGCCTGCAGGAGCAAATGTAGCAAGTTTGGATGTGTCCCAGCTGTTTCTCTCCAGGGTAGAGAGGGAGGCAGATATCAAAAGAACCCTCCATCCCCCGCCTGCCCAATGTCAACCCCACACACAAAAAAGGGAGAGGAACTGGGCCAGAGGCCTGAGCTCCCAGAGCCACGTGCCCTAGTTTCCCTGAGATGCTCCAGTTTCCAGTGCTCAGCCTTGCCTTCTCTGAGGGTTAATTTGCTGGAGCTGGGGTTCCACAGTTTAGAGATTCGCTAGGTATGCAACCTGACTTTTAAACCTTTCTATGAGCTTTCTTAACAAAATTGATTCATGATACAAGTAATAAGTTGCTTTTATGACATAGTCTGATTTTTGGCTCAAACCATACAGAGATCTTAAAGTGCACTTGAAGGTGACCGCCAAGGACATTTCCCACAGTGCTGGGGGGGAGGGGGAGGGAGAGCTTGGAGAGTTGAGTCCATGTCTCAAGACCTCCCTGTCAACTCCACAGCTCCTATGCCATGTTAGCCACCGATCTGGGGGACTACCAGACTGGAAAGGAAGGAGGCTAGCGCTCTGTCATCCACCAAACACCAGGAACCCCAAAGCCCTGCTCTAAAAAAAGTGTCAGGAACACAGCCCCTGGCTCACTTCCACACCTGACTGCATCACCCAGGTCCTCCTAGCCTGGGCCACACTTCTAGATGCCCAGCCACAGACTATAGCTGGCCTTCACCTCCACGAGAGGAGGGGCCCCACCCTCTGTGGCGATGCCAGCATGGCCCCAGAAGCCATGGCAGGGGGCAGACAGAGACACCTGCAGGCCCCATCACAACAGGAGGGACAGCTGCCCATCAGCTCATGCCAGGGTATCCTGAGCACCTGCTTGGCTGAGTGCAAGATGCAGGGATGGAGATGACTGGACTTAGAGGTCCCCACACAAGGCAGCTACAGACAAACACCTGAAGATGCATTTGCAGGAGGCAGTCAGGAGCGATTGTTATCATTGAGAAATGTCACAGATGGTGCAGAACTGCTGAGATGAAGGCCAAGGAACCCACATGAAGAGCAAGGGCTCCTATGTGCAGAAGACCTCTGTGTTCTAGCTTCTCACAGTGTGGCCCACTGCCTCCCGCTACTCCACCTCCTGGAGTCCGCTAGGAATGAGGGATCTCCGGAACTGCTGAAACCATCTGCATGCTAGGGCCCACACGCACGTCCACACAGTAAGACCCTGCTGGAGAGATGACCTCACCACTTCCCCTCTGCTCTACCACTGGGGAGGCTGCCTCACAGCACAGTTGCCTCCTCTTTGCTCTTGGGGGTTACTGTTGTTGTTGTTTTGTTTTTGTTTGTTTGTTTTGTCACATATCACCAGCTGAGTGAGGCCTCCCGCAGCTCAGGTCCTGGGAGCTCAGCTCCTGGCTCCATGGAGGTCAAACCACAGACAGCCATGTGTGAGAGGACTACTGGAAGGAAGTAGAGTCAGGAAATGCAGTACCAGCGGCACTGGACCAGCTTAGCTCAGCTGGCTCATGCAGAACCTCTCTCCTAATGCTGGAAATGAAGTCAGGCACTTTGTAGGATGAGATGTGGTCCAATCATCCAACCAAGGCAGAGAGATCAGCCAGGAAAAGGAGGAAGGGGAGCCAAACAGCCCATTTCTTGTAATGAATAGGGCTGGACTGGAGAAGTCCAGAATCCTAACATTTATCATTTTGCTAAGTTTAAGCTATCATAAAATCCAATGTCTGAAATGTAGCTTCAAAGTTACCAGTTTCTACTATTCATCAGGCTCCATTCCCTGAGACGCCAGCCAGAGGCTGCTGGGCCTCTGCGGCATTCTCCGGCAGTGGCCTCACAACCTTTGGTCCTGCTGGTGAAAACCTACCCTTGCCTGCAGAACACTGGCTCACTTTGACTCGGCAACTTGAATTCTTAGACTGGAGTAGAAGAAGAAAAGCAAGATGTACAAAGAAGTTTTTAGAACAAAATATATAATAAGCTGTGATAGTTTGCTTGGAGCTTATACCAAGAGAAATGACCAATACACTCTGGATTGAAGACTAGTCCCCCACCATTGGGAAAAGATACTCTCTGATTATACAGTTGCTACACAGCCATGTGGCAGGGGTGTGTAGGTGGATACCCACCTTGTCAGCCAGCTTGGGAGGATCCCCCTGACACCCAGCAGGGTGACAAGGGCCAGCCAGATTCTAAGCATTTTGGGCTTTGCTGGCCATGTGGTCTTAACTCTTGCCACTATAATAGGAAAGCAGCCACAGATGGCACATAAATGAATATGGATGTGTTCCAATAAAACTTTATTTACAAGAACAAGTGTCAAGCTGAATTTTAGCTCTGGGCTATAGTCTGCTGTCCCCTGATCTCTCTGCTTACATAGAATCATTTTAAATGGAAAAAAATGTTTTTTGAAATATCCTGCATGCCCAACATAGACAAATGGTTCAATTGGTTAAAGCATTTATTCAGCTGATTCCGTCTCTCCACAGAAACTCATCAGGTGCCTGCCATACACTGTTCTGAGCACTGAAGCTGAGGCAGAGGGCAAATCAAGAGGGACTATCACTGACAATTTTACAAGAGTTTGTAATAACAAGCAGAGCCCTTATAACCTATGTGAAAAGTGAAACTCCAAATCACGTACGAAAATAGGACCAAACAGTGTTTTTACACACACATACAGAAAACAAAGACCTCCTGAGGAAAGAGCATAAAAGAAAAACATCAAAGCATCACTAATGTTTACTGACTGAACTACCCCTCCTTTCTTCCCTGAATTTCCTGGTTTTGTCACATGATTACACAGCACTTTCATAACTGAGGTTCCTCCACAGTGGTCAGAGGGAGAAGCCTGCCTCAACTGTACTCTGAGGTCTGTGCCCTGCCTCTCTCTGTGTGTGTGACATCACCATGGCTTCCAACAGGGTAGCGTTTGGAAAAGGCCCACGGCTTAGGCCTACACCAGAGCTTCAGCACCATGGACAGAGCTAGGCACGCCTCTGAGCCCGGGGCCTCTCAAGGGAGCCTGCTCCCAGCTGGCAGGAAGCCTGGAGGGAAGCAGCCAGGGCCTTCCCTCCCCGGCCCTCCTGCGGAGTCTACCCTGGACAGCGAACACCAGTCAAGGCAGGAAGGAATGTGGTTCTCAGGGAGCCCGCCTGATGCAAATGGAACAACCCCCCTCTCCTACTACTCCCTGTGACCTGGCGGGGGAGGACTGTTGGTAAAAAGGAAGTAAAAACAAATACTGCGTGGATCCCTTTACCCACATTATTAGCTTGGGAGAGACTGGCAAACATGCCAATAGCAGGCACAGCAACATCTGCTTCTAATTGCTTCTCCCAGCACTCGCAAGGCTCGTCAGCTGGCATCTGCCCTGGGAGAAAAAATCTGATATTTTTAACAAACTCTTAAATCAGATGGCGTCCAGGGTGAGTAATTTCTTGTGTGTTTGGTCTTTGAGGCTTAAAACATTGAGTGAACCTTTAGGGGTACGGGCTGTCAGGGCAGCTGGGCAACCCACTTGAATGGAATGACACGTGTTTCTGATTCGCCCAGCACACTCAAACGTGAACTTCCCTTTATCAATTATTTATATCCTAAATATAAACTGTTCCAGTGTTTTAAAAAATTCCAGAGTCCACTTGCTTATTGGGTCATTTTCCTCTCTTTTCCAAATACGTTGTAAAATGTTCCTTTGCAAAAGAAAATGGAGGTGATTTTAAAGAGCATGGGTCTTAGAAATGCCCTAGGCAAGACTTTACCATGGACAGAACCTTCCACTGTCTTTAAAGCAAGGCCTCTGCTCTTGGATTCTCCTGAGCAACTTGCAGCCCTTACACACCTGCAGGGCCATGGTGGCAGATCTGGAATGAAGGCCCCAGAGGCCACGCCTCCTACTCCCCGGCTGACCCCGCAGATCTGCTTCCACTCGGCAGAGCCTGCGTGAAGGCTGCACCTGAGCAGGTTGGAGCCAAGATGCCCCCAAGGTGGAGCCTCCTGGTCCTGCAGATAGAGTGGGTCCCAAATGGGTGGGGACACTGACATTCTGCATGTTCTTCTCTAATCAGCTTCAACACAGGAGCTATGGCGGGAGTCACGAGGCTGTCTCCTTCAGCCTTGGGCAGTGCTTCTCAAAGCCCCCAAACCGCCTGCTAGAGTGGAGCCCCCAGAGACAGACTGTCTGGGTCCCTCCTTTTTTTTGGCCAGTCCAGGGGCCTGGACTCAGGTCCTGAGCGCTGTCCCTGGCTTCTTTTTGCTCAAGGCTAGCACTCTGCCACTTGAGCCACAGCGCCACTTCTGGCCGTTTTCTGTATATGTGGTGCTGGGGAATTGAACCCAGGGCTTCATGTGTAGGAGGCAAGCACTCTTGCCACTAGGCCACAATCCCAGCCCTGGGCCCCTCCTTTTGAATCACTCCCCTGCATCTCTGCCTCTCCATCTCCTCTGGGCTACTAACACCAGCACATGGCCTGTCCTCAGCTCTGCCCATCCCCACCTCAGCACAAGCCTCCCATGGCTCCCACTCCTAACCTAAGCCAAGACACACAGCACTAACTCACTTCCCAGAGCCCATGCCAGCCAACCCGGGACATCACTGGCCCCCACATCCATCTCCATGATTACTTCCCCAAATCTGCACCCGCTTTCACTCACTCTAACATGATTCATGTGTCCGCTAACGCGGCACACAGAGAAAAAACCGTGATCTCTGAGAGCCCACAGTGGAGTGGAAGGAGTAGGGCAAATAAATGAACATGAAAAACATACGGTATGCCAAGTGAGGATCAAGGCAGAAGGGACCAGTGTATGCCAGGGGCGGTAGCTTGGAAAGGCCTCGTTGGAGAGGTAGCATTGGAGCAAAGTCCCATAGAAGGGATGGAGCAGCTTCTGCACAGAAAACTGTGAAAAGAGCTTTCTAGACAGAAGCAGTAGCAAGTGCAAGGACCCTGAAGCAGGAATGTGTAGATGTGTTCTAGGAAAGGCACGGAGTCCATTGGGGCTGGCAGTGATGGGAAGGGGGCTGCAGGGAGATCACTTAGGCCTTGCCAACCACTGCAGGGCCACTGGGTTTTACTATGACTGAGAAAGGAACCAGAAAGTCTTACTGACATATCCAACTCAGATCACTCTGATTGCTGTGTTAATAAGAAAGACAGAAAAGGGTCGAAGGGAACAGACTGAAGAGGAAAACTTCTATCCCAGCAAGAGAGACAATGGGTAGTTTGGGCCAGAAGACATGGGACAGGAAAGTGGAATAGGATATGCTAAGCTTGTGAGGTGGGACAGGAGGGACCGGGCAGGGCTGGTGATAATGTTCTGAGCCTGAACAACTACAAGGAGTCACCATGTACTGCATGGGGAAGGCAGTGGGAGCTTCAGGCTACAAGCAGAGGGCGGGAAGAGATCCCAGCTGGCTTTGAAGCTCTGCAGGGAACCGCAGGTCCACGAGGAGCCCCCTCCTCTGCAAGACCCCTACACCTACCTGCGCGCACACGGAAGCACGCACACATGTGCACACAGGGAAAACCCGTGCACCAGAGTTGCTGCATCCATACATTATTTATACCATCTGCAGGCTTTCGTGAGCATTAGGTGTTCAACAAATATCTTCAGTAATATGCCCCATCAACCATTATGACGTCTTAATAGCCTAGCTACTTGAGGATGTTCTTTTAAAACAGCTGAAAACTATGCTTAGCACTGATTAAATATTAATTACAAAGTGACCCTCTGTACAAGTGTTAACCCATCCTCAGATGTTCAAATTGCCCAGGACTGTGCCCTGGGCAGAAAGGCATCACCTTGCTGGACCCACACACAGCCAGCCTGGGTACAAGGGTGTCACCTTGCTGGTCCTGGGGACAGGCCAGCCAGGGAGAAGGGCCTTACCTTGCTGGTCCTTATGTCCCAAGCTTTGATTTCGGAGCTGAAGCCTCCACATAAAAAGATGTTGGGGTCTTTTGGATGAAATTTCAAGGTAGTGATTCTGAAGTCACTGCGACCACTAAATAGCTGGGTTCCTACAATAGAAGAAGTGGGGATTAGAAGGTATTTAGATTGTCAAATAAGTATCTTAAAAGGTAAGGTGTCACCTTGCACAGAATGCATAGCCAGGGGAACACTGCTTATCTGGGCCCCATACAGCATGATAGAAACTGGAAACACAACAGGGGTGATTTACCCTCATTTACCCTCATTTTTTGACCAGCCCAACAAGGGGTAGCTGGATGTTCCCTATCTCAGGGCCAAGCTGGGTGCCTGGGTCACTGGATGCCACTTATCATGTGCTCTGCAAGCAGCCTACATTATAGTACCTCATTTACTCATACAAGGCCTCCAAGCCTAGTTCCCAGGTGGGAATGACAGTGCTCAAGGATTAAAATGTGCTTCCAAGGCTGCACACTTAATACACAGACTACTTATCTGCAGGTCTAAAGGCGAAATGCAGACTGGCTCGCAGGAGGTACTTTGCAGGGCCAGCCATCTTGCAAGCAGGCCCTTAGACTCATGGGTGAAGGGTGTTCAGCAGAGGTGAGGTAGTCTGATGCTGTGGGTGATGACAGTGACTCTCAGAGCAGCCCGGACCAGAGGCTGGACCTGGGGCATGGACCACTGAGACTCTCAACAGCTCTACAAGACTCGGGACAGTTCTGGTCATTGCCATATCCATCATAAATGGTTCTCAAGTCCTCGTGGGTGCTGTAGAGAGTGTTCTCACACAGGAGTGCCCAAGTGCTTCCCCAACGGTCCCCCAAGGGCAAGGCTCACAAATCATACATGGCTATACCAGCCAGCAGTGGGGGAGAAGGGGCTTCCCTCAGACGATGCAAGGAAAACGGTAGCTGCCTTTGGCTAAGGCAGTGGTAGCAGTGGTAGGAAGCTGGCGGCCAAGGAGACGAATGAGCTCTCAAGCGCCATGCCCCCTCTGGGCCTCAGGTAGCGATATCTGCTCATTCGATTCAGAAGGCCATCCCCAACAGTCGCCCTGCTCTGTGTACTGTGACCCCCACATCCTGAGCTAAGTGGCTAGCCAGCTCACCCAGTAAAGAAATGAAAGTCATCAATCAGTGTTCACAAGAGTCACAGCAGATGCCACAGCCTCCAACCTGTCTGACTGCAGGAAAACACTTCAGTACACGTCACTGACACAAGCATACTGGTTGGTAAGCTACACAATATGCCAGTGTGCCAATACAGTATAAATATATTTTGTGCTGATTCTGGAACTTGAACTCGGGGCAGGACACTCTTAAGGCTGGTGCTCTGCCATTTAAGCCATGTCTTCACTTTGGTTTCTTGCCATTCAAAATAAGAGTCACATGGACTTTCCTGCCCAGAGTGGCTTGATCCTCAGATCTTGGTCACCTAAGTAGCTAGGGTTATAGGCATATAGGGTTATATTGGCACCCAGTTTATGAACTTTTTTTTTTCTTTTTCCAGTCCTGGAGCTTGAACTCAAGGCCTGGGCACTGTGCCTGAGATTCTTTTGCTCAAGGCTAGCACTTGACCACTTGAGCCACAGCACTAGTTCCGGCTTTTTCTGTGTATGTGGTACTAAGGAATTGAACCCAGGGCTTGTTGCGTGCTAGGCAAAAACTCTACCACTTAGCCACATTCCCAGCCCATGAACATTTTAAAGTGCCAAAACAGAACAAACTTAAAAGGGTGAGACAATGATAAAATAACCAATATTTTAAAAAAATACTCCAATATGCCATTTACTAAGAGCATCAACTGACTCCTTTGAAATCATTAAAAACCATAGGAGTTATTACATTTTTAGTAACTGCAACAGATGCGAATCGTTTTTCATTTATTTGAAAGCAGGAAAATTTTTATGACCCACTGGTTTGAAAGTGGCCTGGCTCCCCCAGATTGTGTCCTGAAAGCAGAGACAATCCCCACCCTCCCACATAGAAGGCTGAATACTTTATTAGTGAAGTGCATTTCCCCGAGTATCAAATAATGGCTCCTGCAAGTAAGAGGAAGTGCTGTTACTACACTCTTGTGTTCTTAATGACCCCAAATCTGCTGACATTCTCACTCAAGAGATTTAAAACAAATTAGAAAAACAGATTTTAAAATCCCAGGTTAAGGCTACGGATATTCAAGCTTTTCCTTGTTTGTATGTGCTGGTCCTGGGGGCCAGGCACTGTCGCTGAGCTTTTTTACTCAAGGCTAGAAGTCTACCATTTGAGCCACAGCTCCACTTGCAGCTTCTTGGTGGTTCTTTGGAGAGAAGAGTTTCACAGACTTTCCTGCCCAAGCTTGCTTTTCAAACCAGGGTCCTCAGATCTCAGCCTCCTGAGTAGCTAGGATTATAGATGTGAGCCACCAGCACTCAGCAGTATTCAAGTTTTTAATAGGCAACACTAATGGGAATGAGAACAATGAAAAGGATTCGTTCATCCAGGAAGAGCTGGAAGTGCCATACCATGTGTGCGAGTAGCAACTGCCAGCCTTCTTCCAACCTCCTTCAAAAAGAAACATGTTTTCAAAACCTTCTTCCCATAGTCCCCCTTTTTTTTTCTTTTGAGATAGTTTCATTATATAGCCCCAGAAGGCAGGAACTCTAGATCCTCCTGCCTCAATGCTGGGACTACCTAAGTGCGCCGTGACACCTAGCCACCGTACACTTTTTTTTAGAAAGCAGCTGTTTCTAGTCTTTGTTAAGTCATCAACTTCACCTTGATGGATGATTAAGTGTATGGATGTTCTTTCTCTAATCTTTTCTATAAGTGGTAGTCACAAGAAATTCTGGAAATACTCGATTTTCTGTAAATGAAGTGTTGCACCTCTTTAAAACTGTACACACCCTTTAGCTATGCCGAAAGAGAGACACTGCTTGAGACCTGTGCTTGGATTCCAAGAGTATGAAATAGGAATCGATATGGACAAAGCTGGAAAGAGAATTGTCAAAATGAAATGCATGTCCTAGAGGTAGTAAGGTAACTTTTAAAATTATGCCACTATCTTTATGTTACTTGCCTAATAATTTTTCTTAATCTAGTCAGGGAGCTGGGTGCTGGGAGCTTGCACACATAATCCTAGATACTCATGAGAACTGAGATCTAAGGATGGAGGATTGAAGCCAAACGGGAAAGTTGTGAAACTTATCTGCACTCAACCACCAAAAAGCTGAAAGTGAAGCTGTGGCTCAAGAGGTAGAGTGCTAGCCTTGAGCAGAAAAGCTCAGGGACAGTACCCAGACACTGAGCTCAAGCTCTAGGACCAACACCCAAAATATAAATACATAAATAAAAAACGCAGTCAGGGAGCTGAAGACCAGTAGGTGCCTTGGAGCTGTGCTGCACCCTCACCACCACCATCAAGTAAACAAAACAATCGCTTCTCAGTGGGTTGATCTGCTTGGAAATCCTGGATTTCTAATATAGAACCACATGCTTAACTTCAGAAATGGGAGTTTTCAAAAAAGTATAGTGATTTGGCTCTGCCAGCAGTAGGAAGAAAGAAGAGAGGAAAAATAGAGCTGTTAAAAGATGATACACGAGCTGGGAATGAGGCTTAGTGGTAGAGTGCTTGCCTCGCATGCATAAAGCCCTGGGTTTGATTCCTCAGCACCACATACACAGAAAAGGCAGGAAGTGGGGCTGTGGCTCAAGTGGTAGAGCGCTAACCTTGAGCACAGAGAGGCTTTCATTTAGATTATAGCAGAAGATTAAGCTGGGATGACAAATAACCACCACCACCATGCCTAGCTTATTGGTTGGGATGGAGGTCTCACTACTGTTTTGCCCAGGCTGGCCTCCAACCACAATCCTCCCAATCTTTGCCTCCTGAATAGCTGGGATAAAAGGCATGAGCCATTATAGCCACACTGAGGGTTTACAATTTTAGTAAGTTTACTAAAGCCTAATGAAAACCACTGGGTAAGAAATTCTTTTAAATAAGAAGGTCTGAGAGGAGACCAGTTCAGAAACCAGGATCACAGCCATCATCCTCTGGCGTGAGTTAGGAGGTGGGAGAGCCGAGCAGTTAGAGTCACAAGTCACAAAGATTCTGGTCTTGACCCAGCCTCTGTTACTTCCAGGGGAGGAAGGCCCGAACGCTAAGTGACACAGAAGGCTCTCTGTGGAGCCAGATACAAAAGAGAGCCATTATCGTTTGAAAAATTAAACCCCAACTTACTGAATTCATCCTTGGTTAAATTAAAAGCTAAAACCAAGGGAAGCAGGGTTTTAACAGCAGGATCCTTGAGGGACTACCGGCTGAGGTGCTTTTGACGTGAGCCCTGGGAGAACTCAATGCCCTGGGCTGGCTGGCGCATCTGCGGAAGATCAGTGAAGCACCACGGCCATGCTGGGGAACAAGACCTCCCTCCTCAAACTGGTTCCTACCCTCTCCCTCCCCACAGACCCAGGCTTGTGAATTATCTCCTCCCAGCCCACCCCCCGCCAAGATTTTTTTCAGATACAATGGTTACTTGTTACAAAACCTTTAACCATGAGACTATCTGACTTGCTTGTTTGTACTAGACAGTTCTGTTTATTTTCTGTATTCTGATAGGAAATTGAGCTTTAAAATATTTAACCCACTGGCACTTGGCTTTATCGATTCAGTTATAACAAGCTCAACCAGTGTAAAAACTGTTTGAATCTTCATAGAGTTAAGAAAAATTACGTCTTTGCTTCTTTCAATCAATAATAACACAAATAAAAAAATAAGTTACGGGGCTGAGGTGAGGTTCAATAGTAGAACACTTGCCTACATGCTCAAGGCCTTGAGCTCCATGCCCAGAATCACATAAATTAGCATTAAATAGTAAAACATGTTTTGCAACGTAGAAACTCAATGTGTTCTCAGGATGCTATCCTTCCCATCAGCACGTTCCTGTCTGCTGTCACCACGACGAAGATCCCGGCATGATGAAGATCTCAGATCCCTGTGTAGCCGGGGGTGACACTGTCTATCCAGCCTCACATTTGACGGTGGGACATGCTATGGTCATGTCGGCTCCAGAAATCCCCGAAGTGTCTTGCTCCCAGAATGCCTCGCTGCGAACAAAGTTCCTGGCACGTAACTGGAATTTCAGGGCCTTATGAAACCCAAACACTGGTCCTCAGGAAAGAAAAGGGACCTTCACGCCCTTCTCTCCAGGGAGCTCACTCTGACCATGAACATTTTAAGGACGGGCCTGTGCCTCCACGCATGCCTGGGGCTCACACCTGTCCCACCATAGCCCCGGAGGGTGGTGGAGACTGGCCCACGTCTCACGGCTGGAGAAATGAATGTCATCGAGCGCCAAGTGAGCAGCCTGGCTGAGACACAGACTGGACCGGCCTGATCTCAGAGCGCCGCTCTCTGCACCCCACCTCCGCACCCACTGGTTATCCATGACCTTTCCTTCTCCTTAGCTCTTTGTTCACATCCACAGGCTCAAGAACATGCAGGAAAAATGTTGACAAGGGAAAGCTTATGTTGTTGGCTTGTGGTAATTGAGCCTGTGTTCCCAGGCAGCAGGCATATGACTCATTTCGCTAAAATCAATATCATTACACTCATCCTCTGGGAAGTATTCAGCCAGCTGTAAATTTAACCATCCTGACTCAAAGTTAACGAGAAAAGAAGCTTACTAACTTTCAAATCAAGCTCTATCTATCAGGGCCATCAGAGGGCCAGGAAGGGTGCGGCTGAGAGCGGGGCGGGGGCTGTGTCCGCATGCCCCTCCTCTGGGGGCTCCGGGCCCACTAGCCATGCTCTCAGAGCCCAATGCCCTCACCCTCAGAGGTGGCATCCTCCCTCCAGGGTGGTTGTGAGAGTATGAGCCAACGTGTCTTCGAGTGAGCCCCAGGCTGATAACAGGACCCACCAGACAGCAGTGACCACTACATGCACAGAAGAAACTGGTGGCTGTAATCAGGTCTTGTATCATACATAACGAATTATCTAGTCAGGATTGAATTTCCCAGAACTGGGGGCTTAAAAAAAAAAGAGTTCTTGACTTGCAAACCAGCTATGCCCCACGTGGTTTACATGCATGTTGATTTTCTGGATCTCCGAACCCACCATTCCAACAGTAAATGTTGAACAACCATGTTGAGCTTCCAGAATCCATCAGGCAATGGGCATGACCTCCTCTAAGAAGAGTGCCATGGCTCCTCCCTGAGGCCTATACTCACAGACAGAACACCATCTCTGAGTAGCAAGGGAAATGCCACCTTCATCCAGAGGGCTAGCCCGAGTGCCTACGTGAGGACAACAAGGCGTGGGTTTGTGGAAGTGCAGAACATCTCTAGGCCCTTTCCGGAATGGCACTCAGAGCTGTATAGTGTTTTCGTAAGGTTTAATAATACCTAATTGGATGTGGGTACCTAAGTGGGGAAGCTTCTCCCTCCAAAATTATTTGGGAAGAGAAACGAAATGAGGGAGGGAAAAGGAGAAGGAAAGAAGGGGAGAAGGGGAAGGGGGGGAAGCATGTGGCAATAGAGACATAGGATGATGGCTGAGAGCAGAGCTCTGGGAGCAGACCCTTCTCGGGGAAGCCAGCCAGGGGCTGTGCACAGAGCTTCCAGGAGGCTGTGGATGGCAGGTAACAAGGACAGAGACCTCAGCTGAAAAAAGAGAAGGACAGAGCCTCTTGGGTGGGTGGCAGGAAGGCAGCTGCTCATTGGGCAAGGGGCCTGCAGAGTCCTCTGAGCCTCACCTCTGGATCTAGAAGCCATAATTACTGGTCCTAAAGGAGCAAACAGGTGGGAAGTGCCAGGCTCTGCGAGCCTACCCACCAGCCAGGACCTGTGACACTGCTGGCAAGCTGCTTCCTTCCTGGTCTCTAGCACTACCTGAAGGACCATGTCCCTCTGAGTGGCAGCTCAGGGTTCAAAGCCCAAGAAGAAGGCTCAAGGCCCAAAGAGCTTTCCTGAGTCCCAGCAGGAGCCAGGGAGCCTCCTTTGCAGCCCCTCCTCCATAGCCCAGGAGTCCCAGTGCTCTTTTCTGCCTTATCTGCGTGCATCTTGTCCTTCCTACAACAAGTACTCTAAAGCTGCTGGGGTTAGTAGGTGTCCAAAGCCCAAGGAGCATCTTCAGCCACTCCCTTGACCAGGGGAATCTGTCAAGCTCAACCTGGCTCGCTTTCTTCCCCAGAGGCCTCTGCCACCTGCTGCAGTTGGTGAGCCGCTCGTGGCCAGGCTGGAGCCCTGAGGCTCCAGGAAGCTTGGCACACTGCTTCCGAAGCGGGCATGCTAATCCTGCATCTGCCAGGAAACCTCTGGGTTCAGTTCTGTCACAGCTGGCTAGGTGGCCTTAAGAATGTCTCCAAGCATACTAAGCCTCCGTTTCGGCATCCAGAAAGTGGGATGGAGTGGGAGACCCACATGTCACATAAGCAAAAGTTTAGCATCCACTCATCCATGGCTTGATGGAAGCCTGGAGGCAGCCCAATGCCTCATCAAGAGGCATCAAGCTAGAGACACGTGATCCAGAATGGAGGAAAGTGTCAGAAGACACTGAGAAAACAAGAGGAACGGTCATGGAGGTTCTCTCATTTCTACTCCATGACCCCAGCAAAAGTCCCAGGGACACCAATGAATGGGAGGAGCCTGCCAGGGACAGGTCCAGGAACGAGGCAGATCTCTTCCAGTGCATGGAGCCCTAGAGCAGGAGCGGATGTGAGGGAGTCTGCATACCCACCCAGACCCTAAACAGTGGACTAATGCCATCCTGTCCCCAGAAGAAAGCTGTTACTCACCACTATGGGAAAGAGAAACTGGGAGAGACTGGGAAGAACGCTTGGCCACCCAAGGCATCTTCGGTCTGTCCCCGAGACCCATGGCATTCAGCCATAGGGGTGGGGTGCTTTTTGAACTGACGTCCTAAGGTGGCCTCACTTGGGGATATGCTCCAACCACTGTGGCTCCCTGGATGACACAGTGAGATCATGGGCTTCCCAGGTCAATGCAGAGGAGGGAAGGGCGTCCTTTACTCAGGGCCTACTACATGCCAGGCTTCACAGCTCTGCTCCCAGAAACCCCTAGCCAGGCATGGTATGGGAGCAGAGCCAGAGGAGTACCATTTTCCTGGCTCGGGGTGTGAGAATTGATAAAAAAAAAAAAAAAAAAGAAGGAAAGAGCCTTAATTTGAAGCATACCCATACTTCTTCTATTTCATCCACAGTTTAGGGCCGGGGCACTAAACACATGACCCAATGGGCGGGGTGCACATTAAGAAAGCAGACACATGCTTAGGAAGAGCAGCAAGAAGCACAGGCGGCAGCACCTGCAACACTCCACTCCCCACCCATCCTCATCCCCCACCTCCCCACAGCGCCCTTAACAGTCGTGCTGAGTGTGGGGGCCTGGAACCTTCCAGAAGCACCACTAGGGCCACTTAAACCTGAACACGCTACGGGGCATTTGAGGAGACTGTCTGATTTGGTATGCAGGATGGGTCACTCACAAAGCTGGTGAGGGCCCTGGTGGCATCTGCCAGTGTTCCCTGAGGCCACCTCAGCCGCATGCACCCAGAAACGTTTGTTAGGAAGATTACAGACGGAAACAGGAGCGCCACAAATAATTAATCTGTGAGCAGATTTTATTAAGTGTTGATTCATGGTTGTTCCATAAGCCAACAGCCCGTCAGAGCTATAAATTAACGAGATAAAATGTTGCTGGCCCTCCATATTTCAGGCCGGGTATTGACATTTTAGAATCCGCAGATTTTTAACTGTATTGATTGAAGACACCAGGATAAATGGCCCTGGCGCCAAATTCCCATTACCGACAATGGGCACGGAGTGACTAATTCCCAAAGCACTGCGGTGAGAGCGCCCTGCGTCGCCTTCTCCTGGCAGGGAGCTCTAATTAGATTGAAATGAAAAAGCCAAATCACCACGGGCAGAAAAGGCAGATCAAGTAAACGGAGACTAGACTTGGTGAAGAGAAAGGACAAGTCAAACCAGGACAAAGGCCATGGGGGCTATGTAGGACCCTCCCCCATTTCAGTCTCAGCTGAAGAAAGCACCCAATCAGATCCAGGCAGATGCTGGAGAGTGCCGAGATGGGGAGTCTGTGGGGAGGGCCAAGCCTGTTCTACCCTAGCAGCCCCAGGGACTTCTCTCTCTTAGGCAGGAAGACAAGAGGCAGTCCTGGAAGTTGATGGAAACAGAGACCACCAGGACAGGACCACCCTCCAAGAGCTATCCTGAGAGGCAGGGGATGGATGGAAATGGCCAGTCTCATTAGCCGAGGTCCTTTCTAGGGACAGGAGGTCTTCCAGATGCTGAGCTCTAAATCCCTCAACCACAGCCTCCCTGGGGATAGGCAGCGTTGACTTCTACTGTAGTCCCAGCGCCAAGTCTTGAACATAGTAGGTACAAAATAAGGAATGAATTAAGTGAAGGAAACTGGGCCTCTAGATGAGCCCAGAGATGATGCCATTCCCACCAGAGTGACCTGAAGTGTCCTCTGTCACCCCCTGGGTGTGCATGAGGTTCATGGAGAGCCAAACGATACTCAACACCACCTTTCCCATCCCCTGCCACTCCCCCTTTGGGGAGGGACTGCAAAGGTTGGACCTAGGATTAGCACCTCCTCTTTTCAGATCCTGCAAGAGGCAGCCCCAGAACCACTATCAATGGGGCCAGCAGGCCGCTGCTGGGCCAGATAGGCAAGAGGCTGACCTGCAGCCTCTGGGGATCCACCAGACGGGCAGGAACTCACCCTCCTGGCCCCAAATAGGGCACCCAGCAGGAAAGCAGCCAGGGAGGATCCCAGGCCTGAATAGTGTTGGTTTGAGTCCAGCTTTACCTAGTCTGTCCCCATAGTCACCCGGTGGGGGACTTAGGGAAGGGAGAGCTCCTCCTGCTGAGCCCTCCCTCCTTTGCCCGCTGATCTAGGCTCCCAAGGATCTGCCCAGCTCAGACCCACTTTCTCACAGGCCGCCTCAGTGTGCTCACAGAGGCAGGACCCATCCGGAAACTCCCCTGAGGGGTGGAACCAATCAGCCTCGAAACAGCAGTGGATTGACAGGAATTCTAAATGGATTCCAACCAAAGGTCACCATGATCAAAGTAAATCTATTTTAGTCAGATTGCACGTTAAGAAGTTGATTTAAAAGCCACCTCTTTATTTGGCCCTGCAGTACAACCTTGGCTCTGTCCTCTGTGCTGGCTGGCAGAGGCCTACCTCTCATACTCTGCAGTGGGTCTTCTGTTCTGGAGTCACCCAGAAATGAGCCCCTCTCAGGGACCGCTCCCACACCCTGCGACCACATGCCATTTGTGGTCCAGAACCCTCCAGAGAGCCTTCCCCAGCAGGAGAGCTGCCAGGATGCCTCAGGGCAATGATGCGGCCCAACCCACCTGTTTCAAGGTCTGTGAGGTGCAGGGCGAAGTCAAAGCCACCACTGAGGACGCGCCGGCCACAGGGAGACCACCGTGCTGCCCGCACCGCCTCGCTGTGCAGGAAGTAGGTCTGCAGGCAGCGCCCCGAGTCCACAGCATTCCAAACCTACAAGAGAATGCAGAGAGACAGCATCATCTCCTGGCTCTACTCAGCCCCAGGCGTGGAACAAGCCAGGGGCTCACCCAGGAGTTGGAGCCCCCGTTAATTGCTCCACCAGCATCTAAATGTAACACCTCCTCTTGCAGAAATGTGCAGGCTTACTTATTTTGAGGCTAAGGAAATACAGCATTTCCCATGTTCATTCACCTACCCTGCCCTTCACACCTGTTTCTAGTCTGCTGGCCACAGCAACAGTCACAGTCCTGTCTGAATCCCGCGTGCAACCAGCTATCTGTCCTGTGGAGGGTATGGCATATGGCCAGGCTGTTCTCATGAGTTCTCTTTAAAAGACTCACCAAGGGCTGGGGATATGGCCTAGTGGCAAGAGTGCCTGCCTCATATACATGAGGCCCTGGGTTCGATTCACCAGCACCACATATACAGAAAATGGCCAGAAGTGGCGCTGTGGCTCATGTGGCAGAGTGCTAGCCTTGAGCAAAAGGAAGCCAGGGACAGTGCTCAGGCCCTGAGTCCAAGCCCCAGGACTGGCAAAAAAATAATAATAATAATAATAAATTAAAAAATAAAAGACTCACCAAGGGGCCTGCTGCACCTGTGTTTCTAGTCAGGGATGAGGCAAACACCTGCCTTAGGGACAGCTGTACTTTTTTTGGGGGGGGAGGGAGGGGGCCAGTCCTGGGGCATGAACTGAGGGCCTGAGCACTGTCCCTGGCTTCTTTTTGCTCAAGGCTAGCACTCTGCCACTTGAGCCACAGCGCCACTTCTGGCCGTTTTCTGTATATGTAGTGCTGGGGAATTGAACCCAAGGCTTCATGTATACGAGGCGAGCACTCTTGCCACTAGGCCATATCCCCAGCCCTAGCTGTACTTCTTTTTGAGAGCAAGCATGGTCCCTCGTCTCCATTGGAGGTTCCCACAGGGGAATGAGGCCATTGAGAGAAAGCTCTAAGCATACTGAATGACCTCTGTGAGTGGTAGCAGAGCCCAGGTGCAGAGCTACACATTTGGATGGAAAGGCAGGAAGCTGAAACCCCATGGTTGGCCGGGCCTGGTTCACAGGGGTGCTCAGGGCAATGAGACATACACACTCCATCCGCTGTCACTGCAGGAGAGTGAGGGATGTTCTCCCAGAATGCGAGGCAGAGCTCAGCCTCTACTTGACGTTGCTACTTGTCTATCATGAGATCTGGTCCAGTGGCTTCGCCTCTCTGAGACTCAGTCTCCCCATTCATGAAGTGGAAATAAGGAAAGCATTACAGGAGTGAGGACAAGGAGAGGGTAACATCTGTGCAAGTCTAACAGTGCTGCTTGTGACCAGCAAGAAGCACAAAGCTGTGAGAGGCTTGCAGTGGTCACCAGTCCCTGAGGTCTTCTCAACTGACCAGGAAAACCAAGCTTCCTTTTTGTTAATAAGAGAAAAACACAAACAAAACACACCCACACACTCCTGCAGACTTGATTGGAGGGGTAACCTTCCCATTAAAGGAGAAAAACCACCCCAGCTAAGTCCTGTAGGTTCTCAAAAGACAAAGGTTGGGAGTTCTGAGAGCGGTTTCCTGGGGAATATGTACATGTCTATGCTTAAGAAAACAAGAGGTCAAGTACAGCCTTCAAAGGATGCCAAGAGCGTGCTGGTTCTTTTTTTTTTTTCTGTACCAGGGGTCAATATCTAGGCCTCAAACTGAGAAATCAAGAAATAGCAGTGGTTACATTTAGAAACAGGGACAGAAATATCAGAAGAATAGCAGAAGACTTCAAAGTGGAGCAAGAACTCATGGAAGGGCAGCAAAGGGCAGAGAAAGGCTATTTCTGCCAAACCATGTATGAATATGGGATTAAGAGCAGAAACAGTTAAAGTATGAATTACCAAGACCTACAGGGTTAACAGGGCCAACCAGTAATAAATTCATATTCTGTACATAAGACAAGCTCCATATGCCAAGTATGAGGTCATTTGATTTTTTAAAACACACAAATGACCACAATTTTCTTATTAGGTTGGCTACTATAAAAAGAACAAAACACCAAGAGTTGACAAGGATTTGGATAAACTGTAAGGTGCTGCAGCTATTATGGAAAAAAGTACAGAGGGTCTTCAAAAATGTAGAATTACCAGATGATCCCACAATCCCACTTCTGGGTACACCCAAACTGAAGCCAGGATTACACAGTATTATTTGCAAAAAGAGCATAAGAAATAAAGATAATATTTGTTATTGCTAAAAGGTGAAAGCAAGCCATGTATCTATAGACAGATAACGGATAAACATCAGGCAGTTAATCCACCCAGAGGTTTATGGGCAGAAAGAGGCAATTCCAACACCTGCTGCAACACAGACGAAACTTGAGGACATGATGCTGACCCAAATAAAGTAGTTACAAGAAGACAACTACTGTATGGCTCCCTTCATGAAGCTCCCTGGGTAGTCAAAGTCACAAAAATGGGAAGACTGGTTGTTCCGGGGACAGAGTCTCAGTTTTGCAAGGCAAGAATTTGGCAGGTGGGTGGATGTCAGGCAGGTATGGCTGCAAGACAGTGCTGGTGTGCCCAAGGCCACTGAACTGAAATGTGGACAGACACACAAAACAAGATTTATCTCATTTTTTTTTCATGCACTTGTAGCAAGGCTACAAGAACATGCATGAAGATGGGGTCCCTCCTGGGGCTGGAAGAAGGGTGGGGTTGGAAGAGAACTGTGCCTACTGAGCAGCACCTCCTCTTCCTGGCAGCTATGTGGGAGGTGGAGAGGAACAAGGGGGAGGGAGGATGCTCCCAAGCAAAGATACCCAAATGCTCTCACCTGGGGGGCTTGTTCAGTGGTCCATCAGGTATTTCCAGAGTACCTGCTACTAGCCAGGCATTGTCCAACAGGAAACAACAAGGACCAGCCCCTTGCCTTCCAAGACATGGCACTTTAGTGAGGGAGACAAACACAGAGCAAGTATGATCTACTGTGTATCTGGTATGGAGAAAGACTAGATTTTTTTTGGGGGGGGGTTGTTTGGTTTTGGTGACAGTCCTGGGATTTGAACTCAGGCCCTGGGTGCTGTCCCTGCAATTTTGTGTGCTCAAGGTTAGTGCTTTATCACTTGAGCCTTTTTTTTTTTTTTTTTTTTTGGCCAGTCCTGGGCCTTGCACTCAAGGACTGAGGCCTGTCCCTGGCTTCTTCCTGCTCAAGGCTTAGCACTCTGCCACCTGAGCCACAGCGCCCCTTCTGGCCGTTTTCCGTATACGTGGTGCTGGGGAATCAAACCTAGGGCTTCATGTATGGGAGGCAAGCTCTCTTGCCACTAGGCCATATCCCCAGCCCCACTTGAGCCATTTTTAGTTTTTAAAGATAAGAGCCTCAGGAACTTTCCTATCTGAGCTGGCTTCAAGCCAGGATCCTCAGATCTTGGCCTCCCAAGAAGCTAGGATTACAGGCGTAAGCCACCAGCTCCCCATTTAGGACTAAAATTTTAGAAGGGGGGTTTTTAAGGTCAAGAAGAGAGGCCAGGGTGGCCAGATGGCTCTCTCTATGAAGACCTGAAGGGTAAAGGAGAAAGCTTGGAAGAATTTGGGGGAGGAGCTTTGCAAGCAGGGACAAGAGTATAACTTTTTTTTTTTTTTTGCCAGTCCTGGGCCTTGGACTCAGGGCCTGAGCACCATCCCTGGCTTCTTCCTGCTCAAGGCTAGCACTCTGCCACCTGAGCCACAGCGCCCCTTCTGGCCGTTTTTCATATATGTGGTGCTGGGGAATCGAACCGAGAGCCTCATGTGTAGGAGGCAAGCACTCTTGCCACTAGGCCATATTCCCAGCCCTGGACAAGAGGATAACTGACACCACCAAGCAATACCAAGAAGGACAATGTGGCAAGAGGTAACCAGGGCTGAGACAGTAAGTATATCAGCAGTGAAAGTCACAAGCAGAACATTCAGGCTTTCACAGGCAGAAGAAGGGGAGAGGACATCTTCTAACAGGGCCCTTAGCTGCCACACCAGGAAGGAGAGCAAGGTGGATGCAGGGAGAGAGGAAGGGACTGCTGCAAGAATCCAGGGCATAGGAGGAGGGTAGCTGGGACCAACTGGAGGAAGTGGAGAAGAGGCCCTGCAGAAGGCAGAACCAACAGAAGCCTCCGGGACTAGAGATGGGATATGAAGGCAAGAGAAAAGACCTCAATGACATTTAAGGTTTTGACCTGAGCACCAAAAGACAGAGAGTTGCAAACTTGGCTACAGGAGGAGCAGCCTGGAGGGGAGGAGCCAGGAGCTTAGTTCTGAATGACAGAAGCAGGCCAGGGTACAATGGTCAGAAGAGACCTGGGACAGAGGCTCAACAAACACATGGACGTCCCTGCCACCGAGCTGGTGGCTAGGTCATGTCCTGGCTGAGAACTATTCAGAAAACAAATGCAAAACGTAGGCCACAGCCCCAGTCTAGCCAACCTGCCGCCCGCCCCGTGCCCTCCCAGAGGTCACAGGCCAAAAGTGGGAGGGGGAAAAAAAGGAGAAACCTGAAAAGGAATGGGGCGGGGAAATAGGCCACTGAGATGCAAGCCAAGAGAAAAGAGAAAGCAAAAAGGAACAGGTGAGAGGGGAAGAAGCAAAGGAGGGGATGACAAGGGAGGGAGAGGCGGAGAGGAGTAGGAGAATGATCAAGTAGAAAGGAAAAAGCTTTAACTTTGTGATGTCAAGGGGTTTCCTGAATGGGCCCAGGAAAGGGCTTGGGGGGGCTGTGGGACCTGGGCACATGACAACCCCTAAGAGGTGAGAATGTAAACTTTAGCAGTTCTCCTGGATGGCGCCCAGATAGTGATGGTACCAGAATCAATGCTGACCAGTCAGCCAGCGCTCAGAGGACCCAGGGCAAAAGAGAGGAATCTTTGCCAATCGTTCTTCCTAATTGAATTTAATGTTCACTGTCAGGCTTTAAAGATTAATTCCCAAACACTGCAGTGGCCTGAAGTGTCTGCCTTTTTTCAATGAAGCAATTAGAGATCCCAAACTGCCTTCGCAGAATTAAGGAGCCAAGTCTTCTGTCAAATGCTCAGAGGTGATTCAACATATTAACTAGGCGCATGGTATATGTCCAACCAAAGTCACAGATTTGGAAAGAACATGACTGGTAAAATGTGTTTTGACCACTGGCACATGTTCCCTGTATGTGGTTTCCAGAGCCTGCTTCCTGAGATGGGGCCCCACAGACGGGAGGGAGGGAGGAGAGTGGGGCAGAGGCCTCCTTAGATTGGGAACACAGCTTGTTGCTTCAGGCTCAAGTCATGTTCTTCCTGCCTACCTGCCTTTGGGTTTTCATTAGATGAGAAATACAATCGCCTTGTAAAATATTCAAACTGCTCAGAAGTGCAAAAAGGAAATTCCCATAGGAATCAACTACAAGATTGCCGTTTCTCTGGTTACAATGGAAATAAGTATGCTCTGGAAAAAAAAAAAAAAAAAACTTGTCAAAAGCAGAAAAACACAAAAAAGGAAGGAAAGTCATCCGTAAGCCCACAACCTGTCAAACTTCCAGGGGACCCCCTGCCTCTGCCTTGGCAGCCCCCCTTCACCTCTGGCTTCTGGTCATCTTTCCACCCCTTAGCAGCTCCTGTTGCTCCCCAAAATGATTCTACAGACCACTCTCAACCTGTACAAACGTGTGTAGTCTGTGCCCCTTCTCCTGGGGGACAGGGTTAGTCCATCTGCCTGAGAAAACCCAAGGATCCTTTGTGGGGCTATGTTCAAGGGCCAGAACTGCCTTGAACCCACAAACCAATTGGGGCATATGCCTTAACAAGGCTGCGTATCTAGCCCATGAACAGGACATGTTTACTCATGCCTTCTTTGACTTCTCTAAGCAAGGGCCTGCAAGGTTTTGATGTTCATTTCGTTGTTTTGTTTTGTTCTTGGCAATACTGGGGATTGGACTCGGGGCTGGCAGGTGCTCCACCACTTGTTTGACACCTGTCTCCAGCCCCTTTTTGTATCAGTTATTTTCAAGGTCTCACTTTATGCTCCATCCAGCCTGGGCAGTGGTCCCCCTACTTGTGCTTCCCCTGTAGCTGGGATGATAAGCATATGTCACTGTGTCCAGATGCTGGTTAAGATGGAATCTTGAGAACTTCTCTTCACCAACAACAGCCTCAAACTTTCATCCTCCAATCTGCACCTAAGAAGTCAGGAGTACAGGCTTGAGTCATCATGCCTGACTTACAGTTTTTAAATGAAAAGACTTTGCACATCTTTTATCAGACAGATCCCTGATTAGTTCATGTTTTGATGATATTAAAATTGATTTTTTAAATTTCAGATTGCTCATTTCCAATATGAGTAAATAGAATTCATTTTTGTATACTGATCTTGGATTCAACAACATAGCCTGCTTTTTTTTTTTAGCTCTACAAGTTACTTTATAGATTCAGTAAGATCAATGATGATGGTATCTGCAAACAAAGAGTTTTATTTCCTCCCTTTCTGTATGGATGCCTTTATTTTCCTGTTTTACTGAGAGACTTGGCTTTGATCTCCAGGACAATACTGAGCAGACATGAGGAGAATGGTCATCCTGGCTTTGCTCCCGATCATATGGGAAAGGCATTATCTGTTTGTATCTACGAAGCTGGAGATGGAACTCAGGGCCTTGTACATTCTGGGCAAGACCTCTGCCCCAAATCACATCCTACACCCCGTCAGTCTTTACCGGTTTAAGTATGATATTACAGCTAATGTTTGTTTTTGTATTGTTTTATTTTGTTTTTAACCAGTAAGTCAGGGATTTGAGATCTTGTCTGGCTTGTTTGTTCTACTGACACTCTATCACTTGAGCCTTACCTATAGTGCAGCATTTTGGTGGTCAATCAGAGATGGAGTCTCACAGACTTTTCTGCCTGGGTTGTCCTTGAACTATGATCTTCCAGATCCAGATCCTGAATAGCTAGGATTACAGGCATGAGCCACTAGCACCTGGCTAAATTTAATTTATTTAATAGATATAAGACTACTGGGCTGTTTCTGAGTAAACTTTTGTTACCTGAGTCTTTCAGGAGATTTATTCATACCTCACACCCTCTAAGTTAGAGGGTACATTGGTATAAAGTTGATCATATATTTCCTTAGTATCTTTTAAATATCTGCAGGATCTATAATTAAGTCACTCCTTTCATTCCTTATACTGACAATTTGCATCTTTTCTCTTGCATTTCTGATTCTAGGTAAATGTTTATAACTTCATCTCAGAAAGCCCATTTTTGAGGCATGAAAGGTGGCTCATGCCTGCACTCCAGCAGTTGGGAGGCTGAAGCGATTGTGGGAGGTCAACTTGGACTGCACAGTGATGTCCTGTCTCAAAAATAAATATATAAACATCTTTTGATTCACCGATTGCTCTCTATGACTTCCCTGTTTCTTTTTTTTTCTTTTCTTTTTTTTTTTTTTTTTTTTTTGCCAGTCCTGGGCCTTGGACTCAGGGCCTGAGCACTGTTCCTGGCTTCCTTTGGCTCAAGGCTAGCACTCTGCCACTTGAGCCACAGCGCCACTTCTGGCCATTTTCTGTATATGTGGTGCTGGGGAATCGAACCGAGGGCTTCATGTATACGAGGCAAGCGCTCTTGCCACTAGGCCATATCCCCAGCCCCGACTTCCCTGTTTCTATTTCAAGTATTTCTGCTGTTATCTTTGCTCCTTTCCTTTTGCTTATTTGACTTAAGTTTGCTCTTCTTTATCTGGTGGCTTAAGATGAAAGCCAGTATCATTAACTTGAAATTTTTCTTCTCTGCTAATATAAGCATTTAGTGCTATAAATTAGTATCTGTTCTAGCAACATCCTATACATTCATGTGTTTGTGTTGTTTTGTTTGTGACAAAGTGCTGTCCCAGTCTTTCATATCTAACTGGCTTCCTGACGTGTCATCCATCAGATATTGAGAAAGGGGTGTTGAGATCTCCAACTGTTCTTGTGGATTTTGCTATTTCTCTATTCCATTTGGATAATTTTGCTTGTGCATTCTGAAGCTCCCCTATTACATATGTGTATAAATATTTACACACACAATGTTTGCATAGCTGATGTAATGCCCCTACAGGTATGGCCTTTGTGGTTATGATTCTCTTTATTCCTGTAATATTTTTTGCTTTGAAATAGGCTTTATCTGATATTTATATAGCTATGCTGGCTTTCTCTTATTACTATTAGCATTGGTTCTTTTTCCATCCTTTTATAGTTAACCTTTCTGTGTCTTTAAGGTAGGCTGTATAATCACATACTGCCTTTTAATACAACCCAACAATCTTGATCTTTTAGAGCCTGTACCTATTATTGATCGGGCTGGGGCTTAAATCTTGCCATGTGTTTTCTACTTATCCCACCTGTTGTTTCTTTTCTTTTTGCCTTCTTTTGTTATTTCACTTTTCTTCCTACCATTAGACTTCTAACAATGCATTTTCTTTAGTTATTAGTAGTTGCCTTAAGGTTTATAGCACGCGTCTTTAGCTTATCACAGTCTATTCTCAAGTAATATTGCCACTGTCTTTAGAACAGAAGAGCCAGGAAACAGTGCACGCCGTCTTCCCATGGCAGCCTTGTACTTTTTTTCCTGCATCTGACATCTCCACACATTACAAACTGCATGATACACTGTGTTTTTACTTCAGGAGTCAATCATCATGGAAAGTGACTTTTAAATAAGAAAAAAAGTATTTTGCATTCACCTACATATTTGCCACTTCCTGCTCATCATTCCTCTGTGAGATGTTGATTTCTATCTAGTATCATTTTCCTCCTGCCTCAAGGACCCCCTTTATTAACATCCCTTGTGATACAAACTTGCTGGGGGATGAATCACCTCAGCTTTTAAATGTCTGCAGAAGCATTCTGCCTTCGCTTTTTGAAGGGTATTTCACTAAGTCTTAAATCAGTAGTTGACAGTGGTTTGGGTTTTGATTTTCCTTCTCAGAACTGAGTTCTTCTGTCCTCTGGCATTATTTCCAGGAAATTTGGGGTCAAGCCTGTCTTTGTTCCTCCGTATGTAATGTAGCTTCTTACTCTCTGCTTTTAAGATCTCCTCTGGTTATAAGAAAGTCCATCAACAGGGCTAGGAATATGGCCTAGTGGCAAGAGTGCTTGACTCATACATGAAGCCTTGGGTTCGATCCCCCAGCACCACATATACAGAAAACAGCCAAAAGTGGCGCTGTGGCTCAAGTGGAAGAGTGCTAGCCTTGAGCAAAAAGAAGCCAGGGACAGTGCTCAGGCCCTGAGTCCAAGCCCCAGGACTGGCAAAAAAAAAAAAAAAAAAAGGTTGGGGGAATGAGGGAGGAGGTAACAAACAGTACAAGAAATGTATCCAATGCCTAAAGTATGAAACTGTAACCGCTCTGTATACCAGTTTGATTAAAAAAAAGAAGAAGAAGAAAGAAAGAAAGTTCATTAAGATACACTGCTATGCACACGTCCTTTTGTGTTTCTTGTGTCAGGGGATTCACTGAGGTTATGGGATCTGTGGAGCTATGTTTTTTATCAAATAGAAAACTTTTAGCCAACTTTACCTACTTCTTCTGTTCTAAGGACCTCCATTCTCTATATAGTTGGTGAATCTGAAGTCGTTCCACAGATCACTGGTGCTCAGTTCTAGCTTTTTGCCTCCTGTTCATCATTATGTCTTAAAATTCATGTACATTTTCTGTTACAGTTTCTAATTTGCTACTAATCTCATGCAATCTATTTTTCATCTCTACAAGTTCAAGTTAGGCCTTTTTATATTTCTTCCATGTCCCCTTTAACATGCCTATGCTTTTCTCTATCTTTTTGCATATTATAGGAGTATTTTCATAGTAGTCAGTTTAATGGTCATGTCTACTAATTATATCTCTACCATTTCTAGGTCTGTACTTACTGATCAACTTTTCTTCACATCACAGTTCACGTTTTTCTACTTTTTTGCATGCCTTGTAATCTTCACTTGGATGCCCAACAGAATTTTACTTGACCTTAATATATAACCTCATAGCAGAACATCCAAACAACATGAAAAAAATTTTCACAGGATTAAAGCAAGAATAATTACATAATCAGAGTTGAAGACTTTAATGCTCTTAAAGTGAATTTTGCTCTACTAGATGTTTTCCATTTTTGTATTCCTATTAATTATCTTGCAGCTTGTCCTAGGACATAGTTTAATTACTTGGTAACAGTAGACCCCTTGCCAGGACAGCTCTTAAGCTTTATTAAGAGATCATAGAGGCATTTCATTTAGGGCTTATTTCACCCACTACTGAGCTTAATATCTGTGCAGATTATGAAGGGTTTCTATGCTGGCTTATTGGAACATGAACTGTTTAGTGCTAGGAGAACTAGGGTTTGTTCTCATGGCTCCTTTAGGGTGACTTTCACACCGCCCCCTCCCCCCGCCCTTTGAGAAGTCTCCTCACAATGCATGTGCTGATCAGAGCTCCATGAGAACATGGGGGAATCTTCTCAGACACCTCTTTTCTCTTTTTCTCTTTCTTTCTCCCTCTCTTTTCCTTTCTCCCTGTCTCTCCCTCTCCTTCTGTCTCTCCCCTTCCTACCCTCCCTCCTTGAGAACAACTCTGAGTCCACTTTGCTGGATTCCTAACTCAATCTCCTAATCCAGGATCACCCCTGGGACTCGGGATGTCACTAGGCGGTAAGCCAGTGCACTTATAGGGCTTATCCTCACTCTCTCACTGCCTGGTGTTCAGTGTCTGAAAACCACTTATGTTTCGTCTCGCTTCTTAGTTGTTTAAGATGACAGCATGCATCTGGTCCCTATCACTCCATCTTAACCAAGAACATTAGTCCCTGTAAATTATTTAGAAATGGTAGTTCAGCTACCAAATATTTACAGCTGTCCTTTTTGTTCATCTTTTTATTACTAATTAACTCCACTGTGGTCAGAAACTAGGCTCTGTCTTATTTAAAACCTTTTAAACATTCTGAGATTTGCTTTATGGCCTATCTTGGTGAAATACTATTTGGAGCTGAAAAGCACATTACCCCTTCCTTGCTATGGTGTCAATTAAGATAGCTGATGGTATCATTACGATCTATCTTTACTGGCCTGTCGAGTTCATTCTACCAACTACTTAGAGAAGGATGTTAAAATCTTTAAGTGTGTTTGTGAAATTATTCTCTCTTTAATCTGTGGGGAAAAAAAATTCCATGTATTTGGATGGTCTGCTATTATACACTTAAAATGTGGCCTTCCCCACAAATCTTTGGTAACACTCTTTGTCCTGAAGTCTACTTTACTAAGTTAAAATACTTCGCATTTTCTTGCACATACTATTTGCATCCCTCCTCTTTATTCTACATATTTAGTTTTCAACTTGTTTGTTTCTTTGTTCTTCTCAGAAGCATGGTTTGGTCCTTCTCGTGAATCCATTCTGAAAGTCTCTTCTCATTAAAGCATTTGTCCATTTACTTTTAATGTGATTTCTGATAGGATCAGAGTTACATCTATCACTTTGACATTTATTTTGTTCTTGCCGCGTTTTTTTATCCCAGTCTATTGCCTTTCTTGGAATACCTAAATTATTTTCATAATTCCACTCATCTACTTGCTTTTGAGCTATATCTCCTCACATTATTTAATGTCTGTTCTAGGGATTATAATAGACATCTTTAATATTGTGTCAATTCACAGAAAAGAGCTTGCAATTATTAATAGCCCTTCCCCAGCCCTTACCCTTTATGTTGTCATATGTACTACAGCGGGATTACTTTCCAAATGTCCTTCATTCCTTGCTGAAGATCTGAGTTCTGGCCTGATATCATCTTCCTCCACCCTGAAGAACTTCATTTCACAGGTCAGTAATGTACACCTGCTGGTAATGAATTAATTCTGCTTTCATTCATTGAAAATGTATTTACTGTTCCTTCATTCTTGAGGGACACAGAACCACAGACAAAAAAAGTTTCTTGTCCTTAGTGCAGACACCGTCGCCACCTCTGACAAGAAGCCAGTGGTTTCCACATCCCTGTTCCCTTCCATGTCAAAGTCATCCCCTCAGACTTCAAGATTTCACAGTTTATGGTTATTATTTCTCTTTGTTTTGTCTTCAAAAGTTTGGCTCTGGTATGCTCAGGTGTGGTTTTCTTTGTACTTGTCCTATTTATGGTTTATATATTTTTTCTTTTGAATCTATAAATGTATATATTTTGCCAAATTTGAGGAATTGTTACTCACTCAAAATATTTTTTTCATTCTATTTCCTCTTCTTCTTGGACTCTAAACTACAAATATAGTAGGTTATATAATATTATCAAGTCTCTGAGTATCTGTTGTTTCTGTTTTCAGATTGAACAGTTTCTAGCTACCTCTTAAATCATTGGCTCTTTTGTCTGTTATCTCCATTCTGCTATGCAAACCTAGTATTAATCTCAAACACCTTATTTTTCAGTTCTCAAATCTCTATTTGTTTTCTTATAATTTTCATTTATCTACTGAGATTTCCAACGTTTTAACTCATTGCTATGACACTTCCCTTTGTGCCCGAGTATATCCATGAGGGCTATTTTTAAACACTTGCTTTCGAATTTCAACATTTGGATCCTGGTGGGGACAAGAATTCTTTTCTCTTGCATATGAATCCCCCTTTCCTGTTTTTCACTTTAGCAACCTGGGGTGTGCAATGTCCAGAATAGTGAACATCACAAAATGGGTCTTATGTTAACTCTGGGGTCTGTTATGCTCCTTTGAAGAATACTGATTTTAAAAAGAAAGCAGGCAGATAGCTTTACTTAGATTTCAAACTCCATTTCCCCTGTGTGCAGCAACAGAAAGGCTATGCAGATCTCTTAGCTTTAACTGAGCTTCATACAGTCTACCCCATACATGGGGTCAGGAGCCATCTAGAGGTCTGACTAGAGGTTATACACAGGATCTGTGCAATAACAGACCTTTACTTGAGAGACCTTGCATCTTTAGGAGCAGAAAACATTTCAGGAAGTACTTAGAAGGATAATATAGGAAGAAAATGCTAGTTTTGCTCCTATAGGATGAGCAAATGTGAATCCCTTATCACCCAGATACCAACCAGGGTACAGTGCCCTTAAGAATGCAAATGAAATTGGTTAAAACTCCTACAGCAAGTATGCAAGAAACCCTGTAGCCTTCCCTACAGGCCCTATTTCTCTGACTTTCTCCTTTCTAAAATTTCTGTGTGTGTATGTGTGTGTGTGTGTTACACAGGTGCACATGCGAGTGCATGTGTGTGCACAGGCTCCAGCACTAGGGCTTGACCTCAGAGCCTGGACATTGTCTCTTAGCTTTTTCACTCAAAGCTGGTGCTCTACCACTTGAGGCCCAGCTCAACTTCTGACTTTCTTGACTAGGCTGGCTTTGAACAACGATCCTTATATCTCAGCCTCTTAAGTAGCTAGGATTACAGGCATGAGCCACTGGCATTTGTCATCCTTTCTTAAAATTAGCAAGCTTACTTTGCAGCTGCTGTGGTTTTCATAAACTTGGTCCTCTGGTTCTTCAAGCCAGCAACACCTACAGTTTTCCTATCCAAGTTCTTAGTACCCTGCTCGGCAAAGACTGAGCCTACCTGCAGAAAAAGAAATGCGCCCTGCCCCTATGTCATTTCCTTCTTTAGGGGTCAATTTCTGTCATGTTTCTCCCTGCTTCTTGTTGCTTGCCAATACTTATAGGTGTTGATCTTGCTGCACAGAGTTTATGGTTATTAGCTGCGAGAAGGTTTAGTCTGAAAGATCAACAGCTTCATTACTGGAAGCCATAACTAATTTCTCATTTTAAGCCTCTGCTTTGCAATAACAGAGTAACACTTCACACACACCCCTTCTCACCTCCTCCCTCACACCTGCTATACACATACTCCATTATCTCATTACTTCAGTCAACACTTTCTCACATCCAGCCTTCTGGCTAGAATATTTAAGAGACTAAGAGGACAAGAGATCAGAAGAAGGCCAGTGGTGATCTACACTCTATTCTCACTGCTGGCATGAACTGGGAAAGGAGCAATGAGTCCAGGAAATGACTCCTCCACACTTCTCCCTCCCCTCCCCAGCTCCATACCAGCTTATAGAGAGCTGGCTACACGGATTCTACCACACTTGGTGTAGAAATTTTAACCAATTAAATTTCCGTTCTTTGTTTTGTTTTGTTTTTGTGCCAGTAGTGGGTCTTGAACTTGTACTCTCCCTTGGCTTTTCCACTCAAGACTGGTGCCACAGCTCCATTTCATGAACTTTCCTGCCCAAGCTGGCTTCAAACTACCAGCTTTTGATCTCAGCCTTCTGAGTAGCTAAGATTATAGATGAGCCACTGGTGCCCGGTTTTCATTTGAATTCTTTGGAGCAGGGTACCCTGGCTGATGTCTAGGTGACAAAGGACTCACATCTGTTCACATTGTAGGAGCAGAAGCAGGATTTTTTTCATCCTACACCATCCTCATAAGTGCTTCCTGAAATGTTTTCTGTGCCTAAAGATGCAAGTTCTCTCAAAGTAAAGGTTGAGGAGAAACTCGATCAGAATCTGTAAGTACATGAACATTCATTACACAGAGAACTTCAAGAAATTATCCTCTCTATTCAATAAGGTCAGAACAAAGAGAAGGAGTTTTAAATGTCAACAGAAGATGTAAAAGGGCAAAGAAGAGTTTTCTTAGAGTAAAAAGGATTAAGAGCCTGACATCAAAGAGGAAGTTGAAGAGCGTAGGACAGCAGAGCCAGAGCTCTGGAGTTACCAGGTCCACAGGGCAGAGTCTCGTAGGGTAACCCAGCAGATGATGGGACCTGACAATCCCCTTTCCAAAATCATCACAATTCTGGGTATTTGTCAGAGACAGAACTCACCACCCTTGACTTCCAACTCCAAGTAAGAAACCATTATCCAAGATTACTCAGGATTCTAGGAACAGGCCATCCATGTGCCTCTCACTTGGGTGTTCCTCACCTGTTTTTGACCCTGGGGAACTAGTACTGAAAAAGTGGGCAGGGGGGGGGGGTGCTCGGGAGGATACCAGACCTAATCATCACACCCAGACCCAGGCACTGAGAGCCTGTTGGCATTTTCTAGTCTTCCATGCATGCCAGAATTCTCCTTAGTTCCCACTAAATATACAATTTGGCACCTTACTTTTTTCACGTAACATTTTCTAATGGTCTTTAAAACATTCTTTTTCAAAAGCAAAGTTGCGGGCTGGGAATATGGCCTAGTGGCAAGAGAGCTCGCCTCGTATACATGAAGCCCTGGGTTAGATTCTCCAGCACCACATATCTAGAAAACGGCCAGAAGTGGCGCTCTGGCTCAAGTGGCAGAGTGCTAGCCTTGAGCATAAAGAAGCCAGGGACAGTGCTCAGGCCCTGAGTCCAAGGCCCAGGACTGGCCAAAAAAAAAAAAAGCAAAGTTGCTTACCAATTCTAGAAGAGGAGAGGGCAGATGTGGCAGGGACCTTGAATTTGGCCATTTCCCCCTGGGGCCAGCAAGGATGTTGTAACAGCCTGACTCAGCACTGTGGGAGGGGGGCAATTGCTTTGGTCTGGGAAACATATCCTTCAATATCACACACACACACACACACACACACACACACACACACACACACAATGTTTCAATCACTAGGCCACAGAAATGTCATTCTGCAGGTTGAGCTTTGGCAGCCTTTGCCACTCATCACCCCATGCCCTGTCTCCGGCACCACCAAACTCAAGGTGCCCAAGCATGAGCAGAGCCCTTGCTCCAGATGCAGCCTCTCCTGAAGATGAGCAAAGTGCCCTCTAGGCCCTTGATCTGGGCAACCCTGAGACTTGGCAAAGAGCAGCCCCTTCTGCACCAGGACCAAGAACCAGATTCCCCCTCTGTTGCCAGCACGGCTGCCAACACACTGGCAGTGTTACTTGTGGGCTCTAGGATGATGTTCAAAACGAAAACTGGAGATTTATAGGTCTCTAGTCCACTTCCCAGAAACACTCCCAATCATTTCTAAAATGCCACTTTAGGACCAACTGAATGGTTTTCAGTTCACTTGGCACACGGCAGCAACCGAGTCCATGCCCAGGCCTGGGGTTCTTTTGGGGTGAACAGGCATCAGTCCCTAGCAATCAGCACTATGGACACAATAGGAGGTATTATAATTTGAGCCCCAAGATTGTTTGATAGGACAAGGATATGGGGGAATGAAAAAGAGAATTCTGGAAGGTAAATAATATTGAAATATATGGTGCCTGTGTATGAAAGTGGAATAATGAAACACAATAAAAGTTGTTGAATATCTGGGTGATTGGGAGACCAGGGAAAGAGAGAGCAATAGAGGGGGTTAATTGGATTATAGTATAATGTATGTGTGAAGCCCCTTTGAACAATTAATATTCATTTAACAAAATGAACAACAGGAATGTAAAACCCACTCCTGCTGGGATGGAAGGGAGAGGGCCAATAGAAAGGGTGTACGAGAGAGAATACGGTTGAAGCAGTTTAGAACAATAAAACCTGTTAAAATTGTTTAGAAAAGGGGTGTGGGGGTGGGAGAGTGGCAGAGGGGTGAGTTTGATCGGTATAGTATAAGCATGTATGGAAATATCAAAAAACCTCCTTGTACAACAAATTTATGTTAATACAAAATGTTTAAGAAATAAAATAAATAACTGGAGCCTCAAAAATCTCTAACAATACTGAATTAGTCTGTATAATTGCATTACTTCAGTAGGCACAAAATTACTTTTCCTATAAAATGTTTAACAAGTGATTGTAAAGGATTAAGAATAATTATGCAAGGGGAGAATAATAAATCCGTAACATCTAAGTCAATAATTTCCCTGATCCCATAGCCTGTGATTGACAGAGGCAGATTGGCTGAGAGCAGAGGGGGCAGTAATCTTCTACACAGGAGAGGGGCGGAGGGCTCCCACCCAGAGGGGTGTCAGCAACCCCACACCGAGTGCAGGGCCTGGTAGGCTGTCCAGGGCTCTGCCCAACTCTCCTGCACTCCCGATCCCAGCTTTCCATACAGCTCCCATACGGCTCCCAGTATTTTTACAAGCAGAAACAGCGTGACCGCTGGTTGATTTTGAAATGAATTATTACTGCTTTTGTGTGGCTTACCAGTCATCATTTCCTCATTGTTATACTAATTCTGACCATCCAGGTTACCAGTGCATTGGCCACGGCTCCGTGCCACCAGCAAGCACTTCTCAGGACCTGATAGCAGGCACTCACAGCCCCACGGCTTTCCCTATACTCTGCTGGCCTCCCAGCTACCCCTTCCTGCCCAAATCAGGAGGACAGTGGGCTTCAGGGCTCAAATATCCAGCAGCCACAGCACTTGAGGCAAATACCAAACTTCACAGCTAGCTTGAAGGCATGGAAATGGCCACCCCACAACCCCTGGTCTTAATGTGGGAACACATGAGCCCAGCTGTGTCATCACGGGGGGGGGGGGGGGGGCACCAAGTCAGGACCTCCCAGTTCTTTTTTTTTTTTTTTTGCCAGTCCTGGGCCTTGGACTCGGGGCCTGAGCACTGTCCCTGGCTTCTTTTTGCTCAAGGCTGGCACTCTGCCACTTGAGCCACAGTGCCACTTCCGGCTTTTTCTGTTTATGTGGTGCTGAGGAATCAAACCTAGGGCTGCATGCATGCTAGGCAAACACTCTACCACTAGGCCACATTCCCAGCTAGGACCTCCCAGTTCTGAACCCCACTTGCTCCAACCAATCTAATGGGCTCCTCCAGTCCAGTGGTGCTTGGTTTAGGATGAGCCAAGTTCTTCCTTTCAGCTCCCAATCTGCCCAGAAGCTCCCAAGCCAGTGTGTGCCTACCTCTTCCCAGAAGGAAGCTGGAAGTTTAACCGGGCACCAAGGGGATTCAGAACAAAGGTACCTGTAAGCTTCTCATTAGCCCCCAAAGACCCTCAGTCCCCAACTGTCATCCCTGACAGCTAGAAAGGCTCTGGTTTACTTCTCCCCTCAGATCCCATGGTATGCGAAGTCCTCTTCCACTCCAGCACCATTTACATGACTTCTGAGTTTGTGTCTCATCCTTATAATAGTTTTTAAACCCTCTTGTGGTATAGAGATTTTAAATGAACTGACTCCAAATCTCTTCTGGAAGCAGTCATGGCATACATTACAGTCGAAAGAGCTGAAGCTTAGAGGCAGATTTTTATTACCACCTTGAAGGAATTCTGTATCATTTTTCTTCCAGTAAACATGTAAATCCAGCATCCAAAACAATGCAAGTTGCTTTATTTCATAGCTTATTTGAATGATTTTTTAATGACAAACAATAATAAAGTGTAACCAGATCCACTAATCCTAAATGGTTCAGACTTTGCCGCAGAGAAATGCATTGATAATAAATTCCAGAGTTTTCAGAGGGGAACTGTGAGACTGCTGGGAGACAGGAACCGCATGAGCAGGAGGACACAGAGGCCCCATGGTATCTCAGAGCCAGCACTCTTGAATCTGACTGTTAAGCTTCTTCAACCCATATGTTCTGAGCAAATGACCTTGTCTCGGAGCCTCTGTTCACACAGCTAGAAAATGAGGCTAATATGACCACTTGCCAGGGGCGTGGGGAAACAGGGAACATGCCAGAGCAACAGAGGGGACATGCAGAAGGCTTGAAGCTGCCCACCTCTTCCCTGGCCTTCAATGCCTGTTGTCAAAACCCAATGTCAGTATATACAAGGCTTCAGGACAAGGAAGCCAAGCTGGCATACTGCCTCCTTTACATGAGACTCTCCAGAGGGGATATCAGCTCCTGGGAATGTATCAGATGTCTGCCATTAGCTTAGGCCCAAAGCCCCAGAGCTGGGCCAATGCAGGAACTGTCCACAGGCATATTCTAGAAAGACAGCTGGCCTGCACTGGCCCTCATGGTGGGCCCTAGATGCCAGGACTCTGCTGTTCACCTTAGGTCTAGAGTCATCCATTCTGGCCCTCCCTGAGATGCTCCCCTCATTCACTCACAGGTACAACTTGGCATGCTCAAATCTCCCAGGAGAGCCTGCTACCTTCAAAGTAGCCAAACAGCCCTCAGCCTCAGTGAAACACAGTCTCAAGACATTTTTTCTTTTTGGTTGGTTGTGGGACTTGAACTCAGGGACTGGGTACTATCCCTGAGCTATTTTTCTCAAGGCTAGCACTCTACCCCTTGGAACCACAGCTCTACTTTGAAACACAGTCTCTGCCATGGTTCTCCTTTCCTATTTATGGGGTTGTAATTAAGTCAGGCCCCACTCCATGCCTCGTGGACACAGCCCCAAAAGGTGCATCCAGCTACCTGTGTACAACTCCTGTGCAAAACTCTGAGACCACAGCTGGGGGCCTGAAGTCCAAGAAGAGCTGTGGACAGGCCAGGGGCTGGGGGTCCAGTCAACAGGGACAGAGTCTGGCTCTCTGTGACTGGCTGTACAGACTACGCTCTGTTGCCTAGTCTCTTGGACCCTTAGATCCCAATGTGCCCAAGTCTGCAGGGAAGATAAGCCCAAGCACCAAGTGTATCTTGTCCAGCACCCACACAGAACGAATGCCACTATTGTTACCCATGCTTCATTCGTTCAACAAACATTCCTTGTGCCTTCCAAATGCACTCATTCCACAGCAGCCTGGAGCGCTCCCAATTAATGAGAGAACAAATTAAACTGTCATTACTTTGGTTTAATTCTGTAATTAAAGAACTTGAAGAGGCGACAGGCTCTAAATAATGCATGTTTTTGTCAATGAAATGTGGAGGTCTGGAAAGGGAAAAAATAAAATAAAATTTTAAAAAAGGGGGAAAGGCTTTGGGGAAATGGAGGGGGAGGAGAGAGGAGGCACAGGCAATGATATTTGTCCCCAAAGATCTGAGGGAACAACCCAGTGACAGCTGAAAGACTCAATTTGTTTTTGAATTAAGGCTTCGGCTATCAGGGATGTCGGGAGGATATACAGCCCCTCCCCCTCCCATCCGCGCCTGCCATAAACAGAAATGGCGTCGGGAGTAATTCAATTGGTGGCTTTTCCAGTTGATGAGGCAAAGCACGGCAGTCATTTTGACATCTGCTTGTGTGTGACTCCTTTTCATGTCAGTTCAGGGGAAAGAGAAGTAAAGAAAAGGAAAGCATGTGGCACGTAAATTTTTTTTTAAATGTGTGTCCCTTATCTAGCAGATCTTCACGCAGCCCCCGCACGTGTCACAAACCTAAAGCAGCTGGGATGTTCAGTGGAGCTGGCTGCACGGCTCGACAGGATTCAAACCCAATCCTGCTGCACCCTGTCCCGGCTGCAACCATGTCCCGAGGAGCAAACGTCCCCACCTCTGCAGAGCCAGATTCAAGGAGTCAAGCAGCTGAGAACAGGCCTGCACCCTAGTGAGCAGAGCATGTGGGCTGAATTAGGAATCAGCATCCAGGCCTGCAACTCCAAATTAAATAACTCATTGAGATGTTTTCTTTCTCGTCAGGCATTAATGTTTTCATAAATCCCATACACAGTGTAATTGCTGTGTCCTAATTCTCTGAATCACATAAAGAAATGGCTTTCAGACATGGCTCCATTTATGCTTCGATTAGCCGCAGAACCCAAAGGATGAAACGTTATTAAATATAACTTTTTTTTTTTTTACCCTGCAATATCACTAAATTCCAAGAACAGCTTGGAGGTTTCCCTGAAAAGGCTGGCAATGTGCTTAGTACACAGAATAGCAGCTGCTTTACAAACTGCATACTTTTATTAAATTACTGCCCCTGCAACATCCTGCCAGCCACAGATTAAGAAGGAAAAGAAATTAAACTGACGGGAAAAGCTCCTGAGCAACAGGTAGATGGCAAAGGGTTTGATGCTGGGCCAGCAAAGGTGGTTTAGGTTGGCTTGGGAGTCTAATAGAAAATCAAAATGACATGCACCCCTTATTTCACTACCGAAAGGCTTCCTATTCATACTGCTAAGTGTGTAACATTTCCCTTTCCTCTCCCCATCTGCCTAAGTGGGAGCCCCTACCCCTTAGTTCACTGCCATCTCCCCAGTACTTGTTAGACTACTTAGCATGCAGTAGGTGCTTACTAAGCACTGGATTAGTCACTGAATGCATGTACCTTCAGCAGAGGGTGCTCAAGAAATGCTTGACTCACAGGTCTACCTGGGGGCAATGTGGGAAAGTCATTCTCACCATGACAGCTGGAACTCAGGCTGTACAGTCAGAGCAGCCTCCGCCCCAGGCCCCTGCACAACCACCAGGAAGCCCTGTCTCAGATCTAGCTCCACTTCTACCAGGACAAGAGGAGGCCTCTTGGAATAAAGATACTTCTGAGAAGGTCGAGGATCAACGTGAGGACTGCAGCCCAGCAATTGCAAAGAGCAAACACTCCATACAAGGTTAGTGCCCTGGGACTTGACATCTCCATGGAGCTCCCTCCTCCCTCCAGTCCACCACGATGGCAGATGCCTGGTAGACCAGGCTCTGCATGCCAACACCAGGAGCTTTCTTCCTATTGCCATGTCAACCCACAACAGCCCAGTGACAGAGCTGAGATTATGACTGGCCCCATTTCACATATGAGACACTAAGACTAAGGGCTTAAGTAACTGGCAGTAAGCTAGAAACCAGCACCCCACACACACATATACCCCATGAAACACAGGTGGAAATCAAGCTTCCAGAAAACTCCAGCAGTGAGATCTGCCTGGTGAGGAGACCCCTCCCTTTATGACCCAACCTGCCTCCTGCAGTGAAGATAGCCTGGTCCTGCCAACAATGTGCCCACACAACCTGTCTGTCCCTGACTCTGCCATGCCAGCCCCTCAAAAAAAGGGGGGGGGGCTCAAATCCTACACCTAGGGACCTAGCACACAGTAGGTGCTTCATAAACCTTTGATGACAAAGTGTGCAAATGAGCACAGTGCCTCCTATGTGTCCGTCATGACTGGTGCCAGAATGTTCGAGAAACCTAAACTAGGAAGCAGAGTCTTATCTCTGGCCTGATTTCAAGACCAAATCAGGCAGGGCTCTGTCTGCCTTGGCTGATTAAAGTGCTGAACAGGAAGTAAACACAGGCTGTTTATTGGCTCCACACCGAATCCTCGCTCGAAATGCCAGAGACTGGGTACTTTGACACAAATTCAGCAGCAGTATCTTTAATCATTTCAGGGTTAATAAAAAAATGTCAATTACATTTGTCATCATGGCTATCCTGGGGGAACAATCCCAGCACAGACAATCTCTGGCCAAATGACAGCCTGGTCTGTTTGTCACACGTCCCTCCAGCTGCCTCACTGATGAATTAATCGAGTTGGTCACCTCCCCCTGGCCTGTCCCTTCGTAAATAATCACAAGTAATATGAATCTCCCAAATAATTCTGACCTGGAGATTGTTGCTTTGACTCTTCTTAAATAAGAAAAAGAATAAAAACAAGGAAGTAGGCTCTAAATCCATCAAAAAGTGACACCTGCCCTGGAGAGTGTGCATGGTACACCCAGGGTAACCTGCCTTCTGCCACTGGGACCAGGAGGGAACCTGACTTTGCACCCTATGTCCCTTAGTACTCAGCACAGCACCCACCAGGCTATCACACTGCAGGGCGTCACCCATCCCTGCCCCTAGCACCTCACCAGGCAACCTAATCTACAATCCATTCCTCCGAGGGAGCAAATCACAGCTTGTTCCAGACGGCCGCTCGCTGCCTCCGTGGGGACTCAAAGCCGGGTAACTAGCGCCACCCCGCTGTTTGAGGCCGGAGAGCTCCCTGCGTGTGGCTGCCTGTGTGCGTTCTGAGAGCAGTTCTGTGATAATCAAGGGATTCCTGCACATTTAAATTGCCAGGGGCAAAGGCACCCAGGAGGAAAATGCTCCCTGGCATAACCACGACCCCGCACAGAAAGGAACAGTCAGGTTGCAAAGGAAAAGGAGAGCAGACCCAGTCCACAGGCTCTGAAATCCTTACACTTGCCTAGAGCATGCATACAGTCTTCATCAAGGAATGGCCTTTCACATGACAACTCCCCACGTTTGTTTTTTTCAACAGCAAGACCTCTCATTGTCTCACAGATCTGGACACCTGGACAAACCTCCTGCCTTCCCCCCAGCACCTGGGGACATCCAGCTCTGCTCCCACCACCACGACACGCTTTGCTAGGAAACCCACAGATGTTCCAAGTCACATTTATTGTCAGAGAGAATATGCAGAGTGTGAAGAAACTATAACTACCTCCAGGATGGTTTTTAAGCTACAGTAGTTCAAAGGGTTAAGCTCAGCAAAACTCCTCAGAGACTACCACTAATTTTCCCAATGCGGGTGCTGCCGATTGTCCTTCAAGAGAGTTCTGTCTCTAGTGAGAAATCCAGCTGTTATTTCTTTGGCAGCCCAGCAGTCATTACGTTTGTCAGTTCACTGTCAGAAGACAGGTACAGCCTCTAAGTCTGATGGCTTCCTTCCATTTTGGCAATTTTTTCACCTTTGCAAACACTAATGGCTCTTCAATACCTACTGTGGGTGGGGTATGCTATGCCAGGCTGAACTCCACTATGCCACACAAAATGCCATCAAATGAGTCACCCGTCCCCACTGGCAATCAGCTCTGTGACACATCAGTTTGAGGACTGAAGCAACAGCAGCTCCTGAGCTGGAAGGGGTCCCATGGATACCCTCTGACCTCATACAGACATCTCCCTAGTGACCACCCTCAATGGCAGCATGCCACCCACTCACCAATGGGGAAAGGGAGGGTCAGAGAGGGGAGGTGTCATCTGCTTGGGGCACAGAGTTGGAAAATGCCCAACAGAAGCCTGGCCCACCTCCCACTTTTCCTCCCCACTGTCTGTAGGACAGTGCCCCAGCCTTCAGTGCCAGACCACTCTCTTGGGCAAGTGGTGAACTGGTCATGCACTGGAAGAAGGGGAGGTCCCCAAGAGGTTCCAAAAAGAGCTTCAGCTTTGGAGGCACATGATTCTGAGCTCAAATTCTGGCTCTGCCTCTTACTAGCTATGTGACCCCGCTGTGCATCCCTGAGCCTTACTGCCCTCAGTGGGAACATGCAACAAACTTTCATGGGGTGGGTTAGAGATGATTTAGCAAAATAATATGCAAAGTCACTTGACCTATCACTTCAACAACCCTGACCATAATCTGCTCCAGATTAAAGAGTGTAAGAGCAGGTGCTGGTAGCTCACACCTGTAATCCTAGGTAGTCAGGAGGCTAAGATATGAGGATGGTGGGTCAAAGCCAGTGTGGGCAAGAAAGTCCACGAGGTTCATCTCTGATTAACCGGCAAAAAAAAGCCAGAAATGGAGTTATGGCTCAAGTGGTAGAGCACCAGTCTTGAGCAGAAAAAACTAAGGGACAGCACCTAGGCCCTGAGTTCTAGTGACAGTACTGCCACAAACATGTACACACACACACACACACACACACACACACACACACACAGAGTCAAACCTAACTTCAAATTCCATCTCCCACATGACTTATGAAATCACTGTCCCTCAGTACAACACCTTAATAATAACCAAAAAAAAAATGTTTTAAATCCCACTTCCCAGATTTGCCAGCTAGATAATCATGGGCTTGGGACTAACTTGTGGGGTCCTGCTGGTTCAACACCCCACAGCCATGGTCTGGGGCAGCATAAGGGTTAGGGAGCCAGTGTCTGGCACAGAGTGGGTATTCAATAAAAGCTCATTCAATTCAATTTGACTTAATTAGAAAACCTTACTCATAGACCCAAGAGCAGCAGGCAGCACAGAAGGGTAAACTTCCAGGCTGAAATCCATTTGAAGCCCATAAATTCTATATCCTGCCAATGAATGCATTTTCTTATTAAGCGGCAATATTATAAACCTCTCTGAATTTCTGGCAATGTTTAAGAGTCGTATCTTCATCGGCCTGAAGAGCTGTTGTCAAATCACAAAGAACATGAAGGGGCTCTAAAAACAACTGATGAAAAGGAATAACCAAAACCAACTTTACTGAACAAATCAAATTATTTCACTGCTGTGCCTGTCTTTGCAAAGCTTCTCCAAATTATACTTCATTATGAGACTCGGAAATTAGACACCAGTAACAAAATGAGAATGCCAGAACACATAAATATTTACATAATCGTCAGAATAATATTCATCTCCTGTGCAAATCGACCTACTACTTTGTTTATTCTTATTAACTCAAGTTTAGAAATGGGACAATCATGTGAAACAAGGCTCTGGGGATTGCCTTCCCCAACTCCAACCATTTCTTGCCTTCTTTTGAGAAAACGGGGAGAGAGAGAGAGAGAGAGAGAGAGAGAGAGAGAGAGAGAGAGAGAGAGAGACAGAGTGTGTGTGTGTGTGTGTGTGTGTATGTGTGTCAGGAGGGAAGGCAATGAGGGAGCATGAAGGGAGGGAAGGGCCCATCAGGACCGGGAGCAGAAAATATGGCTTCTCTGTGCTCCTCACTGAGAGGGGAGAAGTGGAGGGCCAGGGGGTTGGACGTGTACCATGTATCAGTGGCTAATCGTCACAGCAACTGCGCCCACGTAGGTGCCAAGCATGTATCATGCCACATCCTTGGGCCCATTCTCTACAACCTAGGAGTATGGTCCACACTCCAAAGGGAGGAAACCAAAGCCACCAGGAGCCCAGAACCACACAGCTAGAAAGAGTCCAGCTGTGCCCAGAATTGGGTGGCTTTTTCTATCTTGTAAGCACCCACTCTTTGGACACTTAAACCTACAATCACACACGCACACATGCACAGAGTCCAACCTACTGAGGGACTCGGTCCTCCGTAGGTATAGCGATGGCCCCTTGGCTGTGGGTCCTGCTACAACCTGACTAGGAAGTCTGTCAGGAAGAGGATGGGGCTGAGCTGATGGTGGTGGGGAAGACAGGGTCTGCTCTGAGCAGCCAGATGTTCTACCAAGAGCAACGCTGACTGGTAGGAGAGGCCTGCCAGAAATCTGTCTGAAAAAGCTTCATCTTCCCTACATAGCAAACCGGCTCTCTACCCTGGCAATGAGCCCTACTCTGGCTCAACACACTGCCAAGCACTGGAGGACTCATGTGGCCACAACTCTGTGCAGGTGCTAAAAGGCCTCTGGTGCAAGACTCTACCTGTTGGGCCACATTCTCTACAACAAAAAGGCAGAAGAGATGGCTCAGCATATGCTGTGGCATAGGACAACTCAAATCAGCTAGTCCTTGCAAGTCTTGCGAGGCCCTCCAGGAGCCAGCCCTTTCCCTCCGGTGGGCTGTGGGAACTTGAAGGAAGAGATCTGGTTTGATCTTCTGCACACTAGATGACAAGGTGCTGCTAAGTAGAAAACCACCTCTGAAGGACCCGGGACATGACAAGTAATAAAAACAAAACAAACAAACAACAACAAAAAAAAACCAGCCACATGGAGACTGGCTTTCCTTTGTCCCTAATGCATGGAGACCCTCACAGTCGAAAGATAATACTGCCCATTTGACTTGAGGCTGCTCGGGTGGCCCAGAGGGAAGCCCAGGCCCCAGTCAGGGCCACGCTGCCTGCCATGTAAGGGCCATTTCACAGGGGTGTTAGGATGACAAAAGTATCTGGCTGCAAATCCATGGAGGCACCATTAAGATGCCATTAAAACAGCATTAGAACATGTGAGCTCAATGTAAAACTATTTCATTGCAAATTATACTGCTGTAAAATAAACAAAGGAAATTAACTCCAAAAAAATCCAAAACATTAAAGAAACATTAAAACAAACTGAACCCCTTTCTCAAATATGAGAGAACTCTAAGTAAGATAAGCATGAGGCCTGTGATAGAAAGTTGGGCCCAGGCTCAGTGGTCCAGGCCTGGAGTTCCAACTCCACTAAATGGGGCCTCTCCGGACACGTCCCTCACAGAACCTGGAGGTCATGCCCTGTGGGTGGGAGGGGTAAAAAGCTAGAGGAGCATCAGTAAGCCACACATCAAGGCTAAACACAACACACCCCTAGGACAGATGGCTAGCTGGCAAAAGAGCCAAGATGACACCTATGTGTGGCCTCCGAGATGAAGTGTCTATAGGAGGCAGCCCCACTGCTTCCCTTTAGAGAGGAAGCAGTTGAGGCCTAGATGGACCAGGCCCCCTGCAACGTCCCTCCCACAGGAAGGTGGCCTTCCCTCCATGCCCCTAAGTGGGCTCACACCTGCGAATGCAGGTGTCACTCACACCTGTACTTCTGTGTCATTCCCTCCTCCCTAGAAGTCCTGTATGACTCTAAGGCCAGCCCACATGCCCCTCCTAGGTGAGCCATGACACATTTATCTTCTAGCCTCTGGGGTCCCTTCTATACCTGAAGCTGCTCCCTGAGGCCCAAGGCTACCTTGCTAGCTACACTCTCTAGGCCACAGTGAATGCATGTGCCCCTGTGGCTCCGTGGCAGAGGCAGCCCCTCCTGGACACCAGCCCTCCTCTGGAGGTCAACAAGCCAGGGGTCCCACATTCCAAACAAGCTGGGATCCAAGCTATTGTGACTGCAGATCACTATCACCTTAAAAACTTTTGAGTACATATGTATCACTCTACTGCTACACTAGCACTACTATACGAAGCACTATAAAACATGTGTGCGCACTGATAATTAGGAGGAAATAAAGAATAGCTACAAAGCAAGTATCTCAAAGCTTTCCCGGATCATCCCTCCCTTTCTGGGATTTTTTTTGCATGGCGCTTTCAGGGTAATGTGAGCCCTGCTCCTGGCATCTCAGGCATGTAATAAACCTCAACAGGAGAAGACAAGCCCAACACAATCTGAGCTCTGGCCCTAACACCCTGACTTTAAACTCCAGGAACCAGCTTGTGTCTGTGCAGCGTCGCCATACTATCACTCTGAGCCCCAGTTTGCTCCCTAAGCACACCGCTGCTCTTCTAAAGTCAGGTGGGAAAGAGATGGGGTCCAGTAAGGGCCGCTATTCTCTGTGCTATTACCAGCACTTAGAGACACACAGTACAGTCCTTATGCACCTCCATAACAGCCAAAATGCAGGTGAACAGTGGATGGTTGCAGCCAGTAAGGGCGTATGGAGCTCTGAGGGCTGACACAGACTGATTGGACATATTGTTAAGTGAAAAAAAGGCAAAGTGCAGAAGAGGATTGCTAATGTTCTCCTCTATGAAGGAAAGGAAAATGAGGGTACCCATTTTAGCAAAAGGAAATAGGAAAGAAAACGTAAAGACAGAGGAGCCTAGCAACCTAGAGGCAGGGTAGAAGGAGGCTGGAGAAAAAGAATGAGGCAGGAAAAGACTTACCTCTCAATAGAACTTTTTTTTTAATAGGCCTGGCTTTGGGAAGTGCTCTGGGAATAATGGGGAAAACCATAGTATTGAGGAGGTTCTAAAACAGACTAGAAAGAGAAACAAATGAACCAAACTATATCTCAAATGAACAACATAATGACTTTGAAGAAGGAAAGAGAAAAAATAAAAACTAAGCCAAGGAGCATCTGAATTTTGGACTGTGTGCCCTCTGGATGAAGCCCAAAGGAGCTCCAATATCGAATTCAAATTAGCACTCTTCTTGCAGAGGTAAGCAACTACGAAACTACTTTTGCACATTATAGAACTCAGCATATGTGTAAATGTACTGTGAAGATGGAAGTCAGCTTCCTCAGTGCTGGAGCAGGGAATTACAATGTGGAAGTAGAAAGGGCAGAATAGACTCCACAGTGCTGAACTGGAGCGGAGACATAAGTGTGAACTTGTGGGTGTACAGATGGGAAGAACTAAGTGAAGTGTGTATGTGTACATTCATGCATGGACATCCACTACCTGTCTGCCTGTGAAAAGCTGGGCACCCCAGTAGCAATAGCCACTACTGACACGTGGATTGTGGTTTCGAAAATGCCTTTCTTCACTTAAAGGAACCAGGGCTTGACACAGATGATTCTAGAAAAGCAATCCTGTAATACCTTATTGCATCAAAAAAGTAAGACCATATTCCAAGAGACATGAAACCCTCTCAAATGGATATATGAGCTAGCAGAAGCTTCCACTGGCCAAATGATAAAAGTGGGGAGTGTTTTTTATTATTAAAACAAGAGTTAATACATCTACATAAATACAAAAGAAATATAGATTAATGAGGGGGAAAAACATTCCTCCCTAGCTGGACATGGTAGTATTCACAACACTCAGGAAGCAGAAGCAGGATTATGAGTCCAAGAGCACCATGGCTTACAGAGTAAGTCCCTGTCTCAAGAAAACAAGAAAGAAGGGAGGGAGGCAGGGGGGGGGGGGACTCCTCTCTACCGTTAGGAATTAGAAATTGCCTTCTGGGGGCTGGGGATATGGCCTAGTGGCCTCGTATACTTGAAGCCCTGGGTTTGATTCCCCAGCACCACATATACAGAAAATGGCCAGAAGTGGCGCTGTGACTCAAGTGGCAGAGTGCTAGCCTTGAGCAAAAAGAAGCCAGGAACAGTGCTCAGGCCCTGAGTCCAAGGCCCAGGACTGGCAAAAAAAAAAAGAAATTGCCTTCTGACAATCATACCCAAAGAGTCAGGATCCCATGCAAGTAAGAATCACCAACGGATGTTAAAACAAATAGATGAAAATCTGGGAAATAGCAGTATATTTAAATAGTTTCAAAGCATCTCTCCACATGACACTTTAAACTGAAAAAGGAAATTAATAGCTACATGGAAAAACCAGTCAGTGCATTGCTATGTTGCCCAAGTGACCAAGTCAACACTGCCATCAATGAGACTGAATGGCAGCATGTGCCACCTGCAAGGATACACTGAGAGACAGATATAGTAAGACCTGTGACGACCCTGCCCAAAAATGCATAGTCTGAGCCTAATCACAAGGAATGATAGACAGACTCAAAGTTAAAGGCAGTCCAAAAATAACTGGCTTGAACTCTCTAAATATGTGGCTGTCACAAGACACAGGAACTATCCAAACTAAAAGAGAGTAAAGACATATAACAATGAGGATAACACAAGATCATAAGTTCCCTTTGGCTATAAAGGACATTCTCAGGACAGATGACAAAATCTCAATACAGTCTGTATTGTGGTTATGGGAGCATTTCCTGTTTGAGAAAACACACAGCGAAGTATTCAGGAGTAAAAGACCATCAATCTTCACTTAAGGATTCAGAAAATATGTGAGTGTGTACAGGAATACATACAGATAATCCATACATACACAAATACAGAATGTACATCTATAGGGTGTGTATACACATACATACAGGACTTAAAGTGACATTAACATTTAGAGAATCAAAGTAAAAGGTGTCTTGGAATTCTTTGCATTATTCTTGCAACTTTTCTGTAAGTTTGAAATAGGTCAACATTTTTTAAAAGAAGAAGATAGGAGGGGAAGCCGACTTCAGTAGGCTAGTAAACTTGATGTCATTATTTGTAAAGGCTCCCTTTGGCAAGCTACACATTTGAAAGATTCAGGTATTGTGACAGTAAGCTTTCTAAAAATAATAATGAGGAGTTGACTCTTACAAGTGGGATAATAACCACTGACTTACTGCCCTTTTGCAGTATGTGTTTCTGCGAGGCACTTCCCTTTCCTTTTCTCTTCATTTTGCTTCATTTCTTTTCAAGTTGCTAGCTTTGGCAGACTTCCTAACCTAAGCGAGATGAGAATGAAACACCTGAATTCTTCCCAGACTCCTATTTCAACCCCTGTCACAATGCACAACTTGCCGATGCTGAAAGTGGGATGCATGAAAGCAACACATTGACTGTACTCAAGAGAAACACAAAAGAGAAAAAGAGGAAAGAATTGCAAAGGAAGTTAGGAACAGAAACACACTCATATTTGTCTAGGCCAAATAGCTCTCCAACTGTCGTATTCTCCTCACATCATCCTCGAAGTTAATTCAGCTCCTATGGATTTTCCCCCAATATATAAAGAAGGAGACTTTAACAAATAATCCTTTAACTGCCTTTATCAAATGTATATTACTTTTAATTTGTATTAAGCAAAACCAAACGAAAAACCAATTTCTTTCAGTTAACTAGGGAATTGAAGTACCTTGCCAGGCAGTCATATGATTCTAGAAAAAAAATCCTTTAGAAAAATATAATTAAGTCTAAATGCTCTAAGACCACTAGTCTTATCAAAAGTTATTTTATTAACTAAAGCTCCAAGGATACAGATACCCAAATCAATCCATGTCAATATTTTAATGTCATGCATTAATTAGCCACACTAATAAAATCAGAAAGCACCTAATAATGAATGTCAGGGGCCAAAGAGAGTGACAGGCTAACTAGCTGAGGAGAAACAGCATTGATTTAAATCTGTAAGTGTGGTTAATGTGTCCGTTCACTGATTCTCTCAGGAAATACAAAAGGCTAGCCACAGGGAAACTCAAGAGTGGGGCCAGAGGAAAGCCATTCTTAGACTGTTTATTCCTGCAGACTGATACCAGAAAGCTTCTCAGGAACTTTAAGAGTTGATAAATCACTGGGTGTTGGTGGCTCATGCCTGTAATCCTAGCTTAAAGGAGGCTGAGATCTAAGGAACACGAGTTAAAGCCAGCCTGGGCAGAAAAGTTCTCAAAAGACTTTTACCTCCCCAATAAACTACTCAGAAAGGCCAGAAGTGGCGCTGTGGCTCAAGTGGTAGAGTGTTAGCCTTGAGCAAAAAAGCTTAGGGATAGTGCCCAGGCCCTGAGTTTAAGACCCAGGGCCAGCAAATAGAGAGGGAGGGGGGTGAGTAAAGCCAGGCACCAGTGGCTCACACCTATAGCTACTCAAAAGGCTGAGATGTAAAAATGGCATTTCAAAGACAGCCCCAGCAGGAAAGTCCATGAGACTCTTATCTACAACTACCAAAAACCCAGAAGTAGAGTTGTAGCTCAAGTAGTAGAGCACTAGTCTTTAGGGGGGAAAAAAAAAAAAACCTCAGAGAAAATGCCCAGGCTCTAAGTTCAAGTCCCAGGACCAATACCCATACAGAAAAAGAATTGATGATGGGGCTGGGAATATGGCCTAGTGGCAAGAGTCCTTGCCTCCTATACATGAAGCCGTGGGTTCAAATCCTCAGCACCACATATATAGAAAAGGCCAGAAGTGGCATTGTGGCTCAAGTGGCAGAGTGCTGGCCTTGAGCAAAAAGAAGCCAGGGACAGTGCTCAGGCCCTGAGTCCAAGCCCCAGGACTGGCAAAAAAAATAAAAATAAAAGAGTTGATGTCAGTGGCTGGGGATATGGTCTAGTGGTAGAGTGTTTGCCTCATATACATGAAGCCCTGGGATCAATTCCCCAGCACCACATATACAGAAACTGGCCAGAAGTGGCACAAAAAGAAGCCAGGGGCAGTGAGTTCAAGCCCCAGGACTGACAAAAAAAAAAAAAAAAAAAGAGTTGGTGAGTGAAACAGCCCCTCCCAGGGCCCTCCTGCCAACCAGAAGGATACAGTCTTCTAGATGGGAGAACCACCTGTGGGCAGTAAGCCCACACCACATGGCCCTTGGGACTTCTCAGCAGACTCCCTCCCAGGGTCATTTAAAGCAAGCCACTGGGTCTCTCTGCACTTCAAGGACCTCATCTATAAAGAGAGAAGTACTCCTGATGCACACGATGAGGCTGTTAGTACAGGAAGAACTGTGCACACTCTCACGACTACCCACTACTCTTATTAAATTAACACCCAGTGGGTGAGCAAGTAACTTTGTGCCAGGCACTGACATGCTGGTAGTAGAAAAGAGATAAGCACTCTGCTTCCATGGAACTAATTACTCTGAAAGATCTTTTTTTAAAGTATTACTACAAATAAATCAACTACGAATGTGGGTTTCACAATATATGGTCCCTGAGTCCCATCCCTCACCCTTTCCCAAAGATTATAATTTCTCCATTTCTGAAGGGGCTCAAGAAACCAGAGACCAGGTGTTCTGGAACGTGACGGCTCCAGTGGGGAGGTCCGAAGTGGAGCCCATCCCCAGCCTGAGCCTAATCCACCAGCCAGAGGCCAGAGGCCATGCTCAGGATATTCACCATGTGCTTCTGGAGACTACCCCTCGCCACCAGGACCCTCTTGGTCTCCAGGAGTCAACCAGAGCCTCTAGAGACAACTCTATCTTACCTTTGTAAAACCTCTTAGATTCAAATGTGACACACGTTCGCTGAGCACCAACTATACGCCATGCAACATCCTGAGCATGGGAAAGATTCTCTTTCCCAAATTCATAAGTTAAAGCCCTAACAACCCACCTTCAGCATGACTATACTTGGAGATGGGGCGTCCAAGGAAATAATTTAGGTTACGTGAGGTCATATGAGTGGGACTCATGGTCCAGCAGTGTCTGTTTTTGTTTTTGCTAGTCCTGGGGCTTGAACTCAGGGCCTAAGCACTGGGGCTTCATGCATGCAAGGCAAGCACTCTGCTAAGCCCTATCCCCAGCCCCAATTAGTATCCTTTTAAGAACAAGCATCAGAAGGGGAGTGTGAGTGTGTGGTCCTCACACCAGCACACCCATACCGCACACAGAGAACACATGGTTGTCTGTAACACCGGGGCAGGCCTCTCATCAGATACCAACCCTACAGCCATTTTTATCTTGGACTGCCAATTTCCAGAGCCACGAGAAACAAATTTTCTGTTGTATGTGCCATCCGGTCTATGGAAACCTGTTAAGGCGGCCAAGCAGTCTAAGACAAGCAGTTTCACATATACCAACCAAGGTCTGGATTGGATCCTTCTCTTTCTGAGACTCGGGAGCTATCTGCAGATGACTGCTCAGGCCTCCCTCCAGCCACTGAGACCTGGTTTGTAAAGACCTCTGGATAGACAAGCAGTAGACTATGTGTAAGAGGGACAGATGTGTATCTGGAACTGCATAAGCCCTTGAGACCAGAGAGGCAGCTCCCTGTCTTCTCTTCATTTGAGTCCACGTACCTATTTCTAGGTAAATGTCCTTCGGGGTGGCCCCATGGGGTGGTGAGCAAGGCCAGGCTCCCCAGCCATGGCAAGCTGGCCTCTGCTGAGCCACCTCCTGGCACACAAGCAAAGGAGGAGCTGGCAACAAGCTGAGGCCAGCGTGGTAGAAGATGGAGTGGAGAACCTTCCATGGAGCACAGGATCACTGGACCCTTCTGAGACCAGGGTCTAAGCAGAGTCTGCTCCACGGGAACAAAATGCCCCCAAAGTTTCACAAACACGTGCCTACGGCTGGATGAAAATTTCCCAGTGCCAGCCGCGTGCACTGACTCACCAAGGGCTCATCTGAAAGGGCTTGTTTGAAGTGAAGCTGACACGCTCGAGAAAACTGCATTAGATGAGTCAGAGTGGCTCGGGGGATAATGATGACGCCGGTGCCAAAGACGCAAGAGGAAGCTCGATGATATTGCTTTGTGAAAGGTAAGAAGCAAAACAAACCAGTTTCGTGAAATTAATTCTTATGAGATTTTAAATATGAATGTGCAATGAAATTAGCTTCTTTTCAAAGAATAAAAGTAAAGGTACAGAACTTTTGAAAGGTCTCAGATTTAAAAAAAAAAATAAAGTCTATCTGATGAGAGAAAGAGCACCAGCTCCTCACAGGGGCAGCTCTGGGCAGGGCACCTCAGCTTGAGAAACACCGGGCAGGTGGCTTCAGCCAGCAAGGCCCAAAGATGGTCCTGGGCAGCACAGGGACGGAGAGGGTCTGCACAGACCATGACCACTGTTAAGGGCCCTGAGTGGCTAGCACTCCGTGCTTAGGGTCTGTCCCCCAAGAGGGGGAAACTGAGTCCTAAACAGCTAAGTTGGGGGCTCATACTCAGTAGCAGAGCCAGGATCTAGACCTTGTACCTGACTACATACAAAAGAGGGGCAGGGATGGCACCAAGCTTGGTTACGCACATCACTGTGCCCCATGCGGCTATCTACCACCCAGGCCACCAGAGCTGGAACTATTGGGAAGCAGGGGGCATCTGAGTCAATACAGCACAGCCTTGGTTTCTTCTCTAGCCCTCTGTTCTCAAAGTCAGCCATAAACGCTATGCCCACATCTAACTTTTAGTTAGAATCCCTGACAGATGATTCCTCAAAAGGGAAAAGTGTTCTAAGGGGGGCAGTGATGCTACTCTGGCTACAGGGAACAGGTAAAGTAAAAACGGGAAAGGAAAGGGAAGCAAATTCTTCCTCTCTCAGCAGCCCAGGTGCACTTAACCTGTCTCTACTTTTCTCGCAGTGGGGAAGGATGCCGAATGCTAGGCCCAATCTAGTCAAGAGACTGGCACCTCTGGGCCAGCCACCATTAACACCTTGACTCACCACCTGCTCCAGACAAAGAAGATGGTCCCATAGATTGCTCTTCCACAAATGTTCACAACGCACCTACTATGTGCTGACAACTGTGGCCTTGCTAGGCTACTGCAATGAGCAAGGCCCACTGACTTCTGCCTCACAACTCATGGGAAACAGGCTGAAAGGTAAAAACTCTATGTGAGAGGAGCATAAGAGGTAGTGGACATATGGCCAAGGAAGTGTCTACAGCAGCCTGGGGAGTAGGTGGGCATCCTGAATAAGATGGACAGGAAGGATGAGTAGGAGGGCCTTGGATAATCATGGGGAAGAGAGGTAGAAGGATGCTCACAAAGAAGGAAAAACATAGACAAGGCCAGCCACAAAGGCAAAAGGGCAGAGGGGTATAAATTGGTCTAGGAAGTCAGTGCAGAAGCCTCCGAGGCATACTGAAGAATCGGGGCTTTGTTCTGGACAGGTTTAGCAAACCTCCCTGAGTGATCAGCTGGTGCTAGAAACCCTATGCCAACAACCTCAACAGCTGTACTTGAAAAGCCACCACAACAGGTGGTGAGTATAAAGCCCAGCTGGCAGGCTCTCCTAGGGTTTGGGACACAGACCCACAAGCCAAGGTAGCACCCATAGAAGGCAGCATCGTCAGGAGATAGAAGACATTCCTTTCTGTATGTTCTACTGTCTGGCAACACACGGCCCCTAGCAGAATCTCAGTAAGTAGAAGCCGAGTGTTCAAGCCCGCTTCTCTTCACGGACAGTGGGGGAGGAAGGCAGTGTCACTCACTCCGGAGGACAGGGCTCCAGCAGATCACACTCTAGGACATTGTGAACCAGGGAAGCTGAAGAGCTCTAATCCGCCTTCCAGTCCTGAGAGAGTCCATGGAGAACACTTGACAAATGCTGGCTGGGTACAAGCAGGCGTCTGAGGACTTTATTGACTTCTGACAGCTCCACACACCCGCCTGAAATACAGCGCCACAGTGCCATTGTCTAAGATTCATGCTTTCTTCAGAGAACTTGGAACACAAATTTATAACTTGTTGTCAAGTAGATGCCCACTGTTCTTTGGAAGGGCAATTCCACTTGGGAAAAATAGCCAATAACTCTTCCAAGTTAGAAGCCCATTCTCAGGTTGATTTCCCAAAGCACAAAAGGAAGAAAAACAAAGAAAAGTATAATTGCATAAAACAACAACCCCACAGACATAAGCCAGCACAAAGTCCATTATCTTCTCTACACTGATGTTTTGATAATCCTGTGATAGATTCTCCCAGAAAGCCTCATTTGTACTTTTAGCCATAAGAGTCAGCTGTCCAGAAAAAAAAAATTATTTCCAAGCTTTGGCTCATAGAGATAAAAGTAAAGAACATACCTATTAATTTTTTAAACTGCCCCAATGGAAGCTATGGAATGCATATTCACCACGATGCCGTGCTGAGAATAGCCTTGCACTCATTTTGTGCTTATGTAAATCTGATTTGGGATAGAAATGTCAAGACGGAGCTCCCAGAGCACCCGGGGTCTTACCCTGGCCCACCTGAATACCCCTTGGTTCATATTGAGGGGTCAGCCTCCCCAGATGACTTCTCCAGCTACATGTCTACGCCTGAAATGAAGCTGCAATTGTTTTTAATTCTGTCCCTAGCTCCCTAGCTCATCACAGGAAAGAGCACTGATAAACCATTCACAAATTTCAGTCAAGGAACACTATTATATTAACAAAGACCTTGAAATGAAGCCTGCCATTTTTTGAGAACTCCTTCAGAACAACAAAAGAAAAAAAAAAAAACGTGACAGGGCCTTCAAAAATAGCTCGCCAACTCTGCACCCACATGTGACCTTGCCCACCATCATGGCCAGTAACAGCCCTGCCTAATGGGTTTTATGCTAGGAGAGATGGGCTGCCCAGGGCATTTATGTGAAATACAGGAGCAGGCTTTGGTCTAAGTATCTGCCCTTGTCCAATTTCTTTAGTACTCAATACAAAGAGGTGGAAAGAGCAAAGACTTGGAAATTAACAAGCATAAATCTGAATCCTGGTCTTCCTAGTAGTAGTAGTTTTCAGCTACTCCCAAATATCTGCTACATGCCTCCCCCCACTGGATGTTACAATGGTTGCTGCACAGGCTCATGGGTGACAAGACATGAACACTAAAGGAGGTGGTTAGAGGGCAGCCTCCAAGAGCCCAGGGCCACTTCAAGGGCCCAGGACCACCTCAAAGAAGGCAGACTTGACCCATGTGCTAGGAAGTCAATGAGACATCCCAAATATACATATATACGTTTATGTGTATATGTATATTTTTAAAACTTTCAGATGCCTGGGAAGATATTTTCAAGTTGCCATACTCACCCTGCCTAGAAAGGGGAGGGTTTGGGCTACAGTTATGGGTGAAGAAACAGACATCCCAAGCCCTCCCAAAGAGACTACAGGTATATGACAGACCCCAACCACAGAGCAGGCAGAGGGATAGGAACACATATATGCATATAGTCTTGCTGAACCTCAGTTTCCCTATCAGTGTAATAGAATGATTAAACCCTTCCCCTATAAGACTGTGAGGTACCTGGCAGAGCTAGGTCCAGAGAAGGCAGGTACTGCCTAGGTAGTGACAGGTAATACTGTCACTGCAAGAATTCCTGACGCCGTCCCAAATCTACCAACTAGGGAACTGAGACACTGGGCCATGAGGGGTTGGCATAAGAAACCAGTTCCTTGAGGTTGAGAATGTGGCTTAGTGGTAGAGTGCTTGCTTAGCATGCATGAAGCCCTGAGTTTGGTTCCTCAGTACCACATAAACAGAAAAAGCTGGAAGTGGCGCTGTGGCTCAAGTGGTAGAGTGCAAGCCTTGAGCAAAAGCAGCTCAGGGACAGTGCTCACATCCTGAGTTCAAGCCCCAGGACTGGCAATCAATCAATCAATCAATTTTTTTTTAAGTTCCAGATCCTGGGCCAGAGACACTCCATCCTGAATACCAGGCAGATAGCAGGGCAAGATCCTTGGCTGGGCACAAGCAAGCCACACTTGGCACAAGGCCCTAACTTGCTATCATCTTGTTTCTTATCACATAAATCTATGGGGTTAGTCAGCAAGTCCCCAACAGCAAAGAACTCTGCCAACTCCTCATATGCAAACGAGGCCCGGCTTCCTTAGTATAATGAGCCCTGGGACCTGTGGGGCTTGTTAGGCTGTGAACAGTCTGTCTCAAAAACAGAAGCTGAGGCCCTGGCCCTCGTTGGACTTGCTGGCACCTAGAATATGGTGTGACAGCTCCAAAGCTCTAAAACTCAGCTGCCTGCACAGACATTACAAGTAAAGGCCTAGACTCAGGACCTCACCCCACATGTCCAGGCTAATCTGGTGGTTCCGTAAATAAAAAGTGAACGGACCCCCAAAGGCTTCTTTCTCCTTAAAACAACTAGAGCCAAACACTGGTGGCTCATTTCTGTAATCCTAGCTACTTAAGAGGCTGAGACCAGGGGCTGGGGATATGGCCTAGTGGCAAGAGTGCCTGCCTCATATACATGAGGCCCTGGGTTCGATTCCCCAGCACCACATATACAGAAAATGGCCAGAAGTGGCACTGTGGCTCAAGTGGCAGAGTGCTAGCCTTGAGCAAAAAGAAGCCAGGGACAGTGCTCAGGCCCTGAGTTCATGGCCTAGGACTGGCCAAAAAAAAAAAAGAGGCTGAGACCTGAGGGTCCAGGTTCAAAACCGACCCAAGCAGAAAAGTCAGTGAGATTCTTATTTCCAATTAACCAGCAAAAGGCTGGAAGTGTTGCTCAAGGGGTAGAGAACCAGTCTTGGACTAAGCTAAACAAGAGGGTGATGCCCTGAGTTCAAACCCCAGTATTGGAATAAAAAAAAAAAAAAAAACTGGAAGGGAGGGAGGAAAAGAGGGAGGGAGGGAGGGAGGGAGGGAGGGAGGGAAACAAATTTCCTATTTATACCCATTCTGAACACTACAGGGCAAGCCCCTTGAGATGCATAGTAGTACACTAGGATGAGCCAGTTCTATGAAGCAAGGCAGGTTCTCAGACTCTCCAGTACCAACACAGAGCATATCACATATCCTAGCAATCGCTCTAGTACCTGCAGTTCCTACAGTGGCCTGTGTCTCTGTCACAAGCTCTGAACAGAGCTGAAGATGATAGTCACATGACATACAGTGCTGAACAACCTGGAAAAGCAACTTCCCGACATCACCACTCTCCAGACATGGCCTATGTGGCTGCAAGCTGTCACTCAGTGGATGGATGTTCTAGGTCACAGCCAGGGCTCGGGGTCCCAGCACAGGTAAGAATCAGATTCCCCTTAGGAGGCAGAAGGAGCAGATAATGTTCTCTAGTTAAGCCGCCATCAGTGTTCAATGTGCTCAGATACAACTGGGTTATTAAATTGTAAAGTACCAACACTCAGTTTTCAAGCAAATTTTAAGAAATCACTGAAGGAGTCTTGGTCAGATATGACTATTTTCCAGATAGTTTTAAAAGGTAGATCAGAGTCAGGAACTGGTAGCTCAACCCTGTAATCCTAACCACTGAGGAGGCTAAGATCTGAAGATGGTGGTTTGAAGTCAGCTGAGGCAGACAAGTCTGAGAGACTCTTATCTCCAAGTAACCACCAAAAAGCCAGAAGTGAGTAGACAAATGAAGGGGGGGCACAGAATACCGACAAAAACTCAATATAAATCCTATAAAATTTAAAGTGAGGAAAGGGGTGGGTTGAGAGGGATGGGAAAATGTTGAAAGGGATGACATTGATCAAGATGCATGTATTCATAAACTGCTTTCTTGAATGACAACTCCTTTGTACAACTACTTAAATATAATAAAAAATTTTTTTAAAAAACATATAAACGGGGGGGCTGGGGATATGGCCTAGTGGCAAGAGTGCCTGCCTCGTATACATGAGGCTCTGGGTTCAATTCCCCAGCACCACATATACAGAAAACGGCCAGAAGTGGCGCTGTGGCTCAAGTGGCAGAGTGCTAGCCTTGAGCAAAAAGAAGCCAGGGACAGTGCTCAGGCCCTGAGTCCAAGGCCCAGGACTGGCAAACACAACACACACACACACACACACACACACACACATATAAACGGACTGGGAATGGGGCTTAGCAGTAGAGTGCTTGCCTAGCATGCATGAAGCCCTGGGTTCAATTCCTCAGTACCACATAAACAGAAAAGGCCAGAAGTAGTACTCTGACTCAAGTAGTAGAGTGCTAGCCTTGAGCAAAAGAAGCTCAGGGACAGAGCCTGGGCCCTGAGTTCAAGCCCCAGGACTGGCAAAAAACAAAGCAAAACAACAATAACAAAAAAAAAACCCATATGTACATACAGCTGGAAGTGGAGCTATGGATCAAGCAGTAGAGCACTAACCAAGTGAAAACACAAGAAAGTAGAGCTGTGGCTCAGTGGCAAAGTGCTAGCTTGAGCAAAAAAGCTCAAGGACGGCACCCAGACCCTGAGTTCAAGCCCCAGGACTGGCGCACGCGCACACACACAAACGCACACACACACGCACACACTAATCATCATAAGAACCATGCATTCTAAATTATTTGGGCCAACCTATATTTCCTGAATAGCCCCCTCCCATCTTATGAGAAGCTTTGAGCCAGGATCTAAAGGTTACAGACATCCTTTGGGACCTCAGAGCATCATTTAAACAAGAAGTGTTTGAGTAATTGGGTGCTATGTAGCCCAAGAAAGAAGACCCATGTCCACCCACAAACTGACTCCCCCAGTTTCACAGAAAGGCACACACACACACACACACACACACACACACACACACACACACACAGTGATGGCAGAAAAGGGCCAGAGTGGGGGAATGAATGACAGAAATAATTAAATGGCAGAGAGACAGCAGGAACAGGAAGAAAGACATATACTGGCACAATTTCCTACTTGTATGACTGTGTTAAACACATACTAAGAACAGGGTTCCTAGACAAGGAGAAAGCAAGCTTCAGGGCATTTTAAAATTGGGCAAATTACAGGGAGGTGAGAGATTAAATGAAAATCTATCACATTACAAATACAGCCTGCAGTTACTGGAATATTTTCTTCATAAATGAGTCATAGCAGTAGAGTAACTCCAAAGTCCTCATAATAGTTTGCAATAAACTCCGTGGGATACTCATCACTTCGCTCTTGAAAAATTGACATCATAAGCCAAAAAATAGTGCTTTGACGTATCTGTCTTCTTCAGAGCACTGAAATGGGCAAGGAAACATGTCATCCCCACACATGCTCAGAGCTCGGCCTCACCACTAGGCAAGCAAATTAAAACTACAAGATCTGGCTCATACCCACCACAGGAGCAAAAAAAAAAAAAAACCCACAAAACTAACTCCCCACCAGCAAAAGCTGGAGAGGGTATAAAGCATGGGAATTCTGGGTACACAGGTGGGTGTCAGAAACAAATATGAAAAAAAGTAATCTGACATCAAGTCAGATCCAAGAGGGCCACTTGTCAAGACCCACCAGTCCAGAATGGGGGTCCAAGCCAGACAAACTCTCATAGGGGCGAACAGGGCAGCCTACTGAAAGGTGTTGGTTTCTATAAAAGCAAAATCTGTGACACTTGACCCACTGAGATGAAGTCTTACCCCACCTGTTTCCCCTAAGTGAGAGCCGATCTTTGTGACTTGCTTTATTTCTTTTCTGTGCTGATATGGAAGTTGAACTCAGAGCCTGGGCACTGTCCCTTTGTGTTTTTGAAGTTCAAGGCTGGCACTTTGCTACTTGAGCTCACAGCTCCACTTCCAGCTTTTTGGTGGTTCATTGGAGATAACAGTTTCATGGACTCTATCTACCCGGGCTGGCTTTGAACTGCGATGCTCAGATCTCAGCCTCCTGAGTAGTTAGGATCACAGGCTGAGCCACCAGTACCCAACTACGACTGTTTCTTATGGACACTGGGTGCTAGGAAGGAGGAAGCCCAGACCTCATGAGGAGGCCATGGAGCATGCTCAGAAAGGGCACCGCTTGCACAGCAGCTAACAGCCAGCATCACTCGTCAGACACCCAGTGAACAAGCCTGAATGGGGGTCCCGTCCAGCCCCTGGAGCCGCCCACTCAACCTCAAGAAGAGCACATGAGCTGGCCCACCAGACCAGGCCAAAGCTGCAGAGTCCCACGTATAATAAGCTACTAAGTTCAGAGAAGACCTATAATATAGCAATAAGACCACTGGAATATAAAGGCACTGCAGTAGTTTGCAAGAGATAGAAAGTAAAAATTTAACCTCCCCAAACAGGGAAATAACTGGAGCTAAAAGTGTGGTTCACGTGGTAGAGCACCATCCATGGGCAAAAAAGCCAAGTGAGAGCACAAGGCCCTGAGTTCAAATCTCAGGATCAACACCAAAAAGAAAAGAAAAAAACACAACAAAAACAAAGAAACAAAAACTAAATCTAACAGGAGAATGAAGAAAACGCTTGTTTATTCATACAGAGGAATGCTACACAGCAATTAAAAATGAATGAACCAGACAGATAGATGGGGCGCTAGACAGCAAAAAACATACTGTTGAATGTTCTATACAATAAAAAAGAGTACGCTTATGTTTTATATTTAAAATGCAAAAACAATATGCCAGTGGCCACTAATAGAGAGGGACAGGAGATGACTTCAGTTGTACCGGGTATTTTACTCCTCATGAAACAAAAAGAGGGGCCCCCTATAAGCAGGGTGAAATGCGGGTGACTGTGGAGCCCAGAGCGAGTGCGTGGGAGTGCCACCTTGTTGTTTACACTTTCTATAGAATGTAAGCAGGTCACAACTCATTTCTACTCAGCCAAACGGCTCAGTTTACATGAGGAGAATGGCAGGACAGTAAGAAGGTATCTGCCCATTTCCTCCCCCTTTCCTGTGAGCTCCCTGAGGGCCAAGGCTGCAGCTCATAATCCCTCACTGTGTGTAGCGGGTGCTCAATAAACTTCCCATTGCAAAACTGACCAGAGGGACATACACGCCCAGGAAGATTCCGCTTCCTTCTCTGGCACACAGGAGCCAAGCAGATAGTACAGAATATTTTCTAACTCGAGAGACTTGAAGCCTTGTAACACCAAGATGGAAGACAATTCTATTAAAAAGAAAGATGGGCCTCATCCTAGTCCTGAGGCATGCTCTCCTCTCCTTTCTGTTGGACACAGTTAAATTTTCTTCTTTGGCCAAATTGGATGTCACCCACACAGGCAGCTGCAGATGAGGGATATGGAGGGAAAAAATAGCAAATATCACTGGTTCATGCCTATAATCCTAACTACTCAGAAAGCTGGGATATGAGGACTTCAGTTCAAAGCTAAGCTAACCTATATAGGAAAAGTCCATGAGATTCTTATATCCAATTCCAGTTTTTGAAAGTAGAACTGTGACTCAAGTGGTAGAATGTCAATGCCCAGGCCCTGAGTTCAAGGCCCAATTCTCATTTTCTCTCTCTCTCTCTCTCTCTCTCTCTCTCTCTCTCTCTCTCTCTCTCTCTCTCTCTCTCTCTCTCTCTCTCACACACACACACACACACACACACACACACACACGGAGTAAATACCTCATTATAATGGTCTAAATGTAGAAGACCCTCTGCAAGAGCAAGGACTTATCCCAGCAAGGAGTGAAAGTCTTTACAGTCAGACAGGAAGCAGCCAAAACTCAAAACTGAGAAGAGGAAGGCATGGATGGAAGAAGGCCAGCCACATCAAGAACACTGGGGCAAGAAGAGATCCACAGCCAGCCTCTCTCCAATGGCATGGATTTACCTGGGGCCCAGCCCTGGACTTTGCCTCAATGGTTCTTAGACAAATAAGGGACTACCTGCTATAGCCACTTCTGTTGAGTTCTAAGCATTGCCTGGGAACGACTGCTCACCCTCCTTTTCCTTTTCCTGTTTTCCAACACAGTGGTAGAGTGGCCCAGCAGTAGAGTGCTTGCCTCGCATTCATGAACCTCTGGGTTCAATTCCTCAGCCCCACATACACAGAAAAAGCCAGAGGTGGCACTGTGGCTCAAGTGCTAGCCTTGAGCAAAAAGAAGCCAAGGACAGTGCCTTGACCCTGAGTTCAAGCCCCAGGACTGGCAAAAAGAAAACAAAAGTTTAATTTTTCAAAATTCTTTTCTTAGTCTTGGCTACTTAATTCCAACCCTAAGGAATCAAGCCAAAGAAAATAACAGCATAGAAGCCAAATATTACATATGTAAAGCTGATCATTGCAGCACTGCCTATAAAACAACAATAAAACCTAGTGGAGGGCTGGGGATATGGCCTAGTGGCAAGAGTGCTTGCCTCATATACATGAGGCCCTGGGTTCGATTCCCCAGCACCACATATACAGAAAATGGCCAGAAGTGGCGCTGTGGCTCAAGTGGCAGAGTGCTAGCCTTGAGCAAAAGGAAGCCAGGGACAGTGCTCAGGCCCTGAGTCCAAGCCCCAGGACTGGCCGGAAAAAAAAAAAAAACCTAGTGGAACAAAAACCAATGTTCAGCATGAAGGATGCAATTTAGTAAATTGTGGCACAGTCACAGGAAGGAAGACTACTGTGTTGAAAACTGTAAAACAGGGGCAGACAGAGCTTCAAACAGGCACCCAAAATGATACATTAAAAATCCCTAAGGAAATTTTAAGTAATACATTCACAACTAAAAAGTAACCAGAACTTACTTCTTAAGCTGGCCTGGATGCTCAACTGGAGAAGGGGGGGCAAGAAGAGGGGCATTCGAGGCAGAGAGTTGTTCTTTTTGTTTATTGGTTTGTTTTGCTTTTAAGAGACAGGATCTTACCACTACCTCAGACTGGCTAGTCCTGAAATCAATCCTCCTGGCTCTGCCTTACATAGTTGGAATTAAAGACATGTACAACCATGCTCAACTACATCCCCAGCACCTTTATCCCAGAGCTGGGGCCAAGGTTAGGAACTGCTCAGGTTTCAGTGTCAGCCCCATTGTGAGCTGAGGCCTTCCTCAGACATTCTCTTGATGTCTGAAGTGACGCCCTCAGAATTAGTATTATTATTACATTAGTGCAGATAAGTGTAAAACTATACCTTGGCTTCTAAATGAAAACACCAAGCTGACAAACCTTCCAGAAGAAATTAAAGTGTTAATGTGTTAAAGACTATTACATCTTCAAAGACATTACCACAGACTTTTTCCCCATTTGGACAAGAAGAAATGCTGAACTATATTGGAAACCTCTGTGAATTACCTAATTATAGTTAATAAGGTCATCATCATCTCATGAAATAGCCTTCCTGTTCTCCAGCAATGCTCTCAACAATTCTAAAACTTCATTTGAAGACTTCCAGAGAAGGTTATCATGTTATAAGGGTAGGCAGCAGCAGAAGAGAGAAGGCAGAAAGGGGACAGGACCCTAGCAGGCCCCAGGGGAGACAACCCTGAGGAGAGAAGAAAGACATTTCACAAGGCAGGGCCCCACATGAGAAATCACAGGAAAGGAAAAATCCTTCTGGTGAATGAGAGGCGAGACCACCCCCACCCCTGCCCCACCACTGTGGCCCGGAGCTTGATCCCTCTTGAATAAGCATGACCAAGTATGGGCCTCCACTTGGTACCCCATAATTCACCTACATCCCTACAGGGACTCTTGTTGTTGCCCTTGTAGCGGAGGCCAGTGGGCCACACAACACTGCCATCACTCAAATGTTTCATTTTTAATAGTCGTATGGACGTCTGAGAGGCCAGCACCGCGGTGTCAACGTGTGCAATGTACAAAATCATGGGCAGTGTGAAATTAGGATGCAGGAAATCAAGAATGACCTTTGAGCAAACCTACAGGTCCACATGAGGAAGCTAGGTCAGGGAGAGCAGGTCGCCATGACAAGCCTGTCCATGAGGAGGTGACAGAAGGTGGACAGCAGGTCCAGAAACAGCTCAGGGTCACTGCATTGAGAAGTCAGGCGGAAAATGCACTCAGCTCTGTGCCTGTCTCCACAGAACCAGGCAGCATCAAGGTGAACCCATCGATGCAGGCAGCCCCTGGCTCGCTCAGCTCTCGCAGGCAGCGACAACCAAGAAAATGCTTGGTCTCTACTGCCCCCATCTGCAGGAGGAGGAAGTGCTCAGAATTTCCAGAAAGGGAGGAGGGCTCAAAAGCATCTCCTTTGGAAGCGGGTACCAACCAGGGAACCCAGGCCTCCTAGGTCAAGGTAAAGAGCCTGGTCCCATCCCTGTCCCCCATACAGCCCTGTGTCTTATCTGTCATCTGTAAATCTAAATCCTCAGTCTCCAACCTCACTGGGGACTAAGAAAGTGTCACGTATGCAAAGCAAGTGGCCTGTGCGTGTAGCTGCTCCCCCAGTTGGGGGGGTGGGGGTGGGGGATGTGGCTTGGCACAGGAGACAAGCAGAACTTGCAACCGTCTGTAACAGGCATAACAGCAGTGGCACCTGCTGCCTGCCAGGCACCAGGCACTTCACTGGTGCTCATTTACTCTGGCAACAGTGTGAAAGTAAATTTCCCACACGGGGGAAAGAACTGCAGAAAGGAACAGCAGCACTTACTCAAGAAGACTGCAAGTGAATGAGTCACAGTTGGCAATGGACTGGACGGCCGGCTCTGTGAGGGCGCGGCACATTTGTCTCGTCTAGCTCTCTGTGTCCTGTGCCTGGACCTGCCATCCGGTAGACTCTCATCAAGACTCTGTGGCAGTGTGTTCACCGCAATGCAGAAGGCAGGGAGGACAGCAGCAGGGCTAGGAAGGCAGGTGACACCACCAGCTGTGCTGGGTAGCCCAGAGGCACTGTCAGGAACTGTGTGGGGTTTAAGCCATCACCCTGCCAGCAAGCTAGCAAATCAGACTGCCAGTGTTACAGATGTGCTTGTAGAAGACACAAGCTCTTGAGTCAGAGAGAAACGGCATGAACAATGCAAGGCAATGGTAGCAGCCAGTGTTCCCCACACCCCTGCCTCATTCTGGGGGGATGAAGGCCAGGTATTGCTGAATGCATCCTGGGAGGCATTACAGAAAGGGATACTAATCTTAGACAAGATGCCGCCAACCTCTGCTCCAGAGGAGACAAAGTCTTTATTACCCCAGAATGCAAATAAATCTGCTCCAGATAGAGACTCTGTCTACATTTTCCAAGCTGCTTGCTATGCAAACACCTTGAAAAGCCAAGCCCGAGAAAATGAACTGTCCCTGCTTTGATCACAAGCCTGTGCAGAAATGTGAAGCCTGAAGAAGATTGTCTCCTGACACAGCCATCATGCTTGGCTACCTCCTCCCACACAGCACCTCCCGGCTGCCGCTGCCTGCCTGGCTGAGGACTTCCCTCCCCTTCTCTTGTTTAGAAATAAAACTGGGTTGTTTTTTTAAGGGGGAAGGGTTTGGAGGTATAGCTCAAGTTGAGAGCACCTCCCCAGCAAGCTTATAAGTTCCAAACCCCAGTACCCAACAGAAGATGAGCACTAAACCCCAGCCCCCCAAGACACACAAAAATGAACCTCAGGGGGAAAAAAATGACTCTCACAGAAAGTAACATGTTCAAAAAGCTTCCCGGGTCTTCCCATTTCTATCTTCTTCAGTTTTGTGTTGCTGTAACAAAACATCTGAGGCTGGATAACACATGTAGAAAACAGGTTTGTTTAACCCAGTTCTTTCACTGTTGATCCTCTACTCAGAAACAATGGGGCCTTTTACAGATGGAAATAAAGCAGTGTCATTCCCCAGCCCAAACACAACTACCATATGTCCCATGGTTCTACTCCCAGACCTGTTCCACAGAAATGCCACCTCTGACAACCCCAAACCAGAAACAACACATCCAACAGAAGGATGGAGGGACAAACAGTGGAGTCTCCACACAAGGGCAAGGGCACACGATTGAGCAAGGGCACACAAGGGCACACTATTGAGCAATAAAAAGGCTTGTATTGCACACCATGGATGAATCCCATAAACAGTCTGCTAAGAGATCAAGAAGCTAGACACATAACACTATGCACTTTGTGATTCCATTTATATGAAATCTACAGTGACAGAGAGCAGATGTATGTTGCCTGGGGCTGGGGGAGGGAGACTGACTACAAAGGACACTAGCAAGATTCTGGGGCAGAGGAAATGACAGTGGAAATGACACGTCTATAGGCTTGTCAAAAGTTATCCAACAATACTCTGAAAATGGGTGTGTCTTACTGTGTGTAAATCACAACTATACAGAGTTAATTTGCTTTTCTTTTATTCTAAACCTTCATTAGCTCCTAAGGTCTTGATGTTCTACCAGAACCCCTCATGATCTGGGCCTACCTATGTCAGCCTCTTTTCTTGTCACACCATGCCACCTTGGCTAATATCCCAAATAGGAAGCAATCCACAAGAGAACCCAGTTTCCCCAATGAGAGGGCTGGAAATAAAACAGAAAGGCCAATCCTTATCCTCACAGAGAAGTAATCAGATGTATCTGTAATTGCCTTAGTAACTTAGCTATCAGAACATATTTGAAACCATCTACTGTAATAAATGTAGCACTTGATTTCTCAATGCCATCTCCCAAAGCCACAGTTATGCACCCTCCCTAAGCATCAAGAGCAGTGTCTCCACTGCCCAGAACCTCCTGTTCGGACCAGCTAAAGAAGCCTGGTGACAGAAGGACAGCCACGGTCACTGAGTACCTTGTGCCCAGCACTGCTATGCACTTTCCAAGGTCCTGATCATCGAATCTTTGTAAGACCACACAGGTAAACACTGCAACTGCACTTTCCAAACACTAACCCAGAAAACTCACAGGAAGGACCAGGGACATTTCAGCTTTTATTTATTTATTTGTGTGTGTGTGTGTGTGTGTGTGTGTGTGTGTGTGTGTGTGTGTGTGTGTGACGGTACTGAGACTTGAACTCAGGACCTCAGGCTCTCACTTGGTTGTCTCTTTCAAGGCAGGTGCTCTACCATTTGAGCCTCACTTACACTTCTGGCTTTTTGGTGGTTCATTGGAGATAACAGTCTCACCAACTTGTCTGCCTGGGCTGGATCTGAACTAGGATCCTCAGATCTCAGCCTCCTGAGTAGGACTATGGTATGAGCCACCAGAGCCTGACAAGAAACACCTCTTTTTCAGGGAATAATGAAGCCCACCCTCACCTCTGGCCCCTACCCCCACCCTAAGTTCTTCCAAGTGTCTGCTGCAAGGAGGGTCCTGCTCCTCCATGCACGCCTGGGCTCTCCATGCTCGGGCTCCCAGGCTGGGGCTGCACCTGATCTTCATGGCCTCTACCCACTGCCCGCCATGTTCCCTACTCTCGGTAAGCACAACTCTGCACCAGAGAAGTACCTGTTAGGGAATCAATTTATGAGGTGGTAAGCGTGGTATTGCTAGCCCTAGCAGGGTGCTTGTGGTGGCCGCCATTACTAATATTCTTTCCTCCTCTGGTGCACACCTCACTCCAGATTCCCCATCTTAGCCTGATCCCAGAAAGGAGGAAGCTACCAAGTCAGGGAGTAGTCCTCACAGGTGGGACAGTGGGGGCTCCTGCTTCCTCCTGGCCTCAGTGGCTGCAGCCTGATACCACTTGGAATTAGGGTTCTGACTATCTCCCTCTTCACACCCAGAAGGGCTCAGGCCCAGAATGTTCTGACTTGTTTTCTAAAATGGTAAGCGTTTGCGGGCTACTGCAAACTATTAAAACCAAGAGAGATCCACAGAGAGATGGAAAGGGGGAGGGCAATTATTATCAACAAAACCAATGAGAGGGAACAAATGCATTGGGCTAAAAATCTAATAAAATAAGTATGCGGATTCTGGAGCAGCTCCACAGGAAGCAAATTACTCTTCTGCATCTTCCCAGACAATACGCGGGAGAGGCAATTTATTAACTTGCGCCACATTGGCCTCCACATTAACCTGTCTCCCTAACGTACTTAACTCTTACCCAGGAAACTGCTTACTTCACTTGCATCAGGACACACAGGGCCAATGTAGGTTTGCTATTCACAGCCTTAAATTCAATTTCAAGGGATCCCTGTTCCAATTTCCTGTAGAAAGTTACTCTGTGTTCTAATATATCAGTGTCAGGAAAGGCGGCCTTTACTTAATTTCTTCTCATTATTCATACAAGGAGGGATCACCCGGAGCAATTTCTCCTCCTTTGTGCGCCTAACAACAATGATGGGGCTTTTACTTTTCATCCTTTCAAGTGCCAGCTGCTCTGAGATCTTCCCTGCCCTTTGGAGACCCTCGATCAGCTTCTTTAGCCAAGGGAGGGGGCTCTCTACATGGTAACATAACTCAAGGCAGTAAATTCAAGCTAAACTGGTAAGGTTTCTCATTGGTACATATTCTAAAAGGCAATGCAGAGTCAGAAGGCAGGAAGAGTATGCTCAAGCCACCTTGTCAGTTTAGGCCAGCCACCTCTCAGTGTCCTGAGCTCCTTCACATGGGGAATGGGAAGCTGGGCTTCATCACTGGATCTCCAATTGGATAAGTCACAGGGCCACTGTTCAAAGGCAGCCACCAGTGGCTCACACCTATAACCCTAGCTACTCAGAATGCTGAGATTTGAGGACTGTGGTTCAAAGCTAGCCCAAGCAGAAAAGTCTATTAAGACTCTTATTTCCAATTAACCACTAAGGAGCCAGAAATGGAGATATGGCTCAAAAGCTAAGGGACAGTGACCAGGCCCTGAGTTCAAACCTTAGTACCAGCACCAATTTTTTTTTAAAGCATCTATAAGAAAGCCCAGTCGTGACAGGCAGAGCTGTGGCAGGGCTGTCCTTACGTCCCTGGGGTCCCCTTCCCTGAGGCTGCCCTGCAGATTTTCAGGGAGCGCTTAGGGACCCCAAAGCACAGCCTGCAATCTGCTGATCTTGTTATCTCAACAAGCCCTTCAAATAAATAAGTGCAGGGCTTCAGATTTCCTCTGCACAAGCAAAACATTCTTAATAAGACAGTAATGGAAAAATAATTCATGCATTTTATTTCCTATTTAATGCATTCATGTGTTTTCTACAATGAGCATACATTATTTCAATAATCAGAAGAAAACAAACATTATTAAAGAGAATTCATTCACACATATTAAAATACACACACACACACACACACACACACACGCACACACACAGGCACAGAAAAGATAAGCCATGCAGGTCTGCATACTGTTCTGGCGTCATCTGCTATCATGAACTGGTAATTACTTTTGTCCCTTCACAGGAGCAAATATCACAAGTGTTTGGAAAAGGTCTGATGAGTCACCAAACGCTGTGTGGCTCCCAGCTGCGTCACCGAGTCCCATGAAACCTGCGTAAATATTCATAATCCCCTCAGTTCACCTCTGGCTTTAGAAATGGGCAGGGGTCGTAAACGGGGCTGGAGGGGAAAGAGAATAGCACTAAAGGGGTTAGGACCCCAATGTTCGCCCCCATGGGCTTCATGACCTTCCATAGAGAACATGACCTTTCTGTGCCTCAGATTCCTTCCACACTAACACCTGTCATACAGAGCTGAGCAATATTGAAATTTGATATTCAGTATGTAAAATAAAAGGGTTTTCAAAAAGAGGAGCTCCTAAGCTTCTAAATTTTAATTACATTTATACCCAAAGCTTGAAAAACTACAAGAAAGTAAGGAAGCAATGGCACAGTTATCAAAACTGGTCAAAACCAGGTGGCTAGTGGCTCATGCCTATAATCTGTAATGCTAGCTACTCATGAGGCTGATATCCGAAGACTGGGTTCAAAGCCAGCTTGGGCAGGAAAGTCTATGAGACTCTCTCATCTCCATTTAACCAGCAAAAAGTGAAATGGAGCCATTGTTCAAGTGCTAGAGCACTAGCCTTGAGCAAAAAGGCTAAGGGATAGCTCCTGAGTTCAAGCCCACGATCAGCACACACACACATTAAAAAAAAGTTGTGGGTCAGTAGAATACAACCCCATGGCTATCTTGCCCCTCCTCTTTACCCAGAGTAAGCGCCTACCTCCTTCTTCTCCTACTTCCTATTTGAAGCAGAGCCAAGGGCCCTTCCTGTCATGCATCTTGACTTATTTATCTAGAAAGCCCCATGCTCAGCTCCTTGAGCTCTCAGGAGAAGACACTGTCCATATCTCTATCCCTACTCCAATCTCTAGCAACCAGACACAATTGTTCTCGCAAAGCTGGGCGCAAGGGCCTACTTGGGCACTAAAGTGTGAAACTATGGTCCCTGTTCTTAATAATCATATGCTTCAGGGAAAAGCAGAAAAGGCTAGCAGAAAGAACACATCCAGAGCTCTTGGGGGATTTGTGGTCTGAAGGGTTTCTTTGATTGCATGTAATAGGCAGCCACCACAGCTGCCCTGGGAACACTCCAGCTCCCAACAAGGGCACCCTGAGGAAGGGAGAAGCAGGCCCTAAGGCCATCCACCAGCCCCTGCCAACCCTATCTACAGCCTGAGGACCACCAGGCAGAGGCTGACCTCGTTATCTTGGCTGGCTGGTTTCCCAATTTCCATCTCACCTGAACTGGAAGATGGACTGGACTCTGAGAAGCATGCAGGCCTGAGAGTAAACAGGGTGTTATTAATGTCAAAAGAGGACAATTATACCCCAAAATGTGAGCACATGAATAAAAATCTGAAAGCAACTTTTGAGAGATATAGGACACAATGCAAATTAAATGTCTGAGCACTGAATATATATCATTACCTAATCTCTCAGAAACTCTCTGGCTACTATTAAGATGTTAACTGCAAACTCAGCCTGAGCATCGATCTTTCCTTGGAAGGACATGGGCAAACTTTGTCTCCTGTGCACAATTCACTCCACACAGTACCTCTACAAGCAGTACACAGCCTAGGGCTGGCTGAGCCAGCAGGCTCCTTCCCACCGTTGGCCATCTCCCAGAGAGCAATTCTGATGAGCTACAGACTTACTGCCACTGAAGCTTAACTCAAATTTTCATGAACCCGTCCATTCTTTCTCTTACCACCGCCCCCATGGTGTGCCATTTTTTCATTCACTCATTCACTTACAACCCCAATGTTTATCCAGTATCTGCTCTATAGAAGGCAGGGGGGGGAGGCTGGAAGAGCAGGATTTTACCCTGGCCTCTGACCTGAATTCATAACCTAGGGTCCTGAACCTGTGATTGTGCAGCAGGTACCAGCTCTGAAGATGCCCAGGGAGAGGCATCTATGGAGCTGGGAACTCAGGATTCCAGCACTGCCACTAAGCAGCACTGTGGTCTAGGACTCTGATCCTTGTACAAGCCCCTAGGGGGGTCTTGGGGTAACCATCCTGCTGACAAAGTACGGTGATTATTCACAACCCAGCTCTTCATAGCACCAGCCTAAATCACAATTCTATTAACTTAAGTGATAGGGGGGGAAAAAAGATGTCTATGTCATAGGGCTCTTGTGAGACTGGCTATCAAGTAAAGATCCTGGAACATAGTAAACACTCAGTTAACAGCAGCTGCTTTGACTGCTCTTACTGTCTCAGAAAATTGTCACACACAACTCTTCTGAGTGTGCCAAGAGCAGCAAACACACCTGTCTCATACTCCTTCCACAAGCCCACTCCGTAGTCAGCAGCCCATCTGGCCTCTAAAGCTGACTGGTGCCCGACACTGGTTCATGCACCCACGTCCACAGGACTTCAACAGGCCCCCCCCCAATCCCACTTTGAACATGAGCCCTGCATGTTAAGCAGCACCTGTGAGGCTGCATATGAGAGGACATCCATCCTCTACCCCACCCCCCCCACCCCCGCCATCTCCTCCACAGCCCAGCTGGCCATCCTCTCAAAAGGCAGATCCATTGTCCTCCACTCAGCAAGCACATGCCCACAAGCTACACCCAGCTACCTCATCAGAAGCAGATAGCATAACTCCCCATGCCCCATCTAGCACCTGGAAAAAACAAATGTCTACACAGCTGGGCCCTGCCTCCAAATGGCCAACTATAGAGAGTAACATCTTGGTAGATTTCTTCAGAACTTCTTCTCTCAGACATTGCCCTAAGCCCTGCACTAAAAATAGCCCGGCACTGGTGGCTCATGTTTGTAATTCTAACTACTCAGGAGGCTGAGATCTGATCGGTTCAAAGCCAACTGAGGCAGAAAAGTCCCTGTGAGACTCTTCTCTCCAAATAACTACTCAAAAAAAAAAAAAAACCTGGAAGTGGTTCTGTGACTCAAAGTGGTAGAGCAAAAGAGTTCAGAGATAGCACCCAGGCCCCAAGTTCAAACCCCATGGCCGACAAAAAAAAAAAGAAAGCACTAAGTCAAGGTACCTACAGGCCTAGAGTGCTAGAGCATGCTGCTCAAGGAGGGTGGCCGCCACACCAGGCAACACAGGGGAAAGCTACCATGTCCCATGACCAACCCCATTTTGTTCACCATTGTATGCGGTCACTGTGCATAGGGTTCCATAACAAATGTCATTCTTTCTCCCCAAGTGAAATCAAAGCAGGAAAAAGTTTCAAACAGAAGGTCAAGCTGTACAGTACAGTTACTGACCATACAGGAAGACTAGCCTCCCCTCCCAGCTCCCTGATCACATGGCTCTGGCCAAGACACCAGGACTACTATTCGATGGGCAGCTGTCATCCTGCACAGCTCAAAAATACATGGGTAGTGGCAAGAGGACAGAGATTCTGTCTACTCAGGAAGGGAGATAAACATAAGAATGCAAGGTAGGGGGCTGAGGATATGGCCTAGTGGCAAGAGAGCTTGCCTCGTGTACATGAGGCCCTGGGTTCGATTCCCCAGCACCACATATATGGAAAACAGCCAGAAGTGGCGCTGTGGCTCAAGTGGCAGAGTGCTAGCCTTGAGCAAAAGGAAGCCAGGGACAGTGCTCAGGCCCTGAGTCCAAGGCCCAGGACTGGCCAAAAAAAAAAAAAAAGAATGCAAGGTAGGAGAGCCCCACGCATATCAGTGCCAAGGTCACACAACAGAAAAAGGAACAGCCTCAGTCACTCATAAGAGGGAAGGCCCCGCCCAGCAAGGCCATCGCCACAGGGAATGTGGGTAGATGTCCTCATGGAACAGGAGAGGGAACAAGGAGGTAAGAGGGATGGATATATTTTCGGCTTTTTAGAGTCAGGAGCTGGGCCCTGGGAAACTGAGTCCGATCAGCTTGCCCCAGTCAATGAGCCAATGTGTGATACTTGCATGTACAGTGAGTACCCTAGAGCCCCAAGCATCCAGTGGATTCCACTCCCATAAGGTGAGCCTGCAAAGATAAGGGTGCATTTGCACTGCCTCCCCCCACCACCCACCCCAAGGGTTCTACAGACCGGCTTCCCCAAAGGTCTAAGTGTGGGTTCTCCTGTCTCCTGTCTCCCAGACAGGAATACTACCAGAAGGGGGCGCACTGTTGTGGTAAACACAGTTTTTGTGAATCATTTTTCCCCATCTACTGATGCTCCAAGGGAACAAGAATCCAGGCTCCAAACATCTGACTCACTCCTGAGAATCACAGGCCAGTAGAGAGAGTGTAGGCTTTGGAATCCAGAGGCCCTGGACCCTCTAGCATTATGCCCCCAGGAGCTCTGAGCTCTTGGGTCCTCATGTGCAGGACAAATATGCTTTCTTTCCGCATCTCACACATTTGGGGAAGATGGGCATGTGTGTGTGATGCCGAGCCCTGTGCCAGGCACATAGTGGAAACAAAAAGTAACCCTCAGGGAGTTCTTGTTCTATGAGACACAGCCCCTGACAGAAGCTGCACCAACACAGCCTCGTTCCACTCCAGGCACATTAGGCAAGCCAGAAACCAGCAAGCAGGAATTAACTTAATGCTCAGTTTGGCAGTGCTTCCCCGAGTCCGTCATCCATCCTTATGCCTGGAAGCTGCCAGCCAAGCAAACTGGAATATTGATCGTTGCAATCATCTCGATGGAAGTCTGAGGGCCGAGCACTTTATGTGCGTTTCAATTAGAAGAGTAGGCTTGCCATTCTAATTCCACCTCATCCAGCCAGCTTCACTCTGGGCAACAAATGGGCTCCTAAAAAGTTGAGTTAATCAGCAATCTATTAATGGAATCACACCTCCGCATTGATTTTACATTATCATTTCAAAATGATACATATTCATTTTCCATCTTCAATTTTAAGCCCAGGAAAGTAATCAGGAGTTGCAGTGCCCGTGCCAGGCTCTGCGCATCACTCAGGGCTGCCATCTTGCTGACCATGCATAGAAACTCTGGAAGCTGAGTGGCATCGGCTTCACTGTGCACAGGGCATCTCGGGAAAGGCAGAGGTCGACCCAGGCCTAGGCTAGAAAGCGCCATAAACAAAGGCTCCCTCTGTGTGGGGATGAGGCAGGTGTGGTATGTGGTCTCTCCAGACCAGGGCAGGAAATACTGTAGGGGGTATTTTTTTCTGTATATATTTTTTGAATCTCTTTTGGACTCTGTACCCAATTCACATATGTTTACTCTTAAAAACAGGTTTCTCAAAAGAATTGTTAGAATGAGTTCTTCCTCCTGCAGAGACTTGCCATCAAACTGGAATTCTCATATTGATCAATCCATACCAGAAACTTTAATTTACCCCAATGACAACTTATTGGGCACCTTAGAAATGGAAGGTTGGGGGGCTGGGGATATAGCCTAGTGGCAAGAATGCCTGCCTCGGATACACGAGGCCCTAGGTTCGATTCCCCAGCACCACATATACAGAAAACGGCCAGAAGCGGCGCTGTGGCTCAAGTGGCGGAATGCTAGCCTTGAGCGGGAAGAAGCCAGGGACAGTGCTCAGGCCCTGAGTCCAAGGCCCAGGACTGGCCAAAAAAAAAAAAAAAAGAAATGGAAGGTTGGCAGGATGGGGACACAAGTATAATGAGACATATACAAGCCCTTCAGGACGTCAGGACATCCGCTCTGCAGAACTCCAAACCCTGGGGCTCTAACATAGGTCCCAGTCTACGTTGTTGTTTTTTTTAACAAATGCATAACGTTATTAAGAATGAGAGGTAAGATTGGTAGGTAACCCAGTCAAACATCAATAAGAACCAAAGCATATACGTTCATATAATAGTGTGGTTTGAAAATTACTCGTAACATCAGAGTTAGAGCTGATGTTTAAAGATTAAAGTGAACATGAAGCATAAAAATATGCTGTGAAAACAGATTGCATGATAAACTAATGGGGATACACACTGGCATTAAGCCCTGATGATGGAGGGATAGCCTGGGGACCTCGGCCTCCCCAGACATGTGGCAGTCCCCAGAACTCATTTTCATGCTTCTCATTTTCCCAAGCCCCCAGCATTTGATGACAGGCCCTGTGGCTCTACTGCACAGTCCTCATGAGCAGTTGGGACTTTTTCTCTGCTTGTTTAATGACTTCCTCTGGAGGTCAGATAAAGAGAAAATCGATTCAGAATCATGAATGCTCATTCTAACCGCTCTACAGGAAGGGCTCAGGGCCACCTGTAATCCTCTCATTACCTCACTGAGTCCCAGCTGATTTGGAGATCACAAAAATACTCAGTGTGCAAGGACTTCAGAGATCACAACCAAACCTCCATGTTCTCCAAAGGAAGAAACTTGCCCGGCCTGCCCAGGGCCTCAGCCAGTGACACAGCTCGGGCCTCCTGCCCCCAGCAGCCAGCTCATCACTCCGACCACCATGCCTCACCTGTCTCATCCCTGTCCATAGCAATAATCTCAGAAAGAAATGAGTCATTCCTCACCCTGATCATGCCTATAAAGTCAGGAGGTTATTGATTTTATTTTTTAGGGGAAAGTAATAACAAAGGAAAAGGGGGGAAAGTGTCTTAACTAAAGGTTGTCCTTCCGACGTGACAGATAGAAAGCTTTGGGGATGGAGATGGAGGAGTACATGATTGTACCAAGGTAATAACGGCTGTCACATGTCACTACCTTTTGACAGAGGGCACTTGGGAAGAAGAAGTCGCAAATAGAAAGCTTTCCCTTACTTTTTGAGGGGCAGAATAATAATTCACCTGAATTGTCAAGCTCTGTTCCAAGCGGCATTTGTGCAATAAAGAGAGGTTCAGAAAACCTCCCGTGCCATTATAGGCCTTCACAGGAGTAGCGGTTAATAACTGGGTTTTAAAAGCCTTGTACAATTGAGTGAAATACTTTTAGCACTTATTCCTTCTCATCAGCACCTACTGATGCCAATTGTACCCCAGGAGGTCAGCCACAGAGAGTAAGACGGGGCTCCTCCCAGGAATGCATGCAACAAATGACACCTAAACCCCAGAACTGCAGGGAGAAAATGTGGGGTGGTGGTGGTGGGGCACAGAACAGCCCTCCAGACGAATGGCAAGTTACAGGTGATAAACTGCCCCTCGTCATGTACCCTCTAGTGCTTTCTCATTCCTCTAACACGCATGCTTGTCCTCTGGAACCAGAAACAAAGTAAAAAGAAATCATTTGGCAAAAAAAAAAAAAAATTTAATGTGCATAGTGGCTCACACCTGTAATCCTAGTTACTCAGGAGGCTGAGATCTAAGGATCATAGTTCAAGTCCAGCCCCAACAGGAAAGTCTATAAGACACATAGCCAATTAATTGGCCACCAAAAAGCCAGAAGTGGAGCTATGGCTCAAGTGGTAGAGTGCCAGCCTTGAGTCAGAAAGCTAAAGGTACAGCACCCAGGCCCTGAGTTCAAGCCACAGTACAGGCGCACACACACACACACACACACACACACACACACACACACACCCTGCAGGTACAGTGCTATGGCAGGGAAGAAATGGACTCTAACAGGAGTAAGAACATCTCCCAGAGGAGACCCTTCTTGAAGCAGGCCCGAAGGGCAAGGGCCTGGCTCTGAGATGGTATGAGCGATTGTGGAGAGGGAGGGTGTCAACCCCCACTACATTTGGAACCACATGGACAGGGCTAGTGTGAGCCTGAGTCAGGCAGAAAAGATGCTTAATGAGGTGGTTCACTAGGGGACTGGTGTGGACAGAGGGCACAGGGGCCAAGCAGACCCATGCCGGCTCACTGCGGCTGAGGGGAGGCCGTGCCGGGGTAGCAGCCGCCGACACGCCCCAGAGGCCCACAGGAAATATTATTGCAAGACAAAAACTGAATTATGAAATCCGCAAGCAATAATTAGTTTAAATTACTACTTCTACTTGAATAATTAAACACGCTTATTTTCACTCACTGATGTTTTATTCATTGCCATACATCTTTCCTGAAAGTTGTTTTTTAACGTGAATATTCTTTCATTTGCAAAGATCCCACAGAGATTTACTATGCTAATTTCCAACCTTTCTTCTAAAATAAAAACAATAACAAAACACTCCCAGATTATCACCATTAGTGACTGCTGTGTGGGGTCCATTATCAACTTAAGTCACAGCGACTGGCGGGAAACAGTGTGGGTAGTTGTGAAGTTAGTCACACACCAAAGCCCCTGAAAATTCACTACTGAAAGGGAGATATTTAAATAAACTCCCAGCGATTATGAAAATAAAAAGACCCGAGTGCAGAAAGACCATTCAGGCACAGACGGCAAGTGCCTTGTGCTTTTTATCACACTGTCTATTAATGAAAATGTTTCTGCATTTCCATAAACAATGTTTGAAATTTTTTAATTATACTTTTATTATCCTTAAGTACTCCCACAAAGGAGTTAGCATTCAGCAAATCAATGTTTGCATTTTTAAGTCTTATTTGTACACCCTGAAGCCAGGATGCCCATAAGTACAGTAATAGAGGCTTAAGGTTTTTATTAAACAAAGTTACCTTTGGGAATAAGGCCTAACTCTTCCCCGCTGGGCTATTAGCCGATGTTGGCTGAATGGCAGGACTCCAAAGCCTCGCAAATGCCAACAAGCTGGGCTCAAGTCAAACCCAGATCCAGCATGGCTGCCACGGCTGCAGCACGGCTTTACTGTGCACCAGGAGCCAACTGGTCCTTGGGGGGAACCACAGAGCCTACTTGATGTGCGGGCAGAATGGACAACAGCTGGCCTCACTGGATAAATGTGACAGATAGCCATGCAATGTCACTGTGGCTGTGTGTCCATGCAAACCAGTGTCACTACTCAAGGACAGATTCTGGAGGGGAGAGATGGGCTTTGCGCCTCCCAGGTCCACAGTGCCAGTATTAGAAATGGCCAGCCTTCATTGAACACGTGTTGAGTGAAGCCAACTAACTAAACCAAGGTTACCTAAGGCCTAACTAGCCTCTCCACCCTCAAAAGTGGGGGACATCCTAGGCCTAGGCCATATAAGACCAGAAAAATCATTTGCTATATGACAGGACAGATTCTCATCAGCTACCTGAAGCCCATCTGCCTGAACTGGTAATTCTGCATGGTCATAACAATGTTATAAATATCTAGATGAACCTTGGCAGAATGATAGGCTCCCCATAGCATACTTCATTTATCCTCATCTTTCTGCTGAGATGTGAAACCTCCCACCTAGTTGTAACTGGGAATGGTGCAGTCTGAAGCCCCTTCCTCTGCCTGGCATTTCTCCCTCAAGTGATGTAAGTTCGGGTGGATCTCTTCCACACCTATTGCAACCAGTCTTTTGGAGAGACAGGGAAGAGAATTTCTCAGATTTTGAAGTTTCCAAATGAAAAATGACTACCCACTGAACAGATCGGTGAGCTGTGCCACCAATTTGGCCATTGGAAGATGAAGGGACTCTTGAGGCTACCAGCCAGGGCTCAGCTGGTTCTAGAAGTCAACATGATCTGCGTCATCCTTAGAAGCATCAGGAGGCAGAGCAAGGCTTCTGCTAGGCTTCCGTTCCCATGGCAACAGCTTCACCGGCCTGTTGCTGGGAAAGGAATGGAAGAAGGGAACGGAGAGGGAGGGGGAGGAGCCCAGGAGGAAAGGCAGGGAGGCAGGCAAGCAAGGATAAGAAGGAAGGGGGGAAAAGTAAATAAAAAGACATGAGAGGAAGGATGAAGGGGGAAGAGGGAGGAATGTAAGCCAAGGAAGTCAATGGGAAGAACCAACATATGCAGAGCGTGGGGGCGCAGGGGAATCGCCTACAGAAATGCAGCAATCTGTATGCAAAGATCGCTCTGGTTTCACTCATTAGAGGCAACGCATTTCATCTCTCAGTTGCTGCCTCGAGACACACTCAATTACCCGATAAACCACAGGAAAGCTGTGGAAAAATGTCAATGTGGTGAGTGGTCTAAATCCAAGCTCTCACTAATGTCAGCCTTGGCCCCAAAGGCTGCCCGGGTTAAATCCAGAAAGGGGTAGGGAGGGAGGAAAAAAAAAAGAAGCGGGAGGAAAAGGAATGAGAACCTGATAATGAGTAAACAGCTGCCATAAGGATAAGGCATTATTGGCACTTTGTACACGAGCTCCGTCAGCCTCGTTAACAAGCAGACCCACTGCTCTAGCTCATGATTTAACAAGGAAACAGGCCTTGAAATCTGAAAGACATCCAGGCTGAGCCTGGCTATAGCATCACGACTCTGGCCCCTTGATAGGGAATGTCAGCCGGGAGCCGTGTGTGTGTGTGTGTGTGTGTGTGTGTGTGTGTGTGTGTGTGTGTGTGCGCGCGCGCGTGCGTGTGTGTGTGTATGTGTGTGTCACAGCTCAGGAAACTCAAAAAAGTGGGTGGGGGCACACACTCCAGCCTGTTCCTCCCTGAAACCCCAGTGTGTGTGTGTGTGCGTGTGTGTGTGTGTGTGTGTGTCACAGCTCAGGAAACTCAAAAAAGTGGGTGGGGGCACACACTCCAGCCTGTTCCTCCCTGAAACCCCAGTGTGTGTGTGTGTGCGTGTGTGTGTGTGTGTGTGTGTGTCACAGCTCAGGAAACTCAAAAAAGTGGGTGGGGGCACACACTCCAGCCTGTTCCTCCCTGAAACCCCAGTGTGTGTGTGTGTGTGTGTGTGTGTGTGTGTGTGTCACAGCTCAGGAAACTCAAAAAAGTGGGTGGGGGCACACACTCCAGCCTGTTCCTCCCTGAAACCCCCAGACAAATTATCTGTTAAGTGACAAGAGCCCTCGAAATGCAACACGGTTCCCCAAACTGGAAAAATGTGAAATCCAATGAAGCCCACAATGCAGCTAACGGAGTAATTTCTTTGTTTGACCAAAGCGCCAGGGTTATGCACGGTGCCAGCATCTGGGACACTGGGTGAGGGCATATGGGAACTATGGATTACTTTTACCACTCTGCTCTAAGTCTGAAATTATTTTTCAAAGTTTTACAAGAAAAATAACAAGGGCTGTTTGAAACTGAGACTCCTGTTTTCCTAACAATGATTTATCTTTTTCATATAAAACCAGTGCCCTTGACAGGGCTTATAACTATCATAAAGGTTTACTGGAATGATGGCTGAAGCATTACAGCGCAAACCATACTCCTGCGGCCAAAGTGAATTATTAAAGCTAGAGCAGGCTGGCAGCATCCCTTTGCTCTGAAGCTAGAACACACGAGTGGCATGCCTCTAGTGGTATGCATCTAGGAGTGAGGGCTCTGGCCAAGAAAATGGGACATGCTTTGAATGGTGTGCATGCCAACCTCCTCCCTACTCCTGAGCTGCCTGCAGCCTCACAAGTCTCTCCAGGCTCTCTTCTGGTTTTTGTAGGTTCAGCCCACGGGCCTCGTCTAATTGCCTTGCAGTGTGCTGATGGCAGTGCCTCGGGACCTTTGCACAGACTACTCCCTCAGTGGAGAAATGCCCTTCGTGCTCCTGGCTTGTGACTACCCAGCCTCGGTGAGGTCCTGCCCCTGCCCCTCCTCCACCCTGCAGCGTAGTCATGCGAGAGGCTGCACTGTCATGCTCCGCCCTCTGCTGCCTCCCCCTCTCAAGCGAGGCAGGGCTGTGACACCTGTGCCTGTATTCATCTCCGTGTCCCACTCTTTCCCGGCCCCCAAGTCTTGCAATAGATGCTGGATGAATGAAATGGTATGAGTCAAGAATGGGGGGCAATTCTCTCTAAAGAGAAAATACTGGTAACAACTTTCCATTCGCTGTGGAAAGGTCAGAAAGATTCTATTTGTGGGGAGTGAAGGAAGTGAGCCCCTCTGGAAGAAACTGGCTTTGCCACCAAACAACAGGTCCATTCCCACAGACAATGTCTGTGACACAAGCATCCTCTTCCGATGGAGAAGCTGAAAGGCTTTTCAGAGGTTCTGGTTTCCTTGACAACAACATTGCTAGAGACAAGCAAGAAAATAATTAAAAAGTATGTTCCCTTTGCTTGCAATTCTGTAAGTGTCCTTAAGCGATCATGAGCAGGCCAAGCTAGACAACATCAGTGCAGACAGAGCCCAGGGCATGCAGGGAGGAGACCTGCCCTCCATTCCCCTCCCTGCCCTCTTGAACTCGGGGCACCTCACTGAAAGACTTGAGCCATGAGCCCTGTACAACAGTGACCAGGAGGATGACAGGGAAACCACTACAGAAACACTTTGAAGGGCCAGGTACTGGCCACACACTACATTTATCCTCTGACAGTTCTTTCAGCTGAGCATTATGATTGCCGTGTGTCAGGAAAGAAACCGAGGCACAAAAAGATCAACCCCGACAGTAAGGCCTTCAGCTGCCTCCCACAAAGATTGCTGCCCCCCATCTCATCCAGGGCCGCTTAGCATGACCCAGGGGTGCTGTGGCCTCTCCCTTGACCCGATGTCCCCACGTGAGGCCCCTTGGGGGCTCTGTGCAGCAGGAAGTGGGAAGGCAGCTCAGTGCCCGCCAGGCAGCAGCACTGGCCCTGCCCTTGATTTATGTGCACCCTCTTCCTTTTGGGTAACTTTAATGGCCTGTTTTCTTTTAACAGTTTTACTATGTTCGTATCTTTTATTGTAGGCTTCCTCAAATCCTTTCTGGATTTATGATTTATAAATAAGTATCATACAAACACATAAGCTACAAGCACCGGCCCTAGACTATTACCTGGGCTCCCAGGTAATAGTCTAAACACAAACATCTCAGCAGACATGGCACACAATCATCCCTCTGCTTTAGCTCCCAGCAGTTTCCAAGGCCCCAGCCTTGGTCCATTTAACAAGCCACTCCTCACAGGGATGCCTTTCTCTCGGGCCAGAGGTGAGGGCTAGGCCACAGAGTGCAACTGAGGGCCCCAAAGGTTCTCCATAATCCTGGGGTTCAATGGGCCATGAGAGGACGGCAGACCAAGCAGGGATTATTTAGTCACAAATGTCTTTTAAGCAACAAGTTCCCAGGTCTCTTCCAGTTACTGGGACTAGAGGGAGAAAGAAGTTCCTGCCAGCATGAAAATTACACAGAAGGTATCTAATTGAGACAGGCCCACTAAGACTCAAAAAGCTGAAGGATGGGGCTGGGAATATGGCCTAGTGGCAAGAGTGCTTGCCTCCTATACATGAAGCCCTGGGTTCGATTCCCCAGTACCACATATATAGAAAATGGCCAGAGGTGGTGCTGTGGCTCAAGTGGCAGAGTGCTAGCCTTGAGCAGGAAGAAGCCAGGAACAGTGCTCAGGCCCTGAGTCCAAGCCCAGGACAAGCCAAAAAAAGAAAAAAAAAAAAAAAAAAAAAGCTGAAGGATGTCAAGCACCAGTGGCTCGTGCCTAGCTACTGAAGACACTGAGATCTGAGATCACAGTTCGAAGCCAGCTGGGGTAGGAAAAGTCCATGAGATTCTTCCCTCCAATTAATCAGAAAAAAAAAAAGACAGAAGTTTGGGCTGTGGCCCAAGCGATAAAATGTTAGCCTTGAGTGAAAAAGCTAAGGGACAGAGCCCAGGCCCTGAGTTTAAGCCCTAGTACCAGGTGGGGATGGGGATGATGGACCTTGATAGAGTCATGTGACTACCCTTGGGCCCTAGTACCCTAGGTGGGGGTGGGGATGATGGACCTTGATAGAGTCATGTGACTACCCTTGGGCACGCCCAAGCAGGGAGGTATCTAGAACCACCTCAAAATGTAGAGACAGGAAGGACAGGCCTCAAATGCCTGCCCTCTGCTTTAGACCTACGTGTCCTTCTCTGGTCCTCAGTTTTCTTGTCTATACAGTGAGTATAAAGATGCTGCTACTGCCTGCTAACATCAGGGAGGACCTCTACATGCCTGTTACTCTTATCCTAAGAGTCTGCAACGCGTGGAGGGTCAAAGGGAGGTGGAAGCAGATAACCCTGGTGTCCCAACACTGTGGTCAAGAACCAGCTCCATGGCCGCCCTCTAGGGCCCTCTCTGCCCACACCAGTCAGCCCACCTAAAACAAGGCCCAAAGAACTCATGGACTGTGTGGCAGCATGTCCAGAAGCATGGCTGGTGACACTTCCAGGACTCGTAGCTGCACCCCCACCCCAAGTCCTACACCTCACTACCGCTCTCACCTTCACACTGCTGGGCTGCAAAACAGAACAGCAGCACAACTAGAGGGCCCAAGTCCCCTTCGAGGCCTGTGTGGAGGGAGTCGTGGGTGCGTGCCAGATGATCCGCAGCTGTCCCAGCAACAGAGGCCAATTGGATGGGGAGCCTCGTATGCTCAGCAGCACAGCTCAGGAGGCAATTACAGAGCAAACCCAAGCACAGAGTGGTGGATAATACCCTCCATTTGTGAGGGCTTTAGAGTTTACAAAGCGGTTTCACACATCTAACCCTGGCTGATCCTGCCAGCCCCGTGAGGCAATTAGTCCAAAGATGAGAATGCCGAAAGAAGCTGAGAGAAATTTAGGAGAGGCAGCCTGGCACACACTGGAATACGTAGCCTGCAGGCTATGCCAGGCCTGTGGCCCATGGCAGGGCCCAGAGGAGCTTGCTCAGAGCAGCTTGCAGCCACCAAGGCACACTGGCTAATACTGGGGGCACATCCTATGTCCTTGGGGGCTCCAGAGCCACCTGGGGCCCCCTGCCTGCCAGTAACAACCTGCAACCTTCTTCCCCAGGCCAGAACCCACACACCCCCTCTCTGTTCCCCATGGTGATGAGTCAAGAGGGCTGGAAAGTTCTTCATCACTGTGCCTTCCACAGTAGTTCCTGCTGCCAGCCCAAGTCTGCCCTAGTCCCCAAACCCCAGCAGCCCAGCCAGGACCTGATAGCAGCCACCACGCCCCGGCGAGCAACAACATGGCCCTGCTCCGGGGTGCCAGCACGTTTTGAAACACACTTGAATGAGAGTAAAAGAACATGGAAAGAGCCCAGGAGGAAAACAAGTGAGTGTGGTAACCGAAGGGCACAATAAAAAAACATGTTTTAATTTGTGTTTTGTGCCTTTCGAAATAACACTTCAACTAGTTCAGAAAAAGACCACTTATATTTATGAACGCTCCCTGGTTTCCCTACAGTGGCCGGGCTGTGTAAACACACTGTGAGAAGGAGAGAGAAATTACTACTTGGGAAACTTTTAATACTAGCCTGTATGCGAGTCAGAATTCTAAACCCAGCAGGTTTAAAAAATGTTCGGAAAGCAATTTTGGTGTTAGTCTAAATAATTATAGATCACGTTCACTTAGATAAGGGCCTTTGCCCCCTCGGGACTCCAAGGGAAGTTTCTAGGCATGATAGTTAAGCAAAATAGTTGGTTATTACGAAGGCTTTGCAGGAACAGTGCAAATTGGTATAATCCTTTTGGAAAGCAACCTGACAGGAGATGTATCTGGACCCATGAAAATGTACAACCCTTTGACCCAGCAGTCCCACTTCTGGGAATCAATCTGAAAGAAATAATCCGACAGAAAAGGGTCTCATGCATGAAGATAACCACTTCAGCATTATCTATAATAGCAAAAATTAGAACCCACCCAAGTGTCCAAGGGCGGCTAAGTAAATTACAGTTAATCAACTCAATAGAGCGCTGTGGAACCAGAGAAAATTGACGGCCCTCCAAAGACACAGAGGCGGCTGGTGGTACAGTGGCGGGCAGCTGGGGGAGAATGTTAAGTGGGAGACGCAGGCTGCAAAAGCACGGGTGCACTCTGGGAAAAAAAAATAAGGCCATAGCCCATGTGGACCAGGAATTGAAGGGGGGGAGGAACGGGACACAAGGATAATCATGAGTTTAGTGTTATATCAGGGCTGGGAGATTTTCTCCCATTTTCTCCCATCATCTTGAGATGCTATCAAATCATCTTCATAAAAAAGAGAGAGGGAAGGGCTCAGGGGAAGGAGCAGTGGGGCCAAGAGGAGCTCAAACACCCCAGGGTCACATTTTTATCACTCTTTTTTTTTTCCTGGTCCTGGGGCTTGAACTCAGGGCCTGGGCTTTTTTTGCTCCAAGTTAACATGCTTCCACTTGAGTGACAGCTCTGCTTCCAGCTTTTCAATGGTTAATTGGAAGTAAGAGTCTCACAGACTTTTCTGCCTGGGCTGGCTTTGAACCACAATCCTCAGATGTCAGCTTCCTGAGCAGGTGAGATTACAGGTGAGAGCCACCAGCTCCTGGCTCGGTCACTCACTTTGAAGAAGGCAGGACACAGCTGGGGCAGAGCAACTCAGCGGCCCCAGGCTGGGATAGGATACAGCATCTATCCATATAGTAGTTACATTGCCTCAACATGGGGTTGCAGAGGGAGACACCTCTAGTGGTCACATCTCTTGGACCCTTCTCCACAGTCGTAAATGGCTGAAGCCCCCAAAGAGCTGCCAGCTGCGAGCACTGCGGCCACCAACACTTAGCACATCAGAAATGAACACTGAGGACGCCTAAAAATATTTACTAACTTATGTAAAACTCATCATAATAAGCCTACCACATGTTAACACAGATAACATATTTCCTATAAAAATAATAACTGATTTTCGAAGACAGAAAGGAAATTAGTGAAAAGGCATTGTTTATATTTTCGCAGATCTCCTTACTGACTAGCTTAATACGAGACAGCTGGGTTCTCATAGCTGCTTCTGTATTTAATCTACTGCAACAGAACACGTCCCATAGCCTCTGGAAAACTCCATCTACACTCATGAGAGAATGAGAAAGAAAATGGCAAATAACTTCTAGGTGTTATTATGAAAATAGTTTTGACCCTCTGAAAGGGTCTGGGAGACCCCCAGGGATTGCAGACCACACTGAAAACCACAGTAATAAATTACAGCATTAAAAGCAATCGCTGCTGCATTGGGGGTAGGGAATGAAAATGAGACATATAGTCAGAGCTCAACTATGTGGAATTATGTGTAAGATTGGATGGAAATATATGCCAAAGTCTGTAGTCATTGCCTCTGCGTAGAGAGACAATAGGTAATTTTTTTCTTCTTTCTACCTGTTTTTTTCCATCATGTATGTGTTTTTCCTTTATGATCCTTTTTTCTTTTTTTTCGAGGAAAGGTTTGGGAAGATGTTGTATGTGCGTGCCACAGCGCAATCAGCTGGATGAGAGGGTCATTTTAAATCATTAGTAGCCAGCCTTGGTGTGGGGGAGCATCAAAAAACAGGGCTACTAGGGACAGTGGCAGCTCCTTAATACGCCAATCGATCGCTGGCACCCGCACACATTCATCACGGTGGCACACGGCCCGCATTGGCCCCACTGACGAGAACTGAAACTGGCTCAAGCTAATCACTGCTAGATGAAGGTCAAATATAGGTGACCATTTATCAGATCTCAGGGTGGAGGCAGACCAGCCATGCTCTAAAGCCACAGGACAATTACAGAAGGAAAGGTCCATAGACCTGATTACAAAGACAATACATTGTTTCCTGCTAATAATCATAATCATAATCATAATCATAATAATGAGATAACAAAACTCAAAGTCAAACAACACATCAGTGGGGAGGCAGGATTGGACTATGACAAAGGATCAACATTGTTAATATGTAAATTGCTCGGAAAAGAATTTTAAGACTACAGAAGATTAATGAACAGAAACCATGACAACAAACTCTGATTTCACATTTACAAGGTACCAGGACCCAGAGCTGTCCACAAATGAACTCATCTGGTCCTCAAACAAGAAACCATTAAATTAGCAGACATTTTAGAAAGCCATAATCCTGCCACCAAGGAGGGCAAGAAGATGAAGCCATGTCAAACCTCAGTACTGTCACACATACAAAAAAAGATATGTTATATTTTTTTAATGGAAGTTAGGAAATAAGTAACAGCTCTTAGAACTTAGAAACATGGTAAAACAACTCTTGTGAATTTAAGTTATACTGTGTGTGTGTGTGTGTGCTTTCCAGGAATTTGAAATCTGGGCCTGGGTGCTGTCCCTTAGCTTTTCTTTTCTTTCTTTCTTCTTTTTTTTTTTTGCCAGTCCTGGGGTTTGAACTCAGGGCCTGAGCACTGTCCCTGGCTTCTTTTTACTCAAGGCCAGCACTCTGCCAACTTGAACCACAGCACCACTTCTGAGGAATCAAACCTAGTTAATGTATAGGAGGCAAGCACGCTTGCCACTAGGCCATATTCCCAGCCCCTCCCTTAGCTTTTCTGCTCAAGGCTGAGGCTCTTCCACTTCAGTCAGCTCTACTTCTAGCTTCTTTTGTTGGTTATTTAGAGATCAAGAGATTCACATACTTTCCTGCCCCAACTAGCTTTGAACTGGGATCCTCAGATCACATTCTCTTGTGTATATAGGATTACAGGTGTGAGCCACTGGCACCTGGCTTAAGTTATACTTTAAAATTTTAAATTAAAAGCAAAAGTACAATTTTTAAAGGATTAAAAGCTAAGGTAGAAGAAACTTTACACAAAAACAGAAAGGCAAAGAGAAAACAAAACAGAAAGGGTCAGAAACACTCAACTCAATCTGGGGACATGGAGATATCCACTAATTAGAATCCCAAAATCAAAGACACCAGCCAGCTGTAGTCACAGCTGGGTCTAGGTAGCTCTTGTTGCTTGGGAGGGCAGGGGCCATGGAAGCCAGGCTGGAAGAGCTCTTGGCCCAGGCAGAGCAGAGCGAGAGCCACCAGGATCTGGTTTCTAATGCTTTCAGGGTTCTTTCTGCACATGGACTTGCATCCCAGGGCTCCATCTGAAGGACTGAGGCACATGTTCTTAAGTCCTCTGTCAAGGAGAGACTTTTTTTTTTGGGGGGGGGGGGCGGGGGAGGAGACTGAGTGAAGGCAGGCCTGGGATCTGAGCTAACAGCCATAGCTATTCCCAGGATTCTTAGACGTAGTATCCTTGCCCTGTGCTGCTCTACTCCCCCAACACAGGACAGCCACATCAGAGCTGTCTGTCCATCCATCAAGAAGGGACAACAGGGGCTGGGGATATGGCCTAGTGGCAAGAGAGCTTGCCTTGTATACATGAGGCCCTGGGTTCGATTCCCCAGCACCACATATACAGAAAACGGCCAGAAGTGGCGCTGTGGCTCAAGTGGCAGAGTGCTAGCCTTGAGCAAAGAGAAGCCAGGGACAGTGCTCAGACCCCGAGTCCAAGGCCCAGGACTGGCCAAAAAAAAAAAAAAAAAAAAGAAGGGACAACAGAAAGAAGAGCAAAAGCTGGATGACAGGGTAACAGGTGGAGTGGCACACCTGTCTTCACCTACAGGAAAAATATTAAAGGAATTGGGGAAAAATTACCAGAGCAATTCTTAAAATGCAGGCTACAAAAACCGAAGCACCAGACCATGTGACAGACTTGAGGAAACAACTGGAAGGTGCTGCTCACCAAATGATCACAGCCACCACGCATGAGAGGAGGGCCTGGGGGAGCTCGGGTCATTTCTGCTTTTTTTTTTTGCCAGTCCTGGGGCTTGAACTCAGAGCCTGGGTATTGTCCCTGGGTTTTTCCTAGCACTCTACCACTTAAGCCACAGCACCAGTTCTAGCTTTTTCTGTTTATATGATACTGAGGAATCGAACCCAAGGCTTCATGCATGCTAGGCAAGCACTCTACCACTAAGCCACATTCCCAGACCTCTGTCATTTCCTCACATAGTTTTCCAGAATTTTTACTGCTTTCACAATGAAACAAATTAAATATAAAATGATTTCATTGGCAGTACTGGGATTTAAACACTCATCTCTGTGCTTTCTACCACCTGAGCAACTCATTTTTTTTTTTTTGGCCAGTCTTGGGGACTGAACTCCGGGCCTGAGCACTGTCCCTGGCTTCTTTTTGCTCAAGGCTGGCACTCTACCACTTGAGCCACAGCGCCACTTCTGGCTTTTTCCATATATGTGGTGCTGAGGAATGGAACCCAGGGCTTCATGTATACGCGGCAAGCACTGTACCACTAGGCCATATTCCCAGCCCCAGCAACTCATTTTTTAAGAAGACAAAGGATCTTTCCATCATTGGGCACTAGGCAGATGCCTTTTTTTTCTTTTGGCAATACAGAGGATTTGAGCTTAGCATCTGGCCCCTGCTGGGCTTACTTGCTCAACTTGCTTGCTAGCTAGACTAGTGCTCTACCACTTGGGCCACACCTCTCATCTTGGTTTTTTGTTTTTTTTTGTTTTTGTTTTTTGTTTGTTTGTTTGTTTGCCAGTCCTGGGCCTTGGACTCAGGGCCTGAGCACTGTCCCTGGCTTCTTTTTGCTCAAGGCTAGCACTCTGCCAACAGCGCCACTTCTGGCCGTTTGCGGTGCTGGGGAATCGAACCGAGGGCTTCATGTATACGAGGCAAGTGCTCTTGCCACTAGGCCATATCCCCAGCCCCCGTTATTTTTCTTTTTTTTTAATGTTTATTTTGGAGATGGAAAATCATAGATTTTTCTCCCCAGGCTGGCCTCAAACTGATCCTCTGGATCTCTGCCTCCGGAGTAGCCAGGCATGATAGTGAGATAGGCATCTTCAAGAGTCTTCTCTGTCCAAGTTTTAAAAGCAGCAAGAAATAATTTACTAGTCTGTCTCAACTCCTAAGTGTGCCAATTTTACAATCTGCATTTTTCAATTACATTAAAAGCATTTTTCAAAATTGCTCTATTCTCCCCTTAATGACATAGGATGAGAATGGATAAGGCTCACTTCCTCGAGGACTGAGCCTGCACCCTGTCACTACCCTTGTCTTCTGATTGGCATCTGCAGGGAGAGCTGGTGGCCCAGACCGTGGTGGGCCAAACCCCTCAAGTTGAAGGGAATGCAGGTCCGACAGAGAGGGACTGCTGACTTCCACACAACCCTGCCACTTCTCACGCCTCAGCCCAAGGTTTGTTCCTACTGAACAAGCTTGGAAGGCAACAGGGACTGGGAAAAGTCTCATTTGTTGGCCTCAAAATCATCTCAGCTTTCACATGAGTGAAGAGGAGTGTCAAAAACACTTCACCTCCCACAGAGGGAAAGTTCCAGCTCAAACACTCACAGCTCTTCCCAGAGGCTCTGCCACCTGGCTGTGGACCAGCCAAAGGCGAAGGCCCCTCTCAAGCTATTTGGAGGTCTTACAGCTCTCCCTGGAAGGTGGGGAGGGACAGGAGTGCACTGTGTTCCCTGGGATGATGTCTCCCCCTCTCTGGGCTTCTATCAAAGGAAGATGAGACCAGATACGCTCTGTATGGCACAAATGCACTGGCCATTTTCTCCCTGCCTTCACCTAATTACTCTTTTTTTTTTTTTTTTTTTTTGGCCAGTCCTGGGCCTTGGACTCAGGGCCTGAGCACTGTCCCTGGCTTCTTCCCGCTCAAGGCTAGCACTCTGCCACTTGAGCCACAGCGCTGCTTCTGGCCGTTTTCTGTATATGTGGTGCTGGGGAATCGAACCTAGGGCCTCGTGTATCCGAGGCAGGCACTCTTGCCACTAGGCTATATCCCCAGCCCCTCACCTAATTACTCTTGATGCACTGTTAATCAGTCACTCCCCAAATATCAAATGCCCACCACCACAACCAAACCTCCTCCCTCCCCAACTGCTTCTCTTACTTCCAGTGGCTCAGCCCAGCCTCGTGCCTGGAATAAACTGCCCGCCATCTGCATAATGCCTACAACTCCTCACTCCACACACCAAATCAACTCTCAATTGCATTTCATAAAATCCATCAGGAATAATTCTTTCCAAACTGAACTAAAACCCTCGCTCTGACACTTGGATCCATAAATTCCTTGTCTTTGAATGTGAAATATATCACATTCTACAAAGCACGTCTAAGGTACCCTAATATAATCAGATAGGCTAACAATGATAAATCAGCAGAGTCCTGTAATATATAAAAATGCAAATCTAAACCACCATGGAAATCATCTCAGCTCCTCCTGCCCCTTAGCACAGCCACCAGAATTAAAGCTGGTGGAGCTTGGGCCCCACAGGGGAGAAGGAGACATGCTCCCTCCTCCCCCCACCTCCAAAGGCAGAAGGAGTTTAGCTCTTTTTGCTTGGAATCTGAGAGCCAGCTTCCCATCTTGCCTCCATCACTGTCCTGCTGTGTGACTGGACCAGCCCCCTAGCCCTTTGGTAAAGTGGGATTTAGAACCACACTGGCTCTCTGTCCTCTCCTCTGTGCCCCGTCTGTGGCCACAGAGATGGGAAGCCACACAAGGAAGGCTCTAACTAAGGTCCGAAGCCTCTAAGACAAAATTCTTTCCTTCAGATGCAATCTGGCATCACCTGACTGCAGAATGGTGGCATAGCTCCCCTCCTAGGTCCCCAGCAGGGGCTGAAGCCCGTCTTCCATCACGGGACCCTGTGCATGGATCCAGCCCTCACTACAGACTCTGCATGTACAAAGCACACAGTACCAACAATCTCCAATAACCCCTGTAAAATTTCCAAGTACTGATCTCACTAACATGAAGAATAAGACACTTTAAAAAAATCTGCATGTGTACAGAGCTGGACTGTGGCACAATCACAGATGAAAGAGTTATGTTCACTTGCAGGAGTCAGGCTGGTTTGTCTTTTCCACAATCATTTTTGAACCAATCAACACAGACACATGACAACAGAAACACATTTCTGCAGCCCCTAGCTTGGGTCAGGCACAAGGCTAGATCATCACTTTTTGAATCCACAGCAACCCTCAATCATTCCATTTTACCAATAAGGAACTAGAGGCCCAGAGAGACTAAACAATCTTCTCAAAGCCACACAGCTACCAAGCAGCAATACAGAACAACACTGAAAGTTTGCCAATCTATGTCGCGCGCGCACACACACACACACACACACAGAGCTTTAGCTAAATAAAGCCTGGGTATAAATCAAAGCCCATCTTCACTACATTAAAGTAGCAGAGGAGACAACATTTATGTATAGGCATGTTCACTGCAGCACTCCTTGCTTATAAATAGAAGCAAGAAGCTACATGGAAGAGAGAACTTTGAAATACAAGTGAGCCATACAAATGTTTGGGGAAATTTTTGGTTTTGTGTTCGTGCTGGAGATGAAGATAGAACCTAAGGCTTTGTGCATATTAGGCAAGTGCTCTACCCCTCAGATCTGAACATTTTTAAAGAGGAAAAAAATTTCCCATGCAAATAATACAAAAAATAGGTTTGGCTGGGTGCCTTTCAGGAGACTGAGATCCAGAGGATCACAGTTCAAATGCAAACTGAGCCTAAAGTCAGAGATTTCATCTCCAATTAATCAGAAAAAAAAGGGGGGAGGCTTTTTGAAGGTATCCCTTAAGTGATACAGTACCTTCCCAGCAAGCATACGGCCCTGAGTTCAAACTTCAGTGTGGGGGGGGGGGGAGGGGGGAGAATAGTATCTCAGGCTAGGAAGGACTTTAGAGGAATAAGGTGCTAACAAGGTAGAATTATTATCAATGATTTCTGTTTTCTCCTTCAAATTTCATATAACTTCAAAACTTTTCACAATATGCATCTATTACATTTGTGATCAGAAATGAAAAGTTGAGGCGGGGGTAATTGTTTTTGTGATCCTGGTGGCACAGGCCTATAATTGTAACACTCAGAGTCAAAGGTGGGAGGACTGTGAGTTTGAGGCCAGCTTGTGCTACATAGTAAGACCTTGCCTAAAAACAGAAAGAAAAGCATTTCACTGAAGCTTGTTAATAAAAACAAATAAATAAGTAAAAATAAACCTCTATGGCAAATTATTTTGTAAATCAGTAAAACTTCTCCTGTATAAGAGCTCCAGTTTCCGGGAATGGACAGCAGGTTTCCTGGGAGCAGGAAGGGGGCCAAAGCGGCTTGGGTCCTCTGAGCAATCCTGACAGAGCCTGACAGCCCTCCTCCACTGGGGAAGACAAGCAAGGCAGCAGAAAGCCGTTCTGCCTGTGCTTGATGAAAGCAGATCACATTGTCTTTTTCCTTCAAAACCTGCATCAAAGTCTGAATTCTCCCTTTACATGCAGTGGGTGTACAAACATGTAGCGCTACGCCAGTTCACGGGAAATGAAAGGCGTCTATAAAAGGCTACCTGTGCTGAGATTACAGCTACCAACAAAACCAGCACTGCCCAGGCCAGGAAGGGATCGTTGGGAAGGAAAACAGAGCAGCGCTGCAGAATTAGGAGTTGCTGTTTTATTTTACTTAATTGCTCTGCTTGTACATTTTTCAAAACTAATATAAGCATATTTTACAGCCCACAGAACATTTAGAACATACTAAAATAAGTATCTTTCCATCGCAATGTGCCCAACTAAAATTTATGAATTCGAAAGCTAGGCTTTCAAAGGAAGAAAGGACGGGGACTCCACGTTCTGTAGATTAATCAGATGGATTGTGTTGTTTTCCTCCTGATCAGAGAAGAAACCATCCTCTCAGTAAATTTTACCTTGAGTCAAGGATTCTTTCACATTCTAGAAGCTTTGAGAAGCCACTGATAGTCTTACTGTGTCCCCTAGTGGCAAGAAAAGTTAACGCAGGCAAAATAAAAAAAAACAACAACAACAATCCTTTCCTCAAGGCCAGCAACAAGCCCCAGCAAATGTTTTAAAATCTTTATTGATCACTTTACACATATAAAATTTGGTGCCAGTGCTACAGAGAATATGAGAGTGGGTTTGGCAAGTCTCCCAGGCTCAGGAAGCTTACAACCTAGCAAGCTACTCAGGTAGAATAAAATGCCACTATCCAGCAGAAAATGGAACAAATTCTAGAAGGAAAGGGGAAGCAAGACCCCAGCAGATGCTGAGTGCCAGCCCGGTGCCAGGAGCAGCTCAAGGTAACTCACTACCAACAGCATCGACCGCTCTAAGCAGCACAGTAAGGTACCAGTAACCATCTCCACTGCATAAATAAACAGGCTGTTTATTACCTGGTGCCCCCTCTCACACAGGGACCTGTAGGCCCACTAAAGCCTTCAGCCTCGCTAGGACTTCCCTCCCCAAATGCCTGCCAGCCTCCTCCAGTCCCCAATCTGTCCTCCCATTCTGGATCCTCGGGTGCCTGACACACATTTTTCATACTGGGAACCTTGCTCAAAGTCAACTTGCCCAAAACCAATTTTCCAAATAACTCAGTCACTGAAAACTGTCATAAACATCTTAGAAGACAGAGGCCCCTAGCCTACTGTTGGCATCTGAAGCCTATAAAAGCCTTGATTTTCATGACACCTCAATAAGAGAGGATCGAAAGAAAGTGGCCTTAGCAGTCACCTCAGCACTGCCCCTGGTGGCAAGTGTGCTCCATATGGGGGGGTCTCCAGTGTGTGTGGTGCAGGGTTGGAGGGGCTGTCGAGGGCAGAGTGGACTGCTCCCTGGAAACTTCCTGAAAGCCATAGGGGCCTCATGACAGTGTCATCACCTCCAGAACAGGCATTTCCTGGGGACAGGGAGGCACAGCAACAGGGCCCTGAACACAGCCCTATACCGCAGTCGCAGGTACAGGCTGAGGAGCAAGCTTTCCAGCTATCACAAGCTGGGCCAACTGCACCCCCTTCTGTTCATGAGGTGTCATAGCTGGCTGGTTGCTCAGGACTTGGGTCCATTGCAGCAGGAGAAATCTCTCCTGGCAGCCCCGGGGCAGCAGGCCTGGAGCAGTCATCTGCTTTTGATACCCAGAACCAATGTTCCCACATAGGCCTCCCATTAAAAACCATCAGAGGAACCCAAAGTGTTCTGGATAACTAGGACTCAAGCTGGACAAACAGTTGAGCTATTCACTGGGTTTCCAGGTGGAAACCAGTTCCCACGGGGCTCTAGGTCTGCCTCCTGCTATCAGGAGACAGCAGTGCATGAGCAAGTGGGCAGGTAGGGACCTGAGCATTGCCCATGTCTCTCTATAAGACTATTCCCTATGTTTTGGTTTTTGTTGTTGTTGCTGTTGGAGTGGGGTGGTGGTGTTTTTGTTTTGTTTTGTTTTGTTTTTTTGCCAGTCCTGGGGCTTGAACTCCTTTTTGCTCAAGGCTAGCACTCTGCCACTTGAACCATAGCACCACTTCTGGCTTTTTCTGTATATGTGGTACTGAGGAATGGAATCCAGGGCTTCATGTATGCGAGGCAAGTACTCTACCACTAGGCCATATTCCCAGCCCCAGGCTATGCCCTATGTAGAAGGCTCTAGGTCTATGGCAAGCTGCCTTTACCAACCAACTGCAGGTTTCTGCTTCCAGCATTTTCCATTCTCTCCCTCCATGGTCCCACAGAGATGGCTCCTCATTCCCTCAAGAGACCTGCAACCATATCTGCCCTCCATAACACTCCTGCCAGGCCGGGTGACTCAGCCAGCTGCGGACACACAGCTCACAGGCATTTGTCCCATCAGAGAAACCACAGGCCCTGCAGGAGGGCACAAAGCTGTTGAAGATGGAGCTGACTCTGAACCAGCCCACCCTAACTCCAGCCCACCTCTATGCTACATTTCTGGAGGCAGGGCTGCCACCACCTGTATGCTAGGGAGCAAGTCCTGGCTTGCATCCAGGACTCACATACAACAGGAATGAGCACCATGTTCAAGCTATAGACATCCCATGGGCAGATGCAAGGAGCAGAGAGGCTGGATGTGAGACAAGGAAGAGAGGCTAGATGTGAAGAACCTAGCAGATACATTAAACAGGTTAATTCCACAATTCTGAGGAAATGGTAGAGAAGCAGCCAACACTTGCTTGGCACCATGGGTCACCAGGTCCGCACCAGGTGCTTTTCCAGAGGAGGCCGATGCAATTACGCTTTTCATAGATGAGCGGGCAGACTCACGAAGACAGCTTGGGCCAGCCACTAGCTACTCTGCAGCGAGCTGGATCAAGGCCATGTTCTTTACAAGCAGCTGTAGTTCAACTAGTTAAGAGCAGGTAGCATGGAGCCCTTCAATAAATAATTTGCCTTCTGTTTAGCTTATCTGTCCTACCAGGCTGAGCCGCTCAAGCTGTATTTTACATGCCATAAGTTCAAGTTTGTACTTAAAGCTAATAAGATGGCATTTCTTGAAAACAAATATCTGATCCCACTGGTGTCGAATTCAATAGAACATTTCTCCACTTGCCTTTTTTTTCCCCAAAAAAGTCAGATTATCAAAACGTAAGTATTTAGCTAGGCGCTGGTGACTCAAGAAGCTGAGATCTGAGGATCCTGGTTCAAAGCCATCCCTGACAAGAAAGACTATAAGACTTTTATCTCCAATTTACCAGCAAAAAACCCAGAAGTCAAGGCATGGCTCAAGTGGTAGAGTGCTAGTATAAGGCACAAAAGCTCAAGGATAATACTCTAGCCCTGAGTTCAGGCCTCAGTACAAGCACAAAAAAGAGAGGGGAGGAGAAACTTGAGTACTGATTATTCCTCATAGCATTCAAGGTGATGCACAGTGTATCATAATATATTATCAAAAGATTATGGGGCTGGGAATATGGCTTAGCAGTAGAGTGCTCGCCTTGCATGCATGAAGCCCTGGGTTCGATTCCTCAACACCACATAAACACAAAAAGCCAGAAGTGGCACTGTGGCTCGAGTGGCAGAGTGCTAGCTTTGAGCAAAAAGGAAGCCAGGGACAGGGCTCAGGCCCTGAGTCCAAGCCCCAGGACTGACAAAAAATAAAATAAAGCAAAAGATTAAAAAGAACTAACACTCAGTGCTGGCAAGCACATGGAAAGCTAGCATTCTTCCACCCCACCATTGTTCAGAAGGGTCATGTGCTGCAGCCAAACCAAGGATGCTTGCTTCTAAGGATCCACAATAAACAAAGATCAGAAGCAGATCAATGAAGAAAACTGAAATAACCCCATGTTTACTGCAATATTATTTATGGTTGTGGGCTATTAAGAACTATTTAAGTCAGGTGCCAGTGGCTCATGCTTATAATCCTAACATCACCAGAGGCTGAGATGTGAAGATTGCAATTGGAAGCCAGTCCATGCAGGAAAGTCTGTGAGACTCTTTTCTCCAATTAACCACCAAAAAGCTGAAAAAGAGCTATGGCTCAGCTGGCGGAGTATCAGCCTTGAGCAAAAAAGTTGAGGGACAGTGCCCAGGCCCTAAGTTCAAGCCCCAAAACTAGTACATGCACACACACGCGCATGCCACACAGACAAGTATTTAAATGGTTAACAACTGGGGAGTGAATAAATAAATTCTGGCATAACTGGATGATAAAATAACACAATATTATTATATAATAAAGGAAGATAAAACATCTGGTCATGCCATAATTTATTTAACGCTCCGGTGCTCCAGGCAAGGCAGCATCAACAAAGTGTTAGAGGAGGAGCAACTAACCAGCCAGGGCCGACCACAGAGGACCCCTTAGGAATGCAACAAAGAATTGTAGAAATGTCCAGAAAGAAATGCCCAGCCTAGCCTGGCACCGATGGCTCAGGCCTGTAATCTTAGCAACTACTCAAGAGGCTGAAATCTGAGGCTCACAGTTCAAAGCCTACCAGGGTAAGTCTGTGACTCTCCTATTTCCAATTAACTACCAGAATACCCAAACTGAAACTGTGGCTCAGCAATAGCACACTAGCCCTGAACAAAAAAGCTCACAGACAGTGCCCAGGCTCTGAGTTCAAGCTCCAAGACTGAAAAAAGTAAAAAATAATAATAATAAAAAAGAAATGCCTGTGATCTCCTTAATAAATAAGCTATGTGCTAATGGCTTGCACCTGCAATCCTAGCTACTCAGGAGGCTGAGAGCTGAGAATTGTGGTTCAGAGCCAGTGTGGGCAGAAAAGTCCATGAGATTCTTATCTCTAACCACCAAAAACCCAGTAGTATAGCTTGGGCTCAAATGGTAGAGCACTAACTAGCCTTGAGCATAAAAAGCTAAATGAGAGCACAAGGCCTTGAGTTTAAGCCCCAGTATCAGCACACGCACATACACACATCCGAGGAATTTGTCCTCAGAAGATCTGGGGACAAACGTTGTCACTCTTGTCTTACCTTGAAGGTCTTATCCATAGAGGTAGACAGGAGCATGTGGCTCTTGGAAAAGACTGGACACCACTGGATGCTGTTGACAGGTCCTCCGTGGCCTTGAAGGTGGAAGAGCACTTTCTTGGGGACCTTGGTTTCCCTGAACTGACTTTTCAAGTGTGGCTGGATCACCTCAGAGACCATGGGGGCCATGCGGAGAGGGGCTGGAGCACAGTTTGCGGGAGGCCCTGGTGGCTCAGGGCCGGGAGTCCTGGCTGTCTCCGTGCTCAGTGCCTGTAGCTGCCTCAGTCTCTTTGGAGTATATGGAACCACACAGTCCTCGCCCCTTTTCCTCTGGAGAGAGCTGGCGTGTCCATGTGTGTTTTCAGATGTATCTTGAGTGTGGAAAGAGGAGTTGGGGGAGCCCCAAAAGGGTTTTACTTGCGTCAGGCAGGCAGCTGCCAAGGGCACGTAGCTCGCAGGAGCATGGCTCGTCCACAGGGAAGAAGGGCGAGGAGGAGCGCTAGAGGGGAAGGGGGCTTCAGGCTCCGTCCTGGGCCACTGCAGCTTCTGGCTGGGACAAGATCCCGGGTCATTTTTCCAGATACGAACCAGCGGGAGACGCTCTTCCCTGAGGTCTTCACAAGGGTCATGCTGTGTGAGCTGCACTCCCTCTTCTGTGACCTCTGTGGCACAAGGTCTGTCCACATCAGACACATCCGTCGTTTGGCCAGCAGCATTCACACCTCCAGCAGTCTCGGGCTCGGCCTCTGAGTCAGAATCATCATATGCTACTAGAGAGGCCATTGGGCCACAAATCTGATCATCTAAGGAAAGCAAACTACCTAAGGAAACAATGCCAGCAGTCAGTAACTGTGTATGGGAGAATACTCACATAGTTAAAAAAAAAAAATCATCTGGAAAATTCAAGACCAAACCCCACAAGACAAAAACACACAAAAAAGGGCTTTTTAAAAAAATCTCAAATGAGGGAAGAGGTAAAAAGTTGGATAAGAAATGTACTCACTGCCTTATGTATAAAACTGTAACCCCTCTGTACTTCACTTTGACAATAAAGAAAATAAATAAATAAATAAAAATCTGAAAGAAAAGATTTTTAATGTTTTCAACACCTACTTAAAAGGTGATAAACTTTTAAGGAGATAAGACTAGCCTGATTTAAACATTATATAACATAGAAATGTTTAAATAATTCAAAATATAAAGGCTTTCCTATACAGCAGGCACAATTACTCAGAAAATGTCTTTGTGTATGTCTGTGTCCATACTGGGACTTGAACTCAGGACCTTACACTCTTGCTTTTCTGCTCAAGGCTGGCATTCTACCACTTGAGCTACACTTCCACTTCCCTCTTTTTTTTGTTGTTTAGTTGAAAAATAAGAGTCTCTTTGGATTGATCTGCCCAGGCTTGCTTTGAACCAAGACCCTCAGACCTATCTAGGAATATGGATGTGCGCTACCAATACCCTGAAGAAGACATAATTTTTTAAATGAAGACAACTTCTGAGTGCCAGTGGTTCACAGCTGTAATCCTAGCAACTCAAGAGGCTAAGTTCTGGAGACATGGCTCAAGTGGTAGAGTACCATCTGAACAAGAAAGCCAAGTGAGCATAAGGTCCTGATTTCAAACCCACTACCATCAAAAGAGGGAGGAAAAAAGAAAGAAAACTAATGAACAGTAGGGAATACATCTTAAAAAGAAAATGAGGCCTACATGAAAAAAATAAAAGATATATTGAAAGACAGGAAAAAAAACAACACCTAACTAGTAATGGGGCATGACTCAAATTATGGAGTACCTGAGTAGCTAGAGCAGGGCCCCAAGTTCAAGTTTCAGTACCCCACAGTAACACACACACACACACACACACACACACACACACCTCTAAGTGGAGACAAAGTGCCTGGATAGTCTGGAGGAAGGGTGACAAAGCTGTCTGTGGGAGACAGTATTTATACAACTTTAAACAATTCAGTTTCCAACTAGCCACATCACTATGACTCTCCCTTGTAAAAAATACCATCACGCTGGGCAAAGTTACACATAGACACAATAAATGTCTAATGAAAGATTTCATAAAGTCAATAGCACTGACTTTAAGCAGCTATAATCCTAGCTATTCAAGATACTGAGATCTGAGAATCGTGTTCAAAGTCAGTCTGGGCACATAAATCTGAGAGACTTGTATCTCCAATTAACCACCAAAAAGCCAGAAGCGGAGCTGTGGCTCAAGTGATAGATTGACAGCCTTAAGCAAAAAAAGCTAAGCAACAGGGCCCAGGCCCTGAGTTCAAGTCCCAGTAGGAGCAGAAAGAAAAAAAAAAGTGGCCCAAATCACTAAGTGTAACACCCTCATTTTACCTGCCTTGAGTGCTAATCTTTCCCTCTGTTCTCTGCTTGGAACAGGTATTCCACCTCCGCCAGAAGCCAATGGGAGACACAGACCCACAACACAACGCTGACGGAAGGAGGTCAGGTCCTCAGGCATCAGGCCACGCAAACACAGCAGGAGCAATTCTGATGGTGTGATCCAAATTTGCCCCAAATGCACAGATTCACACGGCTTTAAACAGAAAAGAAAGATATTAATTCTTCCTGAAATTCTGAACCATACATTAACAGCTAGTTCTCCGAGTGCTATCAGAAGTATTAGCAGGAGGGGGGGAAGGGAGAAGAAAATGTGCTGGGCATGCTTCAGCCAGCAGAGGGCATGGGAGAACAACATCATAAACCCAGGCCTTGGGCCAAAAGTAGGCGCAGTTGATATCAAACTCCTGAGCTTCTTACCTCAGCCTCCCAAGTGCTGGTATAAAAGAAAGAAACCATTGTGCCTGGCTAGATGCTAGGTTTCAATGTCCTCTAGAATGAACCACTCAATCCCTTCCACAGCTTTCCCCGAAATGGCACTATTTGCCTAAGGAGCTCCTCAAACATTCAAGTCAGGTCACATTCAATAAATAACTGCATTCAGTTGCTCTAACAGTGACATTCCTGCTAGTAGCCTAATCCAGACATGTAACAATAGCTGCACGCAAACTCAGCAAAATAATACCTGGAAGACCAGCCAGCCCCTCTCAGATGAAACTAATATAATATAGCAGACTGATTATAGACAACTGAAGTTATGCTCTGTGAATGACTTGATCTCTAAATACTCAGCCAGGACCTGAAGCCAGTCTCAGCTCATGGCCCAGGCATGCCCACCGCAGCACCTGACTCCTTCCTGTCTGAGGGAACCACCAGACTGCCTGTGCTCAGGGTGGAAATGGTTTCTCACCCATGCTGTTGTCCATAGTGATCGACTCACACAGGAGGCCTATAGCAGAAGACCATATGGCAGTGTGACCCAGTAGCACCACCATAGGACAGGACTCCTGTCCATTCCACCCCACTTCCTCGCTCATTCAACAAGCATGGGTGACGCACTGATCCCTCACTGAGCCCCACTAGGAACACTGTGGCAGTAAATGACACCCTGCTCAAGTGTACGGAAGGAAAGGCAGATCCCAGATATGGGAGTCTGAGATTTCAGGAATAAAGAGAAAAGCAAAGCAACAGTGATGAACCTGACCCCCGGCTGCAGTTCCTCAGAGAGAAGCTGAGGAAAGAAGACGTTCAACACCAGGGTGATATCCAGTGCTGAAGATGTAACAGAACAAAGGACATCGGGTGAGAGGAGTCACTCAAGAAAACAGACAAAGAACAGGGTGTCTGTAGTCCTACTACTCAGGAGGCTGAGATCTGAGGATCCAGGTTCAAAGCCATCCTGGACAGGAAAGTCTGTGGTATTTGTATCTCAAATTATCCACAAAACACCAAAAGTTGGTCTGTGGATCCAGTTGGAGTGTAAATCTTAACCTGGGACAGCTCCCAGGCCCTGAGTTGAATCCCCAGGACCAGGTGCCAGTGGCTAATGCCTATAATCCTAGCTACTCAGGAGGCTGAGATCTGAGGATCACAGTTCAAAGTCAGCCCAGGCAGGGAAGTCCACAAGACACTCATCTCCAATAAATTACTCAGAAAAAGCTGGAAGTGGCGCTGTGGTTCAAGTGGTAGAACACTAGCCTTGAGCACAAACAAAAACGCTCACCAACAGAAGCAGGCCCAGCGACAGAACCAGGCCGAGTGTAAGCCCCAGGACCCGCAAAAAATAAAAAAAAGGAAGGAAGGAAGGAAAGAAAGAAAACAGCCCAGCGCAGGTGGCTCACCCCCATAATCTTAGCTGGTCAGGAGGATGAGACCTGAGGATCATGGTTCAAAGCCAACCAGGGCAATAAAGCCTGTGAGACTCTTATCTCTAATTAACCACTCCCCCCCCCCAAAAAAAAAGCCAAAAGTGGAACTGTGGCTCAAAGCACCAGCCTTGAGTGGAAAGCTCAGGGACCACGCCCAGGCCCTAAGTTCAAGCCCCAGGACTGGCACAAACAAAAAGGAGATGAGGTGGTGGAAAAGGGGGCGTGACTCCACCAAGAAGGAGGAACGACGGGGGCGCGGGGGGGGGGGGGGGGGGGCGGGGCGGTGACCAGGAGTGGTCGGGGGGCTCTGAGTCTAGGTCTTGCTCTCTGTCCGAGGATCCCCGGAGCCCACGGTGGAATTCAACCTGCTGGGAGGGGATTGAGACAGGACACTCCCATTCCACACACGTTTTCCGACTACCCACTCGGTGTCAGACCCCACACTGGGTCTGGTGTGGGCAGGAATTAAACAAAAACCACCAATCCTGCCCCGAGGGGCCACAGAAAGATTTTTTTTTTTTTAAATCAACGAACAAGACGCCAGCCAGGGATAGGTTTTGAAGGATGGGCAGAAGTTAACCGCGCGGCCAATAGTAAGGGCTAGGGATGGCGGCGACGACCGCGCGCTCCGAAGGAACCGGGCAGGAGAAGGGGGCGAGCCGCTACGGAAGGCCCACGCGAGGCAGCACGGGACGCTCCGGCCGCCGCCCCGTGCCCGCACCCTCCCGCCCGGGGCCCGCCGCTCACCACACGCGCCGGAAGCGCCCGGTGCTCCCTGAGGCGGCTGGGCCTGCCCTCCGCCGCCCAGTCGCCTTCCGCCGCGACGTCGGGCTCCCCAGCCAATCAGCGGCGGGATCCTCCCCGCCCCCGACACCGACAGCCAATGGGAGTGCGCCGAGGCCGGAAGTGGTTCCGGCCGGACGGCGTTTCCACGGACGCTCTCGAGGCATCCCGTGGGTGAGCCGGCCGCCGTGACAGGCCCGGCGGGGCCGGGTAAGTGAGGGGAGGGCGTCCTCGAGCCAGTCCCTCTCGGGACCGCGTGCTCGGCGGGGGGGGGGGGACCCGACGGCCCCCCTCAGAGCTGCCCGCTGTAGTAGGGCTGCGGCCCCGCGAGGGGCGCGGAGGCTGGCGCGGCCACCTCGCCGCTCCTCCGACCCCTCGTGCCTCACCCCTGTCCTCCCCCCGAGGAGAGAAGCCCCCCCCCCCGGCCCCGACTCCGTTCTCCTCGGCTCCGGCCGGGACCCGGGTCGCTGCTGGAGGAAGGGTGGTGGTCGTGGTTCACTAGTCCCCTTGCGCCCATTTCCCAGGTGCGGAAACGCAGGGAGGAGCAGCGGGGTGATGCAGTCTCCACCCATTTCCAGTCGGTTTCGGCCCCAGGCTGGGATTGAGACCCCAGGGCTCTCAGCCTGAGGGTCCAGAGCTTCCCATTGCCCAGCGGCGGCTCCCCGGGACACCAACCGGGGCGGGGCATTTACTCCGCCCGGCGCAGGGTCCCGGGGCCGCACCTCTGCAGTGTCCACTGGTGCTGCGGGCGGGCGGGCGGGCGGGGAGCAGGTGGAGGGCAGGGCGGTCATGTGGCGGCGGGCCTGGGTGGAAGAGTGGCTGATGCAATGGCAAGTAGTTCTGTTTCCTTGACGGGGTCACTGACCTCGCCATCACCCCCCTCCCGCCCCTCTCCTCCAGCCTGCCCTTTTGTGGACAGGCTCATTAAGGAGGTCGATCCTAGCTGAGATGTTTCTGAGAATCTAGTGATTTCCGAGAAACTCCTCACGGTGTAAGTAGCTGAAGGGGTGGGGTGAGGCAGGAAAAGGAGACAAGCATTTCTGGAAAAGGAAAGCAAAAGAAGGAGGAGAGGAGTATTAAAAACCACCCCTGGCTAGGCTGGTCATTCTCAGCTGCCCAACTGCCTAGTGTTTCTGGTGGCCACCTCCGTGTCTTCTCCCACAACCAGGGTATGTATGTATTGACACCAAGCTTCCAGCTGCTTTTTAGTTGTTTTCATGTTTTGGGGTTGTTGTTTTTAATCAAAGTGCTGGAAATCTCAGTTTAGAGGATAAGGGATTATCTTTCTTAGGATTAGAGTGTTGCATTTCATTTCATCTAGTGCTTTCTTGCTTCCATAGAGAATGGAGTGTGTGTGTGTGTGTGTGTGTGTGTGTGTGTGTGTTTTGCTTGATACACGGTGTGCCTTTCAGCACCTTCTTTGATTTTTTTTCACTAATTCAGCCTCTTAGGTAGTCAACATGTAAACATGTTGACATTCTTATTGATATGCCCCCCAAAGTAACCAATGCTTGACTTTGTATAAGTTCTTTTTAACATAATGTTCATGGGACTAAGAGTGTACCTCAGTTTGTAGAGTGCTTGCGTACCATGTCCAGACCCTGGTTCAATCTCCAGCACCGCACACACAAACACAAAAGTGTTTTTTTTAATTATCAGAGGAATGAAATAACCTTTTCATAAATAGAGTATAATCTATTCCAAAGTTTGGAACAGATTGCTTGCTCAGAAGAGATCATTTTCTTGTCCCCAGGAAACTTGTTTATCCTTCAGGTATTGTCTGGGGCCACAATCCCCCCTTCTGGTAGGATTCCATGCATCCAGAAAAATTTTGCTGGACCATCAAAGCTGCTCCAGAACTCTTTTTGTTTTAGTTTCTTGAAGTGTGTGTGTGTGTGTGTGAGAGAGAGAGAGAGAGAGAGAGAGAGAGACAGAGAAGAGACAGAGAGAGAAGAGAGGAACAGAAGGTGCAAATATGCATGCACCCCATTACTAATGTTAAACTGTGTCCTCATTTGGCCTTTAAGACTGGTACTTTACCGCTTGAGCCACACTTTCTCATCCAGCTTTTTTCCTAGTTAATTGGGAATAAGAGTCTGCCTGGGCTAGCTTGGAACTGGAATCCTCAGATCTTGTCCTCCTGAGTAGCTAGCATTACAGCCTGAACCACCAATACCTGGTTTCGGAATTGACTATTTTTATACCACCTTTCCCTGGATTTCAAACTCAGTGGGTCTTGTCCATGATGGTTTCACTACAGCCAGCCCTTTTATTCCTCCCACTTTCTGTAAATGCCTGTTATACCCATGTAGAACAAAGATGTCTTTCCAAATGAGTGCAAGATTTGAGTTCCAGAAAGGGGGAATTGGAATGTAAAACCTTGTCACTTTGTTGTCAGAGATCTACTTAAATAGTAGGCAGCTGGTTTGTTTGTACTCCCAGTGCCTTGGTTTAGAGGAAATAGTAGATTATAACGTGGTTATAACTTCATCTCCTTCTTCCAGATTGTATCAATTATATCGATTAAAGTAAATAGACCTTCCTTAACAAAAACTCAACTCTCCATTTGGAGTTTATGTGGTAAACCCTTAAGACAGTGGTCCTTAACCTTTGGACACCTCAGACTCCTTTGAAAAGGTAAAGAAAATTTAGATGCTCTGCTTTTAAAAACATGAATATCCAGAGGCTGGAAATGTGTTCTAGAAGTAGAGTGCATGCCTAGCATGCCTGAAGTCCTGGATTCAATTCCTCAGCACCACATATACAGAAAAAGCCTGACGTGGTGCTGTGGCTCAAGTGGTAGAGTGCTAGCCTTGAGCAGAAAGAAGCCAGGGACAGTGCTCAGGCTCTGAGTTCAACCCCCACTAACTGGCAAAAAAAAAAAAAAAAAAAAAAAACATGAATATCCAGGCCACATGCAAACTGTGGTGTCAGTTGAGAAGTCTATGGACTCCAAGTTGGAAATCTCTTGATATTAAACTATTTAGGTTTTAACTTTTTTTTTTTAGTAGAGTAGAGAAGACAGAAGAAGTAGAATAGAAACTAAATCAATGACCAGAGTAGGTTTATTCAGGACAAGCCTGAAAGGAACCCTTTCCACTGAAGTAGAGAGAAAAGTGCCTCTCTTACCGCCCCAGAGGTTTTTAAGGATATATAGGGGAAAATGAAGCCAGGTGCAGGACAACACTGGGGCAGGAGCTGAATTTTGCAATTTGGTTGCAGGGGCCAGGAAGAGAAGTTGAGTTGAGCAAGACATAATAACCAAATGCCATTCTCTTTTGGAGAAATGGCGTCAGACCGGTCCTGATTCCATCAATTTTACCTTTCAGAATTAACTAGAAGCTAGCAGAGTAAAGGTGGATGCTGACTGTAGGCAAGAAAGGAAGCTGTTCATGCAATAAATAGACAGATGAATTCATGAGGGAGGTGGTGGTTCACCCTCACAGTGAGTGAACTTTGTTTGATCATAGGAGCAGGAAGATCTCACCCACTGTTCCTTCCATCTGATTTAGTTCCCCTGTGCCTCTTTTGAAATAGGATTCTGATATTTTAAAGGTACGTGTTCTTCCCTAAAACATAGAGCCGAAATGATTCTCTACCAGAGAAACAGCAGTTCAGTTGCAGTGGGAAGAGACTGGCTGTCCTAGGCTGACTCCATTTTTCTATTGACACTTTTCCTAGGAATATTTTAAGGTAATTTTGATGAATACAAAATTTGGATCCTAGTCAAGGTCTTTAAAGCCTTATTACCAATCCCTATGCATTGACAGTGTTACTACCAATGCCTGTTGATATCCATGTAGGGTCCCACATTCTTGGGAAGTCTAGACAAAATAACCAGGAATTAGGCAGATGTTAGCAATGGACCAGGGATGTAAGATCTCATAGACTCCAGGAGGTCTGCCAGGGTCACCCCAGATCTCAGAAGGCTCCGCTCAGTGTCTTAAGTCCAGACAGGTGAATCAACCTTCAACTAGAACAGGCATTCATAAAGACATTATAAAAGAATACACCGTGAGGAGATGTTGACCTAAATGACATGAAATTTCATTCAGTAAAGATTTGTTGACAAGGTACTAGAAATACGTGGAAGAATAAACCTGGTATAGCTTTCACAGCCTGTTAAGGAAAACAGGAGTAACTAAAAGCAGTGTGAGTACCTTAATAAAGAAAATGCTCATAAGGAAATGATCATAAAGGCTGAAAGGACCAACTTGTTCCCAGAGCTGCAGGGCTCAGGAAAGGAAGTGTGAGCCGGACATCAGTGGCTCACACCTGTAATTCTAGCTGCTCACGAGGCTGAAATCTGAGAGGCAGGGTTCAAAGCCAGCCTGGGCAGGAATGTCTCTAAGATTCTTATCACCAATTAACCACCAAAAAGCCAAAGTGGAGCTGTGACTCCACTTTTTTTTACTCAGCCATGAGTAAAAAAAAGCTAGAAGATCCCAAGCCCTGAGTGTAAGCCCCAGTACTGGGCCAGAGTGTGACAAGGAGAGGAAGTAGGTGTCAGCATTCTTTCTGTAGTTAACCTGTCTCACTTAGAACAATACCAGAGTAGAAGTGCTCAGAGTTTGGAGCTCGTGCATTAGCTGCCACTGCAGCCATCAGCCCCTCCTCATTCAAAGGGTCACAGCACATTAAGGCAAAGCTGGTCATCTGTGGCACTTTAGAGCCCTAGAAACAAAATCCAGTGTAATGCCAAGAGTCACCCTGTATTGCATCATACTTTACAGTTTACACAGTGCTCCCCTGTCAGTTTTTACTCATTTCATTTGTTAACATTTACGTGTAGGTGAAAAAGTTCCTGGTAACGCCAGTAGGAAGTGATGGACAAAAAAAAAGAACTGGCATGTGGTGGCCCAACCTCTGCCCATTGTTTCCCACCTTTTTAAAGCTAAAAGAAAATAACTTCTGGTAGAAGGTCCAGCCCACATTCCTCAAAAGTTTGCAATTTAATAAGGCAGCATGTGGAATAGTCAGGCCACAATCCTTACTTGTTTGGAACCCGGAACAGATAGATACCCGTCCTCTTCTACAGACTTTGCTGTGCCTGAGAACACAGCAGCTGGCTAGCTGGAAGCAGTTTGCTCATGTAGCCTCTGCTACATTGCTTAAGGCTTCAAAGGCCTGAGAATTTGTTCCCAAGTCAGGTAAGATAAAGAACAAGTAGTAGTTAGCCAAATGTTTTCATTCCAGAGAACATAGGCTTGTTAAAGCACTTCCGTATGTGTTTCCTGGGGAAATCTGAAGTCATTCCTTTGTTCTAGAAGCTAGATAAGGGTCTTGCTGGCCACCAGTGGCTCACACAAATAATCCTAGCTATTCTGAAGGCTGAGATCTGAAGATGGACTGGGCAGGAAAGTCTCAGAGACTCTTATCTCCATTTAATTACCAAAAAGGTGAAACTGGAGCTGTGACTCAAGTGATAGCACACTAACCTGGAGGAAAGAATGAACTCAGGGACAGTACCAAGCCATAAGTTCAAGCCCCAGGACCAGCATCAAAAAAAAAGGAGAGAGAGAAAGTCTTTGCTCACATCAGTATATCATAGCAATTCCTGTAGTTTTCATCGTAGCATTTATTCATCCTCTTTTTTATGGCCACAAATTTCTGTTTGTCTTTTTTATTAATGTTGTAGTATCCATTTCCTCTGTTATAACAACTTTTTTCTGAAAGACTGGTACAGAGGGAAAAAATAGCTGCAGCAGTCTGCTAATTCCATCTCTACCTCTGCCCAATTTATTTTTCTCTACCACAGTGTTCATCTTGACTGACAGCTGTGACACTAGGTCCTGGAAGATGGCAGATGTGCCCAATGGTGAGCCCTGCGCCTCTCCACTGGAGCTGTTCAACAGCATTGCTGCTCAAGGGGAGCGCGTGAGGAACCTGAAAGCTGGAAAGGCATCAAAAGTAGGTGGTTTTGTTGGGCTCCCCAACATATGCATCTGAGTCTTTTCCCTCAGCAACAGAGGTAGTTGGTTATAATATGCCATTACATTATCATCATGCCTGTGGTCAAAAAAGCCATGGTTCTATCTAAAAGCCTTTGTTAAATACATCTATCTCTTGGTATCTGCAGAGAATTGGTTCCAGGACCCCCAAGAATACCAAAATCCATGGGGGCCCAAGGGGCTACTTAAAACAGCATATTAGCCAAGTATAGTAGTGCACACCTGTAATCCCAGGACTCAGGCTGAGAAAGAGAACTGACAACTGAGAAAGAGTATGTATGGTAAGTTCCAGCCCAGCCTCAGCTACATAGTGGGACTCTAGAAAAGGTTAAAACCTACACAGAACAAAAACAGAAAGTAGCATTTATTCATAAATTACACACATCCTCCAAGCCCAATGTGTCACCTGCACTTACCATGTGAGAGTCCCAGGCCAGACACTTGTAACTCAGTCCTCTCCCTACCTGAAACCTCTGGACAGGATTGGCACTCTTTGAGCCAGAGCAGGGCCTGCTGAGAAACTGCTTCTGAACACATGAACCAGTGTTCCTGTTCCTCTTTGGGTGTGGGTATGTGTGCACACACACGTGCAGCTTGAACTCAGGACCTGGGAGCTGTCCTTGAGCTTTTTCACTCAGGGCTAGCACTCTACCACTTGAGCCGCAGCTCCACTTCAGGCTTTTTGGTGGTTAATTGTAAGAGTCTCCCAGACTTTCCTGCCTGGGCTGGCTTCAAACCAGTCCTCAGATCTTCGCGTCCTGAGCAGCTAGGATTACAGAAGTGAGCCACCAGCTCCAGACTATTTTTCTAATAGATTCCACCCTGTTCCAAATAATGGTTCCGGAAGGCACTGGTGCCTGAGCTTTAGTGCCATCCCTAGAGTGATGCAAGTGTTCCCAGATTAATGAGCAGTGATGCTCAGAGAAAAGGTCTCCAAGAAGGGAGGCCTCTGCGTGGCCATGGAATGCCACATTCATGGTGTTGCAACAAAGAATTTGAGAACACATCAGGGTTAAAAAAAAAAAAAGAGAAAGATAGGGCTGGGGATATGGCCTAATGGCAAGAGCGCTTGCCTCGTATACTTGAAGCCCTGGGTTCGATTCCCCAGCACCACATATACAGAAAATGGCCAGAAGTGGCACTGTGACTCAAGTGGCAGAGTGCTAGCCTTGAGCAAAAAGAAGCCAGGGACAGTGCTCAGGCCCTGAGTCCAAGGCCCAGGACTGGCAAAAAAAGATAATACACCATCCTGACCTGGGTATGGGCACATCTGATAACAGGTACAATGAGTGCTATATGGTGAAACTGTAAGTTGGGGTTTGGCTCCGATTCACCTTAAAAAACATGCTCATTATTCCCCTTTGTTTTGTCACCTGGTATGTTCTGTCACATTGTTTTATCAGTTTGGCATAGAAACTTCAAGGTTGGCCTGCTCCCTGAACTCCTTTCAAACAAGGGTAGATTTTCCCACACTCCCTCTAACAGGTGTGCATCCTTGAGATGATTATTTTTAAACACATTTTGTGCTAAGAGGAGTCATTTTCCAAAGTATGTGTGGAGGGAGGCTCCCCCCCAGGATATGGTTTTTTCTTTAAGATGTCCTTGCTCAGTCCCAGGCCATGCTAATCAGCTGGCCAATGAGCAAGGTCAGAAAAAGAAATCTTTTCTTTTTTTTTTATTCTTTTTACTAAATGTTGCATTTTATGAGTGTAAGAGAGCAAAGAAAACAGTGCTCATGTGCTTTTAATCAAGTGCTTTGTTAGTACAGTATTTGTCTGAATTCCTGTCTGCTGTTGTCCCCTTACCTCTTCTCCCTGATTTGTCCTGCCTCATTAGCATTGTTTTTTCTGATGTGCTCAGTCAGTCACCATTATCTGCCAGCTTTCCAGCCTCTGGGTATTGTTGCTGTAGCCCTCTTCCTGTTTCCTGTTTTCTTTGTCCTTGTGGTAGTGCCCCTTTTTGAAGGATTTCTGATATAGGGGGTTTCAGGAACATAGTGTGCATGTCTAATGGGGAGCAGAAGCTACATTTCTTTCTGTTCCTTTATTCTCAGCTGCTCCCCCAATACACACATGAGTATATACACATATTTATTTTCCATTCAGGGGTGTGTGTGTGTGTGTGTGTGTGTGTGTGTGTGTGTGTGTGTGTGTGTGTGTGTGTGTTGTGTGTGTGTGTGTGTTGTGTGTGTGTCCATCCTGGGGCTTGGACTCGGGACCTGGGCGCTGTCATAAAATTTGTTTGCTCAAAGCTGGCACTCTACCACTTGAGCCACAGCTCCACTTCTGGCTTTATTGTTAGTTAGCTGGAGATAAGAGCCTCATGGACTTTCCTGCCAGATAGGCTTTGAACCGTGACACTCAGATCTCAGCCTCCTGAGTAGCTAGAGTTACAGGCACTGGCTTCTGCTGTCCACCACAGTAGTTTACCTTGACTATTTGAACTCCAAATAAATCATTACATTTCAAAAGATAGTACTGAAAGTGATGTCAAAACAAATTATTTACAGATTTTTATGAGAAGAGTAATTATTTACAGGCAGGGCTCAGTGAATTAGGGTAAATTGCTTAACAAAAATCTAAAGGTATCAAAGGTTGGTCATTTACTCTGTAAGTCCATTTGGGTAAGTTACTGGTGGTATTTTTGTCCATTTAATATTAAGTCTGAATAACATTTAGTAAATGTTTTTAGCTAGAAATTCTTTGGGCAGTACTGTTCTACTGTTTGAGCCATGCTTCCATCCATCCTTTGCTCTGGCTTTTTCTGTTGAGATGGAGTTTCACAAACTTTTTTGCTGCTAGGGGCTGGGAATATGGCCTAGTGGCAAGAGTGCTTGACAAACTTTTTTGCTGGGACTGGAAGGCCTGGACCCATGGTCTTCCGAGTCACAACTTCCTGAGTAGCTAAAATTATAGATGAGCCACTAGCACCCTGCTTAGTTAGTACTTCTTTATAGCTATAAGCATATTCATTATCTTAGTCAAGGAACAATTGCTTTCCGGGTTAGGTGGATAGGTCAGAATTGGGGAGGGGGAGTAGCAGTGGCACAGGTGTAGTTTGAATGGGACAGCAGAAGTGGCACCGGTGCACAGTGGTAAAGACACCATCCATATTGAGAAGTACAGCTGTCACCTGCAGCCCCTGGAAGCCAGCCTTACATTCTGTCTGCCTCGGTCCGGATTTAATAAGATACTAGATAATCTTGTTCAGAACTCCAGCTTTTCCTGGTCCATGTTAGATTGAAAACCAAACAAGGCCAGTCTGTTTATCTATCCCAGCCCTCTTCTAGATTACAGCTGGTCCTTGAGCAGGGGACATTGGTTAAATGTTTGACCTTTACAGGGCCTCCTAGTTGCCAACAGAATTAGACAGATAGAGTATGATCTGTCAACACAGCTAGTGATGAAAAGATATTGACTCCTAGGTACTTCAAAGCAAAGCCAGTTTTCCCATAGATAATTCAGTAGATTACAAGTGTGATCTGTTGTATCTTGCTTAACATTTATTTTATTGTAAACACTGAGTCTAGGCACTGCAGAAACAAGATGAATAGACTATACCTGTCAAACATGTACAAACATTATCTCTTATGTATATTGTATCCATGGGGTTATTGATTGCACAAGTCAAACCTTTTTTTTTAGGTGGGGACAGTACTGAGGTTTGAACTTAGGGCTTCATGCTTACTAGGCTGGTGTTCTGCCACTTGAGCCTTGACTGTACCCCTGCTTTTCCACAGTTGTTTTGGAGATTGAATCTAGCAAAAATTTCTGCCCAGGCAGGCCTCCAACTGCAATCCTTCAGGTCTCAGCCACGATTACAGATGTAAGCTACCAGCTCTTGGCTTAAATTCATTCTGATGACCAGACCCAGATAATTTTACTATATGAAGCACAGATAACCCATCACAGAAGCACAGACCTCTGTGCCTGTGCCTCATGGAACAGGTCTCTGAATGAGGTTGGTAGTATTGAAGTTCTCCCCTGGGAAGCCCAGGGTATGGTTCATTCTGTATAAACTCTCAAGTAAGGAAATGTTTATACTTCCCTTGACAAGCAAATTGCACTGTGTATATTTGTAATGTAGCTAGTCCAATTATCAGACTGCAGCTTCAGGATATTGCCTGCCTAATCAACTTAATTAGGCCTGATCTTTTAAGCACCAAGCTTCTGGGTTGGCTAAAGTGTGTGTCTTTAATAGATTTCCAGAGAACCAAAGCATTTTTCTTGTGTTTATTTTAAAACAATTAACACACAAATACTTGAGATAAGCCAGGTTCCAATAGCTCATGTCTGTAATCCTAGTTATTCTGGAGCCTGGAATCTGAGGATCACGGTTCAAAACCAGCCCAGACAGAAAAGTCTCTGACACTCTTAAGTAACCACCAGAAACCCAGAAGTGGAGCTGTGGCTCAAGTGGTAGAGTGCCAACCTTGAGCAGAAAAGGCTGAGACAACATTCAGGCCCTGAGTGCAAGCCCCTGTGTGTTTGTGTGCACACACACACACCTATTCAGATAACTTGATAATACTCCAAAATGTAGCGATGTGACTATGTCTCAGCACTCCTGGGGCCTTCATCTTCCCCTTGTCTTCATCTGATTTTTGTTGTCATTTGGTTTTTAAGTTTCCATAAATATCCCAACCTATGCGAGATTACAAAAATAACAGCCAGGCACTAGTGGCTCACGCCTATAATTTTAGCTACTCAGGATGCTACAATCTGAGGCTCGCAGTTCAAAGCCAGCCTGGGTAGGAAAGTCCACGAGACAATAATCTCCAGTTAACCACCAGAAAACTGAAAGTGGCACTGTGGCTCAAAGTGGTAGAGTGCTAGTCCTGAACAAAAAGCTCAGGGACAGTATCCAGGCCCTGAGTTTAAGCCTCACGACTGACAAAAAATAATAATAATAAAGTTCCAGTGTAGAACTTGACAAGCTCCATTAGGCTACCTTGTGCCTGTTCCCTGGCATCAGTCATGTTTGAGAACCCATTGACCCAAGAACCTTGTAGGCAGTGATGTATTCTGTGTTACTCCTGATGTCCTATGGTGACAGTAACCCATAGCACTAGAATAACAAGTAAAGGTAAAGTGCCCTCAAGCCCTGATTCCCAAGGGCCACTTCCTTTGTCTCAAATTACCCAACAAAAAGGATAGACAAATCATGTCCACCCGCAGGAGTGCTTTGAGGCCACACCAGTAATGTGCCCACATGAGAGCTCTGGGCAGAGTCTGACACCAATCTGCATCTGCAGACATTACCTCTGTGAAGCTTTCTCTCTCCTTCCTTCCTTCCTTCTTTCCTTCCTTCCTTCCTTCCTTCCTTCCTTCCTTCCTTCCTTCCTTCCTTTCTTCCCTGCCTCCCTTCTTCCTCCTACCCTCTCTCTCCCTCCCTCCCTCCTTCTTTCTTTCTTTCTTCTCTCTTCCTTTCTTTTTTTTTTCTGGTATCAGGTCTTGAACTCAGGGCCACAAGCTCTCAGTTTTTTCGCTCACAAGCTGTCACTCTTGTTTCTTCAGGATGAAATTGATTCTGCAGTAAAGATGTTACTGTCATTAAAAATGAGCTACAAAGCTGCCATGGGGGAGGATTACAAGGCCGACTGCCCTCCAGGGAACAACCCAGCAGCTGAAAGTGACAATGGCCCAGATGCCACAGAAGGTGGAGAGGATTTTGTGGACCCCTGGACAGTACGGACAAGCAGTGCAAAAGGCATCGACTATGACAAGCTAATTGGTATGGTACCCACTTTCTTCTCCAGGAACAACCTAGACATTTAGAAGTGACTCCACTGAATTGCTTCCATCAATGTTTATAGATGTATGTGTTTGCAAATAATGTTTTTTAACATTTTTAATTTCTATTTTTCATTTACCTATGTTTATATATACTTATGGGGCACAGTATCGTTTTCTATACATGTGCATATTACATAATCATCAATTCAGGGTAATTAGCATGTTCATCACCTCAAATATTCATCATTTCTTCATGATGAGAAGATTTAAAAATCCCCTCTTGTAACTATCTTGAAATATATAGTACATAATTGTTAACTCTAGTCACCCTACTATATAATGAAAACCAGAACTTATTTTTCCTCTCTTGATGTAATTTTGGGTCTGTTAACCAGCCCCTCTGTTTTCTTCTCTCTGTACCTCCCTAGGTTTTGGTAACTCCTATTCTACTCTTGCTCCCAGGAGATCTACTTTTGCCACATATGATAGGATTATTCAGTATTTGTCCTTCTGTGCCTTACTTATTGAACTTGTCCTCAAGGCTTGTCTGTGTTGTCACAAATTCTTTCTATAGCTGTGTACTATTTCATTATGTACACAAGTAACATTTTCTTCTACTCCTGGACAAAGGTTGAATCTTTTTATTGAGTATTGTGAATAGTGCTGCAACAAACAGAAGTACAAGTGTTTCTTTTCTTTCTTTTTTTTTTTTCCTTTATTCTTGCCAGTCCTGGGACTTAAACTCAAAGCCTAGGCACTGTCCTTGAGCTATTTTTGCTGAAGGCTAGCACTCTGCCACTTGAACCACAGTGCCACATCCGGCTTTTTCTGTGTATGTGGTACTGAGGAATTGAACCCAGGGCTTCGTGCATGCTAGGCCAGCACTCTACCACTAAGCCACATTCCCAGGCCCACAAGTATTTCTTTTACATACTAATTTCACTTCCTTTGGCTATATGTAATATTTTAAATTTTGAGTGGGCTGGGGATATGGCCTAGTGGCAAGAGTGCTTGCCTCCTATACATGAGGCCCTGGGTTCAATTCCCCAGCACCACATATACAGAAAATGGCCAGAGGGGGCGCTGTGCCTCAAGTGGCAGAGTGCTAGTCTTGAGCAAAAAGAAGCCAGGGACAGTGCTCAGGCCCTGAGTCCAAGCCCCAGGACTGGCCAAAAAAAAAAAAAAAAATTTGAGTTCAGGCATAAATAAAATGAGTTTCAATGCCAAGGAAAAATTGATCAAGGTTGTACATTATATTTTCAAAAGATTATCTTAAAAATAACAATTTCAAAATAACCTATAATAGATAGCTTCTCAGGCCCTTACACATGCGCACGTACACACACACACACACACACACACACACACACACACAATTTTAAGCAATTCAGAACTTGGGAAAGATCTAGTGAAGTCAATATCTTTGCCATCATGCCCTTCCTGTTGTTGCCCTGTTCTGTTGGGAGGATACTCTGGGATCATAAATAATTCTCAAAGAGGAAACAACCACGGTGTTTTCATCTAAGTCATGACCACTTTCCATCTCTAAGTGTAGCCCATCAATAAGGAACAGTTTGCTTGGAGACAGACATGAACTTAGTCCAAGGACTAAGAAATGTGGGGAAGTCACAGTTGTCAGTGATGCAAGCTGTACCCAAATGAACAGCTGTGGTGTGTGCATGTTTCCTTGCATGACTGCACTTGCATGACCGATTCCAGTCTGAGGTAACTGCTTTATTCTATAATTTGCTCCATTTGAGCTTTTTGTTCAAGGCTAGCCCTCTACCAGTTTGAACCACAGCTCTACTTCTTATTTTTGGGTGGTTACTTAGAAATAAGAGTCTCGGGGCTGGGAATATGGCCTAGTGGCAAGAGTGCTTGCTTGCCTCATATACATGAAGCCTTGGGTTCGATTCCTCAGCACCACATATATAGAAAACGTCCAGAAGTGGCGCTGTGGCTCAAGTGGCAGAGTGCAAGCTTTGAGCAAAAAGAAGCCAGGGACAGTGCTCAGACGCTGAGTTCAAGGCACAGGACTGGCAAAAAAGGAAAAAGAAAAAAGAAAGAAAGAAGAGTCTCTCAGTCTTTGCTGGGCCTGGGCTGGCTTTGAACCGTGATCCTCAGATCTCAGCTTTCTATGTAGCTAGGATTACAGATATGAGCCACTACCACCTAGCAGCTTTTTATGTTTTAATCCCAGTACTAGAGCTTAAACTCAGGGCCTGAGCACTGTCCTTAATTTCTTTGCTCAAGCTGGCTCAACCACTTGAGCCACAGCTCTACTTCTAGCTTTTCTTTTTTGTGGGTTTTTTTTGTTTTTTTGTGGGGGTTTTTTTGGTCTTTTCTTTTTTGGTACTGGGGATCGAACCCAGGACGTTGCACTTGCTAGACAAGCGCTTTGCCACTGAGCTACACCCCAGCCCTACTTCTAGCTTTTTTTTTTTTTTTTTTCTCACACTTTCCTGCCTGGGCTGGCTTTGAATCATGTTCCTCAGAACTCAGCCTCCTTAGTGGCTAGGATTATAGGTGTGAGCCACCAGAACCCAGCACCAGCTGTTGTTTTAATACAAAAAACCATGTGCTTTGTGTGGAGAGGACCATCAGCCAAAAGCCTGAAGAGAGAGGGGTCACTAAGATTATACATTAGTCCCTTGTTTCTGCCCTTCATTTCCAGAATACCTGCTCACTCAACCTCTCGTCCCGTTTCCCTTTTTTTTTCCAGTTCAGTTCGGCAGCAGTAAAATCGACAAGGAGCTAATAAACCGAATAGAGAGAGCCACTGGCCAGAGACCACACCACTTCCTACGCAGAGGCATCTTCTTCTCACACAGGTCAGGCCCTTCCTCCGCTCTGAGTCCACAAAGTACAGCTCTTTCACGTTGTCTGGTGTCATGGACAAAGTGGAGCCAGGCTGCAACCCCTGCCCTTTGCTGTCAGTGACTCCTGATGGGACTAACCCTTCCCTGTCAGACCTAGTTTCTATTCGTTTGTTAACTACCCACCTCACTGAGTGGAGGTATAATTGATATGTGGCTGGTTATATGCTGTAAATTACCAACTCTCATGAAAACAAGAAGTTCCTATGTCCAAGTTCACATGCAATAAATAGTAAGCTTCCTGAAGTTACGGACCTTGTTCCTGCTATTGTACTGGCGTGCTGTAGAATGATATCAAAAAAGAAAGCAGCAGGGCCACAGAACAAAAAACCCCCGCCTTCAGCCAGAAATTCCACACAGAAAGCATCAAGGCATGGACAAGCTCCAAAACAGTTTCGGCCTCTCCCACTTCATGACTGTAGGGTTGGGCCGGGCTCATTTTCTAGCCTTTGTTTATGGAATGTATGATCTGAGGTCAGGCTGTTCTGTCCTGCGTGTTTACCATGGTCACAGGGACCACCCAGGACAGAACCCGCTTACCTGCAGAAGTCTACTCCCTGCTCAGGCTACTTTCTGGGCAGAATATAATCAGTCTTTTCCTTGACTTAGATTTAATTGATATATCATCAAATTCACTTGTTGTAAATATACAGTTCTGTGATTTTTGGTATATTTACAAGGCTATATAGCCTTCCTAATTCTAGAACATCCTCGTCACCCAAAAAAAAAAAGTCCTATCTATCATACCTCTGATCCTAGCAACTCAGAAGGCTGAGATCTGAGCAGGAAAATGTGTGAGATGCTTATCTCCAATAAACTACCGGAAAAAGCCAGAAGTAGTACTATGGCTTAAGTAGTAGAGCAAAAGGAAAAAAAAAAAAACCCTCTAACCCATTAGCAGTCATTTCCCATTTCTTCCTCCCCCAGCACTAGAGAGCACGCATGTGCTTTCTGTCTCTGGATTTGCCTTTTCTGGGAACTTAATATAAATGGGCTGATAGGCCACATACCTTCTGTTTCTTTCCTTTTACTTCACCTGTTTTCAAGATTCCTCCTTCTAGCGTGTATTGGTGTGGCTGCTCCTCAGTATATGATGAGGTTATCCTTTGATAAATTCTTTCTTTATTTATTTTTACCAGTCCCGGGGCCTAGGCTCTGTCCCCGAGCTTCTTTTTGCTCAAGACTAGCACTCTACCACTTGAGCCACAGTGCCACTTCTGGCTTTTTCTGTTAATGTGGTACTAAGGAGTCAACCCAGGGCTTCATGCGTGCTAAGCAAGCATTCTACCTCTAAGCTACCTTCTCAGCCCTTGATAAATTCTTTTTTTTATTTGAGGGTTAGAGGATTTGAGACAGGGTCTCCCTATGTAGCCCATGTAGGCCTTGAACTCACAATCCTCCTTCCTCCCTCAGCCTTCTGAGTGCTAGGATTATGGCTTATGCCACCATAACCACTTCTTACTCTTTTTGCTGTGGGAATTTTTTTTGAATATTAGTTATTACTGATCTTTTATTGCTCGTTGGTTGTTCCTTCTTGGGTCAGTTTCTCTGGGAATGTTTTTGTTTCACTGTGGTTCCCGGTTCGTTGTCATGCAGTATTCCTAGGGTTGAGCAGGTTTTTTTTACTCCCGTGGGGTCAGTAGCTGTGTCCCTTCTTACACCCCTGATTTTAGCCATTTGTATTACCCACTTGTTGTGGGTAACAAGATAGCTTTTCATTGATCTTAAGCAGAGCTTTTTCTCCTGGCATTCTGCAGTTCTCTGCCCCTGCCCATTTGTTTGTTTCTTTGTCACAGTCCTGGGGGCTCTTACTTAGCTCAAGGAAACATAGGACTAGAGACGTTTGTACCTTCTCAACTTGAAAATGCCCTGAACCTCAAGGAATACCTGAGAAATGGAGAGTGACGGGAAGAGCTTTCCTAGTCCAGCAGCCCAGAGACCAGCCCTCTTGACCCGTAGCTTTGGCACTGGAAGAAGCCCTGGTACAATGTTGTTATTGGATGCTCTTACTCAAGCCTCTGAAAATAGTGGCTGTCCCTCTCTCTCTCTCTCTCTCTTTTTTTTTTTTTCTTAAGGATTTTTTTGTCAATCATAGGGCTTAAACTTGAGGCCTAGGTGCTGTCTGAGTTTTTTCACTCAAGGCTAGCACTCTACCACTTTGAGCCATAGCTCTGCTTCGGGTTTTCTAGTGGTTAGAGATAAGAGTCTCTCAGACTTTCCGGCCCAAGCTAATTTTGAACCATGATCCTGAGGTTTCAGCCTCCTGAGTAGCTAGGACACAGGCATAAGCCACCTGTGCCTGGCTTCTGTGGCTTTTATTTGGGACACTTTGTCCAGGAACAAAGAACATGCACACCCAGTATTGGTTGGCCTCACAGCTCACTGAGCAGAAGCCCTCAGAAAACTCATTCAATGTACAAACTCATCTGAGTGTGGTGGTACGTGTACACACACACACACACACACACACACACACACACACTCACACACACCAGCACTAGGGAGGCTGAAGTAGAAAGATTGAGAGTACATGGCCAGCTTGGGCTATATAGAAAAAAAAAAAAAAACCCTTCCTCAAAACAAAGCAAAATGTATTTTCCCAAGTTATCACTTCAGATTTCAGGATCTCCAGACAGAGAGGCCCAGGAGCTCTAATGCATACTGCTAATGCTTAGCCAGCAAGAAGGACCGTTACCTGTGTTGTCTGTGCACCTCAGTCCCAAAGGAAGATGGGGGGGCCCCCAACTGGCTCATAGATAAGGACCTCAAGTCTTAAGCTGGTTGAAGTCTCCCAAGCCAGATATCCAGCGGGGGGCTTGAACAGCCTTTCCTCCCCAGCTCAGACCAGCATGGAACCCTGTAGTTTCCTAAGCTAGGTCTCCAGAGCCTCACGACTGGATTGTGTGTTCCTAGCCTAGTGTTCCCTCAGGAGGTATGCAAAGTACACAGTGTAGATACCTGCATTGAAATGAGACTGAGTACCAGAGTCCCAGTGTCCGTCCAGCTGTGTCCATCCTTTGACTCCTTTATTCCAAATCTGCATGTCTTATCCTTCTCAAACAACTCTTCACAGCAAAAACCATTCTAGTAGTTTCCTGTCATTATACTATAACACCAAAGATAGCTAATTATAGCTATTAACATTGTTTTGTCCCTGTTTTATTTTTCATTTCCAAATGAGCTTTAGGGTTTTGATATGTATTTCCTAGTTTCCTTTTTCCCATTAGGGATATGAATCAAGTCCTCGATGCCTATGAAAATAAGAAGCCATTTTATCTGTACACGGGCAGGGGCCCCTCTTCCGAAGCAATGCATGTTGGTCATCTCATCCCATTTATTTTCACAAAGTAAGTATTGAATCCTTTGACTTTTATCCCTTTGCTAGTGAATCACAATTAGTTCTTAAAGGCGATCTTTTGAATATAAATGGCCAAAAGAGGCTGTTTCCTATTTGCCAAGTAGCCAGGATGTCAGGGCACTGACACTCTGTTTCTGAGGCACTGCAGAGGAGCGGTGCATGATGGAAGAGCACTGTGTTGGAGTGTGAGCCATGCCTCCTTCCTTCTCCCGGTGCCTTGTTCGGGTGGTTCTATCCCCGCAATAGTTCTGAGGCTGATATCACATCTGCCTAATGGGAAGAAGGGCTCCTACCTTGGAAAGGTAGGGAAAGCCTCTAAAATAAATTTGTGAAGGCAGCTGGCACATGGTCAGAATGTATTGGTAAATTTTATCGCTATCAGTTGTAGTATAATACATCACATGGTTTTGTAGACAAGCAGTAAGTAGAATCTGAATCTTCACACAGAGTGGTAGTATTCCATATGACAAGATGTCTGTTCCCCCATCTTCCCCTGTTCCTTAGGTGGCCAGTAGACACAATGGTGAAAGGCATTGTGTTCATCATGGCTCAGCATGCCCGCTGTTCTCCTATGTTCCTTAGGTGGCTGGAAGACAGGCTCACGATGGCCATAGAACATGCTCACTGTGCCGTGCTCTCCTGTGTTCTGTAGGTGGCTGCAGGATGTGTTCAATGTGCCCTTGGTTGTCCAGATGTCTGATGATGAGAAGTACCTGTGGAAGGACCTGACGCTGGACCAGGCGTACAGCTACACCCTGGAGAATGCCAAGGATATCATCGCCTGTGGCTTCGACGTCAACAAGACTTTCATCTTCTCTGACCTGGAATACATGGGGTAAGAAAGAAAGAAATGCCTGGCTGCCCTTTGAATAAATAAGCGCAGACATCATATCATCAAGACCACGGTGAAACCTAACATGTCCAGATGGTAGTAAATGTTTTTTTGTTTGCTTGTTTGTTTTTGCCAGTCCTGGGCTTTGGACTCAGGGCCTAAGCACTGTCCCTGACTTCTTTTTGCTCAAGGCTAGCACTCTGCCACTTGAGCCACAGCGCCACTTCTGGCCATTTTCTATATATGTGGTGCTGGGCAATCGAACCAAGGGCTTCATGTATAAGAGGCAAGCACTCTTTCCACTAGGCCATATTCCCAGCCCTGGTAGTAAATGCTTTTCTTCCTCTTTTAAACATTAAGTTCCTGGTTTGTTTTGTTTTGGTGTTGTTTTTGCCAGTCCTGAGGCTTGGGACTCAGGGCCTGAGCTGTCCCTGGCTTCTTTTTTTTTTTTTTTTTTTTGCCAGTCCTGGGCCTTGGACTCAGGGCCTGAGTGCTGTCCCTGGCTTCTTGCTCAAGGCTAGCACTCTGCCACTTGAGCCACAGCACCACTTCTGGCCATTTTCTACGTATGTGGTGCTGAGGAATTGAACCCAGGGCTTCATGTATACGAGGCATGCACTCTGCCACTAGGCCATATTCCCAGCCCCCTGCCTTCTTTTTGCTCCAGGCTAGCACTCAGCCTCTTGAGCCACAGCGCTACTCTGGCTTTTTGTATATATGTGGTGCTGAGGAATTGAACCCAGGGTTTCATGAATGCTAGGCAAGCACTGCTACTAGGCCACATTCCCAGCCTCAGTAGCCACATTCCCAGCCTCAGTATCACCAAACTAAAGAAAGAAAAATAAGACTTTGATCTAGGTATGGTGGCACACACTTGGCATTCCAACTAGTCATTCCACCTACATGGGAGGCTAAACTCAAGAGGATTACAGTTTGAGGCTAGCCCTTGAAAAGAGTTTCTGTGACCCCCCTATCTCAAAAGAAAAAGGTGTGCACAGTAGTGTGTACCTGTCACCCCAACTGTGGTTGGAAGCACAGGCAGAATCGTGGTCCAGGCCAGCCTGGGAAAAAAGACCTATCTCAAAAACATCCAAAGAAAAAAGGACTGAAGGCATGACTCAAGTGGTAGAGTACACATCTAGCAAGCAGAAGCCCTAAGTTCAAATTCAAAATAATGTAAGACTTTGGAGCCAGACATAATGACACACACCTATAATCCCAACAACTTAAGAGGCCAGAATAAGAATCTCAAATTCATGGCCAGCCTGGGCTAATAAGTTTGAACCCAGTTAGAGTGAAAACCCTCATCTCAAAAAGAAAAAAAGCTGGGGCTGGGGATATGGCCTAGTGGCAAGAGCGCTTGCCTCGTATACTTGAAGCCCTGGGTTCGATTCCCCAGCACCACATATACAGAAAATGGCCAGAAGTGGTGCTGTGACTCAAGTGGCAGAGTGCTAGCCTTGAGCAAAAAGAAGCCAGGGACAGTGCTCAGGCCCTGAGTCCAAGGCCCAGGACTGGCAAAAAGAAAAAGAAAAAAAGCTAGCGGCAAGAGTGCTTGCCTCGTACACATGAAGCCCTGGGTTCAGTACCTCAGCACCACATATATAGAAAATGGCCAGAAGTAGCACTGTAGCTCAGGTGGCAGAGTGCTACCCTTGAGCAAAAAAGAAGCAGGGACAGTGCTCAGGCCCTGAGTTCAAAACCCAAAAAAAAAAAGAAAAGAAAAAGATGACATTGGTCAACTATTATAATACTGTTAATGCTGGGTGTAATGATTCATGCCTGTAATCCCAGTTAGTCTGGAGGCTGAAGTACACAGATTATGAACTCAAGGCCAGCCTGGCTAGAGAGTGTCTCAAAATAAGTGATGTTTAGCTCAGATATTTCTCTCTTTTTTTTTTTTTTTCCTTCTTGCTGGTGGTGCTGGGACTTGAACTTATGCTGGGCGCTGTCCCTGAACCTCTCTGTGCTCAAACTTAGCATTCCACCACTTGAGCCACAGTGCCACTTGCAGGTTTTTCTGAGTTATTTATTGGAAATAAGAGTCTCAGACTTGCCTGCCCTTGGCTGGTTTTGAACTGAGATCCTCAGATCTCAGCCTCCTAAATTCTTAGGATTACAGGCGTAAGTCACTGGTGCCCAACCTCAAATATTTCTTGAGGGCTCACAGTGAAGCACCTAGCATATATAAGACCTTGGCTTTATCCCCTAGCATCTCAAGGTAAAGGAACATCCTAAGCCCTGGAGACATAGTGCTTCCCATTAGAGAATTGATTCAACAGGTGGAGGCGCCATGTGGCTGAAGCTGAGCTGCTGTCTCCAAAGGGAACCACAGGCTGGGTAACTTAGAATGGAAAGATGCTGATTTCCTCTACCTCTAGAGCTGGGACGTCCAGGCGCAGGACACTGGCTTTCATCCTGCCTTACTCCTTGGCTGAAGGCAGTAGAGGATGCAAGCTCTCAAGACAGAGAAAAGGTGGTCAACACCCCCTTTTTATAGTTAACCCAGCCCGTGGTAATAGCCTTAGTCCATTCATGAAAGCAGTGCCCCAGTGACCTAATGACTTCTTAAAGATCCCACTCAAAATGCCACCACAGTGGCATCAAAGGCCCCTAGCAAAGCTCCTGCAAGCACTCAGTGAGTACTTCCTTCCCTTCCAGTGCACCTGACATCTAGGGCTAGAGGATGGGCTGCTGCAGGCAGAGGTAAAAGGCACTGTGAGAAGACACGCTTCTCAACTCATGCCACTCATGCACACTCCTCATCCAGAAGAGAATCAGCCACTGTGGCCATCCCGTAGGGTGGAGAGACCATCCGTACCCAGCACACACTCTTCTTCCTACCGTATGCTCCACCAGCTTCCCGGCTCACACACATGGGGTGGGAGCACCACACAGCCCCTCTGCAAAAGCTGCTGAGGCTTGCCGGGTGCTGGGCGCCCCCACCCCCCCCACCCCCGAGCTGGCAGGATCTGCACTTTCCATGTCAACCCGGGCCTCTGCATCTGTATTCCAGCCTCATTGCAAGTCTCTTTCAGGTTGCCTAGTGTCTGCCAGATACAGATGTGGCTGCTGCCACTACCTGCCTGCACAGGGCTTCCTCACACCTTTTTTTTTTTTTTGGGGGGGGGGGGGGTGGGTCATGGAGCTTGAACTCAGGACCTGGGCTCTTTTGCTCAAGACTAGTGCTCTACCACGTTGAGCCACAGCTTCACTTCCAGTTTCCTGGTAGTTAATTGGAGATAAGAGTCTCATGGAGGGGGCTGGGAATATGGCCTAGTGGCAAGAGCGCTTGCCTCCTACACATGAAGCTCAGTTCGATTCCCCAGCACCACATATATGGAAAACGGCCAGAAGGGGCGCTGTGGCTCAGGTGGCAGAGTGCTAGCCTTGAGCGGGAAGAAGCCAGGGACGGTGATCAGGCCCTGAGTCCAAGGCCCAGGACTGGCCCCCAAAAAAATAAAGAAAGAAAGAAAGAGTCTCATGGACTTTCCTGCCCAGGCTGGCTTCAAACTGCGATCCTCAGAGTAGCTGGGATTACAGGAATGAGCCACCAGCGCCTGGCCACCATCCTTAACATACAGTGGGTTGGCCACTTGTGGCCCCCTGTCTATGACTATGGCCTCGTGCTGGCACATACCACACCTCATCCCCATCCAGGCTTTGGGTTTGGGTGGGGTTTGTTTGTTGTTTATTTGCATGCTTGTTTGCTTGAGGTCATTTTTCAAATAGTCTCACATTTTTGCCTGAAGACAGACTCAGACTGTATTCCTCCTTCCTTTGTCATACCTTTGGATTATCCAGGTTTGTACCATCCCACTTAGTTTTTCAGTTCTGATGGGGTCTTGCTAACTTTTTTCCTGGGCTTGCCTGAAACTATAATCTTCCCAATCTCTGCCTCTGAGTAGCCGGGACTACAGACTGGCAAGCCACATTGTGCCCAGCTCTGTATCTGGTTGTTTTGGGTTTGGCCAGTCTTGGGGTTTGAACTCAGCGCCTGGGCACTGTCCCTGGTTTCTTCTTGCTCAAAGCTAGCACTTTACCACTTGGGCCACAGCGCCACTTCACGCCTTTTCTGTTTATGTGGTGCTGAGGAATTGAACCTAGGGCTTCATGCATGAAAGGCAAACACTCTACCACTAAGTCACATGCCCAGCCCTCCATATCAGGTTTTAATACCTTGTCATCATGGAAGTCACCCTCTACCTGGAGTTTCTTGTCTCTGCAGGCAGAGCCCAGGCTTCTATCAGAATGTGGTGAAGATTCAGAAGCATGTCACCTTCAACCAAGTGAAAGGCATTTTTGGCTTCACAGACAGCGACTGCATTGGTGAGGGCCAGCTGCTGCCTGGGGACCCCTCTCCAGCAAGATGCACAGAGCTCAAGAGGATGAGTTTAGGCTGGGCTGCCCCCTGTGGAGCAGAGCCGGGAGTTGGGTGGGGATCACTACAGATAGAACCCAGGGCCTCAGGAGTGTTAGGTAAGGGCCCTGAGCCTCACCCCAGCTGAGTCTTTAAAGTACCTGTTCCCAAAAGTTGAGCTCTTTGGGAGACATTTGCAGCCGCGTACCTATTTAAATAAGACTCCCAGAGAAGACTTTCCCTGGAATGGAAAGAGCTAGTATAGAGTTCAGTCACTTTCTTGGGCTTCTGAGGTTAAAGTGTGGGTTGTAAGATTGTCTCAGGCAGTCTGATGCAAAGTTTTGGAGAAAGAAGTAAAGGCTGAGATAGAATTCCTCACCTACAAACACTGAGCCCCTGGGGCTTAGTGGAGGGCAGGGGGCTCTGCAGCCCACTGCAGCAGCCACCAAGCCTTTGCCTCCCAGACCCTCTCATTCTGCCTCCTTGCGAGTTGAGGACTTGGGCAGGCTGCCCTCCAAAGCCTTTACCACTCCCTACCTCACTTTCCCTCTAGACCTTCCTTCTCCTGTGGCTCCACCCCCACTGAAGTGCACCGTGTTGGCCTGCTGGGTGCACAAGTTTAAGTTCCTTTCCGTACAAGATATTAGCTTGTAGGCTCTTACTTCCTTGAGGTGTAGGTCTGGGCTTCTTTTTCATTCTCTCTTCTCTTTGTGGCAGTAGGGTTTGAACTCAGGTCCTCATGCTTACTACTAGGCAGTTAGTCTAACACTTGAGCCACTTTGCTTTAGTTACTTTATGACTAGGGCTCGTGGTTTTGCCCAGGATAACCTCAGACCGTGATCTTCTTATTTAGACTTCCCACGTATCAGGGATGACAGGTATGCACCACCTCAGCCAGCTTATTGGTTGAGATGGGTTCTCCATAACTGTTTTGCCTAGGCTGGCCTTAAACTGTGATCCTCCCAGACTCTACGTCCCAACTAACTAGGATCAGAGTCAGGAGTCACTATGCCCGGCTATGGCTGGGCCTTCTGATCTCTTCCTCTCCTCTCCTCCTTTTCTTCAGTGGTTTAGTTAGACTCATTCTAGAAAATGGAACATAAACCCTGTGTCTTTGAAAGCATTTAGTAGGACCACATCACAGTGAGCTTCCTTGAGGGCAAGCCTGAGATGTGGATTTGAATCCCGGCTCAGTCACTCACCGAAGCATGCCATACTAATCAAGTAACATAAGCTGAGCATGGCGGTACACATTGTAAGTTTGGACAAGGAGCCGCTCCCTTAGAAGTATGAGGAATATGGAGTCCCAGGAAGGCCTTGAGTACAGAGCCTCACACTGAGGGCCTAGGAAAGACCACCACTGCCCTATATGTTCCATTGCACTGCTGGTGACCTGCACAGCTCCTGCCTGATCATCACACAGATAAGAGTCCTAGAAATTGGATTGTTCTTCTGAAGTGGTACAGAACAGAGCAAAACCCAACCATTTGATTCAACAGTGTTAATGGGCAAAGTCTAGGCCATTCCAGGCATAAATACAAGCCCTAACCCAAAATTAGCTAAAACAAAAAGGACTGGTGGCATAACTGAAGTGGTGCAGCACTGGCCTAGCAAGTGCAAGGCCCTGAGTTCTGCCTAGCTACCTCAAAGCTCTGAGTTGAAACCCCCACCCCCCCCACCCCGTACTACCAGGAGGAGAAAAAAATCAGAAGCAAGTGCTCTCCTATAACAGCAGCTACTCAGGAGGCACAAGCAAGAGGATGGAGAATTTGAGGCCAGCCTGTGCCAAAAGTAGTGAGATTTTATCTCAAAAATGAAATAAGTAAGAAGGCCAGGGGTATAGTTTGAGTGGCAGATATAGCAAGCACAAGACCCTGAGTTCAATCTCTGTTCCTTAAATTTTTTTTTTTGTTTGTTTCTGTTTTTGCCAGTCCTGGGGCTTGGACTCAGGGCTTGAGCATTGTCCCTGGCTTCTTTTTGCTCAAGGCTAGCACTCTGCCACTTGAGCCACAGTGCCACTTCTGGCCTTTTCTGTATATGTGGTGCTGAGGAACCGAATCCAGGGCTTCATATATACGAGGCAGGCACTCTTGCCACTAGGCCATATTCTCAGCCCCTCTGTTCCTTTGAAAAAGAAGAAAAGAAAGGAACCTGAAACAAAAAAAAAAATTCATTTCAGTGAATGTCCTTGCCAGGTGTGGTGGTACACCATTTGGGAGGCTGAGGCAGGACAATTCCAAAGCCAGCATAGGCTACAGGTTGAGACCTGCCTTAAAAAAAAAAAAAAAAAAAAAAGTTGGCATGCACAGTGAGAACAGCTCAATAACAGTAACAGATACGTTGACAGGATAGAACGTGTTTAATGACAGCATGGGAAGGGGCTGGGGTGTGGCTCAAGTGTAAGGCCCCCAAGTTCAAACTCCGCTACCACCAAAATAAACAACAGTGCGGGCAAATGTTACAAAGTAAAAAGGGCTTGAGAAACACCAGCTATGATCACAGCCCAAGGGCATAGAGGGAAATATAGAGAGCAAACAGATATAAATCTGGGCTCCTGGTTTTTCTTTTTTTTTGCCAGTCCTGGTACTTCAACTCAGGGCTTAGACACTGTCCCTGAGCTGCTTTTTGCTCAAGGCTAGCACTCTACCACTTCAGCCACAGCACCACTTCCAGCTTTTTCTGTTTATGTGGTACTGAGGAATCGAACCCAGGGTTTCATGTGTGCTAGGCAAGTACTCTACAACTAAGCCACATTCCTAACCCTAGGCTCCTGATTTTTTTCTCTCCTTTTCTTTATTTTCAGTTTTTCTCTAATAATTATTACTTTTGCAACAGGGAAAGATCTATTCTTGCTCATTCTTTTTAGTGGGTTAATTAATTAATTAATGGGAGCAGCAGGTGGCCTTGTGTATGAAACAATTTTTCCTTGCTTTCAGGGAAGATCAGTTTCCCTGCAGTCCAGGCCGCTCCCTCCTTCAGCAACTCATTCCCCCAGATCTTCCGAAACCGGACAGACATCCAGTGCCTCATCCCCTGTGCCATTGACCAGGTCTGGACCAGCTCTAAGGCTGGCGGCAGGTTTCCCAGACTCCTTGGCAGTGGGGGGGTTGGGGGGGAGGTGCCTTGGTGCTGGAGGGAGAGGGAGCTTTGTTTTGAAACTGGCTGGCTGGAAGCTGAGACTGTCACTTCAAGATACTCTGGAGCTGGCCAGAGCTGCCCCGCTTCAGCATCCTCATTTAAGCTCTCCCTCCCCGCAGGACCCTTACTTTAGGATGACAAGGGACGTCGCCCCCAGGATTGGATATCCTAAACCAGCCCTGCTGCACTCGACCTTCTTCCCCGCCCTGCAGGGCGCCCAGACCAAGATGAGTGCCAGCGACCCCAACTCCTCCATCTTCCTCACTGACACGGCCAAGCAGATCAAGACCAAGGTAAGCAGTCCCCAGAGCAGAAAGGTATGAGCATACGTGCGTGCACACACTCACATATATTCACACTCACCAGGGCTCTGGTCGTCAGCTTCACAGCCAGCAGCCAGGTGCCCACACAGCGGGTGAATTTGAGACCTGCAGTGGTAGTTGTGATTTTATTTCACTGTTGATAGTCCCTTCTGTTATGATAAAAATCAGGTTTTATTTTCCTTTGTACCAACACTTTGTTCTGGAAGCAAAGCCATGGCAATTTCCTTAGGCATAATGAAGATGTACTCAGGCAACAGAAATGCCACTTGCCTCAGTGCCTGCCTGGTGGCTCATTCCTATACTTTGGAGGCTAAGACCTAGAGGATCACAGTTCAAAGCCAATACAGGCAGAAGTCTGTGAGGCTCCATTTCCAACTAGCCAGCAAAAATAAATTGGAGGCATGGCTCAAGTGATAGAAGGCCCACCATGAACAAGTAGTCCAGTGAGTACGAGGCCCAGGCCCTGAGTTCAAGCTTTAGTACCAGCCCCAAAACAAACAAACAAAAAAAAACACTGAAGGGATTTGTCTCTTATTTCTGAGAACGAGGCACCAGGTGAAGTGCCTTGCCTGTGTTTTCTGTTCTTCATGCTTCCTCCCCGTAACTGGTGGTGCTATTAACCTCTGCTGTGAGGCTGAAGGGAATCATCATCTTGACCCAGTTTGCGCCAGAAACTCAAAGTACATCTCTCTGAGGAGCAGTCTTGCTGAGGCCCCGGCCACCATTGTCCAGAGACAATAGTGTCTTTTGGAGACAGCATGAGCAGCCAGTGTTCTCTGCACGCTGTGAGCGTGCCTCAGCCACTTGGTAGATAATCACAAGTCACTAGGAAAACGAGAAATAGAGATCAGTTTGTCTTTCCTTATTTCTCAGGGCCTGCTCTGTGGCTGAGTGCTGAGCAGCCAGCATACATGTAACTCTTAATGGTTGCATAAATCTCTTATCACCAGTGATGTCTCCTTTGGCTCCTGCTATTGTGTTGGTGCTTTGGAAGGTTGCAGTAGGTTGCATCTGAGATGTGTAATAGAGCCATCTGAGTCGCTACCCATCCTCAGCCCTCTGGAAAGTCCCAAACAAGTTCTGGTTGACAATGGGGACTTTTCATAACCCAGACATTCAGGAAGTGGCCTCCACTGCCCTTCCCCTTGCTTGGAAGCTGATATAATCCGGGATTTTTCTTTCTCTTTCACTTTTGGCTGAACCTTCCAGAACAGGAAGTATAGAAGAGGAGAGGGACTTGCCAGCAGAGAAGATGTTGTATGTTTGAGAAGGTTTTCTTGTTACTGTTTTGAGGTACTAGGATGTAAACTCCACACCTCAAACTTGCTCAGCTTGCTTGCTTGACTGGCAGTCTACAACTCGAGCCACAAATGCCTGGGGAAAAGTTGTTTTTTAAAGTTGCCTATGCCTCAGGAACATTTTCTTAGAACCATCAGGGTCCCAAGGCTTGGGGAACAAACTACAGAGGGTCAGCAGGGTCATAAGCAACCTGTAGGACAGGTCAGGAGCCACCAGATACAGAATTGCCACACTAAAGAGAGAGGAACGGCTGGGTCCCAGTGGCTCACGCCTGTAATCCTAACTATTCAGGAGGCTGAGATCTAAGAATGCCTAGGCAAGAAAGTCCATGACTCATCTCCAGTTAGCCACCAAAAAGCTGAAAGTAGAGCTGTTGTTCAAGTGGTAGAACACTAGCCTTTTGCAAAATAGCTCAGAGACAGTGCCCAGACCTTGAGTTGAAGCCCAGAACCAGCACACACACACAAAAAAAAGAGGGCCAGGTGGCCATGGCTCACACCTGTAATCCTAGCTACTCAGGAGGCCAAGATCTGAGGATCGCAGTATGAAGCCAGTCCAGTCAGAAAAGTCCCCATGAGACTTATCTCCAAATAACCACTCAAACACTGGAAGTGGCACTGTGGTTCAAGTGGTAGAGCGCTAACCTTGAGCTGAAGAGAAAAGAGAGAGAGAGAGGAACATGCTACGGCCTATGCTGGAGCAGGGCTGTGACACCACAGCTGGGGGCACCATTTTATAGGGAAGAATCAAGGCTCAAAGAGATCCGTGCACTGTGGAAGCAGGGGGCCAGGCCTGAGCCAGGTCCACCTCTGCCCACATTCAATCAGAACTGACAAGACAAACTGATGTTGCCCTCAGTTTGTGCAGGGTATTGACTCTGCCCAGAGGTCTCCAGAAGACACCAGCAGTGCCCCGGAACTTAGCCAGTTCTTATCTTCCCCCCTGGAGAGTGGCAGAGTCATAAGCCTGAAGTCTCAGGTCTCTAGATTGTCCTACTTTTGGCACCAATTCCACGTCCAGACTTGGAATTTCTAGTTGACCAGCTGTGAGCCAGAGTTCCTACAGCCCCTCCTTAGGTGTGAAGAAAGGGAAAGTTGTTTATCCTCTTGCTATGGAGGACAGCCAGGTAGGGAGGTAACCAGGGCAGGGCAGGGTGCAGGTGGAACTCCATGCATTCTGGACTAGGACTTCTATGTTTACAGTAGCACAGAAGTACAGCCCGGGAGTTTTTTTGTTTGGGCATTTTTCTGAGACAGCCTTTCCCAAAGAAGCCCAGACCTGCTTAGAACTCAGGTCTGAGCCTCCTAAGTGCAAAGATTGCAGATATACACCACAGTGCCCAGCTCCCTGAGTTTTTATTAACCTTAGTCTCCAGCTCCCTTCCCTTCCTGGAGTCAGTGAGTGGGGCAGGGTTTCCAGCCCTCTAATCCTCTCGTGACATGGTACCCCAATAGTTACCTCATTCATATCAACTTAGGTGTGATCAAAGAAAATAGGTACCAATGGCTTACACCTGTAATCCTAGCTGCTCAGGAGATTTAAATATGAGGATCATGGTTCGACACCCATTTGTTTGTCTGTCTCTTTGTTCTGTCGTGCTGGGATGATCCCACGGCCTCACTGTGCTAGACAAGCCAGGCACTGTACCACTGAAGCACACTCCGGCCCTCTTTGGCACCCTGTGAAATGGCTCTCAGAGCCTGGCACCCTGTTCTCAGTCTTCCCCAGCATGAGGCTGCTCAGTCAGCCCAGGATAGTGACCTCTGGTGCCTTTTCACATTCCAGCACTAACTTATTTTTAGGGGTTTCTGGGGATTGAACTCATAGCCTCTGCCTTAGCTTTGTTCTTAGTTAAGGGTGGTGAAGGTGAACTTTCACTCTAGCCTTCCATCCTTCAGCCCCCACCACCACACCCAGCCATGCTGTACCTGCAGGTCAGCTTCATCTCTCCCTGACCCACAGCAAAGTCCTGAAGACTCTGCCCCTAGCACTCATCTGCTGTTGCGAGAAGACCTGAGGTCGTCACTTATCCAATCTGGGATTTTTTTGGAAAACTTTCCATGTAATCAACTCAGAATGTGAATGAACATGAAGGCCACCTGCCCTTTCCTCCATATAAAAAACAAAACAGAAACAGGATGAGGTTCGTTAGTACTGAGTTTGCCCTAATTTCTCCCAGAATCTATTCTTCACTTTTTTCTAAAATCCATTTTGATAGTTCCTGTGGCTTGGGGTTTTTTCAGCTGATACTAGAGCTTGAACTCAAGGCTTGGACACTGTCCCTTAGCTTTTTTTCTCAAGGCTCTACCACTTGAGCCATACCTCCACTTCCAGCTTTTTGCTAGTTAATTTGAGATAACTGTCTTTGATTTGTGTGCCCAGGCTGGCTTTAAACACTGATCTGCAGCTCTCAACCTCCTGAGTAGCTAGGCTTTTAGATGTAAGCCATCAGCCCCTGGTTTCTTATTTTGTCTGTTTTGAGACATGGGCTGGTGTGAACTGTAGGCTCACCTTCCTGAGTGCTAGAAACAGGTGTGGAGCTACCTTGGCAGGCTCCACTGTGTTAGTTTTCTTCAGCCCCTGAAACTTGCATGTTTTTGCAGTACAGACCTGCCTGCCTCCGACTGGCTGAATTGTTTCCCTTCCCTGGCCTTGTTCTCGGGCACCTTTGCCTCATCACTCTGTCGAGGGTGGGTGAACAGCCACTTTCTTTGCTCAGCCACTCTCCTGAAGTGTGCCTATGGCTTGCCCTTTTCCTGAAGTTCATTACTAGGAACACTTCAGGATGTTTCCTTAAATTTCTGCCCACTCAGCATTAATTTTGGAATTGTCCACCTGTCATCCTAGCTGCTCAGGAGGCTGAAATCTGAGTATTTTTGTTCCAAGCCAGCCTGGGCAGGAAAAGTCTGTGAGATTGTTATCTTCAATTAATCATCAAAAAGCTACAAGTGGGGCCTGGGAATATGGCCTAGTGGCCTAAAGTGCTCTTCTCGTATACATGAAGCCCTGGGTTCGATTCCTCAGCACCATATATAGAAAAAAGCCAGAAGTGGTGCTGTGGCTCAAGAGGTAGAGTGCTAGCCTTGAGCAAAAAGAAGGCAGGGACAGTGCTCAGGCCCTAGTCCAACCCCAGGACTGGCCAAAAAAAAAAAAAAAAAAAATGACCTAGGAGAGACACACACTTTCTCCTGTAACTGAGGAGTGGGGGTGAATCTGCCCTCCTTCCCAGCCCCTACCACCATGCCATGAGCCCCACTGCTGCTTGACAGAGCAGGCCTGATGGAAGAAGCAGTTGAGGCCCCCCTACCATTTGGGTCCGCCACATACATCTACGGTTGAATCTTAAGGCCTGGCCAACAATATCCAGGTGCAGGGTGGCAGGTCTGATGAGCCTTTTTGTGTTGCACAGGTCAACAAGCATGCATTTTCTGGAGGAAGAGACACGGTGGAAGAACACAGACAGTTTGGGGGCAATTGTGATGTGGACGTGTCTTTCATGTACCTGACCTTCTTCCTAGAGGATGACGACAAGCTTGAGCAGATCCGAAAGGTGAGGAGGGGTCCCACACCTGGCCTCTGGGCCTTTCATGTTGATCCTGCTTCCTCAGGCATCTGTCTGACTGAAGGAAGGTGAAAGAGGCATAGGAGCTGGACAACAGTGGTGAGAGTGTGTGGCCCCAACTTCTTAGGAGGCTGAGTTAGGAGAACTGCTTGAGCCCAGGGGTTCAAGGCTAGCCTGGGTAGTATATTGAGACCTTGTCTCAAATATTTTAAAAATAAAACTCAGATGACTCATTTTTTTAACCCTGTGCTAAGAATCCCATGAAGAGGTAGTTCACAAAAGATGACACACGGGCTGGGAATATGGCCTAGTGGTAGAGTGCTTACCTTGTATATATGAAGCCCTGGGTTCGATTCCCCAGCACCACATATATAGAAAACGGCCAGAAGTGGTGCTGTGGCTCACATGGTAGAGTGCTAGCCTAGAGCAAAAAGAAGCCAGGGACAGTGCTCAGGCCCTGAGTCCAAGGCCCAGGACTGGCAAAAAAAAAAAAGATGACATGCAAACTGCTATTTATTAACTACATAAAAAAGTTTCAGTTAGACAGCTCACTTCCATAATCTCAACTACTCAGGAGACTGAGGTCTGAGGATCACGGTTTGAAGCCAGCCCAGGCAGAAAAGTCCATCAGACTCTTTATTTCAATTAACCAGCAAAAAGCCAGAAGTAGAGAGGTGTGGCTCAAGTGGCAAAATACTAGTCCTGATCAAAAAAGCTCAGGAACAGCACCCACGCCCTGAGTTCAAGCCCTAGAGCTGGCACCAAAAAGTGGGTAGGAGTTCCTCTTACACGTTACAAGAGAAGCGTAAGTTAAAGCACGGCACGGGCAGCACGGGTGCAGCTTGTGTGGCGCTGGCTGTGCTTTACTGTGGCCGCTGAGCCAGATGCTTGGTGCACCCACGTGGGGAGCAGGCAGGCCAGTGGAACAAAGGCTGAGGGCCGTCGCCTCAGGCTGTCCCTTCTCAGGAAACAATTCAGAATAAGAAAAGGCTTTCCACACTGTAATCGCACAAGTCCAGACAGACTACAGCAGGACAGACAGCTGAGGGATGGCCCCAGCACAGGGTTGCACTTCTGTAATCCTAGTGCTTGGGAGACCCAGGCAGGAGATGCACAAGTTCCAGGCCAGCCTGGGCTCTGTGGTGAGTCCAGCAGGGCGCTGGCGGCTCACACCTGTAATCCCAGCTACTCAGGAGGCTGACATCTGAGGATCAAAGTTTGAATCCAGCCTGGGCAGGAAAGTCCATGAGACTCACTAGGCTACAGCAGTAGGCCAAACTGTCTGGGGCTGAACTGGGCGTGGGGAAGGTGGCGGGGCCCGTGGAGCTGCCTCTCACGGCCTCCCACTCCTTGGAGCAGGAGTACACCAGTGGAGCCATGCTCACCGGCGAGCTCAAGAAGACGCTCATAGACGTCCTGCAGCCCCTGATCGCTGAACACCAGGCCCGGCGCAAGGAGGTCACCGACGAGATGGTGAAGGAGTTCATGACGCCCCGACAGCTGTCCTTCCACTTTCAGTAACACTTGTTTTCTATTTGCGTATCAGTATGCGTAATTTCTTGGTAATCCCAGCCCCACTGAATCACACTCCCATAGGCTTCTGTCACGCGGTAACGGCTGGGCTGGATCCATGAGCCCTGTGTGTGTCCTGGATTCTGTTTGTCCCAGTGATGTCTGTCCTTCCTGACTGTGGGCAAGTGCTGTGGTTGATCGGGTGCTGCTAGCATTGTGTGGTCACATAGAAACCCCAGCTGTGAGTCTCTCCCACAGAGCGCCCAGGCCCCCAGAGGCCTGTGCACCTGGGATCAGCCTAGGTTCCAGATAGACTCCCAACTTCTACTCTGTAGAGAAGTGTGCTCTGTGTTCGAAGCCGGGTGTGGTGGTTCATGCCCATACTCCCAGCACTGACCAGGGAGACTGACTAGAAGATCAAGAGTTCCAGGCCAGCCTAGGCTATTTAAAAAAAGTATTCTATTTGCACATATGGAACCAAAATGTCATTGTTGTAAAACTTAAAAGTGCTGTGAAAAATTCATGTTAGAAAGTTTAATAAGTAAAAGGTATGTTTCATCTCATGCGCTCCCCCCCCAAAAAAAAAATAAAAATAAAAAGGAATTGATAGCTTTGCTTTACACTTGGCAAGAAACTACCCCGCTCCAGGCCGGGTGTGTAGTGCAGCGGTAGAGCAGGCGCTGAGCGTGCCTGAGGTTCTGGCCTCCATCCCCAGCATCACAAGAAAAGACACCAGTCGGCATCAGCACTACTTTTAGCACAGGATGTGGACAGAGTGGGGCGATGTTACTAGTCTGAATCTCGTGGGGGAGACTTTGCAGCTGACTTAACAAACTCCAGACCATGCATGCCGTCCACTCCCGGAATCGCACTCACCGCCCCTCCGCATACTAACTTCCCGCCAGACCCTGCCCTCCGCGCTCAATCAGCCCAATGGCGCCCTCCCTCTCAGCCTCCGTGAGACGCTAAAGACAGTCTGTTGCCTTTGCAGATCCTTTTGTTTTGACCCTTGACTGAAGTGGAAGTCAGCACAGAGCAGTGCCCTGGCCGCGTCCTGGGCTGGTGGATGTAGCTAGAGAGAAAAGCTCAGGTGGAGCCCTCCCCGCCCTGGCGCTTTCCCTGGGGGTGGGCCACGTCTAATATGTGCCACGTGTAGTCTTGACCAAGCAGAAGCCATATCTCAGGGAAAGCCCCTGGTGGAAGTGACTGCCCGCTGAAGGCACAGGGTCCACTCTCAAGTGCTCTTCCCTCGTGCTGCTCATGGGCAAAATAAACTTCCTTTGCTCCTGTCTGTGTGGCTGTCTCTGTGGGAAAGGCCGACCCGCTTGAGGTGGCCTTGCTGTGCCGACCAGTGCTACACCTGCTCCCCGCTGGACCGTGTGGGAGGGAGGAACACGCTGGAAACCCCACAGCTCAGAGGCTCCCAGGAGCCCATTCTCTCAGGCCTCACCAAAGCCCTTCCCAGTCCCCTGGTGCTGGCTCTGCCTCAGTGGTTGCTGCAGCCTGGTGGTGGTCTGGTTTTCCGGGGGTGGAGGGGGGGGGGCGTGAGGTATTCAGAGGTGCTGTGTGGCAAAGCCAGGCCACAGGGGTCTCAGGGCTGGTCCCAGCCACAGGGGCAGTTGGAGCTGACAGCTGAGGCCTCAGGAGCAGGACCAGTCCGAAGTCACACTTTGTGACAGTCATCAGTCCTGATGGGGTGAAACCAAGTTCCCACCCCCGGAAGCCAGACTCCTGGTGCAGGGCCTCCGCTGGTGCCCACCTCTGCTCCTCTCCTGGCCCCTCCCCCTGGGCCAGCCCACTCGCGCAGCTGGTTGTGGAGAGTGCACAAACCAGCCGACCTTGCTCATTGCCAGGTGGCCCTGGCCAACTGATGTTCCTTCTTGGAGTTGCCTTGAGCCCAGGTCATGAATGCAGAAGTGTAGCACTGGCCCAGGGCAGCAGATGCAGCTGGCATTTCCCACCTGGCCTGAGCACCTACGGGCAGTGCCGAGGCAGGGCCCTGGTGAGGAGTGGGCCCACAGGCCAGCCTGAAGAGGAGCCTCCGGGTCCTCCATAGGAAAGGAGAGCGGCGGTACCTCATGACCAGGTCTAGGAGCAGGGCCCTGGGCCGCTGGCCAGGTGACTCACCCGTAGCCAGTGCCCACCTGCACGGAGGAGGCCTGCAGGTCTCCATACCTGGAAGCTTCCTGAGAGAAACCGCCCATCTGGATGAGAGGTTCGGCCAACTACTGGGGTACAGGTCGAGGTCAGTGACTCCCCCCAGGGAATGGGGAATTCAGCCTTCCTGTTCTGTCCCATAGGGGCTGGGCGGCTCTGGGACTGCTCACTGTCTAGGACAGCACTCTGGAGCCTGCATTATGAGACAGCCCTGGGCCACACTGCCTTCCCTTCCCCTGTTCTGTAATCCTGCGGCTTTGACTTTGGAAAGACGGCCCTGGGAGAAGACAGTGCTGCCCCTTTGTGAGCTTCTGGGTCAGCCAGCCCCTTCTCCCAGATCCTTCACTTCCTCATGAGTGGGAGCCAAGCCAGGCACTGGGCTCACGCCTGTAACCCAAGCTACTCAGAAAGCAGAGACCTGAGGAAGTTCATAGTTCAAAGCCAGCCTGGGCAGAGAAATTTGCAAGACTTTCTCCAGTTAGCCACCAAAAATCTAGAAGAGTAGCTGTGGCTCAAGTAGAGCACTGCTCTTGAGCTTCAAAGCTAAAGACTATATCCTGGTATATCCTGGACTATATCCCTTCTGGCAAAGCTATTTCTCTATTTCTCCAGGTAGTGACAGTCCAGGACCCGGGCTGGGCTGGGCTGGGCCAGCTGCTCAAATAATGCAGGTTCAGAAGGAACTGGGTCACCACCACACCGTCGGGGCCAAGAGTTCAGCCAGCACCTCGCCTCCCAAAGCCAAAACGAATGGGCATTCTAGTGGCCTTGACCACAGGCTCAGCACTGATACATTATTGAAACCTTTTAATGGCGAGTGCTCTTCTCCCAGCCATTGGGCCAGAGCATCCGGACTTGAACTCTGGGATGAACTTAGTTGGTGAATTCCAGTTTGAAAATTAAAAGAAGCAGGGTGCCAGTGGCTCGTGCCAGGAATCCTATCTACTCAGGAGGCTGAGATCTGAGGATCACAGTTCAAAGCCAGTGTGGACAACAAAGCCCTTGATTGTCTTATCTCCAATTAACCACCCACACAAATAAAAAGAACCTTTAAATGGCGGTCAAGAGTGTGGTCTGCCCCCTGTTGTGGAAATAGAAAACTCACTACCCTGTAACGCTGGGAAGACATGGCCACGGTTGGCACCTAAGAAAGTGCAGGGGCCGCAGGCACCAGCCAGCACACTGGGCACTGGATGTGCCAGCCCTGGCCCTGGAAGTCACATGGTCAAGCGAGAGAGGCCTTGGTCAGAAGCACAACCCGTCCCAGCCGCCCCTCTGCACACCGGCATGCTTATGGGCAGCGGCTCCCCAGTCCGGCCCAGCACCCACCACCAGCAGCCTCCAGGGTGGTTTTGTGGGGTGCAGTGGACGGCAGGCCACAGGCAGAGCTCCCGCGCCATGGCGCACCTCTTGTACGGTGGAGACACTGGCCTCCAGGTGGCCAGGGCTTGACCACCAGGGAGGGAGCCGCGGGGCCATGGCCCACACCTCCCACGGTGACTGGACAGGCAGACGGGCCAGCAGCCCCACGGACCACAGAGAGCACCACTGAGCACCAGCAAACATTTTATTGACAACAGCTCCCAACCAAGTCTTCGGGACAGTGTGCACAGGGAGAGTGGGGATGTAAGACAGCAGCCAGCAGGATTGGGGGGGGGGGCCTGGGCCCCCGCCAGGACCAAACCTCAGGCGGGAGCACCATCCTGTCAGTGAGCAAGCCAGGCCTGGAGACAGCCACCTCGGCCTCAGTGCCAGTGTGTCACCAGCAGAGCCTACCTGAGGAGTGGCGGAGGAGGGACCAATAGAGGGGGTTCTGCGAAGACTTGGGGGTAGGGGGTGAGGGAGACTACAGGAGCAAGAATGAACCGCTTGTGACGCATGCCTCATGTGGCCTTTGGGTCGACCCTGAGTGAACGGCAAGGCAGGCCCTTGACCTTGTGGTCCGTAGCCGGGCAGGCCTCGCTCAGGCCTCAGCTGAGTCACTGCAGGGAGGGCCCCACTGCCCAGTGCCAGCCCTGTGGGGTCTCGAGCCCACTCACGGAGTCCTCTGCTTCCTCCAGCAGCTGCTAGCAGGCCGCCACCAGCCGTTAGGTGAGCAGGCCCCGGGTGAGCCTCAGGACAGCCTCGTAGGCCACGAAGACCACCATGTTGACGGGGAAGGCACGGCCACAGTTGAGTGCCAGCCCCTTGAAGAGCACCCTGGGCCCCTCCTCCCGCACGCTGGTCACCACGCAGTGCAAGAGGCCCCGGTAGCGCTGCTGGCCCTGCCCATCTGCCTGCAGGCGTGACTTGATCACGTCCATGGGGGTGGCCACAGCCCAGGCCAGAGTCCCCGCACAGCCTCCAGCCACCAGCACACCCAGGACATCTGCAGGAGACACAACACACAGCCTGACCGTGAGCACTCTCCCCAGGAGGGGGACGTGACCGCAGATCCTCTCGGCTCCGGCTGCCTTGCAGCTCAGACTACTCACCTGGCTGGCTGTGACCCGCGGGGGTGAGCCACTCACAGAGGATGGCATAGGACAGGAAGTAGGTGGCGAAGGAGTGGCCTTCCCGGAGAAGCAGGGCCGAGCTGCCCTTGTAAAGGCCCCGAAGGCCCTCCTCACGCGCCACGGTGGCCAGACAGTGCAGTGGCCCACGGTACTTGGGCCCAGACACCAGCCCAGCAGGGGGTGCGGGACACACGGGGGGAGCCGCTGAAGGCCACGAGGCCGAAGGCCGCCACTGCTGGGTCTGCGGCTGGCTCTGCGTTTGCAGGCGGATCTTGGCCACCTCCGTGGGTGATGTCAGGAACACCTGGGACACAGAAGAGGCAGCGTGAGGCCTCACCCGCGGCGGCCCACACGCTCCCACCCCTGGCTTCCCATCGCCTTGTGCCACCCAGGCCAAGATGCTGCAGGGCAACCCTAGGATGTGGTGGTACCAGGTTCAAAGCCAGCTTTGCCAACCCAAGGTTAATGCCAAAGCCTTCGGCAGTCATGTCTCCTGTCACGGAAAGCTGCGTGACACATCCTCTGTGGCTTAGGTCAAGAATGCAATTAATGCCAGGTACTGAGAGCTCACACCCATAATCCTAGCTGCTCGGGGGAAGGGGGGGCTGAGATCTGGGGATCCCAGTTCAAAGCCAGCCCAAGCAGGAAAAGTCAGACTTTTATCTCCAATTCATCACAGAAAAAGTCAGAAATAGAGCTGTGCCTCACAGGGTAGAGCACTAGCTTTGAGCAAGCAGCAGCTCAGGGACAGTGCCCAGGCCCAGAGTTCAACCCCTAGGACCAGCCTTGAGTGAAATAAACTTTAAGGGTCAACATCTAGACCCTAAGTTCAAGCCCCAGAACCATGCTTGCTTTTAATGTAATATAATTATTAGTAATATCATTACATTGCTAATAGTGTCCGCTGTCCTTTTCTGGGTGTACATTACATGCCAAGCTTTGTGCTGGAGTCTTTACCCCCCCCTAATCTCAATCTCTTACCCATGAAGAGATAAAGCTCAGAGACGCTCCCTAGCATGGTGCAGGGCGCTCGGCTAGCAAGAGTCAGAACTAAGGACTGAGCCTCTTAGTTGGCCGCTGGTGAGTCCCATAGGGACAGTTCTTTACCCCCTGAGCTCCGCGGGACAGGGACATCACTGGTCCTCCGTGGCAGCCATGCGGCTGCCCAAATGGCTCTGTTTAGGACTCCTGTCTTGGTATACATCTCCCCACCAGGCGGGAGCTCCAGGAAGGCCTCTCCTACCCCTGTCTGCCGGGCCAGGGCACTTGAGGATGAAGGGATGCTAGGTTTCCATAGTAACGTGAATGGTATTCGGGTATCTCGGTGCCCTTGCTAGAGAGAGATGTGGTCTGTGGGCCAGTGGAAAACCCACGCATCGGAGCGCCCCCGGGCCTGCCGAATCAGGTCATCGCTGGGGTCCCCGTTCTCTAACAGGGAGGGCTTTTAATCAGCCTCCTCCCCTCAGGCCCATGCTGGGAGGGACTCAGGACCCCTACTTGCACATGGCCGACCAACAGGGCGCTGGCGCTCGCCACGGCCATCCTTCACTCCGGGCCCTGCCCTCAGCAAGCCTCAGTTTCCCACCTGCTCGGCAGGGGGGTCAGTCACCCTGAGTCCCTCTGAGGTCCTCCTCACCCTCAGCTGCCCACTCACCCGGACAAGGCCGGAGGCGCATCCCGAGAGCGTGATGTCGGCCTTGGCGGGCTTGGCGTCGGTGCTGCCATACCGGAAGCGGCAGATGTGCGCCAGGCAGTGGTGGTAGGTGCCAAAAGACACAGACGACACCAGGGACACTGTGCACACGGGCAGGGAGAGGCCCCGGTAGAAGCCCCACACCTGGGGGGACAGGGCCCACGTCAGGGCAGGGACCCCACCAGGGAGGCTTGCCCTGGGCCCCAGGGGCGGAGGCCACCCCGCCAGCCTGCTGGCCCTGCCACACCACACCCCAGGGCACTGCCTCGGCCGCAAGCGGGGTTCACGCTGCCCCATTTGAGAAGCCAGAGGGGGACTGGAGAGACAGATGCCCGCGGGCTGCACGAGCGCTGGTCTCTGAAAGCGAACCCGGGCTCGCGTCAGGGTTCACTGTGTACCGTCCCCCGCGCCTGCTCTGGAGGGGGCTCCGAGTGTGTGGCAACCTGATGGCCCAGAAATGAACGGCCAGACACCTCTCCAGCCTCCGGGAAGCCTAGGGGTCCTTCCAGACTCTGTGCTGGAGGCAGGGACAGCATCCGCCCACCCCCCGCCCCCGTGGCCCAGGTTCCGAGCCACAGAGCCTGGAGATGGGCGCCGATGTCCCCTTGGGATGAGACAGAGCGACCCCCTCGTCCCCGACCTTCTCCCCAGGGCCCCACGCCTACCCGCTCCTGGCGGTAGGTGTCCCGGATGCAGTGCCAGATGCCCGTGTACTTCCGCTCTGTCTGGATCCTGACCTGGGGGCGAGCGAGGCTTCAGGAAAGGCTGGCGAGCGCTGGGGATGTCCCCAGTGTCACGGGCATGCTGGTGTGGCACAGTGGGGACAGCGAGTCCTCTTGAAGATGACAACCCTGAGGCCAGGGCCGTCCTCTCCGTGAGGACCAGAAAGCGGGCCTGACGTATCCCCGGGGACCGTGGGAGCCACCGCAGGCGTTGGAGCCGGGGCCCCGCATGTGCTTAGCGCCCCGTGCAGGGGGCCCTGGGGATGCTGGGCCGGGGCTGGGCCGGGGCCGGGCCGGGGCCGGGCCGGGGCCGGGCCGGGGCTGGGCCGGGGCTGGGTCTTGCCACACCTTCACTGTGTCCAGGGGGTATCCTACAGCAACACCACAGACGCCTGCAAGGGAACGAGGGCGTAGGTAAGGAGGCGTGCAGGAGGGGGGCGAGGGGACCCCGGAAGAACCGCCCAGAGCAAGTTCCACAGTGGCTCTCCCAACTGCAGCAAGTCTGGGCCTTGATTTGTTTGTTGCAAATGAATGCCAATACTAGGGCTTGAATGGCAGACCTGACACTTGAGCTTTTCCGCTCAAGACGCGCGCTCTACCACTTGAGCCACAGCTCAACTCCCAGCTTTTTGGTAGTTAACTAGACGTGAGAGTCTCTGACTTTCCTGCCCAGAATGGCTTCCAACCGTGATCCTCGTGATCCTGCCCCCCTCTTCCTCCCCCCTTCTCCTCCTCCCCCTCCTCCCCCTCCTCCCCCTCCTCCTCCTCCTCCTCCTCCCCCTCCTCCCCCTCCTCCTCCTCCTCCCCCCTCCTCCCCCTCCTCCCCCTCCTCTTTCTCCTCCTCCCCCTCCTCCTCCTCCCCCCTCTTCCCCTCCTCCCCCCCTCCTCCCCCCTCCTCCTCCCCCTCCTCCTCCTCTCCCCTCTTCCCCCTCCTCCTCCCCCTCCTCCTCCTCCCTCCTCTTCCCCTCCTCCTCCCCCTCCTCCTTCCCCCTCCTCCTCCCCCCTTCTCTTCCTCCCCCCTCCTCCCCCTCTTCCCCCTCCTCCTCCTCCACTCACTCCTCCTCCCCCCTCCTCCCCCCTCCTCCTCCCCCCCTCCTCCCCCTCCTCCCCCTCCTCCTCTTCCTCCTTTCTGGTTTTCTGGTGGTTCATTGAGGATAAGAGTCTCAGACTTTCCTGCCCGGGGTGGCCCACAGACCCCAGCCTCCTGAGGAGCTAGGGTTACGGGTGTGAGCCCCCAGCGCCTGGCTTATGCATTGAATTTTATGACAGCATTCTCCCCCCACCCCCAAAAGTGAAACTCTCATCTCCAATTAACCAGCAAAATAACAACAACAAAGAAAACCCCACCGAAGTGGAGGTGTTAAGCGGTAGAGCACTAGCCTTGGGCAGGAAAGGCTAAGAGACAGTGTCCAGACGCTGAATTTAAGCCCCAGTACCAACACGTGGGCACGTGCACACCCATGCGTGCGCACACAAACACTCAACGAAGAGCGACTGGGTGAAGAAGTGGATGATGAGGTTAATTTAAGCAAAGCTTGGCTGACTGAGAGATTGCAGTAGAATTTCTCTCCTTGCCCACCTCGCCAAACTCCTACCCCTCCATCAAAGCCCAGTATCACCTGCTCTCTGGACACCTCCCTGACTCGGGAGTCCAGGCAGCCTCGCTGTGCCGTTGTCACATGACTTGCGCCCCACATGCCATCCACCCCCCCCAGAGTTAGAGTCCCTTGAGGACAAGGCCCACGTCCGGGTTGCTAGGACCACGGCCAGGCACAGAGCAGGGTCCCCTCTCCCAGGCCTCCCGATGGCTCTCAGGGAAAAGGCCTCCTGGGGACCCCTCCTAGCCCTGCCCAAGGCCAGTCCTTCCTCTGGGCCTCCCCTTTTGGGTGCTAGTCTTCAGGGGAGCAGCTGGACTTGGGCTGGCACATAACAGCAAAGCTCTGGCCAGCACTGGAACAGTCAGGGCCAAGTCCTTCCCAGGCTGGGGTTGTCCCCGCCCCCTCTAACACCCACCCCCCCAACCCCCGTGACTGTTCCAGAAGAATGCAAGAGCCACCCACTGCTCTTGCACAAGAGCAGCAAAGCCAAGGACGGCTCACTCAAAATAGATCCTCAGCCTGTAGATCAACGCCCTGGGCAGAGCAGAGCTACCTGCAACAGCAGCCCATCATCCAAGAGGAGAGAGAGAGGCCCACAGAGCCGGGCCTCAGCACTTCCCCACTCCAGGGCACACAGCCTCTGTTGGGCATATCCAGCCCCTGCCTGGGGTGGGGGTGGGGGGCCAGGGGGGACACTGTCCCTTCCTTTGGTCTCCTGGTTCCTCCCAGCCCAACCTGATAGCATTCTGTCCCTGCTCCTAATCTGGTGCCTCTCGTCAGCCCCCATCCTCCCGGGTCCTCTGAGGCGCTCCGGAGCCTGCCTGCCTTCTGGTCCCCTCCCCCAGGCCCAGATCACCTCCAGGGGCCCCCAAATACTTCCACACCCATTGCAGCACCAGGTGGCCCAGCTTGCCCTGCCCCTGCCTTACCTCCGATGGCCCCGGCAACAAAATCCATGGACAGCTCAGGAGGTGCAGGCAGGGAGGCCCTGGTCTGATGCCTGAGAGAATCTGCCTCTGAGCGGCCAGGTGGCCTCAACAGTTCCCCGGAGCTTCTCTCAGACCTTTAAGTACCTTTGGGACGCGAGCTGGGGGCAGGGGACAGGAAGCCAGCGCCCGTGAGTGGCTCAAAGCAGAGGCCAAGCTGTGTGGGCAGCAGACGGGTGGATGGCCACGCCCACATCCCCTACGCCCTGACCCCCACCCCCCCCACAAACACACACGCCTGGAACCCTAGTGTCAATGCCCTTGCTCCCAGGCATCAGGAGAGTGCGTGAGAGGTGGGGGGGGAGGGGAGCACGCATGTGCACACACACACACACACACACACACACACACACAGGTGCAGGTCAGATGCACGGAGCATGCGACGCTAGGACAACAGGTCTGCAGATTCAGCCTCCGAGCAAGCCAAGGGTCCCTTCAACTAACGGCAAAAGCAGCGATCGCTCCAACGCGCCTTCACCTTACAGTTTATTCCCTTCCCTGGAGGGAGCGGGCAGTCACCCTGGCCGTACTTAGAGACGGAAGAAGGGGTCCGCTGCCAGATCGCTAGGTGGGGTGGGCTCTGCCCCCTCTCATGGCCAGTCCAGGAAGGAAAGGACACCTCATCTCTACTGCTGGGTCCTGCAGGGGCTCGGTGGTCCCTCCCTCAGCTACGGCTCCATGAGTGACCCATAGGCTTGGGGCCACGTGGCTGCGGTGCCCTGCCCGGCAGAGAGCTGCAGAGGGGGAAAGGACAGCAAGAGGCCACGTGTCCATCTGTTTCCCTGTCCTCACAGGCAGCTTCAGGCTGGCCTTGAACAGTCTGGGAACCGAGGAAAGGCGTACGCCCCCCCCCCCATACCCATACCGCCAGTCCGTCTGCTTGTGGGCAGGGCTAGTTGCCACATCAGAGGGCAGAGGGCAGGAAGTGACCCGTCCAAGGTCAGCCCTGATGTCCTTCCTGGCCTGTAGAAAGGCACAGCTCAGCGTGTGGCTGGGAGCCCCACTGCCTGCATTCAAATCCCAGCTCTGCCTTTCGTGGTTTGGGACCCGGGGCCACCCTGATGCCCTGGGCCTCCCCCGCTGACGCAGGAGGGAAAACAGCCCCTGCGTGGGCGTGGACACCTGCCACGTGCCTGTGACCGCGCGGGGCGAGCTCCGGGCGTGGCCTTGTGGGATGGAAACCACCAAGTGCTAAGGCTGCATTGGTAGGAGCATAGAGTCTGCCCAGAGCAGCTGGCCCTGCTTGACTTGTTAACACTACAACGGGAAAGCCAGCGCCTGGAACAATGAGCTTGTGTGTACGCCAGAGAACAAGAACCCACTAGCCCCGTGTTCCTTTTCTTTTTCCTTTTCTTCTTTTCTTTCTTTGTGTGTGTGGGGTGTATGTGTGCGTGCGTGTACATGCTGAGGCTTAAAGGCTGGTGCTCTACCACTTGACCCACAGCTCCACTACCAGGTTTTTTGGTTTGGTTTGGCTTTATTGAGGGGTGCTTCATTGAAGCTGAGTCTCACAGACTTTCCTGCCCAGGCTGGCTCTGAACTGTAATCCTCAGATCTCAGCCTGTGGAGTCGCTGGGATGACAGGCGGGAGCCACCAGCATCTGGCACAGTTAGTCCCGCCTTTCTAACGCGGGAAGTCCCACCCGCCCTGCTCTGGAGTCAGAAGCCCAGGAGTGGCCGCAGCACCCGGTCCCTCTGCCCTGCATCCACTGGATCTCTTGGACGCAGTGACTCTGGGTCCAGTGCCCACGGTCCCTGCTCGCCCACGTCATGCCTGGACAGCAGCCCGCTGTCCACGTCCCGGACACTGGCCGCCAGCACTGCCTGTACTTGCCAAACACCCCGTGTGGCGACACACGGACACACCACCGAGCCCTGGAGAGGCTGATATGCCAGGAAGCGGACGGAGAACCCCAAAGAAACACGGGCAATCGGACACATGTCAGATGGCCCCAGTCCCAGGAGGACAGGGGGCGAGGGTGTGTTGGGCCGCTGGGAAACCTCACCTGCCCTTTGTGTCCTGCACAAACATGCCCAGCCCCCCTCCTCCCTGCTCTGCCTCCGAAACGGAAGAGAACATGTCGCCTCACTGTGTGGACCGCTCTGCGCATGTCCCAACAGCTCCCTGGCGGGTGTGAGCTTCTGGCAGGCAGAGGTACGCTGGGTTCCCCCATGCTCACTTCACCTTTTGGGGCTCAGGGTGGGCACCTGCAGAGCCTGGCAGACAGAGAAACAGGGTGACGGAAGAACGGAGGGAAAGACAAACAAGGCAAAGGTGAATGGATGGAGGGATGGACCGGAAGTGATGAAGAGACAGAAGAGGGACAGGTAGAGAGAGGTCAGGGGGAAGGGAGGGAGGGCGGGAGGGAGGGAGGGCACCCCTCAAGAGCTGGCTCTGAGAGAAGGGCAAAGGATTCCGGTGGAGCTCCTGATAAAGAGCATTAAACAAACAATACGCTGGTGAGAACATTGCCTCGGAAGGAGGAGGGAAGGAAGGGAGAAGGAAGGGGCGGTGAGGCTGACGGAGATGCATTGTCTGTTCCTGTGGAATTGCTACACGGAAACTCCCCTTGTACAAGGGATGCACAAAAATTAACAACCTTTTTACCATTCTGCTTTGCGCTAGTTTTGCTCAAGGCTAGAGCTCTACTTGAGCCCCAGCTCCACTTCTGGCTTTTTGCTGGTCAATTGGAGGTGAGAGTCTCCTGGACTTCCAAACCATGATCCTCAGAGTACAGAGACCACAGCCTGGTCCTGACACGGTTATTAACATGAGTTGATTGTATAAGGGGGTTTCAGTTTCCCTGTGACATGTCCATACACACACACACACAACGTACCTTGATCAGACCCAGCCCCCCTCACACCCTTCCCAAACCAGTCTCAAACAACTTCAATGTTCCATTCCACACGTGTACATAAAATATGTTCACCTCCCATTAGTTTCACCACTGGACATGCCCCTCCATTCTTTTCTCTCTCTTTTTTTTTTTTTTTTTTTTTTTGGCCAGTCCTGGGCCTTGGACTCAGGGCCTGAGCACTGTCCCTGGCTTCTTCCCGCTCAAGGCTAGCACTCTGCCACTTGAGCCACAGCGCCGCTTCTGGCCGTTTTCTGTATATGTGGTGCTGGGGAATCGAACCTAGGGCCTCGTGTATCCGAGGCAGGCACTCTTGCCACTAGGCTATATCCCCAGCCCCTCTTTTTTTAGTATATTAAAAAAAAAAAAAAGAAGAAGACAGGGGCTGGGGATGTGGCTTAGCGGTAGAGTGTTTGCCTAGCATGCATGAAGCCCTGGGTTCGATTCCTCAGCACCACATAAACAGAAAACGCTGGAAGTGGCGCTGTGGCTCAAGTGGCAGAGTGCTAGCCTTGAGCAAAAAGAAGCCAGGGACAGTGCTCAGGCCCTGAGTTCAAGCCCCAGGACTGGCAAAAAAAAAAAAGAAGTGAGGTACTAGTGGGTCCACTCCCATAATCCCAGCTACTCAGACTGAGATTTGAGGATTACTGTTCAAGGCTAGCCAGCCAGTCTGTGAGACTCTTCGTGCCAATTAATCACCAGAAATCCAAAAGTGGCACCGTGGCTCAAAGTGGTAGAGCACTAACTAGCCTTGAGCAAGAGCTTAGGGACAGTGCCCAGGCCCTGACTTCAAGCCCCACAACCAAAACAAAATCCCAAACCAAACAACAACCAAAACATGACAGTAAGAAAGGAGCCACGGCACCTGCCCACCTCCTTCAGGAATGTTCTCGGGCTGCACTGGTAGGGCCTGGGGAGCAGGCGGTCACCTCCTACCCGTGATTGGGTAGCAGCAGCGACAGAGGACAAGGGACAGGAACCAAGTAGCAGAGCACTTGTCCAGCACGTTTAAGGATTCAGTGCACAATAGCACACACACACACACACACACACGCACGTGCGCGCGCGCACACACAGGAAGTGCAAAGAGGACATCTGGTGGCGGGGCAGGCAGAAGCCTCGAAGGTGCCCTCGGCCTGGGATGACGTAGAGACCCGCCTCTCCCAGTGGGTGACCTTGGGCGAGTGCGATGACCTCACTGGGTGTCCACTTCTCCAGCCACGAGGGGCTCCCCGTGGGACTGTCCTCCAACGGGCTGGGGTGCCAGTGCAGGCGCCCTCCACCACCACCCCGACCCGCCGTGTGCAGCCCACCGCAGGCCAGGCCCCCCACCCCCCGGGCGCCGACGTCACCGCCCACGTGGCCCCGGCCACACGGAAGGCCTCCCGTGCACAGTGTGGGCTTCTGGCTGAGACTGTGGAGGGGCTGGGCACCGTCCCAAGGTCTACTTTTTATAGCAAAA